>NC_073695.1:175903457-176614291 GCF_029784165.1 Wyeomyia smithii
TTTTTACGATTTAATTCCAATCTCTAATAGATTAGTGAAGTGAAAACTGTTGGCAACCTTCAAAACAGCTGCAACTATGATGATTTTCACCTACACATATTTCAAATAAATTATGTATTGTGTAATATTAGTACTTTGAAACAGAAATAGTGGATACCAAAATAAGATGTAAATTACTTGAAGTTTTAAGATTTTTAAAAAACTAGATTTAAATGGAGAACACAAATCAGAATGGAAAACACAACATACTTATTTGCGAATGATTGAATATGAAAAAAGTTTTAATGATCAAAGTGTTGATTATTCGTTTTACTAACAATGTTTCGAAAAAAATCGATGAGTTGCCTCTGACAGAAATTATTTTCATTCCTTATATCGCTTTATTGCTAGCAAAACGGACACAGTTTTGGAAAGATATAAATTATTTCATTTTAAACAAAAATAGTCAAGACAAACAGATCTACTATTCGAGCTGCTAATGTTTTATAACTCAGGAGTAAGTTTTTAGAAGTACTATTTAGTATTCCTGTCCATGGAATGTGTCAACTTGTTAGGTGTCAATTATGATGCTGCCAAAACAATATATTATTTGTTGACACGGACTATTTCCGGTAAGATCACAAAGAGAGTATGTTTGAAATGGCACTTACCTTTCTGAGCGTTTTGTTTTGAAAACAGCATGCGTTCACATAGACGGTAGGTGGTGGTGGGTGCAATACTGCCTCCGACTAATTGTTGCACCTCGTTTGCGCAGCAACACTATCGTCAACCTAATTTGAATATACTTAATAAGTGCAAAATTTCATTGCGTTCCAGTGGATGGCGGTTGATCGTTAAACTATAAATTTAATAGGAAAACTATAACAATAGCTTTTCACACTATACTTTGTAGCCACCAACGAATACTGTAGTTGTACCAGACTACCGTTTGAAATCACATAGAAAGAAGTTACATTAAGCTTACTAACGAGAGACGACGAACAACGCGAAACGTGTTTTTGATAATTTTTTCTTCAAAGTGGATGAAGATTCACACGAAAAAAAACCTAAATATTTTCTTACAAATCACGTAATTTGATTCTACCGTTTAACGCCCCATAAGAAAATTTCAACTCATATGTCTACAAATGTGGCATGTGACTAACTTTTACCGACATAGCCATTTAATACTGAAGGTACAGCATATTCAAACTAGCTTCCAATCCGGCTGTTATCGATTCGCGCGGGAATTACTCAGCTGATTCGGATCAGGTTTTGTGCCGTAGGTCGAAGTATGCTACGAGATGTGTTGCAAATCACCAGTAGTTTCATCCGAAAGATCCGAGTAGCCATCGACTTGATCGCGCCGTATCGTTTTATCAACTGACCCAGGCAAATGATACACTAAAACGGGTACTGATCCACATACTACATACCTAATAGTATCGAGAATTACCCTGTCCGGCTGCCGATCTGTTGCCACCTTCGAATCGTATCTTGCTCTCTTGCCTTTCTCTTCCGGCCATATCACCTTTATTTGGGTGGACAGCAGAGTGGACAGTGATGATGATGATGGACTATACAAGTGAATAACTAGATATATGAGTTATAGAGTGCTTCAAGTGTGAGACGGATTGAGAATAATTTTCGAAAATTCCATTTAGAGGTATAAGGGTCACTAGGTTAGTCTCAAAATAGTTGTATTTGGTTAAATGCAATCTCAAAATAGTTACGTATGACAAGTTAAGCTTAATTTCCAATACTCAATGAGCTTAGCGCGTCGAGTGCCACGGCTAAACAAGACAAAAATTTGAAGCACCCTAATGACGGTTTGTATACATGATAATAGGCATCCTTCAAAAAATCAGCATTCAGTATTTCGCGGTCGTTATGCTATTGTTGTACTTTTTATAATACATTTGATTTACTTCCCTTCTCCTCTCGCGAGTGGTAGTGCCTTATTCGAATGATTCTTCGAGTGTCGTTCGTTCGCTCATTGTAAATCTCTAACAGCATGGGATTAAATGTATGAGAAGATATAAATATATGAGACAGCCAAATGCTATGTATAGCAGGAATAGAACTGTTCTACACACAAGACAGGGTGATCGTGATCATGTTTTCACGATTGATCGAATGTGGAAACCTCAATGGACTAAGTAAACAGCAGAAGTTTTTGCAGTGTATGCACCGAAAGGTTATTGGCATTTTAGCCTTGTCTGGGGGATAACTGCTATTTATGTTATTTTCATTCATGTAGCACCGCGAAGCTTGATTAACGCCTTTAATAATAGTACCTTATAATGCTACTTTCATGATTTGTCTTCTTGACAGAGAAATGACGATTTTTTTACATCGGAAGTAAATTTGAAAAGCTATCTACGTGCAGAAATGCGAGGCAATGTTTTGTTATTCATCTACAAAAAAAATCTATAAGATCGAACTTAAGATAAAACAAAACTAAATTCCAGAAATCTACGACCCCCTACACATTGGCCCGAAAAGTAGAGTCCGAGCTCTGGTCGAAAATCGAAACGGCGCCTAAAGTCCATTGTCGGTCCGATAGGACTTCGTTCCTAGGCCGGCTGAAAACTTAATCCGATTCGTTAAAATAACATCTATCCTAAAGCTATGTTCATTTATGTCGTTTTCGTTTTCGTGGTGTACCTACACTCGGACTACACTTTTGACACCGTAAATGTTTTATTTGACTTTCCGGACTACACTTTTTCTGTCTCTGACTACCCTTTTTCTGTCCCGGACTACACCCGAAAAAAGCAGAGTGTACTGTAACGAGTTACTAACACATTCACACGTTTGTGTCAAAACTGGTTTGTTTTGGTTTTCGTTTCACGTGGTAAAGTGTCAAGGAACTTTTTTTCAGCGCAATTGCGAGATAGACATATGAAATGAAAACGAAACAAAATGACGATGGAGATAATGACCAAAACAAAACAAATTGACAGTTATCCCTATTATTACACGCAAAAGTTGGAGTCTTGTACAATCATTGTGTCTTCCCGATTCGCACAAATGTTGCACAGAAATCGCACAATAAATGTGTGAAACGCATAACGCAACAGTTGTACTGCGAATACATTGACATAGAATGAAATCAGAATATGTATCATATACCGACACTTTATTTCTCACGTCGAGTGTATTAGTGACTAGACTAGACACATCACATACAATTTGCAGGTTGCTCTTTCGCTTCTCTTTCGGTTCGGATTGCGACGCGCAAGGCGATATTTCGTTGCTTCACGAAATGAGCGAGACACCCATGCTGTACATACTTGATACCATAGTGTTATTAGTCTCACTCATACTGTCGGTGCGTGCTTGCTGCTATTCAGAGGAATGCATGAAGAAGAAAAAGTATCTCGAAAGCGTGTGTGCAAAAGACTTGAAAAGCGTAGCATATGTCTCGTCCTCAAGCAGAAAGGAGGAGAATGGTTTTGCTTCTCGCTCGCTTTGCAATGCTGCTTGATACCAGTTGAAACTGTTTAGGTGTAGTAGTTTGGAGCTGCCAAATACATTGGAGAAACGCTAGAGCATTAATTGCGTTATGCCCAACACGCAATCATTGTACTGGTTCCGAATTACATCAACAATTGCGCTAAAAACGCACAATTTTGTACTGGTTTCGCACCATCCAACTTTTGCGTGTACGCATACCAATGCAACTACACTGAAAATGTTTTTCTTGAAGCTGCAAAGTGTAGTCCGGGAAAGTGTAGCTACACCGCGAAAACGAATTCTACAAAAAGTGTAGTAGTTTGGAGCTGCCAAATACATTGAAAAAAGTTAAAGAGTATGTGCTTGAGTGCGCAAACGTAGGCTTGCCGTGGGACTATGGTGGGTGTAAAGATTAAATTCCGTCATAGCCATAGTATATAACACACACCAAACGTACAAATACCATACAGAATAATCCATGAACATTTCACAAAAAAACCACATACACCTGTCATAAACCACAGCATACGAATACCAATACCCACATGAACTGCCCATAAATGCATAACAGTCCCAACTTCTTCACATACCCGGTGCTCTTAAAAAATCGCAAGAAAAAGCTTTTTTGCTAAATTGATTAAAAAATATGAATTTTGGTCAGTCCGTCCAATGTTACAAACAAGCTCAGTGCGAAAAATAACTAGCTTAAAATTATGGTCACTATCATGGAAATACCAATTGAAGTACTAATAGGAAAAATAATTAACTTGTTGCCTATACAAGTATTCTGTCATAAATATATTTACCTCGGATAAATGCATATTTGCGCACACATGTTATACACACATACACGAAATACACAAAAACACACACACATATACACACGCATACCCACACACATACACACACACACATACACACACATACACACACATACACATACACACACGCACACATACACACAGACACGCACACATAGACACAGACACGCACACATAGACACACACGCCACTCACACATACACGCACACGCCACTCACACATACACATACACGCACACGCCACTCACACATACACATACACGCACACGCCACTCACACATACACACACGCTATTCACAAACCCACACGCTACTCAGACACACACGCTTGATATACGACACACTATACCTACACTATTGGCAGCACCCAAACGGCTTCCAAGTCACCCAATGGTCCTCTCCAACGGCTTCCAATGGTTCCCAGTTCATGTCCAATTTCGAGCTGTATTCCAACAACGATATCTGAATTAGATTACCACTGGTGGGGGTCCAACTCAGATCGAAGGGAAGCCGAAATGTTCGCCTTGACGATCGACCAGGGAATGATTTTCTCTCAACACGGAATGTCCTTTTATAGCGTCCCTCAGTGTGGGGCACTTGGGTGATTGGGGGAAGAACCAATCACGTGGAAGCATCTCTGCTTTCTTTCTTCGTCGCTTACGTTAGGTGATGAATGCGATGCCAATTGGCTGGCATTGCTAGCCAATGACTTAATGCGTGAAATCATTTCGTCTATGTTTTTGAAGTCTGCGTTAGGGACATATACCAATCGTATGAAAAATGTATGTTGATATTCGACCTACAAACTTTTCCGCAATTGTCACGGAGTAATAAGAAAATGGTAACTAAAATTATCATGTTCTACAAATCTTGTATATTTTAGCTTTCCAACGGTATATTAACTATTGAAATCGGAACAGTTGTTTGAGCGCTATTAGCATCTAAAATCTTCCATTCCGCCAACCAAAAACGTTACATGTTCAATCCAGTTTTCACAGAATGTACCTTAGTATAGTGAAGAAAGACGTAGTCTCACGTCAAAAACGCTAGAGCATTAATTGCGTTATGCCTAACACGCAATCATTGTACTGGTTCCAAATAACATCAACAATTGCGCTAAAAACGCACAATTTTGTACTGGTTTCGCACCATCCAACTTTTGCGTGTATAAACAGGAATAATGTACGCTGATTTCCAATCCGTTGGGAAGACTCGATCTCTTAGCGAGCTATTGAAAATTAGAGCGATTGGTGTCGCGAGAGCAACAGCACAGTTTTTCAGTAGTAGTGGGGGTCGTCAACGCCTAAACCTTCATTGACATCTAAATCTTCCAGAGACTTTCGTACGTCGTTCGTGGAAAACCGGATGGTGGGCAGATTCAGGCCATACACTGGGACGTGAGCGAATGCATTATAATTTTGAACTGGTGACACTTTGCTGAACACGTTTTCGAAAAAGGTCGCGAAGAGATTGGCGGTTGTACTGCTAGTCCGAATTTTCACACCGTCGAGGTTCATGATATTCGGAATACAGTTGTTTGATTTTTGCTGTCTGATCAAGTCCCAAAATCGTTTGGGATATTGCTATTGATGCTCAACTGGATTTTGGCGATAAAGTCACCGTAGGTAGATGTTAGCAGAGCTTTATATGCCGCCTTTACTTCATACAGATTGATGCGATCGCGGTTTGACTTTGAGAGAAAAAAGCGTTTCCGGGTCTTCCTGAGAATATTACGAAGATTGCGCAGCTCGTAAGTCCATCATGGATTTTTTGAATTAGTGCTGAATATTCGTCTTTTCTTTACCACAATATCGCTAAGAATCCTCTGAAGCTCACTGTAAAATCTGCGAAGCCAGTCATCGACAGAGCCTATACCCAGTATAGTCTCCCAGTTGATGTCTGTAAGTGCGTCGTTTATTGACTCAAAGTCACATGTCCGATAGTCATACATCAGGCAATCGTCCTCGTCTTCTAAAAAGATGGGAGCGTCGTTATCCTCGTCAATCAATAAAATAAAAGGTGCGTGATGAGTATCAACTGAAAGCAACGGAATCGAAGGCGAAACGAGGTCGAGATGATCTGGCTGGTTGACGAAAGCGAGATCCAAGAGTCTGCCGTTTGAATTAATGCGATATGCTTTTCACCTCCTCGAAATTTCCTATATAACTTCATAAGAATTACTTGGACAGGAGCTATGCCAAGTAATTCTGTCAAAGTAATTCTGGTCTCATCAATAGTTTGGCCTTTTAGAACGACGATGAACGGATTGGCGTTCTTGGTGTCGTATGTAAAAAAAATATGCTATTTTTTTAGTTAAATACTGATTCCAATCCCTGTATGTTTCGGCCAGTAAGTGACATTTACTTTTACGGCCAATTTGATAAGTAACTTTAACGTAAAGCAAGCTTGAGACCAAAGTATATTCCAAAAAGTTTGCGACAAGTTCGTGTTGTCTTCATTCCCACAGCTAATGGAAAAAGATAAAACGAGCCCAAAATCGTTTGGACCAATTAGTCTTTCGTCGTTTATGTTGAAACTATTGGAAAAACTTATTGATAATTATATAAAGTTAGAATATCTAATACTAAAACCTCTTAATAAATATCAATTTGCTTACCAAAGTGGCAAATCAACAGTGACAGCGCTCCATGCGCTAGTAACGAAAATTGAAAAAACAATTGAAGTCAAAGAGATTATGTTATCTGCGTTTCTAGACATCGAAGGCGCATTTGATAATGCATCTCATAACTCAATGAAAGATTTAATGAGAAAACGTAACTTCGACATAACAATCGTCGATTGGATATTTGAACTGTTACAAAAAAGAAAAATAACTTGCAATCATGGAGATCTAGTGGGAGGAGCATATATGTTGCCAACGTGATGCTTGCTAGATACACAAAACAAACACACAAGAATACTTCTAAAAGTTGCTGTAATGTTCTCAAGCTATGTAACAGCAACTTTTGTTCGATCGTTTGCCTTATATTTGTTTTTGAGATGAGGTAATTTACTGCGTTGTAACTTTTGGATACTTAGATTGGAAGTCGTCCAAACAGTGTGGGTTTCTAAAACGAAATGAAATTAATTGCTTTGAATTTAATTATCACGCTGAGGTGCTAATGAATTAAAAAGCAAAATTAAAAACTGAGAATGAGCATGAGCATGATAAGGGAGGCAAAATTAAAAACTGAGCCATAAACTAGCAAGTGCTACAGCAAATGACGTAATTAGCAAAAACGAGAAAATTGAATAGAAATTGATAACTGGATCAATCGCTAGATAGCTATACAGACAATTATTTTCCATTCTGACCATTTGCCATTTTACAATCTTATTACAACACCATGTAGTTGCTATTTCACCCAAGTTGCTGCCACGATACATCCTCGTTGCTGAAATTTGACCGTGCAGCATTTACCATGTTGTTATCAAATTCCACGCATAAGTTCATACACATTGCTGTTTCATTCTTGAAACTTGTGATGAAACAACGAAAATGTTGCAATTGGCTCCGCCTCCTGCGCTTTTTTTGTCATTGTATAAGAACCTGAGATGTAGCTGCAACTTAGTTTCGCATAAGAATTTGTTGCAGTGATGCACAAAGTTCATAATCGAAACAAATTTTGCTGCTTGGGGGTTCTCTCACCCTTATTGTGGTCATTAGTGGTTGATGAGCTGTTGACGCAACTAGAATCACAAGGTTTTGTAATTGGTTTTGAGGACGATATAGTACAGTCGCCGTTCGATAACTGCAAGACTTTTAACTGCAAGACCGATAACTGCAACAACTTTGCAGTTATCGGACCGCAAATCGTCAAATCTGTTGTCAAAGTCATATTTGACATTGAAGTGACAGATCTCGCGGGGGGATTCTAAATGCATTCGAAAATGAAAATTGTTGAATCTCTAGAAACATTTCAAAAGGACCTCTTTCATTTCTCTCGATTTCTGTTTTCGATTTCGTTTACTTGTTGTCTCTTCATTCTAGGTGGGAGATTATAGATCTCCACTATTAATCAATAAGGCAAAATCACCATGTTATGTGGTTCACTTTCCGTAATTATTATAAAAGAAAAAAAATCCCTTGTGCATTGTTTGGCTAGCTCTCACTACTCAGCGAGACAGTGCATAATAGATCACAAACAATATTTTGTGACCTAGCGTAAATAGACTATTTTACGAACTGACAGGTGTCACGGATCCTGCTGACATTGATGTTGCTTTTACTTCAAAATTTCATTCATGAATTGAGTTCAGAAACGTCTCGTAAAATGGTCTATTGTAGTGATGAACTTTATCTTCGCCTACATATTGGTTATGAAAAGTAGCAATACATTATGATGCGGAAATATGAATATTAGGGTGGGGAATCGTTATATGTAAAAAACGAAACTTGATAGCAGAAAGCCAGAACCAAGTTTTTTTGTTCCATTGTGGGCCCCAAACAATCCTAAATTTATTGGAAGTCGATTGGTTTTGTCTTGGCGCATTGCATTTTAAATTTATATGGAGATTTGTATGGAAGAACCAACTTTTTTCCATTTTTCATTCTAAAGAGCTCAAATGGCTCAAACCATAGGTTTCATGACTTCAAATGGTAGGTTTTTTGATGCCTAACAACTTGACCGAAGACACTAAAGAGCTAGGGTGTGCCAAAAAATACTAGAGCTGTTAAAAGTTGAGTATGTCGAAATTCATGTTGCAAATCATTTTTTCTGCCAACACTGCCAGTGTACCGGCGTCAGTAAGATTTCCATCAGAAGTAACCTCTGAAACACGTTGTAGATTCTATTTACGCCTAGTATATTGAACTAAATTTATTTGCTTGGTCCAGCTGAGTGTATAAACTCGTTACGACAGGTTACTTCTGATGGGAATCCTACTGACGCCGGTACATTGGTAATGTTGGCAGAAAACAAGATTTTCTGCATTGAAATCGACATACTCAACATTGAACAGCTATAGTTCTTTTTAGGGACATTCTAGCTCTTTAGTGTCTTCTGCAAAGTTGTTAGGCATCTAAAATACTATACTTTAACATAATGTAGTGCATTATTAGAGCATTATTGAGCTCTCTAGAAAGGTAAATGCAAAGAAATAGGTTTTCCTATATGAATTTTCATACAAATTTGAAATGCAATGCGCCAAGCGGAGACAAAACTAATCGACTTCAGGTAAGTTTAGGGTTGTTTGGGACTCTAAAAGGAACTAAAAAAGCTTGGTTCTGGAAAATCGATAACTTTTCCCCACCCTAATGAATATCAAATTGATTAATCGAAAAGCTTGCCTATTTTAGTTTTCTGCTATTTTTTGCAACTATTATATTAAAAAAATACATATCGAAATCATTGAAAACAAAAATGGTAGTGACGGACCCCCTCTAAATTTAGGCATGTGTCAAGTGTTGCAGTTATCGAACGGCATTCGATAACTGCAATGTAAACATGTTGCTGTTATCGAACAACGACTGTAGTTATAGTTCGTGGAAATTTTGAGCACGTAATCAGAGATAGACTTCAATGTGCTCTTAATCTAACCACAATGTGGTGGAAAAAGAGGGACTATCGATATATCCGAAGAAAACTAATATTATTCCATTCACACGCAGGAAAAAACTTAAAAGCCCTGATTTGTATGTCAATGGAACGAAATTAGAGCTTTCTCTAGAGATCAAGTACTTAGGAGTAACCCTAGATAGCAAATTAAATTGGAACTTACACATAGACAAAGTGATGAGCAAGGCTACAAGTGCCTAATGGATTAGTAAAAAAACTTTTGGTAATAAATGGGGATTAAAGCCGAAAATGATTCACTGGATCTATACGGCTATCGTAAGACCCAGAATAACATATGCCTTTCTAGTGTGGTGGCCTAAGACAAATGTAAAATATGCTCAGAAAAAGTTGGAAAAGTTGCAAAGACTTGCTACGATTTCCATCACGGGAGCAACTCGAAGTACGCCTTCGAAAGCATTAGATGCTATTTTTTTTTTTTAGGGGGGATTTGTTAGTAGCTTAAGTATTTATGATAAATATTAGTATATAATGAGTATGTGTGTCCAATCACAAATGGTGACTTCTCAACACTGTTAGAAATTTGTAATTTTAATTGTTAGGATTTGTTTGCTTTCGCAATTAGGACTTATCAGGGATTTAAACCTACTTGTCAGGAAAGGGGAAGTAAACTTACAACTAACTTAATTGCTAACTTATTGGCTATAAAGAGAGCTTATCGTAGCAATTGAAGATTGCAACGATTTTTGTCGAAAATTGTTAATAATTTTATTTGACATAGCTTCTAATGGTTCAACACCAGTAAGTCTATGTAATTCGAGTGTACCAAACCAAGGAGGACGCTTCAAAATCATTTTCAGAATTTTATTCTGAATCCTTTGGAGCGTTTTCTTCCTTGTTGAACAGCAACTTGACCAGATCGGTACAGCATAAAGCATTGCTGGTCTAAAAATTTGTTTGTAAATCAAAAGTTTGTTCTTTAAACAAAGTTTAGAATTCCTGTTAATGAGAGGATATAAACATCTCGTATATTTGATGCACTTGGCTTGTATACTCTCAATGTGCTCTTTGAAAATAAGTTTTTTATCATAAATTAGTCCCAAGTACTTAACCTTGTCGGACCAACTTAAAATAACCCCATTCATCTTGACAACGTGATTATTGTTTGGCTTGAGGAAAGAAGCCCTAGGCTTATGCGGAAAAATTATCATTTGAGTTTTAGAAGCATTGGGAGAGATTTTCCACTTTTGCAAGTAGGAAGAAAAAATATCTAAACTTTTCTGCAATCGACTGCATATGACACGAAGACTTTTTCCTTTTGCGGAAATGCTTGTGTCATCGCAGAACAATGACTTTGTGCATCCTGGAGGCAAATCAGGAAGATCTGAAGTGAATATGTTGTACAGGACTGGGCCCAAGACTGAACCTTGAGGTACACCTGCTCTGACAGGAAATCTATCAGATTTTGAATTCTGATAGACAACCTGCAGAGTTCGATCAGTAAGATAATTTTTTAAAATTTTGATTAGGAAAATTGGAAAATTAAAAGTTTGCAATTTCGCAATCAAACCTTTATGCCAAACACTGTCGAATGCTTTTTCTATGTCTAAAAGAGCAGCTCCAGTGGAATAACCTTCAGATTTGTTAGCTCGTATCATATTAGTAACTCTGAGCAATTGATGAGTTGTGGAATGCCCATGGCGAAATCCAAACTGTTCATTTGCAAAAATTAAATTTTCGTTGATGTGTGACATCATTCTGTTAGGAATAATTCTCTCAAACAGTTTACTTATTGAAGAAAGCATTAGATGCTATGTTAAGTATACTTCCATTGTATTTATTTGTAGGTACAATTGGAAGCTGAGAAAAACGCACTAAGGCTACAAAGGACAGAAAAGTTCTCTGAAGGAGACCTTAGGGGACACCTTAGTATTCTTAAAAACTTCAAGATCAATGCGCTGTTAACTCAGGAAGACTGGATGGATAGGCAGTATAACTTTGAACGACTATTCCAAGTGACTGAGCCAAGTCGTACTGAATGGGAATCAGGAGGGCCCAGTATTCAACCAGGCTCAATAGTTTTCTACACGGATGGTTCCAGGCTGAACAATAGAGTTGGGGCTGGGGTAACAGGTCTTGGAGTCAACGTATCTATACCGATGGGTGAATGGCCAACTGTGTTTCAAGCAGAAATACAGGCAATAATTGAATGCGCTATAGTTTATTTACGACGCAACTATAGACATGCAAATATATGTATTTTTTCGGATAGTCAAGCTGCTCTAAAAACACTGAAATCCCCTTCCTGTACTTCAAAATTGGTTTGGAATTGTTTTCAATTACTACAACAGGCAGCTAGAAATAGTAAAGTGAACCTATTGCGGGTACCTGGACATTGTGGTGTTGAAGGGAATGAAAGAGCTGATCTGTTGGCGAGAAATGGATCAACGCAACGCATTCATAGGACCAGAACCATTTGGTGGGATCTCAGAATGTTTCTCAAAATGGAACTCAAGAAGTGGGAAAAATCAATAATAGATAACATCTGGAAAAACAATGAAACAGCTCGACAATCGAGGAGATTTATATCACCCAACAAAACAGTAACTCAAAAACTACTCAATATCTCCAAAAAAGATCTTTGTACCTTCAGTGGCCTTGTGATGGGTCACTGCTTAAGCAGATATTACTTAAAGCAGATAGGTAAGGTGCAAGATGATGCTTGTCGCTTCTGTAACCTAGATAGAGAAACCTCGGAACATTTACTATGTGACTGCGAAGCACTCTTATAAAAGAGGAAGCAATTTTTTGATAAAAACTTATTACAACCATAAGATGTTTGGATGACTTCTCCAAATAAGGCAGTGAACTTTATTCGTTCAATAATACCCTATTGGAACGATGCCTATAATCAGCAAGTGGAAACCACTCAATCAAATAGTGGTAGGACACCCTGATGAGGCTTACATCACTGGTCGCAGTGGAAAATGTACCCAACAAAAAAAACTTTAACGTTGAAAGTTCCTTCTTAGAAATATTGAATTCAGAAGGTGAATGGGTGAAACTTTCTCCTTTTATTTACGTGTTGTAATTTTTATCATGATTTTTGTGAATTTTTAGTTTATTTTGGGAACATGGCATATTATCATAACCTGCCAAAAATTGCTGAAAATTTTACATACTATCCGGTTTTGTTATAATATTACTTTAGAATGTGACTCTTAGAAAGCTTAGAAAAGTTTATTAAATTTTTCTGATTGAAAAAGTAAATTTTTGTTATGCACAGTATATGGATTTTTTGAACTATTTTGCCTCACGTGTACGTGCCCCTTAGAGATGAGTGAGCTTCGTTAAGAGCTAATTTGTTTTCAGTTAACAAAATAATGGATTTTTTATTCCGATTTCACTGATGTACATACTAAACCCGGAAGAAGGACTACAACTCATCCATAAAATCCATATCTGATGGATTTTTAATTGGAATGTTTCAACACAAATGGTAGAATAATTTATTGTACGTTTCAGGTTAGTTTACCGCTGACATCACGTACGTTTAATTTTGACTTAGCAACAAACGATAATTCATAGTAAGATTCAGCAACAATGGCGCAGAAACCAGTTAGGCGATTCAAATAAACGGTTCAGTTCCGGATAAGATACTTATTGCTGATAATGAAATTTTTCTCAATTAGAAGTCGTAATCGATGTCGAAGTATCTTTTAATACTTGCGATACCAATCCTAACAAGATAATAAATTTAATATACGCAATATGTGCCTAATTTGGATTATTGTGTATTGGTTATGCGCTATTATTGAAATTATAGGTGCGTTAATGAGTTTTAGAAATCATTTTCTAGGAGCTATTCAGGTGCAACTGTAGCATAATTTTACAACTTTTACACTTATGATAATCTACTAGAATGAAGCAACGATTGATTTTTAACATAAGCAGCTTGGCGTTCTGCCAAGTTCTTTTATTAAGTATTTTTTATGGTCAGTGCTACCATGGATGCTAAGTTTTAACGACAGAAACAACAATCATGCCTATTCTGTTTCTGTAGCTGAATTATAAATAGATCAAACCACAGAAAACAAACACCTTTTGACGTGGGACTACGTCTTTGTTTATTATACTGGGATGCATTCTGTAAAATTAAAAATGAAACTGGCAAATGTTGCGTCAGATTTCAAACGCTAATAACAGCATAACCACATGATGGATTTCAATAACCAATATGTTGTTGGATAGATAAAATTTATAACAATTTGTAATATGCTAGTTATCACTCTAATTTCATTGCTAAGCGGTAAAATTGATTAAAAGCTTCAATAACGAATTTACGCGAATAATGAACCAATTACATGCGAGCATTCCTAGCACAGGCGACGTGAATGGACACCATCCGTTCCCTGTGATATTTTCTGTATCAATATCGAAATGAAAATGGACAGAGTCTCCCCGTCCCAATAGGTCAAGCAGAAACACTGCTTCCATGAGCTTAGACTAATATGATGTCTCGAAGGTAAAAGTTTTCCAAAAAGTTTGAAACAATCCCCATCCTTGAACAATTTCTAAACCTTCTTTCAGAACCTAATAAAAACTGATGTCTTGAAAGAAAACATGCCGGTAAAAGCAACAGTTCCAGTTGAGTAAAGAACCGTAGATCTCTCGTCGTCTATTATTGCAGCGGTACTCTTCTATTCCTCCCAGCTGGTCTCGAGGTACGATGCTGGCCTAACAAGCCAGTTGTCGTAGGTTCGAGTCTCGGCTCGGGAGAGACTGTTAGTGTTAGTAGGATCGTATCGCCTGGCCCCGCAATTGTCCTGTACACTTAACAGTTGGCTGCGAAGTCTGTGTATAATAAACAGAAGGTCCGAACAGAAGTTCCGAATCGGAATGTAGCACCAAGGCTTTGCTTACTCTTCTATTCGTACTGCAGCGGTACAATTCGTATTGCAGTGGTACACTTTTGTTGGTACATTTCTATTCGTGTGCAAACGAGGAAAAACTGCAATGCTGCTGTTGATGGTGATTGAAAGTTTATCTCGAAAATATTATTACCATAAATTACTCAACAAGAATTGTAAATTTTTGTAACGAATATTTAATTTATTTTATCTTCGATATTTACTAAATAATCGTGACCGGATAGTATCGAAAGAGTAAATTCCCAAATATACCCTCTTATAGCAGAGTAAGAGCCTGCGAATGCTTGTGAGTTTTTGTTTTATCTATCAAGATTCATTCAGAATCTCGTTTTACATTTCAAAATTGTAAGATGTTTTATTATTATTCTAAGCTTCAACATGATGAACGTATATTAGCTGTCTTCGTAATACAGCGAATGTAGTTGTAGGCAAATGAAAAAAAATTGTCAAGCAAAAAACAAAAATGGAATTGTTGACTGCTACGATTTTTTGCTGGAACTTGTTAAAAATTTTGTTCAACATATCTTTTTATGTTTGCCCATCAATGAACCTTTGTAAGGGTTTCCATATTATTTTGAAAGTAAGATCCATATTATAGATTTGATTTAATCTGAGTTAAATAAGACAAAATTATTCATTATGTTAACGTAAGTATTATTAGATTTGGTTTTTGAGGATATAGAGTTAATTCTGACTTTGACGCATTACGATAAATTCTTGGTGCTTCTTCAGCAAGCACGATATGCTTGTGCCTTGTCAAATACATGTTGTTTGCACAAAAAAATACTACAGACATAATACTGCCAAATATGAACGATATTCTTTCGAGTGTTGTTGAATATATTTCAAAAATTGATTTTCAGGGGAGCCTAAAAATAAAAATATGTACAGTCGCTGAGCAAACACATTAATTCTGTCTGCAGACTCTGTATATTTTGTAACAAAAAATCCCATAATTACAGTGTTTAGTCCCACGTCACCATTTCATACAACCCTAGGGCTGTATACCTTGTAGTATTTCACTTTGACTTCTCAATGTTGGTTCGCGGTGAAGCTTTCAAAAGATAGCGATACCATCCGTCCTGATTAAGCAGGACATGTCCTGATTTTGAGATCCTATTTGAGCGTCCTGATTTCTTTTTCATATTCTAGAATTTGTCCTGATTTTCTTATGATATCCAATTTTGATGCGTGGCAATAATATGTACACGTGAAAGTTCAAGCCCTAATCAACCAATGTAAAGTGTCCTCTCTAAACGCACAATAATTGCTCTGAATTCGCACAAAAAATGTGTGAAATGCGATGAGCCATCCCAAAAATCACGGTCTCCAGTCAAAACAGACATTGACGATGTTTTTTGCCACATAATTAACCGACAATGGTGCCTGTAAAGGCCTAAACACAATGGGTACGTTGCGGCTGCGTTTGCGGCAATTTGACAGTTAGTCCATACATTTTCTGTCAAATTAACGTCAACGAAACGTAAACGTATCCATTGTGTTTGGGCCTTAACGTAAAACCGAATGCGTAAAACCAGAATAAAACCAAAGTCATAGTTAAATGCAAAATGTTGAGAACGAATCAAATGGCTCATTAGTTGTTAATGATTCGTTGATGTTGTGTAAATGGTCAGAATCATGAAAGTGCATCGATCAGTTAATATTTTCATTCATTTAGTCAGTACCCTACTTATTAGTATTGATTGCTGGCTGCACTTCTTCAACAATACCAGCCTGCTGAACACCAGTTGATACTTTATGATTGCAGTGGTTTGAAGCAGAGTCTATATAGAGCAGAGTATATAGAGTCGCACAAAGAGAAAATCTATCGTTTCGGCAACACAGTTTTTGTGCCGTTTGTTGCCAAGAACTATACAGTTCTGTTTTGACGTAGGACTACGTCTAACCGCACTATATCGAGATACATTCTGCGAAAAATAAAATCCAAGGTGTAACGTCGGAATGAAAGATTTCAAACCTTAATACTGATGTAACCACATGATGGATCACAATAATCAATATGTCGTTGGATTGGAAAAAATGATGGACAATTTTGTGATTCTTTAGTCATCATTATCACTTCATTGTTAAACAGTGAAAATTTCATAAAAGTTTCAAGGTCGAATTTTCACAAACAATATACCAATCACATGCGAGCACGTCTGGCACAGACTTCATGAGTAGACACCAACTGCCTGCTGTGATATCCTGTATAGCAGAGGCAAAAAAAAAATTGACAGAATCTCCCCGTCCCAATAGGTTATATAATGTTTGCTTCCATGAGCCTAGACTGTTTTGATGTCTTGAAGGTGAAGCTTTTTCGGAAAGTTCATGACAACCTCCTTTATCAGACAGTTTAACGATCTGCTGTTGGAAGGTAATTAAAACTGATGTCTTGAAGAAAAACATGCTGACACAGGCAACAGTACTGCACCGAGCAATAAATGAATAGAGCGCTGGTCACTCGTCGTCCATCAGTGCAAAACTCGATGTTTATTTGCATGCAGCCAAGCCAAATGAAGACTACATTGCCTCTGCCGACGCACAGTGAGGCGTGTTGGGTTAACGCGTAGGTATCGTGTTGTGATTTGGAACACAATCGAATTGTCGTTTGAATTGTCTTCTTCTTCTTGTTTCGTATAGTAGCAAATATCAGTATTCAATATGATTATTCGGCTGCCGCAAAATACGCTGCGCCGCCCGCACGTGTCGGTAGAGGCGTATAAATTTAAGAGGTATACACACTTAAAATAAAACACCGAATTCGGTAAAATTTTACCAGAATCTCAACAGCTGAACGTTCGGTGAAATCTTCGGTGTTTCCGAAAATTACCGAACAGTTTGTGAAACCACCAACCGAGTGGTCGGTAATTTTCGCAGCTTTTTGGTAATGTTCCAAACCGAGCAGCCAGTAAAATTTACCGAAAGAAACTTTAAAAATGAACAAAAATACCGAACGCACCTGTAAAAAGTACCGGTGGCAGAAAAATCAAACTAAATTAACCAGATTACTTACGAAAAATGTTAGCGACTCGTACATCCTGTTTCAGTAATTCACCATAAATACTTTCCAAATTATAAATATCCTTTGTTTACACAAAACAACAATTAAAACAAATCAGCAGCACCAGTAGAAAACATTCGCGTCTTGCACGGTTGCACGTTAGAGAAAAATGGCCACCACATTCACAATTTGGCATTTTTACAGGTTGTTCGAAAAAAAGTTATACAGATTTCGGTGAATGTAAAATTAAGCAAATATTTCGGTAAAAATTAACAAAATTATGGTAAAACATACAGATCTTACAGAACAGTCGTTAATTTCATGCTTTTTTGCAGGAATACCGGTATTACTACACTTTACCGATGGATTATTGTAAAAAATATTACCGAACGACTTTTTTTTATTAAGTGTGTACAAATTTGATGCATTGGACAGATAAGATGCGTTGCTTATTTTTGAACTCTACACTCTGTTTTTCTTAGATTTATTAAAATAACTTAATAATATAAATATAAATATAAATATAAATATAAATATAAATATAAATATAAATATAAATAAGAGACAATAGAAAACCAAAAGCCTTCGTACAGATCTTTGAATAGGTAGGTAAATAAGCTGTACT
Organism: Wyeomyia smithii; assembly: GCF_029784165.1. Classification (NCBI taxonomy): domain Eukaryota; kingdom Metazoa; phylum Arthropoda; class Insecta; order Diptera; family Culicidae; genus Wyeomyia; species Wyeomyia smithii. Next base: position 175,921,791 of record NC_073695.1, read on the forward strand.
GATTATTATATTTTGCTAGCTTAATGAATTAAGTTTGATATAGTTGCATCCCGCGGTGGCGGTATAGAGGAAAACCAAATTCATTCCATCTTGGTATTAGAGTTCTGACATTTATTTGTATTTTTCAATTAATTTTTTTTTACATTAGCATCAACAAGAAAATATTACTTTTCATAGCTTTACTTGTAATTGAACAACACTATGCGAACATTAATTGCTGAGGCTAATGTTATGCATCACTCTAGCCCGGTTTATTTTTGATAACAGACATACCACCATCACCAAACAGTCCCAAGCCGTGGTGTGGCTTTTGCTGTACGTGAGAGTCGTCTCCATTCCACTCGGTCCATGGCTGCAGTTCGCCAGCTCTGCGGTCTGCGTAGGGTCCGCAGGTCGTCTTCCACCTAATCGATCCACCTTGCCCGCTGTGCACCTCTCCGTCTCGTCCCTGACGGATTGGTTTCAAGAGCCATCTTTACCGGGCTGTCGTCTGACATCCTCACAACATACCAAGCCCACCGCAACCTGCCTATCTTAGCGGTGTGGACGATAGATGGCTCCCCAAGCAGCTCATGCAGTTCGTGGTTCATTCGCCTTCTCCACACCCCGTTTTCCATCTGCAGTCCACCGAAGATGGTACGCAACGCCTTCCGCTCGAAAACCGCAAGGGCGCGTTGGTCCTCCACAAGCATAGTCCATGTCTCATGCCCGTAGAGGACTACCGGTCTGATCAGCGTCTTGTAAATGGTTAACTTGGTGCGGCGAAGAGCTCTACTCGATCGGAGCGTCCTCCGGAGACCAAAGTATGCACGATTTCCTACCATAATGCGCCGTTGAATATCTCTGCTGGTATCGTTGTCGGCAGTTACCAGTGAGCCCAGATACACGAACTCATCAACCACCTCGATTTCATCACCACCAATTTGAACTCGAGGTGGGAGGTTAGCACTGTCCTCTCGTGAACCCCTTCCTTTCATGTACTTCGTCTTCGATGCATTGATGACCAGTCTAATCCGTTTGGCTTCAGCCTTTAGTACGACGTACGTATCCGCCATCTTCACAAAGGTCCGAGCCACAATGTCGATATCGTCGGCGAAACCAAACAGTTGAACCGACTTTTGGAATATCGTGCCACTCGTTTTAATCCCCGCTCTTCTAATGACACCTTCCAGGGCAATGTTAAACAGTAGGGGCAATGTTAAACAGTAGGCACGAGAGACCATCACCTTGCCTTAGACCTCTTCGGGTTTCGAAGCGGCTCGAGAGTGCCCCCGAAACTCGAACTACACTCATCACTCGATCCATCGTCTCTTTGACCAACCGCGTCAGTTTGTCCGGAAATCCGTAGTCGTGCATAATTTGCCATAGCTTGTCCCGATCGATTGTATCGTACGCCGATTTAAAATCGATGAACAAATGATGTGTGGGCACGTTATATTCGCGGCATTTCTGCATAACCTGCCGAACCGCGAATATCTGATCCGTGGTGGCGCGGGCGAATAGTCCCGTGTTTTAATTATCTTTACAACAAATGTATTAATTTTGTAATCCAGCGCTTCTCGGGACGATATCCTAAAAACACTTTTACACAATACTTTCTAATACTTAACCAAATGTTCAGATATGACAGGGAGACCCTGTTATGATGAGCATTGAGCAGTACAATTTTTAGAACCTCTATGAAACATTACTAAATATTCTTGCTTTCCAAAACACACTTTTCTATGGTCTTACTTCATTTCGCCGTAATTCTGTTTTTTACCTAAAAGTTAATCCCCCTTGAAAAGATTGTACTCATTCATAGAGACACTCCACCCCCATTAATTGATAAGCCTTCTTTTCTCGTCGAAAACTGCGCCGCTTTTGATGTGACAATGCCATCAGATCTCTTTTCTCTATTATCTTCATCAAGAAAAAACCTATTCAGACAATTTTAACAATCTGGGAATGGGTAAAATCCTGCTTACCTCTGATTGTTTTCCGTATCTTCATCTCAGGTGTTTCAAGAGAGCAACGCATCAATCGTTGTGTTGGATTTTGAGGATTTTGAACAATACGATGATTGATTAAATGATTGAACGTTTAATTACGCCTGTCGACAAAAACGAAAAAAGTTGCCCTAAAAAGATTATAGCAATTTACCCATTCCTGTGAAATTTGGTGCCCATAGTTTGGTTAGAAATGCATCAAAAACCCGCAGAGTAATTGCTCGCCGGGTTCGTTGACTTACGGAAAAACTCATTTAAGTCTCTGGAATCTTTGTCAGGAGCACCGAAATTCAGAGGAATGGTAAAAAAGCTATTATCTCTCAGTTTCTTTTAGTTTGAGCGTTTGGGCAAAACCTATGTTTACAGTGTTATAGAAGTTTAGTTGTAGCCTTATTCAAAAAAAAAAATGTTTAATAGAAGAGAGTTACAGTTTCAGTTTGGTGAGGTGGAAGAGAGGCGATAATATGGGAGCATCATCCTCGTTCATAAGCGGCTGTTCCGATGTTATGATATCATATCATTGATATGCATCGACTCCCATGCATTAAGTTGCGACAATTTTCTAACACTTTTCTAAATTTTCGCGTTGTCCCAATCAGCATTGTGTTGGAGGGAGATAGCATGACTTGCCACACTTGAGTCGTTGGTTCGTTTGTTGGCTACAGCTTTTTAATGTTCTTTTAGACGAACTTTGAACTTGCGCCGGGTTTGGCTAATGTACACACTTAAAACTGGATCTTGAGCTCGGCAAAAAAACATCCGAGTTCACTCGGCAACTTTGGTTTCAACCGATATTTCAGCAAAAAAATGCCGGTTGTCCAAAAAACTAAGCTTGACGAATCTCGTCTTTATTTTTTGCCCAATTTATCATTAAACACTGTTGATGCTGAGGTCAGCAGAAACACTAGGAACTGGTATCTCGACACAAATTTTACTCGTTGCCGTGTTTCGGCAATACAGCTGTCATTCACATGAACGAGTTGCCGCCTTTTTTCTTAGCGCAAATTTATGCGTGTTACGGGTGAGCAAACAGAAAGCAAATACAAGTTTGGCTGAAATTTGTGCAAATTACAAGTGTTTAAAATCCGGTAATCGAAAAAATTTAATAGATTGGTGGGAGGTGGCTAGAACTCAAAAAGTGTAGTTCAAATCGTGTGAATACAATATTGTATTTGTTTTAAGGATACGCATTAGACGTAGTATTAGACTAGATGTTTTGCTCAATGGGTTGTCCGACTTTTCCTAGAAAACCATTCCCCAGAAAATAAAGTGTCGAAGGATTTTCCCCAGAATGAACCATTCTCCAGAATACCAAATCCCAGAATATACTAGTTACCAGGATACGAGCGCACCGCACGCCCGCGTGAGGCGGACGAACGGGCGGCCCACACCACCACACGGCCGGACGCCCCGGAGTGCGTTGAGGCAGAAGCGCCGGCAGGCCCACGGCGCGACACGAAGCAGGAGCACGACCGCAGACCCGCGACCCGGCAGCCCCGTAGCCCGAGTCATCCCAGTCTTCAGAGCCAATCCTTATCCCGAAGTTACGGATCTAATTTGTCCACTTCCCTTACCTACACTGATCTATCGACTAGAGACTCTAAACCTTGGAGACCTGCTGCGGATTCGGTACAAGCTGTTGAGAGTTTGCGTGCCCCAGTCTTCGATTTTCAAGGTCCAAGAAGAGAATATCGACACAGCAATTTAATACCATGCTCTACTAGCCTGTCCAACCATATCTCTCTATGAAAGACTTCCATGGCTAGTATGACTGTTAAACAGAAAAGAAAACTCTTCCGATATCTCTTGTTGGCTTCTCGGAAGAAAGGATTCATGTTCCCATGATTACAAAGGCGCTACCGTTTCCGGTGTGCACGCCAATGCAAACGTATACTCAACAGGCTCCGGCTGTTGCATCAACCCAGGTAAACGAACGAACCTCTACAGAGGTAATTTCTGCAGGGGGGGCTGCCCCCCATGTGAACTAGATTAACCGAATTAAGATAAGAAGGGGTATTTTAGATTTTTGGTCAAAAAGCCTCAGAAATCAATTCGCTACTGTGTTTTTGTGGTCGACTTGTGATGTTCATTCAGCCATAAACGATTACTGAAAGCTCTCTGATTTTATGACTATGGCCTGGTGTCAAGCGCTCACTTGTTTATTACATAAAAGAACAAATGTATTAGTTGACAATAAGTTGATTCAAATGATAGAATCGTTATACATTTCAGATATACAAAAACTCAGTTTTTAATAGATTTTCCATGTTAAAAAAATAAAAATGCATATTTCTTCGTTTTTGGATAACAGTTTTCTGGAAAACGTTTTTTTCTGGGCATTGGTTCATTCCGGATAATAACTTTCTGGGGATCAGTACTTTCTGGGTAACAGTTTTCTGTTGATTGGTACATTCTGGGATTTTGTTTTCTGGGGAAAGAGCTTCGGCGTTTTATTTTCTGGGGAATAGTTTTCGAGGAATTGTTATACAATCGCTCAATGCCCTACTGGCGAGCAAGATAAAGATAAGTATTCTCACAGCATAAATCGCAGAATCGTAGTCACTGTTCCGTAGCAATCACTTTATTCGCAAAAGCTCTAAAGCTAAATACACTCCCCCCACAATTATGGAACTCCCACAATTACGGATCACTTTTGTGTCTCATGTTATTTAACTCAGTTAAACTAACGGTTCGAAGGCATGTAACATTTTTGCAGTAAAATATGCCATATTTGCTAGCTTTGAACACAGAAAACATCGTTCTTATTCCTAGATTGATGTGTTTTCTATAAGCGTGAAATATTGTCTTCCAGAATCTATCAAAATTTTTGTAGTTTTTCTCAATCAGCGTAAGTAGCACACTCATCATTCATAAGGTTCATATGTGATAGAATCGCTAATTCTCGTGTAAAAACTAACGCATACACGAAGATCAAGGTAGGTTCTGCACGATTTATCAAAATATTGATGGTTGATAACGTTTTTCTGTAAAAACTGGTTATGTTCTAAGTGTTCCATAATAGGGACCGAGACAAGATAGTTCTCTATAAATATGGATCACTCAAATCAAATGTGATTTTCACCAATTAAAACACCCTCTCAACTACTATTGAGCTCTAAACGGAAGCTAAACAGTGCTGAGCCTTTGAAAAATATTATTTCCAAGGCACGAAGGACAGGAAAACTACGTAAAGCGGGTAACTGTTATGATGTACACTATACAATGGTTCATTTTCATTGCTACCTTCGGGAGCGACAGACCTGGACTCTCGATCTAACTGCAACCTCAAAAGCCACATAAAATGTGGCCAGGCCATGCGGGATATTTAATACGATTTGAAATATGTTATTTCTTCCAATTACATAATTTGAATAAAGTTTTTTGAATGAATTCGTTGCCAAAAGCTGTTTTCATTATACTGATCCATAACATGATGCGAATTGTTTCATAATTAGAACCGCTCTCAAAAGTGATCCATAGTTGTGTATTTGCTGAGTTATGATATAAAAATATTTTCTGAGAAATATTCACAAAACATGGAAATAAATACTCAATAAAGTGGAAGATTACATATTTCTGTGACTGAAAACATTTATAGATTACTTACTTTACTTTACTTTTTTGGCTAACGGACCGTTCACCGGTCTATGGTCGAACGAATTAGAGATGTCCAGCTTCTTCTGTCTTGGGCAGCCGTTCTCCAGTCTCCCCGTACCCCAGCAGATCGTGCATCTTCTTCCACCGCGCACATCCACCGCGTGCGAGGCCTACCACGGTTTCGACGGCATCTTCCTGGTTCTCTACTGAAGTTAGTTTTGGCGGCTCTCTCGTCAGGCATCCTGGCTACATGTCCAGCCCACTGGAGCCTGCCCCGCTGTATTACCTTCACTATATCACCATGTTTGTATACCTGGTACAACTCGTGATTCATGCGTCTGCGCCACACTCCATCTCGATGCCAGCTACCATGTACTTCGTTTTGGCAGAGTTAATGACAAGTCCCAATCTCGCTGCTTCTCTCTTAAAAGGTACGAAAGCCTCCTCCACGGCCTTACGGTTGATACCGATGATATCGACGTCGTCCGCAAAACCAAGAAGCATGTGAGATTTCGTGATGATCGTACCGTTTTTTTCGACGTTTGCCCTTCGTACTGCACCCTCAAGAGCGATGTCAAACAGTAGGTTGGAGAGCGCATCCCCCTGCTTCAGTCCATCCAACGTTACGAACGCGGCTGATGTCTCGCCAGCTATCCGCACGCACGATTTTGATCCCTCCAGTGTCATACGACTCAGCTTAATTAGTTTCGTAGGAAAACCGTGTTCCAGCATGATCTGCCACAGCTCGTTTCTTTTCACTGAGACGTATGCCGCCCTGAAGTCCAGTGAGTCGGTGAGTTGTACTCCCGGAACTTATCGAGGATCTGTCGCAGGGTGAAGATTTGATCCGTCGTGGAACGCCCTTGTCGAAAACCAGCCTGGTATTCGCCAACAAAGGATTCCGTTAACGGTCTCAATCTGAAGAACAGGATACGGGAGAGCACTTTATATGCGGAGTTGAGCAACTTTATCCCTCGATAGTTGCCACAATTCAATCGATGGCCCTTCTTATAGATAGGGCATATGAGGCCTTCCAACCAGTCGTTCGGCATTTATTCGTCCGCCCAGATTCTTAGTATTATCTGGTCATTTATAGATTACTTCTAAACAATAAAATTGGTTAGAAATGATTTTTTGCATTCATACATCTTGTTAAGTGACCCATAATCGTGGGGGGACTGTATAAAAGTTGTTTAATCATTAATAATTGAAAAAGTTTTTTGAGAAATTCTCACAATTCGGTGGTTCTTCAATGAGATCCCACGACTATTTTGCCTGTGATTTTAGTTTGCAAGTAGCATTACCTAACATAATTGAGTAATTCTTAATTTGAGTAATGCACGAGCTTAGAATATAATAAATTTACTTTCATTACTAACATTTGTATTAAAAAGATTGAATATTTTAATACCGAGGATGAGATTGGTTGGAATAATAACCTATAATCGTAGTTTTGTTTTAATTTTAGCAATGAGCCGAATACACTCAATATAATCGATATGGGAAATTGAGAGAAAATTACACGTTTTTAATCTTTATCTTTCAAACACTACGCGTATTATTTAATTCTAAATAATAATTTATAAGTTTAATTGGAAAGATTTTCCGCACATAAGTGATTTACTGCACGCATGGATTTGTTTTGATGATAAGCATTCTTCGTGTGAAATGACAGCCTACTCTCGCACATATCTACTTACAGCTTGTTGAGGTTTCTTCAAACAATAGAGACGTCAACGAGATTCTGGATTCCCTGTGAAAGATTCGTTGCCTGAGCCGTTACCGGCCGTAACGTCTCCCGCAACATTCCCCTCTCCGTAATTCTGCTCCGTTACTGCAGGATTACCTCTCGAAAGTACATTGAGGGCAGCTAGTTTTGTTACGGAACGTCGTAGAACTCCTGTACTAGTCTGAACATAGGCCTGCCGGATGCGACCATCTTTCCCCGTAATGACCTTTAATACCTTCCCACGAATCCACTGGTTCCGTATGACCTCACCCATAATGAATACAACGTCCCCATCCTGAACTGGCCTCACGTCCTGATGCCACTTGGTACGCCTAGTCAGATCGGGTAGATATTCTCGAGTTCATCTGATCCAGAATTAATCTAGTATATGTCGACATAAATTCCATCCACCCCGCAGTGTCTCATTTTCCGCAGTTGGCGCTTTCTCCGTCTGCTTAACCCCGTTCGAGCTCAGAAAGATGAAGTGGTTCGGAGTCAATGCCTCCTGGTCCGATGTTTCCAAAGGCATATATATCAATGGCCTAGAATTGACCATTGATTCCGCTTCGCACAACACTGTATGGAACACTTCTTCAGATGGCGCCTGGGTACGGTGTATGGAGTTCATTGCTGTTTTAACCGATCGTACCATCCTTTCGCACGCACCGCCCATGTGCGGGGAGGATGGTGGAATGAAGATCCAACGTGTATTGGTGTTCGTGAAAGTCGCTGAAAGTTCTTGGTTCATCGCAGCAATCTGAGAAGCTAGTTCTCTGCTCGCACCAACAAAATTCGTTCCGTGATCGGTGTAAATTTCCGCCGGTGCTCCTAATTTATTTATATTTATTTTTGTTACTAGTTATATATTGTGTCTATTTTTACCTTGTATAAAATTGTCGTCAAACAATTTAGGTGCAAAAAATCTTACGATGTGTTACAAGGGGGTAGGGGAGGTTGAGAATGTGGAAAAATATGCTTACGTAATTATTGAACGGCCCCTTGGGTGACCTAAAGTTGCACTTTGCACACTGGTTTAAAACGTGAAAAAGGTGATCGTCAACCTTTTGAGAGTGAAAATGCTATAGTGTACTCGACAAAGTTTTTGTTTATCTTAAGGGGAAACTTTTGATGCAAATAGATTTTTGATTAATCTGCCTAAAAGTGCAATGAATTTATTTTTTTTTAGTAACTTATCAAATAAAAGTTAAGTCTTTAGCAAAGTTGTAGGTAATATTATGCAGAAAAATTTTGCTGAAGACGCTTTGATTCTATCTCTTGAATATTGATCACAAACAGGTAGTTTTATACACACATTCCTTAAATGTTTGAAAACCAAAAAATTCCAATCAACTTTTTTTGGGTGTGATTTCAGAGGCTTACTATATTCTGAACATTTTTACATATTTGAGAAATACATCATTCTGCCGAACATAGCATATTTCCAACTTTTTTATAGGTTTTCTGATGTTTTTGATAAAAAATGCACATTTTTTAAACATTTCTACATTTGTCTTTTAAAATTTCAAACAAATTCTCCAGGGATCAAACTTTAAGTTAATTTTTTTTATTAGCTCCTCCGTTCCCATCCATGTTAAACCACGCTATATCATTGTTTTTTCAGCTTGATTTTGTACTGCGAAGTGAAACGCAAGTGTATTCCACTTAGATATGAAATGTTTCATCTATTAGCACAGAAGTAAGTGGAATACACTTGGCAGTAACGTATCGATTTTTTATAGTGTGATTAGGCGTCGTACACAAATTACGTAACGCTAAAAACTTAGATTTCAGACCCCTCCCCCCCCCCCCCTATGTAACGATAAGTAACGTTCGATATGATTCCCCCCCCTTACCCTAAAATTACGTAACGCTGGACAACCTGCCCCCCCATCCAAATTTGCAATTTTGAGCAAACATCACAGTTACGTAACGGTCTCAACTACCCCCCCTCCCCCCTATGTAACAATAAGTAACGCAAACTTGACCCCCCCCCCTTCATGCGTTACGTAATTTGTGTACGACGCCTTACCTGAAATCTTAAAGGCCTTAACAAACACATAGTTGGTCTTTCTCGAAAAAATAATCATAAATTTCATAATTTTTTAATTTTATCAAAAACATACATACCCTGTTACCTAGTTTATCATAGTATACTACGACACTCTGCATAAAATATAGGGTAACCGCTCCTATATTCATCTCAGTACCTATATTCATCGCATCATCGTTTTTTGAACAATTTCTCGTCAAATTTTACCATATTTTCAACGTAACACTTTCAGCCACTTAAGAAAATCGAGAAGCAAATAGATCTACTTTCAAAATTTTTTAGAAATTTGACGGTAAATTGGATAAATAAGAGAAATAAGATGAATATAGGTACACCAAGCTGTTTAGATGAATAATGGAGCGAGTACCCTACTTTTGAGTTGAAAGTTTCCCCGCGCTAAAAAATTCTTCGAGATGTAGCGCAATGTAGATTGTAATGTAATTTTGGTTTTCGGCAAACAATAAGAAAACCGTTTTTATAGTCTAGCATAAGTGTTTAGCACGAAATAATTGTATTGGTTGAGGACACTTTTTCAGGTACTCCTGCACATAAATTTCCTGGTTGATAGTCCCGGTCGCGATAAAAATGTCGCCTTACCAACCGAAAGAATAGATGGATTGCCACACAAGATATTTCTTTGCGAACTTCGACAGCACAAAGTGTCTCAGAATCTCGCCCATTTTTTCAGTTGCAGTATGATATTCCTGTCCAGGAATCTGAGTGAAGCTCGTCATTTGCGACATAGAGAATTTCGTGAATCAATAAATTGTCAATAATAACAGGTTGGGTAAGCCTAACACTCTTACTTGGGAAACTTTTCGGAATATAAATCAAAAACATCCACCGACTAGGAAACTATTTTAATTTTATCTCTTGTTTATTCTGTTCTTCGATCCGATCGGATTTTACATTGTAATTTATCATGTCTGTAGTTATTCATTTACCGCTGTAGATCAACAAAATGGAAAATGACAAATTCTAACATATCCACTTCATAATCCGTATATAATTGTTTACTTTCTCTTGTTATGTTCAGTTTTATTATAAACCTCTTTCACATCACTTTTTTATATATAATCTTTTTTTTTTGCATTATTCTTTTCGTTAAAACTTTATATCACTTTGTCAAAAACTTTAATTCATATGGTTTTTTAGCACAAATCCGTTTTAAGCGTCCTACTAATGAAGGCTAGCAAAAGTGAACAAGGATATTGTTGCGGACACTACTGCGCTGTTCGCTTGTGGAGTGTATACTAAAAAAATACGAGAAACTGTTTAAAAACGCTCCAGACTAGACAGGAAAAGAGACAAGGTGCACAAGTTTTCGAATTGCATATTGTGAAACGAACGTACCGACGGAAACCGAACTCGAACCTACGAAATGAGATGCAATTATCTCCTACACCCACGAAAGTAGCGGCTTGCAATCTATCTAGAGAAGGGCCAGACTATTACAGCAAGTATCGAGTGCATGAGTTCGCGTCTTACCAACTAAATTTAGAATCGTCAAGCTAAATTATAAAAGAGTAAGTAGTATTGGAGTCAACAAAATATGTAGTGGGTTATGTCGGGATTTCGATATCATGTAGTCTAAGATAGTCGGGATTTGTAATCAGTATGTTTTATAGTGTTCCACATATACAACACTTTGAAGTTGACATGATTCTGCTTGTTTCTTTTTCTATGAAATAGATAAATCAATAACTTCTCAATCTGTTGCGTTATAGTTTGTATAGCTAAGCTTGGACACGTTTTTTGGAAGATCAAGAATAAAATAGTATGAGGAAAGAAGTTTTGAAATGTAATAAATAGAAACAAGAGTTGTTGAACATAGCAGAGTGTAGTTCGAAGTCGCAAGTAACATGACGGTTCGACTCCGGAATTTCTTTTTGCAGTGTGATGACTAATTTGAAAGCTTATGCATTGTGTGTACAACCGTTTATACACCCTTTTTCTACAGTTTTAAACTAGATAGTCAAACTACACAAAACGCCAATTTATTGTACTCCGTATCCGTTGTTTATGCCTTTCGTCTTCAAAGTGAACGAATTTAATTCAAGCAAATAATAAAAAGAACAAGAAAGAACAGTCAAATAACAACAGTATTTCTTAATTATTGTAGCTTTTTTTACAAATACATTCGTCTTTCGCGTTTTTCCTACATAATCTGAAAATCGGATTTTGGGCTGCGGCGAAAATAAAAGTACGCCTTACACGTTAAATACTTTGAAGATTTTTCTTTGTTTTCATGTTTTGCTATTTCTCTCGATAAGCTAGTATGCTGAATGCTTTCGGATCGCAAATATTTGATTTCTTCTATTATTATATTTACGTTTGCTGCTAGGACTCACCATCTAACACACTCATTCGATTTTGAGTGCACCAAAAGGGATTACTCGTTTTTTCCGGTGCTTTCACTCGGAGCGAAATCCCTATTCTGTTGTGGCCGAGAATATCTTATCAATCGGTATAGTCCCACCAATCTTTTTCATAGCCTTCATGCACGTGATCCAGTAACACTTTTCGACGTTTTTCGCAGTACCTGTAGTGAGAAATAAAATTTATTGCAATTTTTTTAAATCTACTATTAATCGTCGAAGGTAAAATATTGATCAAATTCGCACAAAAGCATTTTTTTATCCTTGTGCAAATACCGTTAGCCGAACTAGTTTGGATATCCCCTGTTTATTACATTGTATGTTCGTAAATTTCTATTCGTTGCATTTTCATTAGAATCAGGCTAAACCATTTGCATGAATTGTAAATCATGAGTTGCATCAGACAATCTGAAAGTGCCCAGTCACTTCTTGTGGAAAACTGCGCGACACATCATTAGTTGCGGATTTCGTTCTTGTAAACATTAACACCGTCTACCTGTTGACACTTGACAAGACAGTCAGACATCAGCATCGATAATCTTTTGAAATCTCAGCAGTATGAATGGCACATTATCGACAGAAATCGCTTTGTCTAGAATGCTGTTTTTTTTCCCTAGACAAATTGAACTCAAAATACAATGCCGCCCAAAATACAGTAGACTTCACACGCTGATAAGGAAATGATAGTGAATGGGTAGGTTTTCCCGTTTTTTGGGCGCAGTCATTTACGCGCTTTACAATCAAAATAGATAGAGTGTTGGACTATTTTGAACAGATTTAAACTGGAATTGGCTGATGTAACACTCATATATCGGATTCATCGATGTATTATTTATTCAAGAGTCGAAAAACCAAATTTCCGACAAATCTGACAAATGAGTTCGTTTGTTCATGCATCGCTCTAAAAATTACGTAAAAACAATCGTACAGATTAAAAATTGCACAAAAATAGACACACATACTCAGGTAAACTGTAGATGAGGACTTTAATTCAAAAACCTCCATTATTATTGAGATAGGCTATTATTTTATTGCAACTTCGTTACAGGTCTCGAGGTACGATGCTGGCCTAACAAACCAGTCGTCCTATGTTCGAGTCGAGGATTATAGCGCTAGCAGCTAACCCATCAATTATCCTGTACACTACTAACAGTGAGCTGCGAAGTCTGTGTATAATAATCAGAAGGTCAGTTTCCGATACGGAATGTAGTACCATGGCTTTGCTTTTTTTTTGACAACCTACTCAAAGTCCAAAAAAGTTTTTGGATTATGAAGATTTTTTTAAATCAATGAATCGTTCTTGAACGCAAGAAGGACTAGTTTCCAACATCACCCAACGTCTCACTCTACCACAAGTTTATCAATTCCTCTAATATCTAGCAGATTATCACAAAACTTGATCACAGCCGTCGCGAGTGCGTCGCCAGACCACAGCCAATCCGCACAACACTGATTAAAGTCGCGGACAGCTTTTGGAATAAGCCTTTACATTGGCAGTTCTCAGACAGTTTGTTCGTATACATGCTGCACTGATCACTCCAATGAGAGATTAGAAAATGATGGAAAAGTCAATGAAAAAGCCTAACGAACCAAACTGTCCGAATATTCGGTGAATGAGAAGCGCTATTTTTAATGTTTCTTTTTATACAGAAATAGTTTGTTTGCTCATTTAAAGCTAAAAGGAGGAATTCTCTCCGCAAAATAAGAAAACGGTACTTCAAGTCGAAATCCACGGTCGATCTCCACTTCCTCCGAAGCATGGAAACTGCGTACAAAAATTTTCTTGCTGAAACCTATAGGTCGTACACACAAAACGTTCAAGAGAGTTTAAAGCAAAATCCGGCCGCTATAAAATGAAATTTAATGGAAAATTTTCAAGTTCAACAACCGAAGCGGCCAATCTATTTGCCGAGTTTTTTCAGACCGTCTACACCACAACGACGCCCTCGTTGTTTCCGGGTTGTTTCCACCGTGTATCAACGTACGAAATGAATCTACCTCAAATCATGTTCTCAAATACCGAAGATCAAAAAGAGCTCGAAGAAGTTTCCGTTGCCAAAGGAGCTGGCGTCGACGGCCTACCACCATTGTTCCTGAGTCATTGTGCTTCTTCACTCTCCTTTCCCGTTGCTTGCCCCTTTTACCAATCGCTCTCAGAAAGGACTTTCCCAGCGATTTGGAAATCTGCCAGAATTATACCGATACACAAATCAGGCAGTACCCACCGTGTTGAAAATTACCGTGGAATATCGATTTTATATACGCTCGGCAAGGTTTTCGAGTCTATGGTCCAAGCAATAGTTAACAGAGCTGCACATCCATTGATATCGGGGTACCAACATGGTTTTGTACAACGTAGATCAACGACGACAAATTTAATGTGTTACACAAACCTCCTGTTCAAGGAAATCGAGAATAAACACCAGGTTGACTCAATCTATGTCGACTTCTCCAAAGCATGTTTGTGAATGACGTGTACTCCCGACTGAAATCTGCCAAACAAATGTTTGCCGATGACCTCAAATTGTACAGAATTATTACTTCCCCTGTGGACTGTCTCGCGCTCCAAGACGATGTAAACGAAATTTTATCGTGGTGCAATGAGAATGGCATGAGAATCAATGCCACAAAATGCAGAGTGATTTCATTCACCAGAATGCAATACATCACCCGTATTGTATCGGTGACAACGCGCTCGAACGTGTCGATACTATTCGAGATTTGGAAGTAACTATCGACGCTAAACTGCGCTTCAACGTGCATATTTCAATCACAGTAGCCAAGGCTTATGCGGTGCTTGGCTTTATTCGAAGATTAACACTTCATTTTACGGACGTGTATACACTGAAAACGCTATTCTGCTCCTTAGTTCGTAGCATCCTTGAATACGCTGTTCCCATCTGGGCACCGTACCAGCTTGTGCATACTTTAAAACTAGAGCGGACACAGAAGCTATTTATTCGGTATGCCCTACGACAACTACCATGGAATGATCCCGTCAATCTGCCTGACTACCCTTCCCGTTGCATGCTCATTAGCATGGAAACATTAACAGCTCGTCGTCTCAAACTGCAACGAATGTTCGTGTTCGACATCATAGAAGGAAATATCGACTGTCCTGAACTGTTACAACAAATTAACTTCAACGTGCCCCAGCGTGCTCTTCGTAGTTTTCCTGTCATTAATGTACCGTTTCACAGAACAAATTACGGACGTAATAGCCCTTACGACTCCTGTCTTAGGGCATTCAATGACCTCTGTAGTGTCCATGAGTTTGGAATGTCTAAAACTACTTTTAACACTAGAATAAGAGATAATTTAAGACCATAAGACAAATATACATAAGACAAAGCATTGACGAAAAAGTTTTCAAAATCAAATTCCCTGATTTTTCCTGAAATATAACATTGTTTTCCCTGATATTTTTCAGCATTCGGCACAAAAAATGCAACGTAGATGAACGCAACTCTGTAATCCCAGTGAAAAAAGTATTCAATCGGATATGAACCCGAACCCTAGAGGTCCCGAATTGGCCTTCTTTGCTATAAAAATCAGTTTTTACGCAAAAATCGTTTGAAAAAGAAACTCTCCCCGGTTAAATTTTTTTTCCTGAGTATTATTTTGTTTTCCCTGAAATTCCCTGATTTCTCTGATCGAAAAATGAATTCCCTGACACTCCCTGATTTTCCAGGTTTTCTCCACTCCATTCTGCTGTAAGATAGAGACCAGGCTCAAAATAGTTAAAAAAACACTAAAAAGTGACTTGCTACTAGCCTTGCGAAAGCTACGAAAAATGTATCCACGTTAACGCCTCGCTACTCCTATTATTTCCTTGTGAAGTGGTCCTTTCTATACCGAAAACTGTAGCGCGTTGGTAACACAGGTGTGACCCTAAAGCTCAAACTGGAAAAATTAAGAGCTTATAGCGAACCTGGCAAGCAATGGGACACCCGAAAAAATGTTCAATGCTAAGAGATGGCGCTATAGTGATAGTGGTAGTAAAATCGAAATTTCCTCGAGCATTTTGCTATTTAACTGCTATTAGTTACCGTGTTTTTATATTATTCTAACTTTCTAGTACTTTTACTATAAGCAATAGGGTGGGGAAAAGTGATCAATTTTCCAGAACCAAGTTTTTTTTATTTCTTTTGGGGCCCCAAACAACCCTAAACTTACCTGAAGTCGATTGGTTTTGTCTCCGCTCGGCGCACTGCATTACAAATTTGTATGAAAATTTATATGGGAAAACCTACTTTTTTGTATTTACCTTTGCTAGAGAGCTCAATAATGCTCTAATAATAAAATACATTATGTTAAAGTATAGTATTTCAGATGCCTAACAACTTTGCAGAGGACACTGAAGAGCTAGAATGTCCCTAAGAAGAGCTATATCTGTTCAAAGTTGAGTATGTCGATTTAAATACAAAAAATCTTGTTTTCTGTCAACATTACCAATGTACCGGCATCAGTAGGATTCCCATCAGAAGCGACCTGTCATTACGATTTTGTACACTCAGCTGGATAAAGGGTGTCCACGATGAAATTGCCACACACAAAATTGATTCGCAAAATTCGAGTTTTCATCCGATTGCCATCAAATTTTCAGGGATTGAAAAATAACTAAACTTCATTTTACCATTTTACTCGTATTTTATTTACAGTCTATACGCAAATGCCCGCACCTTGGCCCTAACCCCGGCCATAAGATTGTGCACAACCTGTGAATCAACCGTTTTTTTTGCATGTAAACCCATACTTCTTCAGTTCCTCGACTGTCTTCACTACCTTAGGTTGGTTAAGAAGGTGCTGCTTCATAATCGCCCAGTACTTTTCGATGGGGCGGAGCTCCGGAGTGTTGAGAGGGTTGAACATTTTCGGCACGAAATTGACCTTATTGTCCGCATACCACTTCAGCACGTCCTTGGAGTAGTGGCATGAGGCCAAATCCGGCCAGAAGATTGTTGGGACGTTGTGGGCCTTCAGGAGAGGAAGCAGCCGCTTCTGGAGGCACTCTTTCATGTACACCTGTCCGTTCATCGTGTCCTGGGTCACGAAAGGTGCACTCCGCTTCCCGCACGTGCAGATGGCTTGCCAAACCAGGAATTTCTTCGCAAATTTGGACATCTTTTGAGTGCGGACATGCACCGGAACGCTGAACTTATCCTTGGTCGTGAAAAACAGGTTGCCGGGGATCTATTTGAAGTCGGCCTTCACATATGTTTCGTCGTCCATGATGCAGCATTCAGCTTTCGTCAGCATGTTGAGGTACAACTTCCTGGCACGGGTTTTGGCGGACTTGTTCTGCTTCTCGTCGCGATTAGGAGCCTATTGTACCTTGAACGTTCGAAGTCCAGCCTTAGTTCTGGCCTTCTGGACAAAACTTTGGCTTAGGTGCAGCTTCTTAGCCACATCCCGAACGGAGGCGTTCGGGTTTCGGTTAAAGGCCCCAACTACGCGGTTGTGATTTTTGGTGTTGTACGGAATACTTTTTCCTCCACTTCTGGGCTTTCGATCGGTGGTCAATCGTTCCTCAAAAAACCTACCATTTGAAGTCATGAAATCTATGATTTGAGCCATTTTAAGCTCTTTAGAACAAATCTCCATATAAATTTGAAATGCAATGCGCCAAGCGGAGACCAAACCAATCGATTTCCGATAAATTTAGGATTGTTTGGGGCCCCAAATAGAACAAAAAAAAACTTGGTTCTGGCTATCTGCTATCAAGTTTCGTTTTTTTATATAACGATTCCCCACCCTAATATGCAATCTATTTTTATCAAAAAACTTGATTTTCCTACACAACTCCATTGACTCAATGCAGTTGTATAGGAAAATCAAGTTTTCTATAAAAATAGATTGCGTAGAGTAGAAGTAAATACTAGAAAGTTAGAATAATATAAAAAGGGTGACTAATAGCAGTTTTTCCGGTCATTAAGCAAAATGCTCGTGGAAATTTCGATTTTACTACCACTACCACTAAAGCACCATCTCGTAGCATTGAACATTTTTTCGGGTGTCCTCTTACTATGCGACACTTTGCCGTAAGTTGACGCATTTTTACAGTGGCCAGAGGCAATTTGCTAGAAAAATTATTGAAAAGTGAACAATTTCGAATGATTTATACTGTTTTAAAGATAGTATATCTTGAATATTTTTTCACAATAAAGTACAATATATGTTCTTTCAAATGGTATTTTTTATGTTTGCCCCAAACAGAGATATCAATTTTTTATCAATGAAATAAAAACGTTGATAACTCTTCACTTGTTCGAGACATCGATAATGTTTTTTCGTCAAAAGTCGCGTCCTTTCAAGGGTGATGAGGGGGGGAGGGGTCATGTGTAATGTCTACGGTTCATACAAAATTTTGAGAATTTATATGAGTAGTTTTCCACGTTGTCAACATGATCAATTAAAAACCTAAATTAATCCACCTAGCGGTCAGACCCAGCCTTTCTCATTCAAACTTATTATTTGTAAAAATAGATTTACATTAACGCTTCAATCCAATAAATGTATATTCACTCTTAAGGTTCTAATAAATTGATGTTGTAATCTATACATATAAAAATGCAGTCCGGTCTGTCTGTCTGTCTGGCTGTCTGATTCATATAGGCTCTAAAACTACCGAACCGATCGACGTGAAAATTTATATGTAACACAAATTTCTGCACATCTCGAGAACTAATCAACTAAATGGAACCAAATTTGGCAGATAAATGTTTTTAGTGGTAAAAAATATGTCCATAATGTTTTGACACCCCTCCTTTTTTGGAAGGGAGGGGTGCCATACAAATGAAACACAGATTTCTGCACATCCTGAAAACTAACCAACTGAATGGAACCAAATTTGACAGGTGAATATTTTTAAAAGTAACAAATATGTGCATAATGGTTTGACACCCCTCCCTTTTCTATAAGGGAGGGGTCCCATGCAAATGTACTACAATTTTCGCACAGCTCAATAACCAATCAAGAAAATACAACCAAATTTGGTATGAGAATGTTTTTAGAGGTAAAAGATATGTCCATAATGGTTCGCCGCCCCTCTCTCTTCTGGAAGCACATGTTTCTGTACAAATTTCTGCACATCTCGCGAACTAAATACCTCCCAAAATGGGTATTTCCGGTGTCATATTGATGCCAAATCTACTGAAAATGACCGAATACCACCCAATATGAATATATTCAGAACTAAGGCGATGTACAGAAGCCCAAAGCCGAGGATGTTGTCATTTCGATAAAACCAATCATTTCAAACGATTTGTTATTTGACTTTGATCATATCCTATGGCCGATTCGTCGCGCATTTGCAGACTTTAAACACATCGCAAGGAATCAATGCATTTGGAACGTTCAAATAGTACAACACTACATATAAATTATGTTGAGGCCACATATATCGATCAAAGCGAGTATAGTTTCAAATAGTCTCTGAATTTCTTTTCTTTCCATAACATTTGAGCCACACATCAAATTATGAGGTTTGTTATTAGTAAGTTTGAGAGATGACTCCTTCGTATGACACTAGTTATGTTCAAATAAGTCATGTAATCTTTGAGATAATAGACTTACGTTGTTTTATTAACAATTTAATACATAACGGTTGCTTAAGTTCGATTATAATCAAATAAAATGGGAACGTATAAGGCAGCCAAATTTTGAAACCACATGTTCAATCATAATTCATCAGTTAACGCTTAACTAGTCCGCTCATCTGATAATAATATT
This sequence comes from Wyeomyia smithii, assembly GCF_029784165.1. NCBI lineage: Eukaryota > Metazoa > Arthropoda > Insecta > Diptera > Culicidae > Wyeomyia > Wyeomyia smithii. The sequence goes on from NC_073695.1 coordinate 175,941,264, forward strand.
GATCAAATCGGTTGTGTAGTTTCTGCGATAATGAAGTTTCGTGATTTTCACATTTCGGTACATTACACACGAAGTTACAGTTCGATTACAGTAAAATTCAATAGGGTGTTATGAAGCAGCTAGACTTTTCATTTGACACTAATTTTGTGGAAATCGGTTCAGCCATCTCTGAGAAACATGAGTGGGATTAAACAGTCTTCAGATTGATTTCTTTTGATAACTTTTGAACCACAAGTTCAATCTTTATAGAACTCAAAAGTTAAGGGTTTTCCAGGTAGCCCGTTCATTTGAAATCAATTTTGTTCAAATCGGTTGTGTAGTTTTCGAGATAATGATGTTTCATGATTTTTACATTTTGATACATAACCTCTGAACTGAAAATCCGATTACAATAAAATTTAATAAGGTCTTATGGGACAACAAGACCTTTCATTTTGTCCAGCCATCTCTGAGAAAAGTGAGTGAGAATAAAAATCTGCACATACACACACATACACACACATATACATACAGAAAATGCTCAGCTCGTCGAGCTGAGTCGAGTGATATATGCCATTTGGCCCTTTGGAGCATGTATACTTTCGGTTTTGCAAGTGATTGCTATACCTTTCTAGGAGAGAGGCAAAAATGTGAACATTTCACAATATTTGTTTAAATACTAGAGGACACGGTTAAGTAACTCTCTCATATGTACCAAAAAGTAACGTAAACTCAAATTCACGCATTCGCTATTCTAGATAACAGGGGAACATGAACTTCACGATTTCACTAATTACACCATTCTTTTAAGCGGGAAACCGCCTTTTTTTAAGTTTCACATAAAGGCTGTACACGCACAGCACTAAGTTGGCCTTGTTGCCAGCTCTCTTCGATTCACGGCTGATTGCTCTGTGAGGTTGAAAACAATAAATCGGGAAAAAATTGATTTTGCTGGAATCTGTTTGCAGTTCCAGGAGAATTACAATTTTTGCAGCATGCATTTTAATTGCTCGTAAAAACCCATCCACCTTTCTAATATTTGAAATGAACGCATCACACGACTCATTATGGTAATTGTTGAAAGCGTTCCAAAAAAGAGTAGAACATCAACTTAAAAAGCGAATGAATCATCGGTTTTGGATTGTTGTGATGAAGATTCCCAAAAATTTGAACTAGTTGACTTCAAATTTCTTGATTTCAATAGTTCTCCCTGTTGATCTTTACGTGTATAAACAGTCATACATTTCTTATTTCAACGCTTAGGATTGAGCATCTTCTTTTTTTGATTATTCACAATATTTATCTGGAATTTATTTTGTGTGGTCTGCCACGAACGCTTACATATCAACACTATTACATATATTTTAAATTTTATTTTATTATTAGATTGTAATTGCTTTCGCAGTTGAGTGAATATAATTGTAGGAAATAGGAAATATAATTGTTGTAGGACTGCATATAACATTGATGGTCTAAATATTTGTTTGTAAATTAACAGTTTTTTTTAAACGAAGTCTAGAATTTCTGTTGATAAGAGGATAAAAACATTTTATATATTTTTCCTTGAAAGTAAGATTTTCAACATAAATTAGCCCTAAGTATTTAACTTGATCAGACCAATTTAAGATTGCACCGTTCATCTTAACAACATGATTATTAGTGGGTTTGGGAAAAAAGACTCTTGGTTTATGAGGAAAAATAATTGTGTTTTTGATGCATTAGGAGAAATCTTCCATTTCTGCAAGTATGGTGAAAATATATCTAGACTTTGTTGCGGCCGCTTCCATATGACACGAAGGCTTTTTACTTTAACGGCAATGATTGTGTCGTCACAAAACAGAGATTTCTCACATCATTGTGGTAAATCAGGAAGATCAGAAGTATAAATATTCTTTAAAATTAGGCCCGAGATACTTTCTTGAGGTACACAAGCTTTAACAGGCCATCTATCAGATTTACCATTTAAATAGTTAGCCTGGCTAATGCGGTCAGTCAAGTAACTTTGTATGACTTTTGTGATGTAAAGAGGAAAACGGAAATTGGACATTTTAGCTATTGCCAAACGCTGTCGAATACCTTTTCTATGTCTAGAAGAGCAGCTCCAGTGACCTTCAGATTTATTAGTACGAATTATACCTATTAGTTACTCTAAGTAACTGATGAGTAGTCGAATGCCCATGGCGAAAACCAAACTGCTCATTTGCAAAAATTGAATTCTCATTGATATGTATCATCATTCTTTTAAGGGATTATATACCTTTTTAGTTTAAAAAATCGAAATTTTCTTATTGCATTATCTTTAAGTAAAGAACATTTTCACAGATTTTCATAAAGTTCTGAGCAATAGGAAGAAAGTTAGAGCGATTTGAAACGCGCCTCGCCATGGCCGCATGAGCTAAACTTGAATCTTTATACGCGTTTATCTCGGGATGGTGTTACTAAAAAATGATTTTGCCGTGTTTACGATTGCGGCAAAACTACTGAACCGATTTTCTTCACCTTTTTTTTCAATGTTCCTTATTGAATTCCCCGGTCGTTTTTTGACTTTTGACTTACGTTACGTTTTTTGACTTTTGACTTACGAATGCCGAAATTTTTTTTTAATAATTATGAAAATGATCGTTAAGATACCCGGCATACTTCTAATCTAATGATATAATGAGTTTATTGATTTCAGTTGATCTGGTGGGTCTCTATCGTAAACACCGTAAACCTCTGCAAATAAAAAGCGTTTCGGGGAAAAGGCCATTACTCCACAATTGGTATTTCTTATAAACAAATGTGTTTTTTTGTTGTTGATTCACTGAATTTTCAGAAAATTACTATTTTTATGCAATAAAAAAGTGCTACACGCCTAAAAAATTTCCAAACTTTCCTCATTTTTCTCGAGCAAAAAGGTATATAACCCCTAAATTCCAGCCTCTATGATGATTATGGCACAGCTTCTAAGAGCTACTAAGAGAACAGCTCTTAGAATACTGAGATAGAATGTAAACGACTGAAGGAGGTGCCTATGCGAATATTATTAACAACAAGGTAATTGACACTTACCGATACTTATCTTGTACTTTCTGTTTTATGTCGGCCAGGTTTTCCGACGTAATATCACGTTCCAAGAACTCGGAAAGCTTCTCCGTAGCTGTCTCCAAATCCTTCTGATTATCCTCAAAGATGAGCGACTGATTATTTTTACGTAGGTAGTACGCGAACACGTAGGTGCACATTAGAGTTTGACGGCACTGGCAAAGGATATCTACAGCTTTCTTCAGAAATTGGACCTAATGCATGGTATAACAATAGGTTTTTTTTTTAAATATCTTCCGCCAATTCAGGACAACTCAAATTACCTCAATCCAGGACATGTTATGCTGCTGCATTTCTTCCATTTTGGCTTTAACCGAGGCGTACAGTTTGTGTTCAAATTTCAACGATTGCATGTGGTTCATGTAACGGTTATAATAATGCAGGTATCTAAAAATACAATACAAAGAAAAATTTGAGACCGAAACAATTCGTTGGACAATATTTTACCTTGCCAACGATGATCTAAACTTTTCCTGAGCATCACGTGCAGCACGAGCTTCATCTTCATCATATCGGTTGCAGTTATACCAAGACGAACCATGCGGTTCCCAAGATCCCAAACAAACCCAGCAGAAATCGTACTTACAGTTTTGATTTTTGCAAACCTTGAATAAAACCGTCATTACATTTCTATTTTGGTGAAAAATTGTAAAAACACTTACCATGTGATTGCAACCACCATCTTTCTCAATCGTGACGTTACATTTCGGACACTCCTTGGTGTTTGCTGCAATCCAATTCGACGTCTCGGAATCATCGTCGCACTTCTTTATCCATTTTTTCAACAGACGGCACTGTACCGGGTCGTGCCAGTTTTCACCACATTCGAAGCAGAACACGTGGTTGCATTTGCAAACGACTGGCCGCGGGTCGACGTACTGTACCTTGATCGCGTAGTTGCAGTCCACCGATGGACACCAGCGAAGTAGACGATTGCACTGAAAAAGGAATGTTCAATCAGATGGTACCAACTTATTCTTTGCTTCATAACGACGCATACCTCTACAAAGCTATTTGTGATCAGATGCTGGTACTTGAGCTTGACGCGTGAGTCCTGCACCAGCCGCATTACGGTTACATCGTCCACCAAGATGTCGCATCCATGCGCCGCGCAGGCGATTGATTGGCCTAATCCCTCTTCGACGATCTTGGTGGTCAGGTACTCTTGCCAGCATTGCGTGCAGAAACGGTGACCACATTCCAACCCAGTCATCATCTGCGAGAGAGAATTTTGATGAGTTAAGATTTACTTGATAGGCTTCAACACCTTTTTTCGCTATAGTTATTGTTGTCATTGTTCTTTTTTGTAAAATAGTATTGTAATAGCAATTGTTTTTGAACTAGAGTTCATTGAGTGACTATGATTTTCCTTTCTGTAATAAAAGCAATATTGACATATCGCACATAAGCTATAAGTAAGCATTCATGTTTTGAATTAAAACTGATATTTCAATAATGTTTTCAATTGTAATTTTGGAAGCTTAATAAAAACTGTATTCTTTAAAAACTTGGGAAATATTTTTCTCACTGTGCAAAACACCAACAAGTGTAAACGTAAAACGCATCTGCATATATTTCAGGAAAGGTCCCACACCTGGCACATTTTTGGCAGGAATAGTAACAACACTCTAAATAAAGTGTTCCACGCGCCATCAAATCCGAAAGTGAATTAATTTCTTATCAACACAACAACCAGAGTAAATGCATCTGCATCCCGATCAAACGAGACGATCGCAGAGACGAGTGTAATTGTTGGCAAACACTTGCTGATTCCTGTTTTCGTTTTGACCTTGGAGCAGATATTTGGCTCTGCCTTTGTTTTCATTTATTGCGATCTACTAGACATGTGCTGTGTGCGTTTAAATTGTGCGTTCTAATTGCAGCGGCTAATGTTTTAGTATGCAATTTATCATTTTTTTTAAATTTAAAACAGTCTGATTGAAACAAAGTAGTTTGCAAAACAAATTCTGAGGGTTATCAAATGCAATAATTTTTTTTTTCAAGAACAATCACTAAGAAACAACTAACGTCTTTTACTTTGATAAATGTTTAGGCGGAATATAAACAAAGAGGTAAGCAATAGGTATACTTACACTAGGGGGAAATGACGAATAGCAAATCTCGCAATCCTCTGTTCCAGATTTTTTGATCTACAAAGTGAGAGAACTTGGAATTAGGTCGAGCACAAATCCTTTGTTTCGTCGAACGCATTAAATTTTGCTGAGAATGCCGTAGCAGTGTGCGTTTCGCCGGTCGCTGTTATATTATTACCTTTGGCTTACTGACTGTGCTCGGTTTTCGAAAAGGGTTAATAACATGCGCGTCCTTGAATAATTTTTCCTGATCACCATCGTAATAGCGCTCCATCAGCTTTTCTTTGTCCCATTTGAAATGATTCAACAGGATCCGAGTGATCGTCGCAGGTATCTGAGAAAAGAATAGATTGGTAGATTATATTTCAGTTATAACGTTTATTTCAGAAGTATGTATGTCTATTCATAACAAAATCAGCAACAAGTTTGGACAACTTCAAGCCAATGGTCGACGAGTGCCCAGCATCTGTTCCATAACAGTTCTTATAATACACTGAAAATAAATCGCACGCTAATCCCTAATGCTCTATACATATGAATATCAATAAACAAACCCAATCATCATTCAATTATGTCGCCCATATCGATTTTTTTTGGAATCCACAAACGTGTTTTGGCATTTGACGTGTGTAAGCATTGAAATCTGAGTGTAAAATGACCGGGGTTCAAGGACCGGGGTTTTGGTATGCATGACATGGTAAACCGAAGTGTAAAACACTTGATTTTGTGCTGTGAACTGAAACGCAAGTGTATTTCACGTAAATATGAAATGATTCATCTATTAGCACAGAAGTAAGTGGAATCCACTTGGCAGTAGCGTGTCGATTTTTTACAGTGTAGGATCAAATCTAGCTAAGCTACCATTACAAAAAAGAAACAGAATTCCACCCTTGAACTTTTTAATTTTATTATTAGATTTAAATTAAGATTATTTTTATATAAACAAACCGCGATTTTAAAACGTCTTTTTAAAACTCTGCTTTTACTATTCAAGTTACTTATTTTGTCACAATTGTTTTTGAGATTAACGGGTTAACTGCAGGGGACACTGTTTTTTTTGAATAGTAGATAAATGATTGTGGAATTTTGGTGGCATTTGAAATTAAAAAATCTATGGATTCGTTCAATTCCAAGAATCTTCTTGAAATAAGGTCCTGCAGTTTTGTCAGTAAACGTGCCTTTTTTCAAGACCAATCACAAATTTTGTGCAATGCGTTGCACAGTGGTCGGAAAGGACTGAAATCAGGGCAAAATAATAACTCCTAATGGTTGCTTTCTAGATGGACGATGTCTTTTCGCATGCTGATTCTTAATCTTTTGGCCAACTTTTGGTAATGGCTATGTAGTTCAAAACTTCACCGCTAGGGTAGCGCTGTTGCTAATTTCTCAAGAAAGCAAAATAGAAGGATAATGTCTAAAAGTAGTTTTCAGAGAATAGTATTTTGAGAAACTATTTTTTGAGAAATTTAGCAATGAGTCTGATAAACCATGGTTTACGGCTACCTCTAATATGTCGAAAAATAAAGCCCCAAAAAATACGGATTTCACGAGCCAGATATATCAAATAAAGTTTAGGCATATGTAACGGCGATTAAGATTTTGGAAGTTCGAATTTTAATTTTATGAGTGGTGCTCTAAGCTAAAATTGCTTGATAAAGAATGGCCGCTTGCGCATCGCACGCTCGTTCTTGTGTTTGATATTGTGAATGTTTAGGCGAAAATTGCCCAGAAAACTTTCATGTTCCTGTCTCTATGAACACGGGGGAATATTCTAGTCTTTGAATGACCGCGGGTACTAGCGGGGATACCATTTAAAACTCAACATAAATTTGGAGTGCAATTATTTTATTATACTTTTTTTTGTGGATGGCTTATTTCCAAAAAACAACTCAAAAAAGGATATCTGAAGTTGTTAGAATGCTAGAGTAAGACCATATTTATTAATTTGACACCATTGTTACATTCTCTAGTACTTCTAAGCAAAGCAAAGCCTTGGTGCTACATTCCGATTCGGAACTAGACCGTCTGTTTATTTATACACAGACTTCGCAGCCGACTGTTTAGTGTACAGGTACAGGACAATTGCGGGGCTAGCGCTACGATCCTACTGACACAAACAGCCTCTCCCGAGTCGAGACTCGAACCTACGACGACTGGCTTGATAGACCAGCATCGTACCTCGAGGCTATCTGAGAGGTTCACTGCCGCTATTCGCATAACAGTCCTATGTAGAAGTCCTATGTTTTCTTATTTTTTGCGGATATGGTTCCATTCTGGCATGCTCTACAAGAGTAGACATTAAATTCGAGGTTGTGGGAATCAAACCTCACTTTTCTAATGGTTATTCTTAAAAAACATGCCAAAATGGATCCATTTTCGCAAAATTTACATAGGATTCGCAACTTTTACATAGGACTATTATGCAAATAGCGGCAGTTCAGTACTTCTGCATTTTGTAATAAACCACCTGGGTAAACAATGTGAAAATAAGATAATAATAAGCCTACTTTCACAACGAAGTTATTTGTATGACAGCATTAATAATCCGAACATTTTGATGCATTTTCACATAATTTAAGCCTTGCAAAAATGATTCCCGAAGAGTACCTGCTCGATGCATTAAGGGGTTATATACCTTTTTGACGAGATAAATGAGGAAAGTTTGAATTTATTTTTAAGTGCATAGTACCATTTTCATTGCATCAAAGTGGTATTTTTCTGAAAGTACAGTTTAAAAAAAGCAAAGCCTTAGTTCTACATTCCGATTCGGAACTCGACCTTCTGTTTACTATACACAGAGTTCGTAGCCAACCGTTAAGTGTACAGGACAATTGCGGGGCTAGCGCTACGATCCTACTGACACTAACAATCTCTCTCGCGTCAAGACTCGAACCTACGACGACTGGCTTGTTAGGCCAGCATCGTACCTCGAGATCAGCTGGGGAGGCAAGTACAGTTAAAAGTAGGAAAGTACAGTTCATCAACAACAACAAAATACGTTCGATTTTGAGATATGCCAATTATTACTGGAGTAATGGCCGTTTCCCCGGAACGCTATTTTTTTGCAGAGGCTAGCGGTGATCCTGATAGAGACTCAGCGGGTCAACCGGAATCGAAAAACTCATATTATTTCATTAGTTTAGAAGTGTGCCGTGTCCTTGAACGATCGCTTTTATGAGTATTTTGTTTTCATTGCAAACGGGAACGTTTTTCCCAAAATATGCACGTTTTGAGCGCTAAAAATTTCATTAAAAAAATTTTTGCGGAAAAATGTAACTTTATGTTTCGAAAAGCGATCGTTCAAGGACCGGCGAATTCAATAACGAAAATTTAAAAAAAAAAGATGAAGGAAATTGGTTCGGTAGTTTTTCCGCAATCAGGATTACGGCAAAGTAATTTTTCGGAAAACACTATTCCGAGATAATCGCGTGTAAATTTCGTGTTTAGCTTATGCGGCCGTGGCGAGGCGCGCTGCAAATCGCTCTAACTTTCTTCCTATTGCTCAGATCTTAATGAAAATTTGTGAAAATGTTCTCAAGATGTTGTATTTGAAGATAATGCAATAAAATTTTTTTCGGTTTTTTGAAAACTAAAAAAGGTATATAACCCCTTAAGTTGAAAAATTGACTTTTTTCTTACAGTTCCAGACCACTGTGCGTTGTTGACATTACCCGTTTTAGACATTTGATTTAGTTGGTCATTTGTAATTTTGCCCACTCAGAGCATTTCGAAAATGAGGTAAATTGATATGAAAAAATGTTACCATTCTCAGGTTACCACCATTTTTTGAGCCGTTGAGAGCAAAAGTGGTACATGTGCCAATAAGTAAATTTTTCAGGAGACGCGATAAACGTAAACACTAGTAATTAGTAGTAATTTTATTTTCAAACATAACTGCACTAAATCATTGCTAGAAAGGTTTCAAAAGACGATACATGAAAGCAGAACGAGTTTTGGTTGAGAAACTTATACAAACTTCAGTGGAAAAACATGTACCACATTTGTTCTATAGGTAAAAAAATGACAATCAGAAAACGTTAAGAGCAACAGTGGTACATGTCTAGTCTAAGCATGAAGGATGCATTATAGCTCGCTAATCTTAGGACATAGAACATTCAAGTCTTCAGTATGGACAACTCTACTCTACTAGTGATTGAGTACTATACACGAATGATCTGTTTGTTAAGGAATTTGGTAACAGAAGAAATTTTACATAATCTAGATCGACTGGGGCCAATTCAAAGGAGAACACCCTGGTACTTTAGGATTGTTATTTGGCTGATAATAACTACACGGTTCAACTTTCGGTAGATTACCGGTTGCCCTCCGGATCTAGAAATACCGTAGAAGAGGAAAAATGAAAACTATTTTGATTCTAACCCTGGTATAAGATATCAGATCTCGGCTTTTCTTTAATATTATGGTATATTATTGCGTTTTTTTAATCAACGTTTATTTGATACGGCACAATACAAGTTAATGTTTTACGGAGCCAATTATTTCTAGAATTTTACTTCATAAAGTATCTTAAAAACTAAAGACAAATTTTTTATCCTCGCTGCCGACTACGAGTTGAAATTAAATCTAAGATTAAAACTAAAATTAAATGCGTTTTAAATATGATTTGTTGTTGAGGCGTCATGATGTTCTTCAAACAGCCAAAAACAATGAGCAGCTTATTTGTTATGTTCTGCTAAACCAAGACACGAACTGGAAAATGGACTTTTTCGGGCCTCTAGTTGCTGGTATCGTGCAGGGTCTAGTTGCTGGTTCTGGATCGGGGGTCCAAACGTGTACCTGCGGTTAAGTTGGATGTAGAAGGAAAGGAGTGGGGCTAGACTGGTGCATGGATGGATTTTAGGAAAATGTATATGGAGGACATGTAGGGAAGGTCAAGGCTCGCCAAGACATCACGAACAGAAACAGCCGGCTGTCTACCCTCGGCCTGCAGGGAAGCTATCAATTTAGACCTGGCGTTCTTTAATTAAAAAAAAAACAAAAAGTGAAAAAATGGCACATGTACCACTTTTGCTCTCAACGGCTCATTTGTCAACTTTAACTACCGTTACCGTGCCTAATTCTGCGCAGTTCCTAATTCTGCGCAATTTTTGTTATACTTATGTCTTATTATATTTTTTGTAACTATAAGCATATTTTATTTTTCTTAAATAGAATTATTGATTCTGTGTCAGTGGTCACAATAATATCAAGAATACATGCGAATAGAAGAAAAAAAATCTGAATTGTCAATACGATCAACGTCGCAAACACCTTTGTTCGTAGTAACGAAAAGAAAACGGCAGGAAATAGTTTTATTCATTTCCTCTTAAAACGAGTGCAACGATATAAACAAACATCGTAGTTGGTAATAAAAGTTAGTATTAGTCATGATTTAGGTAAAATGAAATATTAGCTTACGCTAAGTAGCGCATAGTGCTGAAAAAGTGCAAAAAAATAATGCGCAGATTTACGCACCAAATTTGTTTTTTGTGTTCCTAACTATGCGCAGTTTCACAGAGATGAATTCTGGAAAAATTAGGCGGAAGCACATGCAATATGATAAGAACAAAATGCTTGCGAATGTGGACAAGGTAAGAATAGGCTTTTCCATACGCCGAGCCGCAAGGAAATATGGGATTCTCGAAAGCACACTTCGTGCAAAGTTTTCAGCTGGTGTTTAGTTGAACTCTGCGACGCGTTCCGGGAGGCCAAAAGCGTTCACAACGCAAGAGGAAGGCCGGATTGTCGATTGGATTATTCAGATAGCGAGAGCTGGATTTCGGGTGGATTCTCAGAGGCTAAAGACATCTGTGGCACATTACCTCAAATCGATTGGGCGACCTAGTTTCGTTGGAACTCGTCTGCCGGCAGAAATCGTCAATAGTACTCCGGATGGTTGGTCTATTGAGAAAAATGTATCAGTGGCATGAGATTTTTTATGAATATTTAAAAAATGTTCTCCACCCATGGCTACTGCGATACAAGGTAGCTCTTCCCATTTTACTTTTCAAAGATGGCCGTAAATCGCACGTTTCTCTTCAGACCACTAAGTTTTGCAAGGTGAAAAGTAGCCCGTGAAAATAAAAAGCAGTTAGTACAAGAGAAGCGCCAAAAAAAAACAATAACGAAGGCTTCAAATGATGGAAAAACTTCTATAGAAAATGTTTAAATTACTTTCCTTTTAAATAAACAATTTTGTTAAAACAATCAATGTAATTTTTTGGCTGCGCAGAATTAGGAACAAAACTGCGCAGAATTAGGAACATGCTCAAGCAAGTGCGCAGAATTAGGCACCAAACATAAATGCAAAATTTTCTTCTCATACTGTTGTTTTCGACTGTACATGTGTCTAACTTTTTTTTCTGTGTTTTCGAAAGTCATACAACATGTGGGACCTATTATTTGTTTGAATGCATGTAAAAAATCTGCGAACTAGGGTTGAACTTTTGAAATTGGTTTAACTGCGCAGAATATGGCACCTTCACGGTAGGTCGATTTATAAATTTTTATTAAATGATTTTTAATAATTTTTCATTTGCGTATGTTATGAAACCAATTAATTTTTTTCATTGCAAACATCCGAATTCCCTTTTAAAACTTAACACAGTACTCTTTCCAAATATGTATTCATTAAATAAATATTTTTCATTTAGGCTCTACAGTGCCGGGCATAAATTAACTCTTGCCCAGTACCGCCTTTAGGCAGTCTTCAATTGAACCTCTAAAAATTTTTAATAATAACTCAAAAAATTTTTATGAAGATACATAGTGATTTTTTCGAAGTCCGTCTAAAAATTAATTTAGGCGCTAGAGGGTTAAACAACAGGATAGTAGTAGCTACTCTCAGCCAATGAGATATAACTCCAGCCGCAAGTATTGACAAGTTACAAGCAATCATATACTTTTTTAAAGAGTCACACTCGGGAAAATTCACAAATAGCACTGATCCAAATTAGGCGATAAAAAATTTGCGATAAAGCAATCAAGCAACTGTCACGATTTTAAACATAGTGATTGTTATTACTCATCACGTCGACAAATTCGACAGTTTCTTGATTTGCAAACTTGATGAATTGATCGAGTATGGCTAAAGTTCAATTCCCCCTTTTAAACCATTTAAACTGGATTGTTACGAAGCTCCGATTACGATGAGTTCAAGTTCCAAGTATTTGATTCCGATAATATAAAACAAATTAGATGATCGATATTTATAATCCACGGTATTACAAGTCCGTTTTACATGGTTTGGAGATGCTTACCATGACCCATCGCGACTTCCCGATCTTCGTCAGGTGCACAATGGGAATATCTCCAAGTAGTGCCTGCAGCTCATCATTCATACGCCTGCACCATTCTCCGCTTTCGAGTTGTACTCCACCAAATATTGTCCGCAACACTTTCGACTCAAATGCGGCCAGTGCTCGTATATAGAACTACTAGGCTTCTGTACATCGTCAGTTTCGTACGGCGCCGTATGCTAGTAAATCGAAGTGTCCCTCGAAGACCAAAGTAGGCCTGACTACCAGCTTCAATACGTCGTTGGATCTCCCTACTTCTGTTATTGTCGGCAGTTATCAGATATCCCAAGTATACGAACTTTGAGAGATTTGAGGGTGTCTGTATCATGTTTTTATTTTTTAGTGGAATTAAACTACTGCTTTTAATAATTAGAACTATAGACCTTTTTACGTACGAATGTGTTAGTGCCACTAGTTGGGGAAAATATTTATAAATAGCTGTTTTGTTTGCAATGCTATGTTTTTGGCAGCTGGACAAAAATTCAGTTGAACACTCATTATATGTTTTAAACTTGTTTCTGAATTAATTTTCTCATTCGTAATCAGAATTCGGAAGAAGGCGCTAAATATAATCGACCAAAAATGGTGAAAAAGTGATAAAAGTCGAAGCAACGAGATGCGATGATTTACAGGTTGGAAGAAACAAAAGCAACTTTACACGGGTTCACACGTTTACTAGTGTGCGTAGGTGAAAAGTCACTTATCTCTATGGTAGTATATCCCCATTACTGTACGTAATATTTAGGATAATCAGTCCCCCTCTACTGATTGAGTAAATGGCTGGTTGCCTCAACACGCTCTCAGTCTGGTAGAATGTGGTTTATAAATCAAACTATCTTTCCAGGATCAGCAGAACAAATCTCACTTGGTTGCAAGCAGCCTTGCTAAGAAATTTGATTCTGTTCATGTATAATGCACCACAGCTGCATAACAGATGTTCCGAGGCTTCGCATTCCATGTTACAGAAGCGACAAGTGTCATCCTGAACTCGACCAACTTCTTTAAGCAATAGTTACTCGGGCAGCGCCTAGTTATTAGTCCACTTGTTGAGCTCTAGGAGCTTTTTAGTAAATTTTGACTGGTGACATCCTCTGACAGCCTTCCAGTTGGCTGTCACTTGTTGTTCTTCCCAGTATTCAAGTTCCATTTTTATTGTGCGATTTGAGATACCGAAAAAGGGTTCCAGACCAACAAATTTCGAGTTGGAGCTTTGTTTGGCCAGTTGGTCTGCCTTTTCATTGCCATCTATGCCGCAGTGCCCTGGAACCCAGTCTAAATTGACAGAGTTCATACGACACAGCTTTCGCAGTGCGAGAACACACTTCCAGACTTGACTATCAGAAAAAGCAAATATTCGCATGTTTATAATTTCTCTTCAGGCAAACGTTGACACATTCGATTATAGCGTAAATCTCTGTTTGGAATACCGTAGGCCAGTTGCCCATTACCATCGATATCTGTACATCAGGACTGAAGATTCCCGCACCAGTTTTCGAACCAGTTTTGAGTCGACCGTGAAGAATACCGTTGACCCCTGACGAACCATATTAACTCCGCGCTTCCAGTCGAAGCGCGATATTCCTCACACCTTGTAGAAAATGTGGTATGTTGTCCGAAGGTTTCATCGAGTCTCCGCACATACTCGATTTTAAAATATTGCAGAATACCCAGATGACCATCAAGATCACCAGGTAAGACCTCTTTAAGAGATTTGAGCCGCAGCGCACGTCTTTCTGCTTTAATTGACAAATTAATGCAGAGAGAGAGCAGATGAAGGATTGCATCCAACGCTTTCGATGGTGTGCTGGGCATTGCTCCAGTCATGGCAATACACGCAAGTCGCCGAAGCATTGCTGACTTTGTCCTCGCAGTAGCCTCTTTTATTTTAGGTCACCGCACTAAGGAAACGTATGTTTTTTTTAAGATTATGGTTTGTGTGTAGATCTATCTGACCTTTTCTGGTATTCTGACAATTTTCTACCAACCGTTTTGGAACATAACCAAAACGCACTGACCGCTTTGCTTACTGTACCGTCTAGATTGGCGTTTAAGTTAAGTTTCGCATCTAGAGTTAATCCTAGAAATTTACCTCTTTCGCTAAACTGGATAGAACTTCCCTTGAGCATAAGAGATATTAGGTTAAGTTTTCTCCTTTTAGTGAAAGGTACTACTGTAACTTTTGCCGGGTCGATGTTCGTACCCTCTTTTTTACACCAGAGATGGGTTACGTTTTTAGCAAGCTGCATTCTTTCCGAGACTACATTGTCAAACTTTTCTCTTACCATAATGACAATGTCGTCTGCGAAACCTACAACTTCAAAACATTTATCTTCTAAGCTTTTGAAGTCATCCAAAATTAATGTCCACAGCAGTGGTAAAAGTACTCCGCCTTGAGAGCATCTTTTCGTAGCTCTTACAGTTTTGGATGTTCCCCCAAGCTCCGAAGGGATTATTCTTTGTGCAAGCATGGCATGAATCCAGTTAACTATGCATGTGTTAAACATCTTCTTCTTCATCGCATTCGCCATAGAAGAATAGGTCGTGTTATCGAAAGCACCTTCAATAGTCAACAAAGAGCATAGTGCAATTTCTTATAGGGAACATACTTAAATGACGTAGCATTTTTTTCGTGACTTTCAAACCCTCCCTCCCCCCTCGTAGCATTTGGTCACAAAACTTTAACCCCCCCCCCCCTCCGGCTCTGAGAAAAATGTACGAAAATACAAGTGGTAACGTATATACTACAAAAAATACTTGAAAAACAATCACCATGTCTAGTTCAATTTATTTATCACTCATACACTCGTGATAGCATTTCATATGATTTTCATTAACTTCGCTCTGGATTAATGTCTTCTGCTTCGAAGGGTTTGTGTTTTGGTACGAGAACGAAAGATGTTTATACAACTTCGCGTGATCTATGTCTGTAGAAAACACAGAAAGTGTTCCGGAATTCTTAGTGTACTTTAGTATACATTTCTCCAGTAAAAAAATCGGTCTTTCAAAATAAATGCTACGTCGATTTTATTCCAATCTCCCCCCCCCTTGTCACAGCTTGTCACAAAACGATGATATCCCCCCTCTTCCCATAAATGCTACGTCATTTAAGTATGGTCCCTCACTGGAAGGGATCTTTCAATTTTTGTCACCTGGCATCTGTTTGATATGCAAATTAAAATTTAGATTAAGGTCATCCAGGCATAAGGTCATCCAGGCATGTAAGTTGCATTTCAATACTCCTTTAGTACCTTTTCCATTGTCTCGATCATTGATCGAAGACGAGCTTATGGGTCTAAAAGATTTGGGGTTATTTCTACTCTATTGATCGTTTTTGGTATAAAGATAACCCGCACTGCCTTCCGTTTTGACGAAATGTAGTTTAAAAGACCTTGAAATTCTGTGTTAGTAACGGTATCAGGGTTGCCTCACCTTTTTAAGGCAAGGTTTCCGACTCCGTCAACACCTGCAGACTTGAAAGACTGGAAAGATCTCACAGCATTTTCCACTGTGGTCTACGTGAAAATTTCGTAAAGTATGATAGAAGTTGAGACGCAAACAGCCGAGCCCGGAAAATGGGTTTCCATCATCAGATTAGGCATGTCAGCGGGTGCCTTCGTGGAAGCTCCATTCTGATGCTTCAGGCTACCAAGTTCAATAGTGTGATTCTTGGCAAGCGTTTTGTGTAGTCTAGCAACCGTAGGTGTATTGTCTATACTTTTACACGTTTGAATCTAAGCTCTCCTCTTGGAATTTATTTTTTTATTGTATTCAGTAAGTGCTCTCTGTACTGCGCCCAATCCGAAGTACGTTTCGCTTCGGTAAACATCTGTATCATACGCTACCTTGAAATTCACGAAGATGTGATGTCTGGGCCCGTTGTACTTCCGGCATTTCTGAAGGATCTGCCAGAGAGTGAAGATTTGATCCACAGTAGCGCGTGCTTGCGTAAAGCCCGCTCGGTACTGCCATACGAATCTTTTTGATAGAGAAGAAATACGGTGTAGCAGAATCTGAGAGGGGACTTTGCAAGCGACGTTATGCCATGGAAAATGCTCGTTGTAGACAATAACCTTTTTGTAGATGGGCATACAACTCCATCTATTAATTCGTCCGGTAATCTCTGTTCTTCTCAAATCCTAGAAATTACACATTGGATTGGCCGCTACTAGTGCCTCTTTGTCGTGTTTATAGAGCTCTGACGGTAGTCTGTCCTTACCTGCTGCTCGATTGTTCTTTAGTGACCTAATTTCTCTTTTGATCTTAAGGATATCGGGTACTGGGACACTGTTATCGTTTTTAGGCATTTCACGGCTTGTATGCATTTCAAGGTTTGTAGGCATTTCAAGGTTTGTAGGCTCTACAAGGTTAACTTCCCTTCCGCCTTCTTTGGTTGCCCCGCTATTGCGCGGGTCGTATATTCTCTGCATCGTGATGAGCATCTAACACGCCAGAATGTGGAGAATTATAAACTGTCATGTTAGAACGGAAATTTCTTTTGAAATGCAACCGCATTGTTCCAGGTACCTAGTGTTTAAAGCATGGCAAGCTGTGCTGAAGATTGAAGAATTCGAATTGAAGAATAAAGTACTGAAAAAATCAGTAACTTAACTTATGTCGTTTCAAAGATGCATGTATGTACTACACATTTTTTCTGAGTTTTCTATATTACCGAAAAAAGAAATCTTTCTACAATGATGTAAATGAAAATGCTTCAATTTCTGATTTTCGATGTTTATAATCCGATTTTGAAAACAATACATAATTTATAAACTGATTGTTGCAAGTGAACAAATTTACGATTTTGATGACTCATTCTCAACGAATGAAAAATTCGTCTAAATAATTAGTAAAATCTCGGAAACAATAAATGTTCCCCAATTATTAACAATTTCAAATTAGTAAATATTGATAAGTTCGTACAACAGTTTCATAAACATTAGGTGCAGTTCTGTGATTTAATTCAATTTAACCCTAACATTTAACTGTAACATGGTTACATAAACAAAAACAAAAGTCTAAACCAAAAAACGCCATCACAAAACATCGTGAAGTCTTGCACATTAACAGTTAAAGCAATAATTGTGTATTAACAAAACGCCTGAAAAATCCATCACAAACTTTCAGATATCTTACAAAAATATATATGACTCACCTCTACCACAGTGTTGACGTCTTTGATGCAATCGACCATATGCTGAACTATTTCCTCCGTCGTAAGAACCTCGTACGGGTAGTCTTCCTCCTGCTGGCCACGGTCCCGTGGATTGTTGATGTCCACATCCATCGCAAAATCATCATCTCCGCTGGAAACGTTTCCGGAATCGTGCTCACCAAAACTCTCATCATCGGAATCCATCTTTATTTTTTCGTCTGCTCTTGTCTCCCTGCGTTTTTCAAACTTCGCAGACTTGTTTTGTTCGCAGTTTACAACTGTTTCTCACTTCCCACTGCGCTTCGCAGCTTTTCGAATCGAACAACGAAATCAGAAACGTAATATCCAATCCACACACTGTTGTTCTATTAATCCAAATTCAGCACAGTTCACTTGATCGTCACCAGGCACCAGATTGCAGCAGGGGAAAAAACAACAACGTCGACGAAGATTGCAATTTGTGGCAGCAGGAAAAACTTGGCCTTCTTATTTTCTCACTTGAATCTTTTTTTTCTCAAACACCAAATTGACCTCGTCTGCACTTGATTTCTTCGTACTGGAAATTTACTATGAACACGTCATTTTCCAACGTATTCACGGGTTTTTCACGTTCGAAAACTATTCACAGTCGTAGAGAAAACTTCTTCAAAACGAATATCCGAAGGGTAAAAAACTTTTCGCAGCCTTCTTTCTTTTCACACTCTTCCTTGCTTGTTCAGTTCATATCTGTACAGCAGCGAATATCGCTACCCGTGGTGTATTGTGGTAGTGGTGTGCTTGAAAGCTTCTGTAGTGTAGTAGTACAATTAGACCTTCCACAGGCTACCTACAGCGTAGAAAAAAGATTGCAATGCTCCACCACCCATCGACTCCACGACCCAAAACAACTAATACCAAGCCAAAAACGAATTGATTGCTTCACTACGATTGGGATTGCTACAATACAAACACAAGCTGTTTTGCCTTACTTTGACAGTTCGGAAGGACCCAAGTATAGATGACAGTTCTACAAGGTATGCTACATTTTTGTCTATCCACGCACACAAACAAATCTCGTTTTGAAAAATTTCGTGTTTTGTATGGAATTCAGAACATTTTTGGAAATTTCTCGTTTTATGTTGTTTTATATCTGATTTTTTTTGGTTGGAGAGTGATTTTCCAGTTGAAACACACTAGAAATTGATATTAATTAAGATTTAGTGTGAAAAATTGCGACAATATGTCGAAATAAAATATATAAAAATGCTATATTTCTAAAAGTTGGAGCATAATCTTAGTCATTGTCATAGCTCATGACTTTTGTTACTGTATGAAATATAAGCGACTCTATTTAGAAGCGCTATTAGAGTACAAGAAAAAACGAAAAGTGCGAAAAGGTTACCGGCAAATTGATGAAAAACAGCATATTTTACCTAAACCGCAGCATGTTTATGTATTCCCCACAATTAAAACATGTTTCAACATCATGTCTATAACTTTTCAGGAAAGTATGTTTCATAATTTTAGTTTAAAATGCAAAATCATTTCAAATTTCATACAAAATTGGAAAAAGTTCATAACGATCACTAATACTAATGCATTGACGTGAATAGCATACCTTTTAGAACTGTCATCTATACTTGGCGGTAGTACGGGAATAAAGATCGCAACGAGCAGTTTTGACGGACGGGAAGTCAGCCGTGCGATGTTATTATTCGACATTTTTTCGAACGAGGGAACCGGACGCGTTTTTAATGAATAAAACATAGCAGATGTTTTACCAACACGGTAAGAAAGGAAAATCCAATCATGGGTAGGCATAAGTATTTAGAACTGTTCATTAATCTACGGCAAGAATCTCGCCCAATCGCTCGCGTTGGCGTTTAGCATGGCAGAGGCCTTACCGTGAAGAGAAGCTACGGTGTTAATCTCTATGTGATACACTCAAAGATTGGACCAACCTCGATGTCCAAAAAGCAACATTTAAAGTAAAATAGAATGTATGTTTTTGCGGTTTTTGCTGATTCATACAAGGTGAAGCCGTGTTCAGATTTCAAGCAAAGTTAAAATCTCATACAAAATGTTCAGTTTTTCACGCGCGTGAAAAATGCAACCCGCAAAAGATTCAATTCGCTTAGAACTATAAACAGATTCGATGCAGCGAAATCAAAGGTTGTGGATCGCATCTTTTTTACTTTGGCTTACTTTTACTCGCATCCACACATTGAGCATAGACGAACAGACGTGCCACTCGATGACGATTTCATCGACCAGAAAAATAACGATAATTTTAAAATTTTGCTTAGTGGACAACAATGCTGCTAGTGTCGCTATAAGCAAGCGTGCCGTTTTATTATCAAAGATAAAAATCATCAGTAGTGCAGCTTGTGTTGATTTAAGCAAGTGTGCACACCCATTAGCAAAGATAAAAACCGTTTTACGAAAACAAGTTAGTAGGCAATAAACTCACATGGTGGCGCATGAGTGTAACGTTTCGAATAAGGACGAAGATTTTTCAGGATTTTTGTTCGAAGAGGCACGTCTGTTTGTCTCTGCATTAAGCATTGTTTGCAGTTCCAAGCGAAGCGAAAAATTTGCCAAGTGAAACGGTGTGACAGAATATAAATCCGCTAGAATGTCAAGCTTTCGCTAGTTGCTTCTTTTTGCTAATGTGTGCATGCGTGAAAAAAGAAGGCCAAGTGAAAAAGATGCGATCCATAATCTTCGATTTTGCTGGATCGAAGTTGTTTACAGTTCCAAGCGATGTGAAATTTTTGCAGGTTGCATTTTTCACGGGTGTGAAAAAATCAACATTTTGTATGAGGTTTTCACCACAGATGAGCAGACGTACCACGATTTTTTTTCGTGGATCAAAATAGCGGCCAATTTTCAAATGATGTTTCATTTAATCTAAAAAGTCTAGGATGAAGGTGTTATATTTCATTTAAACAAATTGTGAGTGAAACGAGTCGCGGAAGCAACATGTGTAAACTTGAAAATTGTTCATTGTTTCCCTGGAATGATGTTCTCATTACGCGAAAAATTTAACTCATTTCCTTTTTTTCAATTAATTTATTTTGTTAAGAGCTACATGTGATAATAAAAAATGAGTAAAAAATGATAAAAAATGAGAATTGAGTATGCCGCAATTCTATGTATGTTTTAGCAAAAAGGCATTCGCGTTGACAGTGTTGTTGTTATTTGTTTGGTTTTAGCATGCAAAGAAGAAGGGAGAAAATATTATTACTTTCGTCATCCCGCACATTGTGACAATCACATAGTTCGCATAGATGCGAGCAGCCTTTGGAATTTCTTTCAACGTCGTCAACGTGAATTCCACGAAACAGTTGCAATCAGCTGATTTCAGTTTGTTTTCAACTTTTGACAGCCACTGGAATGTTTGAACGATCGCATCTTGGACACAATCCGGATGGAAAATCGTAAAAAACAATTGTTGTCCGATCGGATGCTCCAGTATCGCGAGTGCCAAAGCTTTCGTATTTGGTTATGTTTTGGTTTTGGAACTTGAAAAACAACAACCATAACAAACCTCCACACCGTGAAACCCGTGCAACTTCACCCATCACTCAACATATTTTTCACGTTATAATTACTGGAAAAGTTATGTGAATATTTTCCACAGTCATTTTCGCGTAGATTTTACGTGATTGTCATTTGGGTTCATCATGAACTGGTGATATGATTTATCCTGTGAATCTCATTCAGCACACATTTGCATTTCATGTGAGTTTCACGTAGAAATCAACTACCGGTAAAGTGAAAAGCATTTAATTGTTTGATAGCTACCACGTTTTATAAAACGTATAATTTCCAATTGAGGTTTGTCAAATTTTTGAGAGACTGGAAATAGTTTATAGACATTATCCAAATATGTTGCTTGATAAGTCGCACGGGCATGTAAAATCGCCAATTCGTAAATGAAATGACAAAATGATATTGCGAGATTCGCCGGCGATGATTACTGTTAGCGGCAACTATTTATGTTCAGGTAAGTCCTTGCCATTTGAACAGAATCTGTGTAAAATCTGTAAGCTCAAGACTCGATGTCGGATTCTTATGGTTTTCTTAAAGCTCACTGATTGGCAAGTCATCGATAAATTCCTTTTTATGTTCAATGACTGAATCAGGCAACAGCTTCGTTATTTTGATTTCTATGAATTTTTTGCACGGAGAGTTCACGCGATACTTCATTCTGTTCGACGTTGCCAAGTTGACGTAGATGCTACATGATAAAACATAGTATGCATGTGATTTTCACGTCGATGCTATGTTTGTCACATAAATCATGCAAAATGACAGAAAATGAGCAAGTATAGGAAATTTCACGTAACAATACACTGAAAGAAATCGACACGACATTATAAAGTGTTTTGCACTTGAATTCGCCCTACTGGTCAAAACATATAGAATTCATATGCGAAACACTTTAGAATTATTCATCGTGCAACATCTCATTTTCAAAAGGAAAACACTTTAAGTTCTGGTGTTATGACATATAGACATAAAGTGTTTGGATTTTGAATCTCAAATAAATGTTTACCGAGCTTCGAATGATTTTTATTCGATTTAAAAATGAAAACAGTTTTATATGGATATGATTGCATATAATATTTTTTATTTATAAAATTAAAATTTCACTAAAAAACTTATCAACTATCCTTTTCTGTTGAAGAAGCCTGCAAAGCAAACAAAGATTCAAATTAGTTTAATATAAATAATCGATGTTTCAGTAAACAAATACTTGCCTCTAGCGTAAAGATGTTTTCATCAGAATCTCTGTGATCTTGTGCTGGAAGGACGAAAAAAGATTAGAATTCGATTCTTTTACGTGACATAAATCACTTACCTTCCAAAAATTTACTTCTGATAAACTTCTGAGCCGTATGATACTCGTTTACTTTTCATCTGTCTCCATTTTTCTACTTTTCAGCCCAAACGGCACATCATTTGACATATAAAAACAAAACAAATCAACTGAAAGTGTTTCGCACATGATAATCACTGTAATGAAACAGTGGGGCAGATTCATGTGCAATTCACTTGAAAGGGATGTTGGAATCATACGTAAATGAAAGTGTTTCGCACATGATAATCTCTGTGATGAAACAGTGGGGCAGATTCAAGTGCAATTCACCTGAAAGGGATGTTGGAATCATACGTTAGTGGAGTGCGGCTCATGGATGTAAGTTGATGTGTGCGACAACTTGAAACGAAAGTGAAAAATCATTGAATTCGATGAAAGAAATTCTACAAATAACAATGCAGAGTCATTTTCATATCCAATTGATGAAACACTTGTGCCCAGTTTTTTCAGTGTAACGTGAAGAATATTTCGAGTGATGGATTGTTTTATACCAATGAAATGTATAAAGGTACGGAGATGGTTCGAATCTCAGGTTTAGGGGCTCTTTTTTGTTAACAGTGATGAAGTAGAACTCCAAAAACATTGTGAAATAAATATTGTTCGTTAGATTTTTTCAAGATTTTTTCACAAGTTTTGAGCTGAAAATGCCTTTTTTACTAACAATGCGAAATATCGTTTCAAATGGCATTTGCTCGTTGACCAAGATCTACGTCATGTCCCAAATGTACGTGTTTTGCCCCTTTTTTGTTACTAATACAGACAAATGACGACACAAATGACAAATGACTCACCTGTATATACCTCATTGGCCTTATACCACTTTTGAACCACAAAAGATTAAAACAATGGTCGCAGTGGTCCAAATCAAAGAACAAGAACTAGCCGAAACAAAATCAAGGTAGATTTAGATTTCTAGAAAAGAAACGAAATTGAGTTGAAAAGCTATATCTGTTTTCATATATCATTTGAAGAAGATGCGTTTTCTGAGCAGAACGTGATTTTAAAATAATGTTTATCGTTGTCCTTCGATTTTTAAATAAAAAATAAAAAAAAAACAACCCGAAATCCATTCAATGACAGTTTGCCCGGTTTGCCCATAGAGATAAGTGACTTTTCACCTACGCACACTAGTGAACGTGTAAACCAGGGATACCAAATGTGCAGATTTGTCTGCAAAACGCAGATTTTTGGAGTCCATGTGCAGATATTTATTGATTTGCAGATATTTGCAGTTTTTCCACGGTTTCAGCAGATTTTTGCCAGAGTCTCCTTATATTTGCGCAGATTTTCTTAAAATGTTTGCAGATTTTCACAGACCTTTGCCTGCTCGTGCGAAATTTTTTCGGGTCACGGATAGATTTTTTTTTAGATTTCGAGCACATTTTTCCGGTTTTTCGAGCAGTTGTAGACATTTTTCAAAAACATCTGGCATCTCTGGTGTAAACCCGTGTAGAGTTGCTTTTGTTTCCTCCAAACTGTAAATCATCACATCTCGTTGCTTCGACTTTTTACCACTTTTTACCATTTTTGGTCGGTTATGTTTAGCAACTTCTTCCGATTCATGATTCATGGTGTTTTATTTTGAAAAGTTATGAGAAAAACATCAATTTACATAAACAGTTGTAATACCCTATGGAAAATATTTCATTTTCATCGCTTTTAGCTTTTCGTCGATTTTCACGTCACTAAAGCTGGGAGTACTAAGTCAGCAGAACAAATAGATCATAGCATGAAAATTCAGTGCTTATTCGATGCTCATTGAATGCCATAATGGCGAATTTATTACTCCGCCAATTCTTTGTTTAGTAGATCTTCTCGGTAAACCCTGGATTTCATGTTGATTTTATTGTTTTCATCATAATTTTATTGATTTAGGTTCCGATTTTTTCAAATATTTTTCTCTGACAACGAGCAGAAACCTTTCGATACAATTAGATGACAATTAAATGCTTCGTGCATGGAAAGTTTTGACAAATGCTAATTTTGTACTTCCATCTTTAGTGATGTACAATTTTCGCTCTTTTTGTTTACAAATCGTTGGTGCTTTTTTCCTTCCTTTTGCTATTTCACTGTGGGCTTCCAATGCTTCTCTATTAGAGTGCCAATAGAATGTATGGAAAAAAGTTAACCATAGAACTTCGCTTTGCATTAGGGCTTAGGAGTTTTGTCTTCTCAAAAAAAGGCCTGATGCTAAATTTGATCTCAAATAGACTTAGGGAAGAAAAGCTTCAAAGTTATCAAAATTTTACTTTTCTGACCAATGAAAAAATGCACATGAAAATTGAATTTTTTTGTTGATGCCAGATGTCTTTTTTTTTGTTCACAAAAATGCCGAATGTCTTAGAAATGCAACGTCTGTTGTTATATCAAAACATTTTTTTTTTTTGAAAACCTCGACTTTCCTGAGACTTACAGAATTGTCGAACTGGGGCCAATGGAATATATGACAAATTCTGTAACTTTTAATGAACGACTTGAAAAAAATATTCGAATTAATCACAGTTGAATCCAACTTTTCCTGGAAATCCTGGAAATCCTCAAAAATTCTGAAATTCGCATTGAAAAGACGCGTAAAAACCACGCCAAAACTGTATAAAAAGCAATTTAACCTATAATTTCAAAAGAAATCATGCCAGTTTTTTTAGGAATTCGGTAAATGTGTGCTTCTTTTTTAAAACAGTATACAACACATCCTAACAAAATCGTCTTGAAAATTCTGAAATATGTCAAAAATAATTTGTCAAAAAATTTAAAAAAAAATTTCCACCAGTTTACAAGTTTTTAAATGACATCTACATCGTTAAAATTTGAAAGAAAAAAAAACAATAGTACTATTGCAAAAAGTGGATGATTTAATTTTATGTTTAAGAGAATTTTTTTTTTGGTATTTTGTGATTAAATATTTTTGAATCTTTATTATAGTACATTTTTTCTAAGTCTAGTAATTTTACTACTCGTCGATGTATAAAAATTTATGAATTTTTGATGATGCATAGTAGAAATCTCTGAGATTTCTGAGATTTTTCAATGATTTTATCTACTAGAACCGAAACCCCCTTTTAAAATATATTGCTTAAGTCAAAATCGTCCAAATATCTGTGAAAAAGTCATCTAGTTGAGAGCAAATGCAAAGTTTCATTCAAATCAAAAATACTCATGTTTTGTCTTTCATTTGAAATGCAAACTACTTGATGTGTTTCATTTATAAATAAAAATAGAAATTGTTACGTTTTAAAAATTTTTCTGTAGAACACTACATTCACGGTTTCGAAAAGTCTTTTTTTCCATACCTCAATGACATTTTAATTTGAAGGCACTTGAATAGTTTTCTCCCTTTTGTGTTAGTTTGTTTTCGATGTAAAAAAAATCTGAAAAATCTGAGAAATCACTTCCAAATAATTCTTCAAGGTGACGTCTTTCCTTAACAAGATTTAGTAATCAAAAGGACAAACACAGAATAACAAAACCGGACTTTTTCAGCATTACTCGATCCGGCCGAAAAAAACAAACCGAAATCTACACTTTAAAGTTCGGTCCTGCCTGCTTTTTCGGCGGACTTTTCGTACATTACCCGGTCCGATGTCGAACACTATTCACAAGAACATTCAATACGCCTTCCGCGACGCTGATAGCCTCCTATACGATGTTTTGGGCAATCAACGTTTCTTCCATTTCGTTCAAAGCTGTACAATCCTCGTTCACGTGAAAAGGCCGTTGGATACGTAAGGAGAGACCGTTTGAACATTTTTGTTCGAAAACATGACAAGATATATTACAAAACAGCAAAATATGTTTATCCGCCTGATCGAGCTTCATATAATTGAATCTAGATTTTGTTATGAAAACGCTTCTGGCTTCGGCAGAAAACCACAATCAGCTTTCTTGCAACCAGCAGAATCAAGGCAATTAGGTCGTCATGCAAAAAGTTTCAGATTTTCACTTTGGTATTTTCTCAGAAATAGTTGAACAAATAAAGCGGATGACAAACAGGAAGATGATTTTCCCGGTGTGGAGCCCGATTTCCCGGTTTTCCTGTCTTTTTTTCCCGGTGAATTGAAATTCCCGTCTTTTTCCCGCTTCTCCCGTTTTTCCCGGTAGAGTGGCCACCCTGAATTTATTCAGAAACGAGTTTAGAACTTATAATAAGTGTTTAACTAATTATCTGTCCATCTGCTGGAAACATAGCATTGCAAACAAAAGAGCGATTTGTAAATATTTT
The DNA here is from genome assembly GCF_029784165.1 of Wyeomyia smithii. NCBI lineage: Eukaryota > Metazoa > Arthropoda > Insecta > Diptera > Culicidae > Wyeomyia > Wyeomyia smithii. The sequence continues at coordinate 175,967,953 of NC_073695.1, forward strand.
CCTCATGAGTGGCACTAACACATTCGTACGTTAAAAGGTCTATAGATTTTTCTACGTACGAATGTGTTAGTGCAACTAGTTGAGGAAAATATTTACCAATAGCTGTTTTGTTTGCAATGCTATGTTTTTAGCAGCTGGAGAAATGTTCAGTTGATCACTCATTATATGTTTTAAACTTGTTTTTTGAATAAATTTTTTCATTCGTGATCAGAAATCGGAAGAAGCTGCTGAACATAATCGACCAAAAATGAAAAGTGATAAAAGTCGGAGCAGTTGCTTTTGTTTCTACCTAACTGAAAATCATCGCATCTCGTTGCTTCGACTTTTATCACTTTTTACCATTTTTGGTCGATTATGTTCAGCAGCTTCTTCCGATTCCTGATCACGAATGAAAAAATGAATTCAGTATCAAGTTCAAAACATATCACGAGTGTTCAACTGAATATTTGTCCAGCTGTTAAAAACATAGCATTGCAAACAAAACAGCTATTTGTAAATACTTTCCTCAACTAGTGGCACTAACACATTCGTACGTAAAAAGGTCTATAGAGCTTTCTGACAACTCAGTCACGCACACTAAATTCAGGTTGTTTGCCTCATAATTGACTTTTGCTTTACTCTACCGGGGTAAAACAAAAGGAAAAATATATTCTTTTCTGAGTTGCTCGGTCCTGGAAATTAATTGATAACTTCGTAAGGGATCATTCAAATAATACATAACGTGCTCAGGGGTGGGGGGTTATTCAGCGAAGCGTTATATTGCATGTGGCAAACATGTAGAATTGCTTTGGAGAGGGGGGGGGGGGAATTGAAAATTGCCAAATTCCGCGTTATGTAATATTTGAATGGTTCCTAAGATACTATCCGTGAACAAATCACACAATCCGCGTACCAATAGAAGCATTTTCAAGTCAGCGAATGAAATTTCGTATTTCGAAAAGTTGTAAGCAGAAAGTGTAAACCAAAATTATCGACAGTTTTTGCAGCACGGCCAAAGGTACCGGCTTGTGAAAACTGCATACTTTTATAGAGGAATCACCCAGCTCATGTAGCACTAGTATAGTAACACGTCTTACCTCACGATTATTTGGATAGCTCGTGTATAATCAGTATAATCAACAAGGTGGCTACTGTGGTTATAACAATGCTGTTACCAAGTAATGACTATACCACAGACTAACAGAAATAACACTTTGAACAATTTTTTTCTATAAAATCATCGTTTGGATGTAGAATTATTACTATTATTATTATTGGTAGAATATACTACCCTTCAGAACACTTACAGTAATCCTTTAATATTTAAGCACCACACACTACTAATAACAAAGATGCCAGATGTTTTTGAAAAATGTCTGCAACTGCTCAAAAAACCAGAAAAATCTGCATGTAATCTGAAAAAAAATCTATCCGTCATCCTTGATTTGAAAATATATTATCCGTAAACAAATTACACAGTTCGCGCAGGAATAAATTAACTTCCAAACCAGTGAAAGAAATAAACGTTTCGCAATCAATGCAGGCATTTTGACAGCACTTTGTTTGCCTCATTTTCCAACCGACTACACGGTGTAAAGTGCACCAATACATGCACGATTGGAGAGGTCAATAGGCTAGTATGTCATTTTTCCAAAATTGAGAAAACATTTTCTCAAGATAGTGAACACCCCCAACAACGTCTCTACCATTGCAAAAATGCATTTGTAAAGGTAGCAACAGTGAAACAATTTGGGTAATATCCAAGATGTTTTCAACCCGCATGTACACCATGTGTGTTATTCAAATTATTCAAATTACCCTTAAGATAGACATAAAATACAATATTATGGTTTCTTATTAGGTCCATCCTCATGTGTTGGAAGTGTATACCTATACATTATTTCTGAAAGGTAAGAACGGTACAACTTTTTGAATTATACCTTGTTTGTGTGTGAATTCAACTCCATTCGGCAAAATTCGGAATTTCACTGTTGATGATATGTCGGAATCAGCCGATTGAATCTTGCTCAAGTGATCTCTGGTAGGAAAGTACCAGGATTTCGCAATGGTTTGATCGGGATGCACGGATCATTTGATTCGACGTCCTTCTTGTCCTCACTTGTACTTTCATACTGTTTACTTGAAACTTGAAACTTCAATTTTGATCACAAACCGAGCACGGTCCTTGCGTTTACGAATGAAAAAATGCCTAATGTGTTAAAATAATTCTCGTGTAATTTTTCGAAGCGACCTATCTAACATTGAGAGACTCTCTTTGTTTACTTTTTCTTTGATCAATAATAATGTTTTTTTTTCATATTTCATAAAACTCAATGCATAGTAAGCAAGACAGTATTACTATTTCTCGATTAAGGGGAAGAAAGCTTAGACGTTAATGACGACGTAATTAACGAAACAAAGTGAGAGATGAGAGAATCTGTCATTGTTACTTAGGTCCCTTTGAAAAATTACGCGAGAATTGATGGTATAATTTGGCCACAGAAAACAGACGTTTATCTTATTTTCAAAGGATGTGTAACCGTTGTCCAAGCGTAGCTGGTAATGCTTCCGCTATATGAGCCGTTGCGGAACAGAGTGGTCTATGTGCCATCGAGCAAATTGTTCAGGAGAAGCAATTTTCGAAAAATCTCTCAATAAAATTCTGTTCAGAGGATTCTTTCAAACAAAATGTTCTAATATAAAGGTTATGAAGTGGTTTAACATGGGGACACATAAAATTAACAGTTTTTTTGTGAAATCGGTGATTTTATCTCACCAATGTACATAGACCACTCTGACTTCATATATATATTCACTGGAATCCTCGAATCGATTCGGAACAGAGTGGTCTATGTACACAAACCAGGTGAAGACAAAGAAAATGATGGTAACTCGTATTAAATGGCTAGTTTCACATGTTATATGGTACATATAGCATGTCACATGTAAGATGTCACGTGTAACATTACATGTAACACAAAATGTTACATATTACATAATATTTTACATGTTACATTCTTCGTGTTACATTGCGTGTAACATGTTACATATTACGTGTGACATGTACAGAACAAGTGACATGCTACTTATCACATGTAATATGCTACATCCCAGTCAACCACAAATCGTATATCAATGTGTGAAAATCATCGCAAATATATCTAAACGAAGTCGAAATCGTATACCACGCTTATTATCATGCGCAGAAATTCAGATTTAATTGTATATCATGGCGGAATCTAACCGATTTACGATTGTAGGATCAAAATTGTAAGATAGTGTGAAACAAATCACTTTCAATCGGAAATTATCAGATTTAAAAATGTATATCAATAAATTGCATTATTCCTCAGTACGTATATCGCCTCCAAAATAGTACGCATATGCTGTTTTTGTGCATCAATTACGAGTTTGTATGATACATATGAGTGCGGATATTGGAATCGAAACATTATTATACGTATGAAAAGGTTGACTGGGATGTTACGTGTTACATGATAGTATTACACCGATTTATGTACATAGACCACACTGTTCCGAAACAGAATGACCATTCTGTTTCGGACGAAATTTCAACACGGTATAAATCAGCCTTAAAGTTCGATTTTTCGAAATTTTCTTAATCTCCCGACTTCAGTTTCTTGAGTAGATGCGGTTAATGCAAAAAAAACTCATTTTCGGAAAAAATGGTCTTAAACCACTCTGTTCCTCAACGGCTCATATGGCGCTCGCTTGTAACTCAACCGCAAGGTTTCTGCATACATACTCCTAAAAAAGTTATTATGGACGTTCAAACCTTTTTGTACTGACGAAAACCTTTAAAGTGCGTTTTTTATTGCATGTCTATGTCGTATTAGCCCATTCTCTAACTATGGGTAGATACCTACTAATTTTTAAAAGTTTGTAGGGTCCACTAGTTACACTGAGGAGTAAAGATACTTTCACCAGCAGAAAATGCAAAGATATTGTCATGCTAAGCACCAATATATCGCACTCTATTCTAGGCTTTCTCCGGTCGTAAACCTCGTGAAAAACTCTAAAACACTCGAAAATTCACAATATTTTTGAGCCATAGAATGCCATTGACATTGAAATACCTACGTTAAATTTGGCTTTAATCCACACAAAATGATATCGGTCAAGTCTTTAAGAACAAACAATGCCAGTTGAAAGTTTATTTTTCTAACTCTGACTTTTGTTTGTGGAGACAATATCTGTTTAGACACTTTTGGTGCAAACCAGAAAATAATGTAATATGTAGGTTGTTGAAAATCGTCGAGGTTGAAATTTTAATTTTTCGAAACTTTAGGCGGAATTAGGCGAAATTTTAAGACATTTTCTGCAATTCCGCGAAACTTAAATTTCGAGCTTTGCGATATTATACGAAATCATTCAAAATCTCGCACAGCCATATCTCTGCATAATAAATTTTGATCGTTCATATTTAGAATGTATCCACAGTTTTGACTCAGAGAACAATTATGCTTCATACAATTCAGACTAAGACTTAATTTGTAGATTTAGTACAGAAAAAAAACCATATATTACTTCTTATCTTTTATAAGCAATTCGATAGACCTCATTTACTACGCCAACCCAACCCCCACCAAGACGAAAATCTTCGGGAGAAGGATTTGGGTCAGGTGGCAAGCATAATCACGATTATGGGATAGAGTAATATTTACGTTGTGAGCATTTTTGCCAAAAAATTCCGGGAAGCTTTTCGTTCAATTCAAAATGTTTTCCTCGTGAGTTTTTCGTTATTGCAAACTGGATTGACATTATTTTGGATTAAGAATGAAGTCTGTCATTACAAAAGAAATGTAGAACTTGGAAAACTAAGATATCGTTGTTTTTTATTGGTTTCCAACACTTTCAGAAACATCGATATCTTATCAGCCCACGTACAACATGCATTCAGCATTTAGTTGTATTTTTGTAAAGTACCATGTATATCTTGGCATATAATATAAATACGGTGAATAACGTAAATGTTGTATCTCATCTCTGCGAGCTTTGAATATCATCAAAAGAAACGTGCAAATGCAATCACCATCGATGAGATCACTTTTTTGCGCGAGACAAAACTGATACTTCGGAACGCTCCAGTAGATGCTTACTTTTGCCAACAGCGCAGCACAGCACAGCACATAAGCTTTGGATGCTGTTTCTGTTGCAACAGTCTACATAGCCCGCGTTGAATGCTACATGCTTCTAACCTATGTACTATCGTTTCTATGTTTCGATGGATAGCCTTTGTTTTGGAGCTGCATTTACTGTGCTCGCAAAATTGGCGTGGAAAATCACCTGTTACTGGTACTGGAGACGAGCGACAGTGAGAAGTTCACGCAACTGCTCGAGCATTTGAGTTTGTTTGGAAGAGACTGCCGCTGCCACTGCTCCTGCCACCCCCAACGCTTTATGCCGTTCAACCACATTCTCGACGTTTTTGAATGTTTGCTCACCAACCCACTCTCTCACACTCCTCCACACCCAGCTTATTTCATGATGTTTGACTTGTGTGCTGCTGCTGTTTTGAAATTTGTCGCTGTAGGAGCCTATCGTGTTGAAGAGACTATTCCTGTTTTGAGAGTTTCTATTTTCGCTGTAACATGACAGGGTGTTTTTAATTGTAGGCGCTTACTTTTGACCCTCGCACATCTGCACACTGTACACACAGGCACGATTACTTTTATAGCACACCCATGAGAATTAAATCTTAGTGCTATTTGGTGTCATTTATATAGAAAAAGCTTCAACCCCAGTCAATATTTCAACAAAGTAAAACAGATCATGCGTTAAATTCGCGTGATTCGACTCTGCCAATTTCATTTATGCGTGTGAGTTACCACATTTTTTTGGGACAAAATGTGTGCTAAGTATTACCATACCGTTTTGCCTCTAACTTCGAACACATAGAAAAAACAAAAACTCTTTAATCGAGGCTAATATTACAATTATTTTTTTATCGCCGGCCCCAAGACGTTTCAGCGAATGTATTGGTATTGGGCTACGTCGATAAGCATGATTTTTCCACTTTTTCTGGGTTTGTGACTGTTCGAACGAACAATGGTGGTAAAACGGTCGCAATTGAGTCAACGAAACTATATTATTTGAAACTGTTGATCATATCTATAGAGCAATTCCACAAAAACAGTCCCAATTTGAAGAAAAAATCATTTGTCAATTTTTGTTTGGCTGAATCTTTCTATAGATTTTGGGCTAAAGATGTCATCTTGTGCTGTTGGTAATTACGACTAATTTTTGAAAAGGGTTTATACAAAGAGGGTACGGGCAAAGATAACTAGAACAAGATACCTAACTTTCATATTTTCCATATATTTTGAACACGACCGATTTCCGACGGTTAGTGCTGCCATCTGATAACTTAAATTCTCATAAAATTGTTACTATGAGCAAAACCGTTTTATCGTGCATAGTCCGTCATCGATCGTTTAGCTGTTCGAGAATGTATATGAAAAAGGTGTAGCAGTTTGGTCAGCTCGACGCTTAAGATAACATGCAGATTAATGATATTGTCATTTTTTGCACTTAATGCTATTGCCATATTTTTTGCACTTCAAAGTACGAAAGAAAAGTGTGAAATTGACTGTCAGAGTGGGGGTTTATATTGAGGGATTATATTTATTTTCAGGTACCATTCTACCAAAACTTAAAGTTTGATATGTCGCAAGCCAGGTCTCAGAACCATTGTGCATATGGTCAGATTCACCAAGGCACCCGATTTTTGCTTAATTAACCTCGGAAAGAGTGGAAAATTTGGCTGTAGAGAGTGCTCATAGCGGTTAAGCTGAAAGTGCTGATGGTATGCTCAATCTTAAATGATGCGCCGATAATTCTTGATTCTTCCGGAAAGTTTCATGTTTGTAGACTAAACATTCGTACACATTATTATCATTTTTCGGAAGGCAGCACCGTACAGTCGTCCACATGGATACTGAAAAAATTGTTTCACCTTTCAGCAGTCATGTCTTGGCCTTGTCGTCAGTTGATTTTGACGTTAAGTATACATCATATTAACAGTGTATAAATTAGTTCGACTTTTGCTCACGCGCAGCGACAATCATGTCCGATGAATTCTGCAACAGTCAGGTATCTTGGTCTAGTCATCTTTGGTACGGGCTAGATCGGACTCGATTACTGTTCGTTTTTTTTTCAAAGTTATAGTTTTTATAGGGATTTATAATCAAAAAAATATTTATTTTACATAAATGCTTTGTTGTTTTACGAATATATACAAAGAATTATACTATTCACTAATTCCACTAAAAAATATAAAATATAAAAACATCGTTTTTAAACATTTCCATATTGATAAATTTGAATTTTTTTAATTCGTTTTATTTTTTTTTTATTTTTTTCATTTCTCTGAAAAAATATTCACCGTGAAAAAAATCTTTATTTACCAACAAAAAAACGAAACTATATTATTTGAAACTGTTTGTTTTTTTTCAACAAGCTCAAGTTTAACTACAAAAAATAGCTAAACATGGTTGGTAAGCTGATCATGAAAAAATAAAAAATTAAAAAGTTAAACTTTTCGAAAAAATAAAAGAAAATCAAAACCAGATCGGTTTGTTTGCTTGGTATAACGTCTTCTGCAAAGTTGTAAATTTTGTCTTTCCAATGTACACGGTGACAAAAAAGTCCGGTCACACTTTTTGGGGTCGCCTGTAGCCTACACGTTGCATCTCTCTGGTGCCATCTATATGTCAAATGAAAGGGATAACTTTGCTGCCCAAAGTGGCAGAGTTTCGTTTCTGTGCAGTTTGTTTACATTGAGTTGTGAGCCATGGCAGAGCTAAGAGCAGCTGTTATCGCTGAATATGTGAAAGGGTACAAACCCGGACACATATTCAAACGCCTGAAACCGCTCGGAATCAACCGGAAATTCGTGTACCGGACCATAAATCGGTACCTAGAGACCGGAGGCACCGAGGACAAGGCACGATCTGGACGACCGAGGTCTGTGAGAACTCCAAGGCTGAAAAAGATTATACGAGACCAGATTCGCCGGAATCCCGCCCAAGCTGCACGGAAGCCGGCCAGGAACCTTAAAATGAACCGAGAATCAATCCGCCTGCTTCTGCGCAAGGATTTAAAACTTACACCGTACAAAAAACAGGTGGTTCATGGGGTTACCAAAGCTACAAAGGACAAGAGGTACCAACGGTCGCGGGAGTTGCTCGGTTGGCGCGCAGATGACGAGATTATTTTTTCGGACGAGAAGCTGTTCGTTTTGGAGCAAACAGTCAATCGCCAAAATGATCGAGTTTGGAGTGTGAGCCTCCAGCAAGCTCCTGCGGACAAGCTGAACGTTTCCCGGTTCCAAAATAAGACGTCAGTGATGGTTTGGGGAGCCATTTGCAAGAGATGTAAACTGCCTCTTATTTTCATCGATAAAGGGGTTAAAATCAAGGCAGCGTACTACCTGGACACGGTTTTGAATAAAAATGTTCTACCTCAAGCTGAACTATTGTTTGAAGACGATTACTACTGCTTCCAGCAAGATGGCGCCCAATCCCACACCGCAAAGGTTGTTCAGGCGTGGTGTGAGGAAAACTTGACCGATTTCATTTCGAAGAATGAATGGCCTCCGTCGTCTCCGGATCTGAATCCACTGGATTATTTCGTGTGGGGATACATGATGTCGAAGCTGAACGACTATAAAATAACAAATTTGGAGCAATTCAAGTGAGTTATTACGAAAATCTGGGACGAGATGCCGATGGAGCACGTGCGCGCCGCTTGCGACGACTTTCCGAGACGTCTGAAGCTGGTTCGATCAGAGAAAGGTGGTGTAATTCCGAGATATCGTCTGTGAAGTATCTTTATGAGTTACTGAATAAAGCTATGAAAGCCAGATTCAGATTTTCTTCTTATTCTTTGAAATATTCAGATTTTCCGGTGTGACCGGACTTTTTTGTCACCCTGTATATTAGGTATACACTAAAGTCGCTTTTTACGCAGGAAATACGTGCCGCGTAAAAAAACCGCGTAAATTCCTGAATCCGCGTACAAAAAAAACCGCGTATATTCCGGAATCTGCGTAAAAAAACACGTTAATTCTGCAATTCGAGTGAAGAGAAACCGTACCCGGAAAATACCGTAAATTTCGGAATCCGCTTAAAAAACCGGGTAGGTTCCGGAATCCGCGTAAAAAGTGACCTTAGTGTATATAGGTGCGGAAGAAGAAGGCATTTGTCTATATTAGTAGCGAAAAATAGGCAAAAATCACGTGCTTTTGGGTGGTAACGTAGATCTCCAAAAATAAGCAAATGTCATTTAAAATATTGTATTCCGCATTGTTTATTGGCACAGGAAGGCTTTTTTAGCCGTGAACTCGCAAACAACTTTACACCAGGGTCACCATATTTATTTATGAATATTTTTTTCAAAAATATCTGTAGGTATATCTGTATCACAGACCAAAAAATCCAAATTGTGTTTGTGCCATATTAAATGAATGTTAGGTGAAGGAAAAAATGCTTCCCAGCCTATTCGGGGTATAGTTCGAACTGTCTGCGTTATCGCAATACAAAAAAATGTATTTTCAAATTAGTATTATTTTTAATAAGTACACTCACCCGTATACCGCACTGTGAAAAATCGACACGTTACTGCCAAGTGGATTCCACTTACTTCTGTGCTAATAGATGAAACATTTCATATTCACGTGGAATACACTTGAGTTTCAGTTCACAGCACAAAATCAAGTGTCTTACACTTCGGTTCGCCATGTCATTCATACCAAAATCAATCATTTTACACTCAGATTTCAATGGTTACACACGTCAAATGCCAAAACACGTTAAAATACCGTAGATTCCAATAAAAATCGATATGGGTCGACATAATATAATGATTAGGTTCATTTATTGACATTCATAAGTAAAGAGTATTAGGGATAAGCGTGCTTTATTTTCAGTGTGGAATATTCATTTTGGTTTTCAACGTTAAGGGGTCGAAGGGGTGCCAAAATCGAAAAAAATTTTATTGCATTTTCTTGAAGTACAACTTCTTGAGAACATTTCCATGAATGAACATCTGAGCGATAGGGAGAAAGTTAAAGCAATTTAAAGCGCGCCTCGTCACGGTCGCATAATATCCCGTTCACACTACCCCGCATATCACCTGATATCAGGCGATTCGTGCTATCGAGGCCATATCACCATCCATATTACCTGATATCCCATACACTCGAGCTGTCATCGGATATCACCTCGGCTACGTGATATCGCGGATATCATGTTCGAAAACCAATAAAAACCAGATTTACAGCAGTTGGCATCACTATCAAAAGACATTTGACGCAACCCTACGAATTTCGAAATTCGCGTTGCATGCGAAAAAGAAGGAATGAAATATTTTTGTTTTTGTCATCCCGCACATTTTGACAATCGCGTTGGTGCGAGCCAACTAGCTGACATCTGTATCCTTATAACATTGCTCTTGTTGTCTTGTTTTTGGCCTGACCTGATTTTGTTTTCTGCTCTTTTCAATTACCAAATCAAGTGTCAAACCAAACCATCTGACTGTAGTGTGAACACCCGAGGTGATATCCGATATCATCTGGCGATATCAGGTGGTATGCGTCGTAGTCTGAACGAGGCATAAGCTAAACTTGGAACTTTATGCGCGTTTATCTCGGAATGGTGTTTCACAAAATATGACTGCCGTGCTTACGATTGCGGTAAAACTACTGAACCGATTTTCTTCACCTTTTTCTTTTAAATTTTCCTTATTAAATTTCCCGGTCGTTGATACACGAGTTTGCGTTTTTTGATACACAAAGTTTTGATACGCGAAGCTGAAAAAAAAAAAGATTTTTCACTCGCGTGATATTTCGGAACAGAATATATTTTTATGGTTTTGAGGAGTGTACGTAATCGAAATTAAATGTAATTGAGTCAATTTAGTGCATTTTCTCGGTTAAAATGTGGTTAATTGTGCAAAAGAGAATTTATTAAATAATTAAGAAAAATTGAAAACTAGTGCTGGTCCAACTAGCTCCTGGACGTCATTAAAATTTCGTTATAGTTATTGTGAATTAGGTGTAGACTTTTGAACCAGGGCACATAGGAGTATTTGACCCAAAAAGTTGGTCAAAAGTCCGACATACAGAATACACGATTTTCATTATTTTTAATTGATTTCAGTTAAAACATACCCTCATGCCATCCCAGAACCCATTGGTGTCTTATCACATAAACCAAACTGTTATATTTCAAAGTTATTCCACAGTAAATTGATCAGTTTGAAAAATTCGTGCTACTGCTGGGGTGGCGTAAAAAAATGAAAAATTTTGTCAAATAGTTTTTCTCTCTCACAGGACATAATCTACAAGATAAGTAAAATGTTTTGAAATATTTAAAACGTTGAATGCATAAAATAATCATGGATTGTTAACGAAATAAGTGATCGTGAAAACCGACCGCGAAAAATCCATAATATTGTGAAATTAATTTTATAATTTAGTAACCTTCCGGGAAGGTCCCCTCGAAGCTTTATTCACTGACAGAAAGGTCAAAGCCTTCTGAAAATATACGAAAAGAAAAATCTTCCTCCTGGTTCCTCTTTTTTATTTCATTGACATTTTATTAAATGAAGATTTATATGGAAATTTCTTAATCTTTGTTTTACATCATGTGTAAAAAGGCACTAAAAAATAGAGTAAGCGAATTCAAAGTAATATTTTACATATTGGGTGTCGTTTTTAATGGATGTCACCTTTTTTGTGTTGATTATACGAAAATAACACGTTTTTAATGTAAATCTATCCAATTACTACCAAAATAGAGCGACTTGGACTTTTGGCCAGCTTTTTGGCTCAAATACTCCTATGTGCAGGGCTCTGCTTTACTAAAAGTGAAGCGTTTAGCATCGGAACATCTTCGAGACCAATTTAGGGGTTTTCTCATTCGCCCACCTAGAAGGCGTGTTAAGGGACGCGGACTGGAGGATGATCAAGGCATGTGGTGTGTTTTCGTTTCGTTCACTGGCGGATAAACGAATTAGCATACGTTAGTGCATACATATTCTGTCAAATTAATGTCAATGCAACGCAAACGTACCCATTGTGTTTGGGCCTTTAGTGTTTATGGAGGCGATCTCGGAATGTACGCGTATTATCAGGCATTCTTGAAATGGGTCGTTGGATGAACACTAGAGCTGTCACCTTTCATCTCCAGGGCTAAAAATATTTGCATCCATTTTTTTTTTTATTCTCGCTTATTTTCCGTCGGTCTAGTTCCGCCACTGTTGTGGCCAATCACCGACGCCCAGGGAGGCGACTCCACACCCAGGACCCTAACTCACGAGCCGTTTATTAACGGACCGGCGCCAACGGCTTTACTTCCTCATGCGATGGAAGGCGTGATCCCAGAGATTTTTCGCCTCAGAAAATCTCCCGGTGTCGGCTAGGATTGAATCTAGACCAGTTGGGTTGGTTGTGAGTGGATCACGCCACCTCACAACCATCGACACCTATGTCGGCGGTGGGATTCGAACCCAGGCGTCGAGCGTGGTTGGCGGAGACGTTACCAACCACACTAGGCCCCCGCTCTATTTGCATCCATATATTATGAAATATATTAAAAAATAAAATATATACCAGCTTCAAATAGAAATGGATGCAGATAGGTTTTGCCTTTCTCCTAGAAAGGTATAGCAATCACTGCAAAAACTAAAGGTATAAAAGTGCTCAGAAGGGCCGGATGCTGAGCATTTTCTGTATGTGTGTGTATGTAACGCTCTCCCAATCTCACTCGATTTTCTCAGAGATGGCTGGACCGATTTCAATGGAATTAATTGCAAATGAAAGGTCTAATTGCCCCATAAGACCCTATTGAATTTTATTGTAATCGGATTTTTGCTTTCGAGGTTATGTATCAAAATGTGAAAATCACGAAACATCAATATCTCAGAAACTACATAACCGATTTGAACAAAATTAATTTCAAAAGAACGGGCTACCTGAAAAACCCTTAACTTTTGAATTTTATGAAGATTGAACCTGTGGTTCAGAATTTATGGAAATAAACGTGTTCTGGAGACTATTTAATCTCACTCGTGTTTCTTACAGATGGCTGGACCGATTTTCATAAAATCAGTGTCATATGGAAAGTCTTGCTGCCCCATAAGACCATATTGATTTTTTTGTAATCGGACTATTGCCTGTTATGTTTCAAAATGTGAAATCCAGGTATGAAAAGAAACATATTCCAAAGACTCCATAAACTCACTTACTTTTCTCAGAGATGGTTGAACCGATTTTCACAAAATTAATGTCAAATGAAAGGTCTAGCTGCCTCATAACACCCTATTGAATTTTGCTGTAATTGGACTGTAACTTCGTCTGTAATGTATCGAAATGTGAAAATCACGAAACTTCATTATCTTAGAAACTACACAACCGATTTGAACAATAATACAATAAATTTGAACAATAAGATGAACGGGCTAGTTAAGGGTTAACGGATGAATTACACGTGAACACGTGGTTTCAAATGTTGGCTGCCCTATACGTTCCCTTTTCATTTGATTATAATTGAACTTAAGCAACCGTTATGTATTAAATTGTTAAAACAACGAAAGTCTATTTTCTCAAAGATTACACGACTTATTTGAATATAACTAGTGTCATACAAACGAGTCATCTCTCAAACTTACAAATAACAAACTTCATAACAATTTGATATGTGGTTCAAAAGTTTTGGAACGAAAAGAAATTCAAAGACTATTCAAAACTATACCTGCTTTGATCAATATATATGGCCTCAACATGATTTAAATGTGGTATCGTACTATTTGAACGTTCCCGGTATCGCTCGTGATTGAATTGTTCGAAATTAAGAGCCATTTCTTTTATTTCGCTATTTCGTAAGCACTAACATTACGTCAAATTTCATATTTTATTGTAGAACAGTACCACCGTCCCCCGTAGTTTAATTGGTCAAAACACCATGCTGGAGACAGGGATATTGCGGGTTCAAGTCCCGTCGGGATGCGGTATATTTTTCCAAATCTGTATCATATTTCCAGTTCGCTTATTTTTCGCTCTCTTTACTTCACATACTGTCTGCTTAATGAACCTGGATATAAGCATTCATTTAAATCTATTTTTACAAATAATAAGTTTGAATGAGAAAGGTGGATTAATTTCGGTTTTTCCATAAAAGCACTGCCGGCAAGTGGGAACAGAATTGTAAACACACACACACACACACGCACACACACACGCACACACACACACACATACGAAGCTGAAAAAAATTTAATGCGATATTCAGCGCTCAAAACATGTTTCCGAGATTCGGTATTTTAATTAACTGAACTCGGAAATTTTCAGTTTTACGGATTTTTTCGGTAAAAAAATTTATGTTATTCCGGTAAACACGTAAGGTTTTCGATTTCTCAGTAATGTTCTTACCGAACAACGGTGAATTAAAATGTTTTCAAGTAGTTCGGTATTTTACTTTGCCGAGAAAACATTACGCAATTAAGTGTGTATGGACTATCGACGATACTTGAAAACCTAAAGTTCATGAGTATAAACATTGTTATATAAAAAAGTATTAAACTTATAAATCGCAATTAAGAACAATACAGAATGTTTTGTTCTCATAGATTCACAATGTAAATGAGTGAAGAAAATGTGTTAATTTTTAAAATAGTCTGTATGGTCCAAATAAATAATGTATGTTATGTTTTATTATTTTATTGGTTGAAACCCGTCCAAAAATAAACCAAAGTGATACCAACAGTCAGACCCGCAATGCTGCTTATACTCGGTTTCGTTTTGGGGCAACCGTTTGTCAAAGTACAGCTAATGCCAACTCACCCTTGGAGTGGGGTTTTCACCAAAGGTTTTTCTTTTTTTTCATACATGTGGCGAAAACCCGCCGAAGTTGCGATGATGACGAATCATGCGAGCGACGCTATACCCGGCGGAAAAGACGGAGCTGCTAAACCGAACGCCAGTGACGCTAGTGTGCAATCGCCGGAGGAGGTCGGGTCTGGATAGTCTCGCTCGTGAGGCCTCCGATATATAGGGAATAATGCTTGAATGTTTCATGATGTGATGCGACTTGGTTCGGCTGGGGCTGGTTTTGTTCAAATCGGCTTGGTTGGTTGGTTGGTACATGTTTGGCGGTCATTGCACGTTCCAGATTTCATGCAGCCTGACTGTCGCTTTTCTTGACATGCTGAACACACTCGATATCTGACTTTTCTCTTTTTTTCCAATAGAGCATTATTACTTTGCTTCTATGGGTCCTATGCACAAATTGCAGAGTGGAGAGGGAGATAATTGACATTCGACGACAGCGATTACAGATCAGCTAGACTTATAGGATACTGAAAATGTTAGGAGGGTTAGGTAAAAACTTGTTGTGTACCATTTGTGATGCTGCTTCTTCGTGTTAAAAGCTAAATCCAAACTATGGTGAACGGTCATGTTCTATCCTCATCGCCCAGTAGATATGACATTAGGAAATGCAATGTGGTTGGTAGAGATGGTCGGGTTTGGCTTTTTTCAAACCCGTACCCGATTTTTTTTTCGGTTGAAACCTGAACCCGACTCGAATCCGAAACTTTTTTTTTCAATCAAACCAGAACCCGACCCGAACCCGAAGATTTTATTCCTGGGAAACCCGAAGCTGTAAAACCCGAGCCCGACCCAAATCCGAGATTTTTCGGAGGTCGGTTTTTTAAACCAATTTGAGGCTGCCCTGAAGCCTTGAGTATTAAAATGTTAGTGATTTTTACAGTTGCATGAAATTAGACGTCATTATCTTTTAAATATGCTTATTTGTTATATCCAAGTTTCGAGTTTTCAAACCAAAACCAGACATCTTCAAACCCAGCCCGACCCGAACCTGATTTTTTTCCACCAAGCCCGAACCCGACCCGTACCCGACACTTTCAAAAATTTTCAAACCGACCCGTCCCTAGTGGTTGGTAATACATTAAGTTAGAAGATGTGGTTTATTTGCCTTGGTCTATACATTCATTCATGTATATGTTCCAACATTTTCATCGGTATAGGTTTGTCGTCAAATCATAGCCCTCTGTTTTGTTTATTTTTTCACAAAATTATTGTTTTTAATACCCCGTTCACACTACAACGCATATCACCTGATATCAGGTGATTCGTGCTATGGAGGCCATATCACCAACCATATCCATACAGCCGAGCTGTCATCACATATCACCTCGGCTACATGATATCGCTTGTTTTTGCTTTGACCTGTTTTTGTTTTCTTCCTATTTCAATTACCAAATCAAACGAAACAAATGTCAAACCATATCATCTCACTGTAGTGAGAACACCCAAAGTGATATCCGATATCATCTGGCGAAATCAGGTGATATGCGGCGTAGTTCTACCTAGCAGGGAGAGATATGCGAAGAAAATGTTGTGAGCCAAACGGACTTGTCAAAATCCGATCCAAATGAATAAAAAAGGTAACACATCGAGAGGTATTGCAATCAGGTACAATGAAGGATATTTTTATTTTCACGCGTTTTTCGTGTTCTATGACTAAACAATGAATTGAGAATGCTCCAAAATTGCTTTATCACAGTGATTTTCAATTGGTAGTTCACAAACCTTTTGTATGTAAACCTAAACATAAAATTTAACACCCGTAGTACGTACCTCGAGTACCTGTACGGAAGTCATCATTTAGGTAAAATTTAATACAGGTCGGACTCGATTATCCGGAAACTTGATTATCCGGAATTTTAGACTCGATTATCCGTAATTTTATTTTTTTGGTGTTCGTTTTTAATTTTTATTCCGAAATTTTACCTTTACCATCCCTTCTGGCATATTTGTGACCATTTATGTCACTTTCGGCATGTTTGGGACATGTTCGAATTAAGTGAAAATAATCAATGTTCAATTTTTTTTGCTTCTCAAGATTTTACCCTTTTCGCCTCAGAAATAATTTCTGGTTACGCCACTGCATCATACGAGTAAAATAAAATAAAAAGAAATATTTATTTTATGTTCGTTAATAGCAAATTTGAATATTTTTTCTATGTTTCGATTATCCGGAATGAATTTTTTTTGATGTTCCGGATACCTTGAATCATCAATATCAATATCAAAAACTCCATACAAATTCAAAGAAAATTTATAGTACATACTGAATTTTGATCTTTAGATTGACCACTAATATATTCGAATGAGTTTAGGCATTTTAGGACCATTTTCATTATACTGTCAACTCAAAAAAGTCTTTCTACGCAGTCCCATACAAATTTGGAACGCATCCCAATCATATCGTAGTGTGTATAGTATAAATTCAAATTGACGAATTGTATTCAAATTGAATTGATTAGGAATTTGAAAAATAATCCGATTTTTGACAGAGAAGAAGTTTGAGTAAGTGTGTTGAGTTGAGTGTTGCTACTTGAACTTGCAATAACGACGTGACATCCTATATATTTAAAATAATAAAATGCTCTGTAGACACATTTATAATTTAACCAAAATTATCAAAAAACGTCATTGGATGCTGAGAATCTCAAATTGAAAGTATCTATTTTTCAAATGTTTAATGCTAAGTTTTTTCCGGGAAAACTGGCAACCCGGTTAAAAGCAGACTCTCGTACAACAGATAAGAAAAAGCAAATTGATTCGAACGAATTGAAAAATGCTATTCTTATTTCCGAATGAACGAATGTTCGAATTTATTATAACGGCAATAGTAAATTAGTGAAAAGTTGAAAAGAGCGAAAGCTTTTTTAGTTTCGCACTTGCTCCGCCTTGAGAAAATTTACTGTCTGACACAACACTCAACAATGTTGAAATGCAGTCGAACGGTTATATCGTCGTTTATTCAGAATTTGATATTCGACATAGGGCCGAGAGTCCAGAAAGTCCAGTCCGAGCTCAAATCGGATCGGAATCTTCAAAGTCCGACTTTTTTCAGAACTGACCACAATAAAGCTAACCGAACTGGGTAGTGCTTCCGGAATCCGGAAAAGACCAGTTTAAAATAAATTAAATCACAATAATCACTGTGACGGTGCAACAACAAGAAAAATATTTTCTGGAATGTTATCAATAAGACAATCGAAGCTCTGTTACTTTCAACATTTTTCACATTCAGCTCTTCGCAAAAATGTGGAAAAATTATGGAGGGTATCGTACGTCTTTGGCAGGTGTATTCTGTTAAAATACATCCCGCAGATGCTTGTCAAGCACGGCAGATGTAAACAGTTTGTCATTCACCAAAACAACCGCCCATATCTTAGCATTTAACATTTTTTCGGGTGACCCATTGATGAAATGATGAAAATTAGTATTGTGTGTGATGTATAGAGAAGTCTCAACGGTTTTGACTCAGGGTAGATATATCATAACTGCGTAAATTGACAATTAGGAACTAAACGACGAATCCGCTTAAACAGAGCTAGAATTCGGCAATGATTTCGGTTGAACTATTGATTGAAATTGAAATTTAATATTGAAAAAATATACTAAATAGTCTTGTGTCTAACTTTTTTAGCCTCGATTTCAAACAGTTCAAAACATGCATAAAAAACGTTGTGATTGGTTCTTTCACTAAACAATGCTTTTTCGAAACTTTCGTTCCCAGACGTTGACTTTGAACCGGACCGGAGCGGAGCCATCGGATAAACTCCAAACGAATCGGAACGGGATCGATCCCATTTTCGACCAAACTGGAACTCGCATTCAAAGATTCGTTTCGGTCCGGTTAAACACTATACGAGACAATGATAACAACACTGTTTTAAATAATTTAAATAAGAACCCATCAATCTGGTAATTGGTATCATCCTGGTTCCCAAAATACCCATAATGGCCAGTATTTGGCATTGTTTCCAGCTCTGATTGATTGATTTGCATTCAAAACAAGGCACCACATTTTTCAGCAGTACAATAGCTAGCATCTCAAAAATACGATTTTCCGCATTTTGGTGGACGGTTAAAATTAAATGAAAAAAATTCGTTGAAGACTGACGGAATTATAAGAATTTGAATTTGAATATTTTCGACGCGCTCGATATGTTTTCGGTATTTCAATTTGCACCACTATCCCAGAATGTTGCCGTAAGACGTAATACTACGTCAAAAATTACCAAACTGTTGAATGACAGCAGTTCAGTTCTATAAAAAACGGGCAACAACTCAATCGACAATTTTTGATTTGGCTGACACTTTGCATAGAAGTTTCAAATCATTAGAGCACTCATTGATGATTAAACATATTTTTACGGTCAAAACGGTTTGTTTAATTGGCATAGTGTTTTTGGCAAAGTTGTAGATCATAATTTTGTCCTTTCAAAAAATGTTACCTGTGAAAAACAAAAAGAAAAAAGGTAGTTTGTTTCAAAGTGCGTCAGAAGACCTGCAGCGTAATTCCCGCTGGGTTTGTCCGTTTTACGTTTACTCACGAGAAAACTCCAACACCATCATTCACAGGAATGGTTGAAAAGCTCTAATCTTTCTTTTTCTAGTGTGAGCTCTATGGCAAAACTTGTGTTTATTATTGGGGACACATGTTGGGGACATTTTATGGTTATTGATTACGCGGGTAGCGTTATGATCCTACTCTCCCTAAGGTCCTGGCCATAGTGGACGCGAACCGATTCGCCCTGCCGTAGGTTAATGTGCAGAAGGGATGTTACGGATGTGATTTTCAGAGATCTGCAGATGCGGATATGTGATTACGGATGCAGATGTAGATGCGGATGTCAATTTCCATGCGGAAATTTTCGCATTTACGGATGCAGATGCGGATATCCATAGCATCCTTTGTGTTTTATTTTGCTTATTTCGCATGAGCATGTCCCGCTCCAGTGCAAACAGATGCGGATATCCGTAACACCCCAAATGTACAGCTCTACTTACGGCTGTACATTAACTTACGGCAGGGCGAATCATTTCGCGCTGCTGTTCGTGTCCACTATGGCCAGGGCTTAACAGTTTCCCCTACTATTCGGGACTCGAACATCAAGCGACTGACTCCGTTTAACCCACATCGTACCTAGAAACCAAATAGAAAGATAAATAGTACTTGAATTTCAAGAAATATCCAGGCAATATTCAAAGATTACATCATGGTTCGTGCAACACTGGCACAACTAAAAAATCATAATTTCGAGAAAAATTTGCGTCGAAAATTTATTTTTCGATTTTCAAGAAAACTTTGAAGTTTAAAATTACCAATCCTCATTTAACACTTTTAGGTATATTACGCACATATTATTAGCACGTTGTCAAAGTTAAAACCGTATTTTTACTAACTTTAGGAAGAAATTTTGATTTGTGCAGCAAAGGCACTTTTACTAATAACTCTAGATTTTTTGGGAATTTTGAAACGGGTTTCGTGGGTAAAGTTTCAAACTTAACTATATTTCGCATCGTTTGCCATCAAAAACTCAAAAATGCAAAATTTTGAGTTGTGCCAGTGTTGCACGAAACCGACGACATGTTTTCTCTTTAAAATATTTTTACTACATACAATTACCTGTTTTTTTTCTATTCAAATTGTTGAGCGTAGCGTCCATTACACAAATCAAAATTTAGATTGAAACTTTATATTCAATCGAATCTTTGAATAGCTAAATTAAATACCATAAAAAATATGAGTAGAGATGCTAATAAATACGACATGATTATGTATGTATCTACTTTAGGTACATTCGCTTCAATCGCTTACATTTGCACCAGTTGAAGGGTACAGTGGTCAGTTGATTTTTAGAAGCCTGACTCTTGCTACGAGACTACTACGACCGTTCATGGTTTCCTTGGTTTCATACAAAATTTTTGTCTATCATCAAACGGAACCGCACCGTACGTAAAGATTCGCGCTTGATAGCTGCAGGTCGGGTATAGGTACCTACCGCTCTACAGTTTACTGTGTATATAGATCTTTTTTCTATAGCTAGTAGCTTTTGACGCTGCCAACCTTCACATGACGGCCATTTACCCGCACTGAGCTGGGAGCTGGGATTAAACACGAATGATTAGACTGTTTCAATAGCAACACATTTCTCGATACAATGGTGTTTACATCTATATTATAAATACTTATTAAAAATTCATTTTCGGGTTTGAAAAAAAATAGAATTTACAATATTAAGTTATTTTTACAATTTTATCTTATATAACAGCATCCATGTATGCATTTTTTTATCGTTTTTGTTATACTGTGAGCAAAAACACCAGATAGACAGACAATTGCGCATATATATAGCCTTCAATACCATTTATTGATCTCTTGCCCTAGCATGCGGGATAGCCAATTAAATATCTTGAGCCGCACTACTGCTGTGATTCACGAGATTTTCGTTGCCTTTCCTTATTTCTTTACTGTTGTGTGTGAATTTTTCATCTCGTTAGTCAGCTTTGTCCTCCAGCCACGCTTTATTGCGTTTTTTTTTCTCTCAATACAGACAAGATGAACTCGTGCTAAAAAATAAATTTATTTTGTGTGACTTACATAGCATTCCATTACTATGTTTAACACACTAGACATGATTTACTGTATGTGCTGGTATGGTAACACCCTGGACAGAAGATTCGCGTTAAGGTTTGAAAAATTACTTTGGGACAGCTCCGTGAAGTTTAAAATATGATCGCGTTGTTTCATATTACAATCATATTTTCTATGTACACGATGTTTCCGCACACCATGTAGTTATTGATTCAAAATCAAATAAATCAAATGCCCCGAGTTGAGCGAGTTTCGGCTATTGAACTTTTGACCGAAAAAAATAATGAATTTTAAACATTGGTTTTAATATGCCCTTCATCATAAAACAAATCTCAACGAAATCCCAAAAGTAAAAATTTGACACACCCAATCGAAATCTTTTATGTAACTCCACGAAGATGAAATTCATCTACTGTTTCTAAAGCCTCGAAGGTATAGATTAAATATACAAATTTTGATATCATAAACAATTCAAGAGTGAAAACATTGCTATCAGGTAAAAACACTTGTATGAACATTCAAATAAAATTAAACGTCTATTACATCTTAAAAAAGGCTGAATGGGATTTTTTGGTTTTGTACAAATATTACTATGAGTCTCAAGGCCTAAAAGACAAAATTTAGGAAATCAATCTCATTCATCTTAATAATGTGACTATTGTTTGGCTAAATAAAAGACTTTCCCTGATATTCACTAAAATATAACATGAATTTCCCTGATATTTTTCATCATTCAGCACATAGTGCAACGTAGATGAACACAACTCTGAAATCTCAGTAAAACAAGTATTCAATCGGACATGCAACCGAACCGTAAAGGTCAGGTTATTTTTCAGTTTTCCCTGATATTTCCTTATTTTCCTGATCTAAAAATGATTTCCCTGACATTCTTTGATTTTCCAGGTTTCCGACACTCTGAAGAAGCATTGAGAGAAATTTTCACTTTTGTAAGTAAAAAGTGAAGCTATCAAACATATGTATCGAATGCGTTTTTTTATTTATAGACCTGCAAAAATTGAATTTTCGTTGAAGTCATCCTTTTAAGAATAGTTCATTCAAACAGTTGATATGTAAACAAAATAATTGGTCGATAACTTGAAATCTCAGCTAGATTTTCATGCGGCTTCTCAAAGATTACCGCTTTTTTACTATTCCTGCGATTTTTTGGTGCCACTAGTAAATGCAGAGTAATTGCTCGCTAAGTTCGTCGTTTCTTCATTTGCCTACGTTTTCCCGTATGTCATTTAAGTCTCTAAAAAAGTTGCCTTTGCTAGGGGCACCAAAATTCATAAGAATATTTTCAAAGCTACAATCTCTCTTTGTTCCAGCTTTAGCTGTGGAAATCCTGTGCTTACTAGTATTATAAACACTCTCAAACTGTTGAGCAAATCTTTGAGCCTTTTGTTCATTGGTTACAAGAGAACGAGCATCGTATTTCATTACTGGAATGGGCTCATAAAAAACGGTACTGTCCCGTTCAAAACGGTACGTCTGGTCAGCCTACCGAGAAAGAAATCTCTATTTTTCTCGTCGTTGTGATGCTTTGCTTCTTTTTTCGCCCTTTCGTTTTGGGTGACCTATGCTTCTTCCCGATTCCGAGAATAACCTAATTTGAATGGCATTTAACCATTTTGGCCTATTTTCTATAATCTGGAAGTCGCGATTTTGAAATTGAAAATTGCGCATATGGTCGATTTTTGGCCTCTGGGCATCATCCTGGTTTCGAAAATATTCATACTGGGTTATATTCGCCCATTTTTGAAATGAAAACACTTATAAACGAAAAAACAATATCAATAAAATGAATTGCCATACGAAGTTTCGATAAAGATAAAGATAAAGAAATGTCATCCATAACAATAATAGATTCAGAAAATAGAAATTCAGATAAGAACTATTGTAATATATGCTCGTACTAGAAGAGCATATACAAAACGAAGTCACCGTGGAAAATAGATTTACTTTGATTACAATTGATTATATACCAAAGTGGCGTATTATGTTTATATGAATATACCTATATAATTTTAAATACTTTACTAATTTTTAAATTACTGTAATTACAGACACAATAAATTCGTTTGTTCAGTGATTTGCGCATTTTAATTCCCAGCCTCCCCTTTATTTTTTCAGAAATATATTTAATTACACTCAAAAGAACTTTACTTACACTTGGTGATATTGTGCCTGCTGTGTTTTTTTTTGTGCAAACAACATTTAACAATTACAACATAGTTAAAGTTTAGAAAGATTCATTTTTGTTTTTCGCTTAACAAGTTTGTTTCATTGCCAACAATTACATTTACTGTATTACGAAGACAGCTAAAATAAGTAAATTATTTTATTTGCAAAATTGTTCAATTCTTCTCAATTCAATTGAATTCTTTTTAATTTATGGTTTTTATGGTAATCATATTCATGAGGTAAACTTTTAATCACCATCAGTAGCAGCATTGCAGTTTTGATTGCACGCGAATAAAAGTCGTGCCCGCTGCAATGATAGACATTGAGAAACAAGCGGCGCTCTGCTTCACATGTTCTCTACGGTACTGTTGCTTTTACCAACATGTTTTCTTTTAAAACATCAGTTTCTATTACGCTCTTACAGTAGGTTTAGAAATCGTTCAACAAAAGGAGTTGTTTCAAACTTTCCGAAAAACCTTTACTTTCGAGACATCAAATTAGTCTAGGTTTTTTTTTAAGGGGGGGATTTGTTAGTAGCTTAAATATTTATGATAAGTATTAGTAAATAATGAGTATGTGTGTCCAATCACAAATGGTGACTTCTCAACACTGTTAGAAATTTGTAATTTTAATTGTTAGGATTTGTTTGCTTTCGCAATTAGGACTTATCATTCGTAGGGATTTAAACTTACTTGTCAGAAAAGGGGAAGTAAACTTACAACTAACTGAACTGCTAACTTATTGGCTATAAAGAGAGCTTATCGTAGCAATTGAGGATTGCAACGATTTTTGTCGAAAATTGTTAATAATTTTATTTGACATAGCTTCTAATGGTTCAACACCAGTAAGTCTATGTAATTCGAGTGTACCAAACCAAGGAGGACGCTTCAAAATCATTTTCAGAATTTTATTCTGAATCCTTTGGAGCGTTTTCTTCCTTGTTGAACAGCAACTTGACCAGATCGGTACAGCATAATGCATTGCTGGTCTAAAAATTGTTTGTAAATCAAAAGTTTGTTCTTTAAACAAAGTTTTGAATTCCTGTTAATAAGAGGATATAAACATCTCGTATATTTGATGCACTTGGCTTGTATACTCTCAATGTGCTCTTTGAAAATAAGTTTATCATAAATTAATCCCAAGTACTTAACCTTGTCAGACCAACTTAAAATAACCCCAGTCATCTTGACAACGTGATTATTGTTTGGTTTGAGGAAAGAAGCCCTAGTATTATGGGGAAAAATTATCATTTGAGTTTTAGAAGCATTGGGAGAGATTTTCCACTTTTGCAAGTAGGAAGAAAAAATATCTAAACTTTTCTGCAATCGACTGCATATGACACGAAGACTTTTTCCTTTTGCGGAAATGCTTGTGTCATCGCAGAACAATGACTTTGTGCATCCTGGAGGCAAATCAGGAAGATCTGAAGTGAATATGTTGTACAGGACTGGACCCAAGACAGAACCTTGAGGTACACCTGCTCTGACAGGAAATCTATCAGATTTTGAATTCTGATAGACAATCTGCAGAGTTCGATCAGTAAGATAATTTTTTAAAATTTTTATTAGGAAAACTGGAAAATTAAAAGTTTGCAACTTCGCAATCAAACCTTTATGCCAAACACTGTCGAATGCTTTTTCTATGTCTAAAAGAGCAGCTCCAGTGGAATAACCTTCAGATTTGTTAGCTCGTATCATATTAGTAACTCTGAGCAATTGATGAGTTGTGGAATGCCCATGGCGAAATCCAAACTGTTCATTTGCAAAAATTGAATTTTCGTTGATGTGTGACATCATTCTGTTAAGAATAATTCTCTCAAACAGTTTACTTATTAAAGAAAGCAAACTGATTGGTCGATAACATGAAACTTCAGCTGGGTTCTTATCCGGTTTTAAAATTGTAGTAATTTTTGCATTTTTCCATAATTTGGGAAAATATGCAATTTTGAAGCAGCAATTGAAAATTTTCACTAAAAATTCCATTGTGCTCTCAGGGAGATGTTTGATTAGTATATTGGAGATTCCATCGTCACCAGGTGCTTTCATATTTTTGAAATTTTTAATAATCGATTTAATCTCATTCAAGTTAGTTTCAATTATTTCTACAGGTAAAAAAATCTGGGAAGAAATTAAATCAAATTGACGTGTGACTTCATTTTCAATTGGACTAACAAAATTCAAATTTGACTTATGAACACTCAAACTGCTGAGCAAGTCTTTGAGTCTTTTGTTCATTGGATACAAGAAAACGTTCACCATCTTTTAAAACTGGAATAGGCTTTGAAGGTTTCTTAAGAATCTTCGACAGCTTCCAAAAAGGTTTTGAATATGGTTTCAATTTTTCAACTTTAGTCTCAAAATTTTGATTTCTCAGAAGAGTAAATCTATGTTTAATCTCTTTCTGTAAATCTTTATAAATAGTTTTAAAAACAGGGTCACGAGAAAGTTGATATTGACGTCTGTGGATAGAAGATTTTCGTCAATTATTGGTGAATCAAATTTCACTTGAGCCTTTGGAACAGAATAATTCCTGGCATCAACAATTGCACATTTTAATGCTTCCAAAGCGGAATCAATATTCACTTCGTTTTGCAAATCAAGCTCATTATTGAAATTTCTCTCAATATGTGTTTTGTATCTTTCCCAATTAGCCTTGTTATAATTAAAAACAGAGCTCATAGGGTTTAAAACTGATTCATGTGATAAAGAAAAAGTTATTGGAAGATGGTCAGAATCAAAGTCAGCATGTGTGATCAAATCACTACATATATGACTTTGATCTGTTAGCACCAAATCAATTGTTGATGGGTTTCTAACAGAAGAAAAGCATGTAGGACTATTCGGAGACAAAATAGAATAGTATCCTGAAAAACAATCATTGAATAAAATTTTGCCATTGGAATTACTTTGAGAATTGTTCCATGAACGATGTTTAGCGTTAAAATCGCCGATTATAAAAAATTTCGAACGATTTCTGGTGAGTTTTTGTAAATCACCTTTAAAATAATTTTTGTGCTCGCGTGTGCATTGGAATGGTAAATATGCTGCGGCAATAAATAAAATCCCAGGTTCAGTTTGAACTTCAATTCCCAAAGATTCAATAACTTTCGTCTCAAGATGGGGAAGAGCACGATGTTTGATTCGGCGATGAATAACAATTGCAACTCCACCGCCGGTACCCCGAATCCTATCATATCTATGAACCACGTAATTGGGATCATATTTTAATTTTATGTTAGGTTTCAAAATTGTTTCAGTAATAATTGCAATATGCACATTATTTACTGTTAAAAAATTAAAAAGCTCATTCTCATTGGCCTTCAATGAGCGAGCATTCCAATTTAATATTTTAATTGTTTTATTTAAAATCATTGCTAAATTTTAAATTAGAAACAATTTTAATAGTAAAATTTGTGCCTATTTGAATGGCTTCAAACATTGGTTTTGCCTGCAACATGGCGTTCATAAGATCGAACATTGCCTGTTGCAAAAAAGAAAGTTTACCTGCCGTAATAGGCCCCAGGCAGTTGTTATTAGAAAAAATATTTTCGGCAGCAATATTAGCTGGATTAATAGGTGTACAATTATTTTCTAGCGTGTTTTGCTTACCCATATTAACGGTCGTTTTCGAACTACCAACACTAGGCGTGTAATGTTCGAACTACCTGTAACCTGTGCATAAGTTAAACGGGTATGCAAAGGAGTAGGTAAACTATGCGTCACTGGTACGCTTGGAGAATTTTGTTTTGAAGTTGGTTTTAATTGTGAAATTGAATTTTGTTTACCTTGCCTTGCCTTAACAATTGCTAAACGGACTGGGCATTGATAAAAATTTGACATATGGTTGCCGTTACAATTCGCACAGCGAAAATTTTTACTCTCTTTCACAGGACATGTGTCCTTTTTGTGAGAAGTCTCCACAATTGAGACATTTTTGTTCCATGTTACAGAATTTGGAACCATGGCCATAACGTTGGCAAGTACGGCATTGGGTTATATGCTTTTCACGTCCGCCATACTTCCTATAAATTTCCCACTTTACACGCACATTATACAAAGCATGTGCTTTTCCAAAAAATTTTAAGTTGTTAACCTCATTGCGGTTAAAATGAATTAAATAATTAACAAGGGAAATTCCAGTTCTCTGACTGTTATCGCCTCGTGATTTTTGTTTCATTAGACCTACTTGGGTAGGGTGAATATGTGAAAAATTTATACATCTTTTCAGTTAAATACTGAATAAGACGATTACGACCCTTTATAGAGTCGGCTAATAAGCGGCATTCGCCTCTACGACCAATTTGATAGGTAACTTTAACGTCAGAAACAAACGTTGAAAGTTCCTTTTTGAAAATATTAAATTCAGAAGAAATAGTTACCACAATAGGTGGAACTTTCTCCTTTTTTAAATATTTTACATTTTGTATAGTTTCATAATGAACTTTCATTACTAATTACTTCCATTTCACCAGCTTCTTGCTCAGGCAAAATATCAAAAGGATTGTCACCACAGACACTCGAAGTGTCAGAAAGAGATGCCTCTCTTTTCCTCCCCGCAGCGATGCGTGGTTTCTTTTTCCGTCCAGCCATTTCAGGTGATACGAAAAAAGTTAAAACAAATGTTAAATTCAAAAGTAGGTAGTCTTGAGAAAGACTGATGGGAAATAACTTTCAGGTAGTCTTTAAAAGACACACTGACAAAACACAAACTTTGAAGCTATAGGCAGTCAAAGACCAGTCCACAAGCAACCGAAAAAATGTCTGATCTGTAGGACAGTTCAAGACGCACTGAAATTAGTCTAGATTCATGGAAGCAACCATAAATTGACCTATTGGGACGGGGAGACACTGTCATTTTTTTTGGATATTGTAACAGAGAATCAACAGGGAATAGTTGACGTCTATTTATGTCGTCTGTGCTAGAAATGCTCGCATGTGATTGGTTCATTGTTCGCGTAAATTTGCCGTTGATACTTTTTATCGATTTTTAGAGCTTTGCAATGAAAATAATGACAACTAGCGTATTATAAAATTTTTCAACATTTTATCTATCCAACAACATGCTGGTTATTGTTATTCATCATGTGGTTATACTGTTATTATCGTTTGAAATCTGACGCAATATTTGCCGATTTCATTTCCAATTTTACAGAATGCATATTAGTATAGAAAACAAAGACGTAGTCCCACGTTAAAATTGAAGTTTTTGATCGAACATATTCAAAATACATAAATTAATGCAGCTTAGCTCGCAATGATTCTAATAGAATAGTTTCTGCTGCATCATTTTGTACGAAGCGAATCAGACAGTCCACGACTTGAATGGCATGGATGAATTTCGGTTTCCGATGCTCTTCCAAACTTCCAAAAAAAGTCGGCACAGATACATCGTCTGGTCCATCCGAGTTCACGAACAAATCCTTTGGTGCAGCACTCTTATTCGTTTCTCCCAAAACCGCCTCCACTATATCTTCGTCCGTACACACGATACTCGTCTCTCAAGCCGGGTTTTGATTCTCGTTGTACACACGATCCACCATCCGTGCTTCGAATTCCTTCTCCGACGCTAGAGCGTCTACGGCTCCGAGAAGAGCCTTAATGCCATGCATAGGGTCAGGTTCACTGGGTTCAACAGGACGCCACTCACAATCTGGAACCTGCGGGATCAGTTTTTCTATGTGTTCTCGATTGTTGCCGGGCCAATCTCATCCCACGCAGCTGCCAACCAGTCGGTACTATCCTGCTATGAAAGCTCCTTCAAACGATCCTCGAACTTAAGGGGGGGCCCTACTCTAGAAGGTCGAAAAATCATGAATATTCATATTTTTTTTGGCTGTCTAGAGTAAAGTGAAGTGTTTGGCTATTTTGGCTATTGATTAAGGTATATTTGAAGATGTATTTTCCATGTCGTGAATGTAAATATAGTGAATATTACACTGTTGGCAGCTGGGAACGTGGATGCTCTCTCTCTAAATCAGTACCTAACTGGTGATAAGTTTTTCTCAGCTTCTACACGGTTAGAGTCGAAAACCCATTAATAGGTACTTTTTCAACCATTTCGCCAAAAAGTGAGCCAACCCATTTAGTGGGTAAACTCGATTTACCCATTAACGGGTAAACCAATTAAACGTCAAAAACTGGGTACAAAATCACTCATTTTGAGAAATGAATTTTCTCAAGGAAATGGGTGAAATTTTACCCATTATTAAGTGATCATCACTCAAAAAAATGAAAAAAGGTGAAAGTGAAATTAATTATTTTTAATTACTTGCAAAAATGAATCTTATTTACGAGAACAGGAGTATTTTATCTGCTATCATCAATTTTCAGAATCGCTGTTCTCTGCAACAAAGCCAATACCAGACGGATAGTGAACATTCTAGACCTAATATAAAAAAAATCTCACATTGTAAAATTCAATACTTGATATAACATACTGTTTACCTTGCAACTTCTTAAACGACGCAGTATCGAATCTTTTTCAAAGTTCTTCCACGGCAATTGTTGACAAATAATAAACAAAACAGATCGTAGAAGTAACGCGTGCGAACAAATCGACAGAGCAAACTAAAATGATGCTTGAAGTATTTTTCACCCATTAATGGGTAAACAAATGACCCATTTATTTTCTAAGAACATGTCTTTCTAATGCATACAATTTTACCCATTTCACATTTTTAAATTTACCCATTCTTTTGACAGCCGCATATGACAGAAAAAAATGGGTACAACAATACCCATTAATGGGTTTTCGACTCTTACCGTGTAGTAGACCGATCGGGCCGAAATTTTTTTTCAGTATATAGAAACATATTATCTATCTTGTTACTTAGCCGTTTTTGAAAATTCCAAAAATTGCCAAAATGGCGGCCATTTTAGTAAAAAAATTGTTTTTTTTTTCATGAAAAATCACTATTTAAAAAATCATAAAACATTGAAAAACTCAGATATCAAAAAACGGCTACGCAACAAGTTAGATAATCCATTTTTACATGTTAAAAAAAAATTCAGCAAAATCGGTTCAGTAGATGCTGAGAAAAACTTACCACCAGTTGAAAAAACATGGTTTCGAGAAAAACACTGCCAATAGCGTAATACTCACTATATTTGCACCCACGGTACACAAAATACATCTTCAAATATACCTTAATCCATAGCCGAAATGCCCGAACACCTCACCTTTCTCTAAACATCCGAAAAAAATATCACGAAAATTCATTATCTTTCAACTTTCCAGAGTAGGGTCCCCCCTTAAGATGTTCGTTTTCGAGGAGCAGTTTGAGCAACAGTTTATTTTCGTATCGCATTTTTATTGCGTTTATAACTGCCTGACCCATCGGCTGACATTCTGAGGTGACATTCGGTGGAAGATAGATTACCTGAGAAAAATTCTACATACAAAAATTTGAAAAATTTAAATTAAAATGATAAAATATTGCACATTTCTACTCTGATCATACCATCATTCGTCATTCATGAAGAATCCATAAATGGAGAGACTTCTCCATAAAAGAAAGATGCTGCACCTTATTTTTTTGCGGTTTTCTACACCATGTTTTCTATAACCTTCTAGCTTGGCCCGTAATTCCTTTCTGTTTTGTAAAAATAGTGATACAGAAGTCGTTCCAGAACCGTACTTCCGGGCAAGTGATTCCTGGGTTCCTTCTCCGCGATCGAATTCGTCAATAATTTGCACCTTCTCCGTCAAAGATAGTGTCTTCTACTTCCACTTCTTTGATGGTCCAGCCGGAATATCCATTGCAGGAGTTATCGAAATTTTATTCTTTGAAAACAATACAGTACCAGACCTAGACCCTCTAAGTACAGAGTAGATGCACTGTTGCCAACTGTACAGATTTATCTGGAAATGTACAGATTTTCTCGGTTTTATCGGTACAGATTCTGTACCGTACAGATTACAGATTTCGAGAAAAAGTACAGATAAGTACAGATTTTTTAGATGGTTAGAAGAGATCAGACAAAACTTTTTGGCCGACTATGCAACGATACAATGAATGCGATCTTGCAATCCACGCACTTAGAATTTACTGTCAAATATTGGTAATTTGCTGCCGAGAATGGCACCACTCGGTTAAAAAACGGCAGTTGTTACATTTTTTCTTAAATTTCGATTTACCCAACCTAAAATGTTTGCACAAAATATTCGAAATATCGGTAGTGTTGCTGAATTATGGGTTTAATTGTTTTTAGATGAATCTTCAGGAGATTGAACCGCAATGGCTCGGTAATATGCATTACCGAGCCCCATTCTTAAGTGAGCAAACATTTTATTGACAATCGAGATAGTAGTTTGGAATCAATATTAACTGAGTCAACGCAGGTCCAGTTTTCTCTAAACAATTCACATTGAAGCTGTATAAATATAAAAAATAAAAACCAGTGGTACAGATTTTGGTATAGATTTTTCCCGGAAATTGTACAGATGAAAAAGATTTTTGCAGCTCCCAGTACAGATGAAAATGTGGCAACACTGAGTAGATGGCTCGTAGCACCAATCCGTACTACTAAGTACTACTCACAGGAAGTGATATTCATCACATAGAAAAAGTAAAGAACAAATATTCACGTTTAGTCCTAATTCGTAGAACTTAATCGCATTGAAAAACAGTATATGTCAGATATAATGTTAGATCAACTTTTCAAGCAGAAAAACTGGCAATATTGGTGAATATGATAAGCACTACTCAAAAACACCCTCTCACTCAATTGGCATGAATTCAAAAAGCCGCTTGAAACAGCAACAACAGAAATCAAACTTACAGTCTGACGGCAGCGATGCCACATTTCAACCTATGTTCTGAATTTCCAAAATCTTTTAAATCTTAAGTATTATTATTTAGATTTTTACTAGTACATATTTAGATTTTTAGTACATATCCGTAGATTTTATGAAAAACCCATAGGAATCTGTATGTTTTTGCAAAAATCTACCATCAACGTGAGAAAGAAAATCTTTCATGAAACTGTCGCGAAGCAGCCGCTTTACACACCGATGCCCCCCTCGGCGTTTGTTTGCGTTTGAAATGACATCCCAGTTACTGCACTTTTATTCGCTTTTTATGCAATTTTTGAACCAGTTACAAAGTGATGTCGAAAGAAAAATAATTAAAACGATGTCTTATTGTCGAATAAATTATCATTCCAATCAAGTGTGTAATGGCATTGTTCTAGGTCAACACAACCAGAAAAGAAATCAATTCAGCTATTGTGTTGTGTCATGAAGTGAAGAATTTCAAGATGAGTGATTTTTGTACCTACACTTACTAGCAAACGTAAAGACGTGTAAAGTTTCTTTTGTTTACCTCAAACTGTGAATCATATTGCATCTTTCTATTCCATATTCCGACTTTTTGCCGATAATGTTTGGCTGTTTTTCTCGGTTTCAGATCACGGATAAAAGCATATTTGATATATAAAGTAGCTAATTTTGGATATGAATGATTCTACATTGAATTTTTCTAATGTAAACGTAAGATATTTTCTATTACTTTTCAGTGAAAAAATATTACAATTGAAAAGTAAACGGCTTTTATTCAATACTCGTTATAGCATTGCAACGATTATGCATATTTAACGTTGTTTTGTCAATATTACTTCAATTTTTAGCAATAAGTTACCAATTATTCTTCCTCATACAACTTTTCTGACCATAAACGAATATTTTGATGTGAAAAAAATCACAAAATGTCATTGCTTTAAATTTTGATTTGGAGGCAAATTGATCATAAAAAGTCATGATTTTGCATGTTTTACGTAGTTTTTTTGAATAATATCTCAAATTTAGGTAATCAGATTTCCAGGCCCGGAATTTAGGGGGGGGAGGGGAAGGGCAAATGCGCCGAAAGAGTGGTGACTTTTTTTCTGCTCGTCACCTTCCAGCGAGTGTTAAGTCATTTCAAAAAATTTTCTTTTTTTAAGAATAGAGGGCCCCACGAAAATATCTGCCCGGGCCCCCACTATCTAAATCTGGCCCTGCAAATATATATTATTTTTCCTTAAATGTCAAAAGCAACACTAAACTACATTTATAATATTTTGAAAAAAAAAAAATGGCTTCTTACTCTTCTTCATCTCCCACTTCAATGGTGCTCGTTTTATTTTTTTGAATGCGTCATCCATATGGAAAATAGTCACATGTTTTGAGGCTTTATTTTGAAATAATGTTTTATGTTTGGTAATTATAGCATGGAATCAGAATGTAATCTAAGCATTTAAGCAAGAGCTGAAATCCATTAGGACGAACCCAAGGCAAATGCTTGTTGCTAAAAACATTTTTTTTATTTTATCGAAAAAGAAGTATAAAAACCTTTAAGAAAGAAAACAAAAAAGAAGAAAGTTTATTCACAAAATAAATACACATACGTGGTTCTGAGACTGGAGCATGTAAACGCGTGGCGCGTCGGTTTCGTGCAACACTGGCACAACTCAAAAATCATAGTTTCGAGGAAAACGCGTTTGAAAATTTGCGTCGAAAATTTATGTTTTCGATTTTCAAGAAAACTCAGAAGTTTGAAATTATCAATCCTCATTTAACACTTTTGGTACTATTATCCACATATTTTGAGCACGTTGTCAAAGTTAAAACCTTATTTTTACTAACTTTATGGAGAAATTTCGATTTGTGCAGCAAAGGCACTTCTACTCATAACTCTGGATTTTTTTTGGGAATTTTGAAACCAGGTTTCGTGGGATGAAACTTAACTAGATTTTGCATCGTTTACCATCAAAAACTAAAAAATGCAAAATTTTGGGTTGTGCCAGTGTTGCACGAAGCCGACGATATGTGATCCGCAATATGAGACAGAGTGTTTTGTTCGAGCGCATCAAAAAGTTTTTTAGGTTCGGTAGCAAAAGATTTGTAGTTAATCCAAATTGGAAAAAAACATCAGTTCAGATTGCATCCTGCTTTATTAAAATACAGTATTAAATTTTTAAATTATACTATTGCTGTCTTACTTGCTGTGCAAAGCGCCAGTGCCCACCAGATGACCTATAGACCATTTTACGAACTGACAGGTGTCACGGATCCTGCTGATATTGATGCTGCTTTTACGTTCGTTGTGTCAGCGGTTCCGAGCTGAATTGAGTTCACAAACGTCTCGTAAAATGGTCTATTAAGTTTGTAATTTATTCAATTGTTCTCTACGAATCATCATCCATCAAGCCGGCCAAATGTTCTTGATCGTCCGTGCTATAGGAAGATGGGACTTTTGCTACATACTGTGTTAATGTGACGATTTTAAAAATCTGCGAAAATTGTAATGATGTAGGACGAGGCTGCTTGAAACGAACCACCGAGAAAACACTTTCTGTGTGAATTTTGCTGTCAGAACTAGATTGTGCCCTTTCTTCAAAAGACAATCGCATAGCCTTAGGGGCCATCCACATACCACGTAGACTATTTAGGGTCATTTTTAATAGGGTAGGGAACATATTCTAAGCAGCTTTAGGAACCGCCTGTGTTTTCAGACGAAATACTCGAAATGTGTTAGGTGAAATTCAGTAGTATGTCAATCTGTTCTTTATCGTTTTTTCTGTCAGAACTTGTTATAGATTGTAAATCCAATAACCAATCGAGGGACACTATTCTAGTCACACCGAACCTATTTTAAGCAGTTTCCATCTGTTTTGCAGGCGTTTTTTTGCAGCACCCGAAGTGGCACCTGTATGTCTGCAATATAGGTCGATTTGTTTTAAATTATGTTTGTTCACAGATTTCTTTGTGATTAACGGTATTTCTTATATTCGTAAAACAGCTAGACAATCAAAGTTTTCGTTTCCATCATTGAAATTGTCGATTTTGATCAAAAAGCAGGAGTTTGGAGCCTGTTTTCTGCGACTGTTTAAAATAGGCGCTACTGCTTTACCTACTGTCTTGTCTTTTCTTGTACATCAATGTATGTTCTTGATAATGAAATTTACAAAAAATATGTCATGGAGTCTTATAAAGCTACGTCATTATCTAGAGAGGGTCTGCAACTTTGTGACAAAAAGCTACGATGGGGGAAAAGGGGGGGTTGAAACACCTAAAAATGCTACGTCATTTTTACATGCTCCCTTATGTTAAGACAAAGGTTACAAAATTGGTCGAAAGATGCAATATGGATTTAAGGCCTAAAGTAAAGATGTAATAAAAGAAAAAACTGTAGTCGCTCAGTTGGAATGACTTAAAGTATTCTGAAAATCTGTTTAGCGTTATCTCTTTTTACCTAAGCCAAGTTGAGTAATGGGGCTTTCGAGTTAAATCACTGTATTCTAACGATGGGTGATAGATATAATACCTTTTGAAATCCCCTCCGATTTGCATTAAATATGATCAGAGCTGTACTGTCGCTAATAGCAAACCTGTTCTATTAAACAGATCGCGTTTGAATTTCATTTTATATCATTGCTTTGTTATGGTTTAATCTGTTGGTTTTCAGAGTGAAGGCGGCTGTCAGGGATATTCTAAAAAAATAAAATAAGACCAAAACTTTGAAACTATAGAAATATTTTTTAAATATTCATAGACAAACATTATTAAGTACATATAGGTAAACAAATATAATAAAATACTGTGAAAATTTTGAAGAAATTGTTACAAATAAAAACCAATATTTCTTTCAAAGCATTTAAATACTGTTGTTTATGATATTTACCATCTCCTTTGAAAATCCTGTGTGTTATTGTTATGCGACTTTTTTTCCCTACAACTATTAGTTTAGCTCTTTGATCTAGCGTTTTTTGAACGAAAGTTTATGCTGAAGTACTTACACTTCATTTTATGAAATAAAATTGCTAAATAATTCTAGTTTTACTCAGCTGGTATAATAAAGCATACCTAATTAGATGACTCATCATCCAAACATAAAAGTACTCCATAAAAAGCAATTCAGTAAAACTACCTCGCAGAACAAACAAAATGGGGGCAAAGTGATTGCTTTTGAGCCAAAAAAAAACTCAGTTATGAAAGCGATGACAAGGCTATTATAGTCTCGCTAAATAGGTATCGAAAAACTCGAACTGGCGTCGTCGTTTCGGCCCTGCCGTTCTCCACTGTCTTTTGTTATTTGTGCATGTGTATATACACTATGGACAGCTAAACTTACCATCGAAATCGAAACAGACTGATCTAGAAATTTGACGCGACACGATGATGACGGTCGCACGAGTATTTACGAGCTGCACACATCCGAATACAAATCGCACACATCGTTGTTGACACAGTACGATGTAGTCCGTAACCATTGACAACTGAAGCGAAAGGAAATAAAATAGGAAAAGAGAAACCGACAGAAAATAAAATTTGATACTACGGTCCAAAAGGTTGCCTGGGGGGAGGGGGTTGATGAAAAGCGATAGATAAATAAAGGTTATCGTTTTAGTATGGGTGTTTGTGGACAAAAAATAATTCGTCTGGTGCGCCCTTCTCTGCAATACACTAGACACTAGCCTTGTATGTGCGATTAGATAAGCGCTTTTAGTGTATGGAGTTTTCGCTTATTGTCAAACAACACAAACCGTCCTTGTTTTATTTTTCCTGTTTAGCTTGTTTTCAACTCTTGGCACATTTGTTTGCGTCATTGTATACTTTGGCAGAATTCCATTAAGGAAACAATAAATAAATGGAAACACATAAATAACTTGACGGTAAAACTCCAAGATAGCCTCGCTGTGGGCGCCTAGAAATACCGAAGAGTCGGTATTAAACGTGTTTCCGCTCCTCACTCTCGTTGGCTTTCGCTTCGAGTCTGGTTCATGTCGGACGAATGTAAACCACCAGCAACAGCCAGCGGTATGAGTGTGCAAGACGGGAGCGATGCTCAGCATGAATATTGCAAGGGGGTTTTTGCTGAAGGAGAGGGGGTGGGCGATGGGTGATGAAATTTCGAAGAAAACATGATCTACGACTGTTGTTCGCTTGAACAACACAACACTGCCGGTCCCAGCATTCGGATGAATTTGCTTGTTTGCTTGTTCGTGTTCTTCACGCTCGTAATGGTTTGGACTGTAATAAATAGATGATATCTGTTCATAAAACGGGCACCGTTTGAAATGGCATGATAACGGAAAACTACCATAGCCAGGATAGGAAAACCTCCCAGAGTCTGCGTGGAAATTCCACGTAGTACATACATAAAAATGGTACTCAAAGATAGCTTTATGTATAACAAGAAGAGCATCGACAGAAATATTGATTTAATAAATCCAGTTGTTTTTGAGGAAAAGAGCTTTACTGTTAGGGTGGGCAGGAAAATATTGATTTCTAATGAAAATTCTATTGAAAAAATTCTTTATTCTCGATTACGGTCATATCTTATAAATTGTTATATAGTTTATATCTCAAAAATTACCGGTTAAGCTAACATTAGAAATTCGAATTACTTCGACAGATAATTTGGATACAGGCAAATTTCGATATAGTGTATAGTGATATCGAAGTATGAACAACTACCTCTGAAGTTAAGTTTAATAGCGTTTATTTTACTATATTTTAAAACTCATGATGTATTTAGGGAATATAAAAAACATTTACAAGTGTAAAACGAGTGTTCATACTAACAGGAATACTTTTTCGATCTCGTTCAACCCTTTCTTATCAGTATTTATTCGCCCGTATGGTTTTGCTGAATGATTTCGAATGTGCTGTGAAGGTGTGTGTTTAAGTCTATCTAATATAGTATCATTGAAAACTTAATAAATAGCGTTTAAAACAAACGTTCTATGTTTTAAAGTTTAATTTTTACCAGGAGTGCTTTGTTGTTTCTATTCTTAACAACCGTATTTTTTTCTAAAATTTGATTTTCCTATCTATTTAAAATTACCATAAAATTTAAAGGGTTTATTTTTATAGATTTTTTTTTTTCATTTTCTCTCTGCTCTTAGATTTAAGCAAAATTTGTTGGTTAGATATGTAGTGATAATTCACTTAGCCATTTATTTTCAGGCTGTAGTTACAAAAATATGAATAAAAAAATAAATAAATAAAAAAAGACAATTTCGGACAACTGATTTTATACTAATTCTTTAGACAAAATCTTTTTACTTTGCGAACAACATCAAAATTTGTTTGGTTTTGCAGTTAAGAAAATACATCGTTGGTTCCCCCTATTAGAACACATTTAAAAGTGTCCATTGTAATTACCGTGAAATTCAGTGTAGAAAAAGATTTTAATTGTATTTTTCAACCGGTGGAACATACAGAATGAGAGCTTTTTGTAGGACATCAGTTTTTCAATTATTGTAAACCATTATACATGCCACAACCATTTTTTGCTTATCCTAACACTTCAAAATTGTGAGTTCGTATTAGTAACTCTTTGATTATTCACCCTTTTACGGATGCCTAATTTCAACAGCCATATCTTTCCGAAGCAGTAATCGCGCGTTTCAAGTTTTGGATCATTCAGACATAAGATCGGAACTTCGAATATCTTCCCGATCTGACTTCAGACACTCAAAGGAACACTTCGTTGATGAAAAGCACTCCAACGGCAAAGTGCGAGTTAAATGTATATAAAAATTTGTTTGTAATTTTAGAAACTAATTCAGTTTAGTACAGTTGTCTGTGTAGCATTAGAATCCTAACATCAATGCAGACACACTATTTCAGTCAATCTGTAGATATCCAGCTTTTTACGCGCCATAATGACGGATAAATTCGTAATATATTACCTATTCTTTTGACAACTCTGCTTGACTCTTCATGTATTTCGCAAGTAAAACAATAAATCTGGCAACATTGGTGTTGCCAAAACTCCAGAAATCACGAAACTGACGTAAGCAGAGAAGTTCGTAAATTAGAACACGCATTAAAGCACCCGCCAATATGGTGCGTAAAAAGCTGGATAAAAGTTATAACAGAGACTGCACTATAACTGAACCGTAATTAAAAAGTTATAAAAAAGCATCTGATAGCATAAATTTTAAAAATAAACCCTTGTTCAAACGGCACAAATGCTCTGGGGCTTATTTTTCATTAGGTGTCAAGCACAAATTACGTAACATATGAATGATAGAAGGGGTGGGTTAAGTTTACGTTAAGGGCCGTCCACAATCCACGTGGACAATGTATGGGGGGTAGGGGGTACGCAAATATCCACACTTGTCCACAGTAGGGGGGGGGGGGGGGGTTATGACGATGTCCACGTGGACGTGTTTTTGTTTTTAAATGGAAATCTGTCAAAAAAATATATTGGCTTACTAAAAAACTTCTACAGATATTCTGGTTTCGTTGTCAGCTATATTTGAGATGAATTTGAAATTATTCCATTTGTGGCCTTATTATTTTTTTGGAAAGATTCCTCAGACATGTTGAGAACATTCCAAGAATTAGGATCTTTTTTGTTAGCAGAGGTACTTCTAAGTTTTTATAGGATAATTTGAAATAATTTTTCATAAACATTGTTTTAACTTTTCCAGGCATTTTCAACTAAGGTCACAGCTGAATTATGATTAGGTTTCGTCATAAGTCTTATCTATCTATAAAACCACTTCTAGTTAAATTTGGAATCAATCTCTGCTTTGGTCTTTTCTTTTATTTAGAAGCGTCCTCCAACTATTAAGCTGAAATTAGGCTGCGAATTATTTTCGAATTCTTCCTCTCGTTAGAATTGCCTACTTTAATAATTTGAACCAAATTTCAGATCATTTTGTGTTCCAGTTTCAACTGTTTTTAAAAAATAGTTTCCTTTTTTGGACTAAAATTAGAACTTTTTTTTTGCTTAGAAAGGATTTTATTAGGTTCGAAGAAAACTTATAATTCCTTTTATTTTCGATTTCTCTTGCCTGTGATGCGTTTTTAGAATTAGCATGCAGAGGGTTTAGAACGATTTTTTACTGTTCCATAAAGTGAAAAAAAGGAATCAAAGTGTATACCAGTTTCAAAATTTCGCAGTTTAGATCTTGTATAAAACATAATTTACAACATCGATGCGGCAGTGAATTTATTTATTTTGGAAAATAAAACTAAATAGCGATTTGGACCACGACTGAATGTTCTATGCTAATTAACTATGAATCCTGCAAATACTAACCATTCGCAAATACGACCAACAAATACATTGGGGGTCTTCACATCGAGCTCGTACACGAATACCCAGCCGTAAAC
The DNA here is from genome assembly GCF_029784165.1 of Wyeomyia smithii. Taxonomy (NCBI): domain Eukaryota; kingdom Metazoa; phylum Arthropoda; class Insecta; order Diptera; family Culicidae; genus Wyeomyia; species Wyeomyia smithii. The sequence goes on from NC_073695.1 coordinate 176,008,722, forward strand.
TGTGTATCCTCCATTACTCGTCAATGGAGGTGAGTATTTTTACGGCTGGGTATTTATTTACGAGCTCAACATGAATACCCATATTATATGTCGAGATGTAATGCTGAAATTATCACCCGTCGAAAAACATTTATTGATTAAAATTAGCAATATCAAATTCTTCGACTTTCAAGAATCGGAAGTTTTTGATACTTTTCTTTGTATATAAAAACTAAAACATAAGCTACTCACACAAATCTAAAAGTCTAATAGGTATTGATCAAAAATCCAAGGTTTTAAAATCAGTGTATAGCGAATTCTCTTTTTCATGGTACATACAAGTCGTGCTCGATCATCCAGAGTGTCAAAATTTCACTCCGGATAATCGAATCACCAATTTTTTCACAAATTTGTCTTCAACGAACGTAGAATAGTTATTTTCTTTCGTTATGTTACTTGAATAATGCAGTAGCGTAGCCAGAAATCATTTCTGGGGAAAAGAGAAGTAAATTCACGATGAGCAAAATAAAATTGGGCATTGATTGTTTTCGCCTGAATGTCTCAAACATGTCAGCAAGGACAGAAATGGTAACAAATGTGCTAAAAGAGAGAGTCAAGGTTAAATATCAAAATAACTGTTAAAACAAATAGCGAAAATATATACCGGATAATCGAGTATAAAATTCCGGATAATCAAGTCACCGGATAATCGACTCCGACCTGTATTTGTTTTTCGGAGTAATAATAACAATAGCATTTTCGGGAGTTTGATAAAAATAAACGTGTTCTATTATTTTTCATATTTTTTTCGTTATGTCAAATTAACATTAGAAAACTGGTATATTTTGGTTTCAATGATTAATATTTTTAACTGCCATTAAATGTTAAAACAATATTATTACGATATAATATTTATGATTCCAATTATTAAAGCAATTATTTTCAACAAACTTATACTTTCACGAAGCTAACTTTCCTCTACATAATAGGTCTGTCACAGGTAGGGGCCACCAAAAAGTGCGCTGAAAGAAAGAAACACGTTGCAGTAAACGGTGAGGCTTCGGAAAATTCAGCTCAATTCAACCGCGAACCACTAGCTGCGAACCGTATAGTCCGACAGCAAACGCAAAGCCATCGGCCACATACAACGAAAAAAAAATCCCATAAGAAAAAGGAAACGACTGTATGAATAATTTATGAGATATGTAGCTTAATCAAAGTGTAGTCTCCCGATAATGGCGAGGCTCCCGCACAAGTCTCTCATTCGCTTTTTTGGTGGCATGACGACGACGACGACGACGGCGGCCACAGCGTTGATGACGCCCTCTCTATCTTTCTCTTTTTCTCTCTGTGTACCCCTGCATGTGCACATGACGATGCTGCTGACACCGTAGTTGTGGAGTTTACTTGTTTGGATTATGTATTGTACAGCGTTTTATTTCAATCTCAAGACGATACGACATGCTGCTGATTGGTTCCGACACATGTACCTTGAAAGTAAAACCTTACACATACATCTGTGTGCAAGCTAATATACGAGACTAGTCTCTCTTGCCTAGCAACAGCAGCAGCAGGCGTGCGGTTGATAGCAAAACCGAAAGCAAAAACCATCAGCTAAGAAGAAAAAAAAATGAGGGCGCTTCGGAGTAGCCGAAGCAGCAGGCAGCAGTTACTACAGCGTTGTATGTATGTGGAAGCATTTTCTAGGCCCTTGGCCGAGGTGCGAGACTACATCGTACAACCGCTGGCTGGCTGCTCTGGGGGTTTCGGTGTTGCCATGCTCGTGTTGGTCGGTCATACAAAATATCGGTGTGCATGAGCGCGGAGGCGAAGCCTGCTCTGTGTGCTGAACATTTCACGCGATTCTTGTATTTTTGCTCAATTGAAAAATAAGTAATTCTGCTAAAATCCGGGTTCTTTGTAATTCCCTCTGTCGCGTGCCATCGTTTCCTTTTCTATACTTTCGTTGATAAACAGTGCAACACGAGCGCGACAAGTTGCATTTCCGTTTCGCGCGGTGTTCAGTGTAGACAGTGTGAGGAAAACGGGGAGAACCGTTCGTAGTAATTACACATTTACGTGGTTAATTGCCCAAGGATACGCAGTTTCTTCAATATACGGAGGCCTGTGTGTGGAGAGTGAGACTATTTGCGAGGTGCCGGTTTATTGGTTTCTTCGTGGAACAAAAGTTTCATGTGTCAGAAATAACTGGAGTACACTGCTAGATGAAATTTGAAATGTTGCTATTTTCTTGACAACCGGAAAAAACGAATAGAGGATTAGTGCAAACATATTGAAAATGGCAATTAAGTTAGTCGTGTTGCGAAAATAACGAAAAGTCAATAGTGCGACAAGTGATTTAGTGAGTGGAAAACAAATACGATTCATCCAAGTGTGCATGGTCGTAGAAAAAAGAGAAAGGTTAGGAAAAATGTCTGTTCCAGTGGCAACGGTGAAGCAGGAACGCCACGATGATGCAGAAATTAACGAGTTGGCCGCAAAAATGATGGAAGCGCATAAACAACAAACAGCAAAAGCAGCTCTCCAGCAACAGCAGCAAGTCGCTAGGCCTATCGGTGCCCAAATACCGGGTGTCGCTAGTAATGGTCCGGCTGGTCAGACGAATATTTTGAACTATTTAACGCGGAAGCCAGGGCAACTTGTGCCCCAGTCTATAGGGGCAACTACGATTGCCCCTGTCGGAACTGGAAACGCGCAAATTAATGGAAACGCAGCAAAGACTGAGGATGCGAACGGTGGAGAAAAGAAAGCGTGTGATGAAGAAAGTCAAAAGGGCCATTTCGGCTGGGAAACGTTTCCCGGTAAAATCCACATTCCGTACATATTCCGTCAATCGGAACGGTACTGCGCTGTGCGTATGGTTGAGATGAAGCTATTGAACAAGTATCTTAACTATTTGCATCAGGACATCTACAGTTGTACTTGCGTTCGTTCCTACTATATAACGGAGGCGGAAAGTAAGCTGTTCAACGAAATTAACACCAAACATTGTGACTTCCAGTTTGGAAGGGAAATGTTTACGCTTAAAGACCTGGTGGTACGATTATCCGATGCGTATAAGTTCTACCAGTTTCTGGACGTTTGTTACAAAAAGCTTCTAATGGGCTGTAGTACACCTAATGATAAATGTGGATTTATTCGCATTAACAAAGAGTCTGTAGTTCCTTACACCGTCAGAGACAACCAAAAGATGGTGCCACTGTTTTACTTCGAGGGAGAGACTGATAATCTTAAGTTAAAGGCAGATTACCTATCGGGTTGGGATCTATCCTATCTCAAATTTTGCTGCAAAGTTCAGGGTATTCGGAATGAACTGTTTGCGAGCGATTCGGTGGCCGTCATTAGTTTGACCGACATTAAAGGTTATTTTCCACCGGGAACCGAGTTCGAAGATTATTGGCCCAGCAAAGTCGTGGATTCTCAGCTTCTTTCTGGACCAAAGTCGAATAATACCGTACATTGGACACGACAGCCGGCTCAACCCCCGCCCAAACAGCCGAACAATTTGCTAAATACCATGGCTAAACAGCAACCGCAAGTTCGAAAGACCGCCAATAATATGTATCAGGCCCTGCAGCAGCAGCAGCAGAACCTGCAGAAAAACAACACTCAAATGCCAAATATCACTGCAGCGGTTCAGGTAGTCTCACGCTTCCACGAAGGCTCCCTTTTTGTTTGGCAGCAGGCATGGATTAACGTTACGTTTTGTTTTCTTTGCGATTTTCAGGCCCTAACGAATAACTGGAATCTTTCGAACCACGCAAACATGCTGTCGGCAGCCCAGCAGGAACAGCTACTAAGGCTTTCACAGGCTCAGCAGGTAGGTTTGCGAACTGAACTAATGGGGGTTATGTTTGGTAATCATCATTATCGGTGCCATTAGTTTATTGGCACTGGAGACGTCACTTGTGTTTTGGTTCGTCTGTCATACGAGTGGGATACATATTCAAATCAAAGTTAGCTTTGAACTCTATGTTAATCCATCCATAATTGCATGCCTAAATTTTAGATGTGATTTCTATCAATAAAATGCATTTTGCTGTACGTTTTTGGTCTAACCGATCTTCCATTATATGTTGAAACGAGTAGGTGAAACACGAAGTAGCTCACCTAGCGGTGTCATGTAGCTTTTCTCATACGACCTTTATTATTTATTAAAATAGATTAGCACATACACTTTGAATCGGGAAATATGAATTTGATCAAATGAAAAAAAATATTCAGCATCGATTGGCAAAATAAACAACTGCAACTTATCTTAACTATTAAAATTGATGACATGATTATAAACAGGAAATAAAATTAAACAAATTAGTAACGCAAGGCGTCATCCATAAATTATGTAAGGACTTTTTTTCGAAACTTTCGACCCCCTCTCCCCCCATAATAAGGCTTAATAAGATTTTGCAATACTCCCCTCCCCCCACGAATCTTACGTAAGATTTTCTTTTAGGAGAAAAAAAAAATATTTTCGAAAATAAAACTTTTTTACATATAGCGTATAAGTCATGTTAAATTAAATAAAATTTTAAATTAAGTAGAAATGAAGTAAAGTACATAATCATTCAGCGACGGTGAATTCACTGCTTTCTCAAGGTTCAGTTGTTAAGATCACAGCAAGTGATAATTTGACTAATTTTATTTTTTTTAGTTCTGTTATTTTTTTTTTAGTTTTTCAGAATTTTTCAATCTTACGTAAGATTCGCTTGAATCCCCGTAAGCATTCGTAAGCATTCGTAAGAAATTTAGATACCCCCCCTCTCCCCATAAACCCTTACGTAATGGATGAGCCCTAATGTTTCGATTGCGTTTGTGAGAGCTTTCGTATATTTTTGCATCAATGCTCATATTTCATCGCTACTTATAGTTTGAAGGACCTAATCCTGAAATTACAATAGTTAAGAATTGTAATAATTTTGTTTAGATTAGTTGCATTTTCATTAATTTATACATACATGCATACCTATATGAATTCAAACACTACCATTTATATCCACGCACACATGCACATACCTGCTCTCACACAAACATGCATTCACATACTATCTATTCACACATTGAAAAACATCCATGACACATACAAAAATCATTGCAGTGAAGAAACAGTTTTTTTCTCGCTCTTTAGCGAGTTTAGGTTTATTTTTATATTTTGGCGATATTCGTTGCGCCCGTTTTTTCTTCATTTAAATAATTGACTTCCAAAGATTGACCTTGCGATTTGTTTATAGCCTGCAAGTGCACTCAATCATGGTTTACATGATTCTGAAAGATATTTGGAAACAATTGAAATGATTCGCTCTCATCAGAGAAACATTTCTTGTACTCTAAAATTCTCACATTCCGAATTTGGTTCCGTTCGCCTGATTGGTTCTGAAGTTATGAATTTATGTTGAAATTTGTATTTGATTTGTATGAGAGTCAGGGTTGATATTTGTTGACACTCTTGAGTGAAAGTGAAAAAAACCATCCATAAACGTTATTTTTTTACAATCCTTTCAGAGTTCTCCCTTCCCGCTTTTTGCATGGAAGTGAACTGTCAAAACACCTCATTATATTTCATGCGATGAAAGCAAGACAACAAAATCAGTTTATCAGTTAACGAAGATTGTCAAGGCATCGGTCAGTGTCAGTGAAAAAGTGTTTCGGTGAGGTTCATTTTGGTTGAGTGGACTGTTTGTTATTCTTTTTCGCTTTGAAGTGAAGATCATTTGGTTGGTTTTGTCGTTGAATTTTATTCCGTAACCGTGAACGATGCGCGCGATCTATTTCATCTGAGTATAACAGCACGTTACTAGGACGAAAATCTAGTGTATTTGAAAGAGTGCAGCGATCATTGGAAGTGAAAATTGAAAATGATTGGCTGTAATTTTCGAAGAATTTTGCTCGGGAAAATGACTTTTATCAGCACTGATGAGAGTCCTCCCTTTGCGAGGAGGAAGGGGTATCGAACCGCTTTAAAAACATGTCTCCTGAAACCTCTTGTTAAATTTGATTCCATTCGGTTGAATAGTTCTTGAGGACTGCAGAAATTTGTGTTTCATTTGTATGGAACCCCTCCCTTCCAGAGGAGGGGAAGGGGTGTCGAACCACCATAGAAATATTTCTTGCTTCTAAAAGCTTGCCACATGCTTTTGGTTTCATTTACTTAATTAGTTCTTAAGTTATACAGACATTTGTGATTCATTTGTATGGAACCTCTTTCTTTAGAAGAGAGAGGGGTGTCGTACCACTATAGAAATATTTGCTGCTCCTTCCTGCTTCTCGTGCAAATTTGGTTCCATTTGCTTGATTAGTGCTCGAGGCATTCAGAAATTGGTGTTTTATTTGTATGGCAGTCCTCCTTCCAGAGGAGGAAGGGGTCTTGAACCAACATAATAACGCTTCTCGGCCCCAGAAACCTTTACATACAAATTATCACACCGATCCGCTGATCCAATCTCGAATCAAATCGTGATTTGCGCATTCCAACTTATTTTTCTTATAAAGAAGATACCTAATTAAATTTGAAATGGTTACGACAGGCAACTTCCAGCGTAACAAGAGGGGAGAGGGAGGGTCGTCGGCTGTTAATTTTGGCTTTCAACCAAGCTCAATTTGCAATAAGTTTTGTCTTTAGCCTCATCCATCTATCCTTCCACTTTCCGCTAAATTTGGAATCATTTTCTGCTTTGTCCTTTTTATAAGAAGGCTCCCATTTTTCAATCATTTGGCTGAATTCAAATCATTGTCTTTTTGACCTTTTCCTCTTCATAGAAATAATTTATTATTTTGAACCAAATTTAAGATCATTTACTTAGTTTCTGTTTTTTTTTGTATTTCGGGAGCGTTTATAAGCATTTCAAGTTAGTTCGGAATACCTTATTCGCTTTATTTTCAACACAATTTAAGACGTTTTTTCTTCTGTTTCTTCTTTACCTGCGAAACTACTCTATTTGAAGGTAGTGTTTTCAAATGTTTCAAGCTACATTTACGCCGTTCCTAAACCACGTGTTCATATTTTGATCACTTTTTATATCCCTCGTACCCCCCGTGGTCTTTTTGTGGTATTTTGGTATTTTAATTTGGAATTCATTTCTGTTGGAACTCCGCTGTTTTACGCTTTTAGGCATTTTGGCTGAATTTCGATCATGAAATTTCTGACTGTTCTGACTTATGAAAGTTGAAGATATGTTTGGAGCCATTTTTTGGTTCGTTTCTATGGGAATTTTGGAAATGACAACCGACTTCCGTTTACTATAATTACCTACGTGTAAATTTTATTCTTCATTGTTGTTTTCGTTCTTGATCTTAACTGTTTTTGAAAGCATTTTGCTGAGTTTTCGACTGTTGGGATATTGTCTACTTATGTTATACTTTCGGCTGAGCAGTCACAAAAAATTAGAACGACTTATTTTATACTATCCGACGTTTCGTCACTGGTCAGTGACATCTTCAGGGGAAACTGCGGGGATTTATTACATGATTAGAGGCTTTCAACATAGTTCAATGATTAACAAAAAATTTTTGAAAGTAATTTTCGTTTTTTGGACTACATTTAGAAATTATAATTGCTCTCATTTTCAATTTTTTATTTCCTTCACATACATTTTAAGAATTTTTGTTTTGTTTTTCTTAACCTTGACACCTTTATTTTCACGGAAAATATTTCGATAATATTACTCGATATTGGTTGATATATTTTGATATTTATAGTTTATCTGTCAATTGACATCCTTCCAACGATAACGTAACATTAACCAGAGTCTATGTGTGTATAGAGTCGCACAAAGAGAAAATCTATCGTTTCGGCAACACAGTTTTTGTGCCGTTTGTTGCCAAGAACTATACAGTTCTGTTTTTCGAACGAATATTATTTTTTGAAATTCTTCACAGGGTACACAGGTTTGAAAGATTACACCGGTGATGCTTTGTTAAATTTAACTGATCCAGTGTACAGGTTTAATGTTGGATTAAAATGTGTAGTTAAAACTTCGGAAAAACACATATTCTTTTTCACGCTTAATTACAACACTTTTCATCCACTCCTAACATTACCACCTTGTTTATTTACATTGCTCGATTGGTACCCTCGTTTGACACTGATTTGGTTCCTTTGGTTTCATCTTCGCGCGACTCTATATTATAAACATAGACTCTGATGGTAACGAGCTATGGTATAGATAGAGGGGTGCCAAAAATGCAACGATAAATTCTTTGTAATATTGAATGTTGGAAATACGTACCACGAAATTTATTTTCGTGGATCAAAATAACGGTCAATTCAAATGAGTTTCAGTTTTGCGGAATATTCCCGTCGCAGCGGTGGTGGCGCTGATGTGCTTTTACCCTTTGAACTCAGTTGACAGTTGTCGCGCGCCGTGCTGCTAAGACAGCAGAAAGGCTAAAAAATTTATCTTTTGCGAAATATGTCCAGTAGGTGTCGCACAAGTTAGTACGAACCATAATTTGTTTTAGAATTTTGTACCGAGTGGTACGTCTGTTTGTCTGTGGTTATATTCAGGATTATTTTCTTCTCGGCTTCTTCCGGATATCCAGTTTCCAGCCGTGAACAAATTTAACCTGAAACGGGACGGAATCCAAGCATGAGAGGACCGATAGCTTCCTCCTGCATACTAGCGCAATTCGGGAATGCCTTATAGAATATCTTGAATCAATTAACTAACCAGTAATTATTTTTTGTGACTAAGAATGGGCGAGTTAACAGTTCAATAAGTCTTTTTTATAAATACTGTGATGTTATCGAACTAACGATGTCACGGAATGTTCTAGGAAAAAAAATAAACATCAGGATTTTCTAACTTTATGTGTAATGCTAGCACTAGGTTTAAGATGAAGTCTTCAATCACTGCCAAAAGAAGTAACTAAAATTTAAAGTAACATTTTTTTTTATATTCCTGTTTATATATTTGCTCGAAATATCCTTTTCAGCGATTATACTGAGAAGCAGTTCTTCAACATAGCCATCAGCAGTAGACTTTTTAATTTTTACCACAGATTTATTTTTTATAGTTTGGTACATATTTTATTATTCGTCAGAAGCGGTTGGTTCATTGTTGATTTCTTCATTTGAATGTTCCAGTAAAACGTCCTTGATTTTTTTCCAAGCCAATGAAAATTATTTCACGTGCATACTAGAGATGGTCGGGTATGGGAAATTTGTTACCCGTACCCGACTCATCGAGAATTTTCAAACCCGTACCCGACCCGAACCCGAAGTCTGGTTTGTTAAAATACCCGTACCCGCCCCGAACCCGAAAAATAGTTGTTCCAACTACCCGTACCCGGGAGAAAAAAACGCCGAAATTGCCGGTACCCGACCCGTCCTGGATTTTGTTTTTTTTTGTTTAATTTAATTAAGTTTTATTTTATTTTATTTATTTATTTTTTTTTTCAATAAATATCCGAGTACTTCGTACATTTTATGCACTGATTGTCATAGGTGGTTTCTCGAGATGTTGGCCGGAGTTAGGTTAGAACCGAGTATTCATGTGAACGAATATTATTGAGCCTGGAGTTCCAGGCGATATATTGGTTCTCCTAGAATCCAGTGTAGCACCTGTCCGCTCATCTGATCTGATGATAAAAAAATTGACCATTTTTATTGCTCTGCAAAATATCTATCCATAACTGTGTACCGTAAAACGGGGCGAATAGAAACAAAACTTTCGAACTTGAAAATGCGATTTTAAGTCTTCGATTACATTTAAAAACCATGCAAAATATATTTTCTTGGATAGTTCAATAGTAAACAAGTCTGCAAACTCATTTTTAAGTTAGCAACACTACTGTCGGTTTGCTTAAAAAAATGCAAAATGGGGGCTCAAATTCTAAACATTTCCGAGTACCAAAAAACTTTGTGGAAGTCATTCTGCTTAACTTAGAACTTGTTCGTGTGATATACTGGGTCGGTAGTTGAGCATTTCAAGTTTTTACGGTGAATTGAAGGATTGCCGTAAGGTATTCATCACCACGTTGCCTATGTTTCATGGAAAACTCGCGGTTCTCAGATTAACGGGGCGAATAGAAACAACGCCGTAGTGGCTATTTTTTGTACCAAAACATGTGGATTTGAGAAATGCTATAATGTTTTATATGTAAAATGATGTCTGGAACATGTTTTGTGCATTTTCAGCCCATCATATGGTCAGGACTTACCAACAAAAAAGTCCAAAAACGTATTCGCTCCGCCTGTTGTTGAGATTTTACGCAAAAAAACTGTTTCCTTGTCAGGCGGTAAGAAAATACAGAATCAACTACTCTGTGATAAATCGGATGTTACCTATAGACTTAAATCCAGTAGACAACCACGCTAGTTTCCAAAAACGTGATGAAAGTCGGATTTATCTGCTTTAGTTCCACCAAGACAAAATGTTCCCGGATGTCGTGTCCTAGATAAAACACCGGAAGATGCCAGACCGGTGGGAATGCTTGACCCAACCCCGAGTCCTTCTGTTCTTAATAAGGATTCTAATAGAACATATTCATTCATAAGATAACAAACACAAAGTAATAAACCGAACATTTCCACTATTTTGATATTTTATATCGTTTTCTTGCCTCTCATATCAATAAATATGATGCAATTGTTCTGTTTTCTTCAAATTAAAACTAGAATTTTCTATCAGAACAAGGAAAACGTATTTTATTGGCGAGTGTTTCTATTCGCCCCATAGCGGGGTAAATAGAAACAAGCAAAAATTTTTCAATAAAACAACGAATTACTTATTATCAAAGTGGACGTTACAGCCTTAATAAAGGAAGGCAAGACCCATGTTTTAAAACTTTTATATTCATTCTATGCATTATAGTATTTTTTGTACACTGCAAGATATATCGCAGACTGTTTCTATTCGCCCCGTTTTACGGTACGGAGCATATGGGATTCATTTTTCGTGTGTGTTACCTCATATTAAAATTGATCAGGGATTTCAATTATTTATTTTGAATGCATACGTATGTTTCATATAAATTGCTGAAAATTTTTATTTTGTTTTCGAGAGAATAATAAAAATTCAATAGATTTTTTTTGAAAGATTTATAATAGCTTCATAATGAACCAGATCAAAACAACAAGAAGAATAGGGTAAATTAACTTTTAGGGAGGGGGTCCACTATATGTTAATTTACCACACTAGAACAACACGGAGAATGGTGAAAAGTGCATGTCTGATAGAGTTTAAAATAAACGACAAGTTTTATGTGAACATCGCAGCAACCTGGAATCTAAATATTATAATAAGGTCAAAGTTAATATTGTTTAACACTTGAGAAAAGTTTGATAATTCACTACATCCGCAAAAAACCTGTAATTTTGGAGTGCAAATTAATAGCAAAATTTCTTTATTCCACGGAGTGCGGGCTAAACTGCCGAGGAATAATAAAACGTCATCGCCACTTAAGATGCAAGTAAGAAAGAGATGCCAGATAATTGTTTACGAACTTAGCACGTGCGGTGGTGGGTTGAAGCTGACAAATTTTTCAGTGCGCTTCGGGCAGCACGCCAGGTCAAAACTGGGTCAAAATCGAGCGAATAAAGAAGGGTTTTGACAGCAGTTAGTGCGCTTCCAGGTCAGAACGAGGTGAGCTGATGGATTAAAGAAATTCGCTATAAGACTATGCTATCGCTGTCAAAACTCATTTATTTGCTTCGTACCGAACATCTCAATTGCCTCCGTTTTCCTCGGCAGATATGAAAGAAAAAAACCGGCAAACATGTCATTTAACTCAAAACGCTTGCAGGAAAAACTATTCACTTTCACATTAGAGAGAGATAGCATGATTGCATTCTTTCGGTGCAAGTGGTGCAAACACTGCCGGCAACTGTCAGAATAGGTATTGGGCGATCTCTCGTTGAGTGAGAATGGGCGATTTCTTCTCCCATCTTTCCGATTATCGACATAGAGGAAACACCTAGGCTTGTAATGTTAAAAATTAAATTCTCATAATGCAAGAAATTCGAATTACCCGTACCCGACCAATTGAGAATTTTCCAAACCCGTACCCGACCCGAACCCGAAGCCTTGTATTTTAAATTACCCGTACCCGACCCGAACCCGTAATATATTTTTTGGCGTTACCTGAAACCCGACCCGAACCCGTCGGGTAAAAATACCCGTACCCGACCATCTCTAGTGCATACCAGAAAAACATCACTGGACACTTGCTGGAAAAACTTCGCGACGTTGTTTTTTCTATCCAAAGCAAACAAACATGGTTCCAACTGCACGTTCTGGCGTCCTTTCTGTCTACTCTACTTAAACATTTTATCCTATCTCGGCTTACCTTAGCGGTCGTTTTATTTCTACACCAAATATTTATTTATCTGTATTGACATATATTGAATCGCATTTCGCATTTTTATCGAAACCTATTTCATGATTCAGAGTTATGATCCTTCGTGGTCGTGACGACCTTCCTGATATGGAATAATTCTTTTCATCGTATATGTAAAATCTATTCATCGAGCAGGTGCAAATGCAATTTTTTATGAATGAGCCTTTTTCGTAAGAGCTTAACATACTTTGAAGATACTTAACCCTTAAATGCGCACGATGTCAAAAAATAATCTAAAAACATAAAATCTTTGTTCAACAGGTTAACTGCTCTAGAACTAACCAATATGCATGGAAAAATTGAAAGATTTACATTTTAATGTGCCAATATTACCATGTCGTTTTTAAACAACACTGCGAGTTTATTGCAAAATAAAGCCGAAAAAATTACTTTTGTTAATAGTAACTTTAAAATTGACCTTTTGTTAGTAGAATTACTGATAATTCAAACATTTTTACTAACCACTAACCTTATTTTAAATTTTTTTTTCAAAGACAGTCAGCACCATTCGGGAATCTCGCCATGTTTTTTTCGTTTCCGAGATTTTGACGCCAAAAATAAAAACAAAACATTCAAATACAGTATTTCCAGCTGTTAAGTTTTCTTCGTTAGAGTCTAGAAAGTTGTTCTAATGAATTTTATTTCTAAAAAATACTAAAATACGTATATTTTAAAACGTTTTTAGTAGTGTTGTTTTAAAACAACATTGCGCATTTAAGGGTTAAAGCATACTTCACGAAACGTTTAATACGCGGTATAACTCATTTACTGCTCATCGCTTTTGTATAGAAAACTAATTTCTGTAACTCGACATAATGCAATTTGAATTTTATTTTTTTCTTTAATCATAAGAGATCATGAGAGATAAGAGTTTTGCTAATTTTAGTAAGAGAATTGACGACATTAGAGTTTAATAGAACTATATGATTTATAAGAGATAATCCATTCCATCGTATTGGGGACCTGAGGGGGATGAATATTTCATCGTCGAATTCGTTCAATTAGGTCATTTAGTTTTAAAGCCGATTTCCTCTGGAGTACGACTACAACCCTATAATGCAAGCCGAAAGTAGTTTGCCGTTCGCTAAAGAATCTGTTTTTTCTCCTTTCTACCCACACAGGCTGCCCAAGCACAGGCGCAAATTCGCAGCATGCAAAATATGCATCCCATGCAGTACAACTCCTACATGAATCCGACCATGTCGATGGCGTCACGATCCTCTCAAAACCAGGCGGTTCCGCCGCCACTGGTGCGGTCTTCGGCCCAATCGCAAGCGGCACACATGTAAGTATTCCTGTTTTACTCATATCCCCCCGTCCTCGCAAGCTCGCTTTTTATTTCCTTACTCTTTCTACACGAAGCCGTTTATTAGTAAAAATTAGTGCACAATAATTAGCCTCTCTTCAGTTATGTATACCTTTTTCTCGGTTGAATTAGTCTTTTGTATGTTTTTGCTGTCCGTGTACATATATATTTTGGTAATGTTTTAGAAACACGTGCAAGGATCAGTTAGGTTACATGTTTGTATATAATCTCTATCGTTAGTAGTTTGTAGTAGTACCTATGCAATATTTGCTTTTTTGTTGAAAGTTGAAAATTGTTCGGACTTTTTCGTAGTTTCACTACAAACGACTACAAAATGACTGACTTTTTTGAGGACTGTTTGAATTTCGAAATTAAAAAAAATCCTGTATTTGACACTTGCAATATTGAATTTAGAGTTTAAATTAAAGCTCGATGAAACGTAGAATGAACATTTTTCATCAAAAGTAGAAGTGCCGGTGCTTAGGTGCGCAAATTCAGGCTTGACGAAGGATCGCGAGCAGTATGATGGTTTATTGGATATGAGATTGAAACAAAATCCACAATTTCACTCCTTGCTAACATTTGCGCTGCAGAGCTGCTGTACACAACTGTATACGAAGATGCTATTTACCGTACACAACTGTACGGGTCGAGAAGTTGCCAACTGTTATTCGAACTAAAAGTTTGCTCTAATACAAATGTAATGTTTACCTTTTTGAAGCCTGCGTTCAGGCAATACGCTGAGCTGACGTTCTCAGCGTCGCAAAATTTTCTTAGGAATGTCAGTAAAATGTCAAAATGCATTTGAAATAGATGATACGGAAACACAGCTGGCATTTTTCAACAAATCGTTAAAAATGCAGAAAATGTTGCATATATTTAAGCAAATTGGCATTATCTGAAACATTCGTTGAAACTTTGGTTTAATTTCTAAACAAATTCAATCTTTTAAATAGATACCTTTTCAACTTTATATTCTCTGCATAAGTAAAGCTTGTGGAGGATTTTTATTTGGCTTGCTTGGTATTCTTCAAGCCTCCTTTATGTTTAGTCAGGTAAAAGGTACCCGAAGGGATGCAAAAGAAAATATCAAAAAGGTACTACTAGCTGAAGCCGCCTAGTATTTGCCATTCTGTGACTCAGCGAACTTTCCGTTCAGCCAATTTGAATTCGCATAATTGGCTGACGCAACGATACGAGCTAGGGCGTCTGTGTCAATAATGTGTGTCCTTTGCAGAGAAAAATTGAGTAGAAAATGCCAATTTAAATGTTGCCTTGGTGTTGCCCGTTGAAACTTAGTATTGATTTTCCGTACAAGATCTCTTCCTGTGATTATTTTCTTTCGTGTTGGGGTGGCTGTTGCACACAACAGTAGAAATACCCATTTGTGTGTTTAAAACATAACCCAGGAGATGATTCACCGGGAAGTTTAATAGGATTTTAGGCGCATATTCATGCAACATGAACACTCGCTCTCAAACAGAATTGACTATGGACTTAATGAGCGTTTTATTAGTGTATGACAATTCTAATGCATGTATGCTTGGAAATTTTTAGTTTTAGAAAGGTGGACATGACTGATAAATTTGACATGTTAAAGAGTATCATCCCACTTTTTTATGCTTCTTCTTACGTTGTCGTTAGAGAGTTTCTCGTTCGCTAGCAACCAGCAGCTGACTAGCAGGTGATATTTCCTTGCAAACGCGTGACCACTGATTGTTTTGCTAATTCTACTCAGTGTGCGTTGATGATATGTTGTTTGGGTTTGCAGTGAAGTTTACAATAGCAGCGTGTGTGTGTGTATATATTATATGCAGTGTTGCTGCTACTGCTGGTGGCTCACCGCACAATGAATCGAAAGCTGAACCTGCGCAGTTGTATGTAACCTTCGGTGACGTCATCAACTCGCTTTGTAATAGGTCAGCTGAAGGTTGAGTTTAGGTGCGACGCGGATTTCGTACTACAGAATATTAGTTATTTCCCTGGCTTATCTGTTCTAAACGAATGTGCAATTCTGTCTTGTTTTAGTAATGCGTGTGTGCGTATGCATTTTACTCGATGCACGGGCTGGGTAGACACCAGCAGCGTTTGCATCCGTGAAATGCAGTCTGCGGCAGTGGGCTGGTGTACATTATAATGCAATGAACACCGACATGATCGCTATTATAAAACAATTATGGTATATAGTTCTTCGTCTGGTGATTGTCTTTTTTCGTACTTTCCACTGGTTATAATATACTGTTTAAATGTAATCACTGATCGACACAGATTTTACTACACAGTTAGAGAAAAAAAAGATGATTAGATTAGATTTAATGAGAGTTATTTTAACGAGTTGTTCGGATTTATTGTCCGGAAAATGGCTATGAATGATATACGTTTAATAAGCAAAAAATATGTCCATTCATTTAATTTTTCATCTAAATTGACCAACAGTGATTTACATGAAATATGAAACTATTTTTGTCTTATTGCCGTGTGAAGTTATTGAAGTTCATGAGACTAATTTGTAGCTATTAGTTTGAC
This sequence comes from Wyeomyia smithii, assembly GCF_029784165.1. Classification (NCBI taxonomy): domain Eukaryota; kingdom Metazoa; phylum Arthropoda; class Insecta; order Diptera; family Culicidae; genus Wyeomyia; species Wyeomyia smithii. The sequence continues at coordinate 176,024,887 of NC_073695.1, forward strand.
GTTTTTAGATTTCAGTTTGCTATGTAGTGGAGACTTCTGCTAGTGCAAGTATTCGTCGCCAAATTTGTGTTTAATAGAAGAAATGAAAGTCTAGAGACTATGCATGAATTCACTGAAGAAGAATGTGAAATATTTTCAACATACTTTTATTTGCTTGTTTTTCCTTAACAGTAAAGTAATCAAATAAACCCGGTTTGAATAATGAGATTTGATGGGGTGTTGCCTTTATGAATTTCTTTGGTGGTCTTGCAATCAATTCTTACTATCCTAGCGATCATAACACGCTAGGTGCCTCTAATGTAGAAAAATGTTCTGCGATATCCAGATTTACAATGACTTGAACAAATTAAAAACTTGTTGGCAATTGTTAGTGTAAAATTGTTTCTCATTTATTGATCTGTTAGATTTACTCAAAATATTCGTTGTGTACTAAAAGAATATAATTGCATGCATGCGCATATTGACAGCTTATCATTTTTTATTATTTATTGCGTTTAGTGCTAACATGCACCGTTTTGTTTAGTTGTTTTCCTATGCACCCTAACATTCATTGCACACCAAGCAGTATATAACCATTTATTACTTTTAAATTAATTGCATCTAAACTAGTACTGCAGCAAGGAAGGCTGTAAATGAGCTCCCTAGATACATTATGCGTTATCCAGAATAAACACACTCACACTTTTGTCTGCTCTTTATGCATAGAACTGCGTTGCTAATTTGGACTAAATTGACTTTACTCGGTGTTAGCGGTCATCACGCCTCGCGCAGTATAGACTTCATTCATGAAACCATAGTAACCTTTTGTCCGCGTCTAAGGGTATCCTCTTGGCGAGAGAGAGAAAGCAACCACAATAAAACCAAAGAGAGAGCTAATTAATTAATTAACGAACTTCCTGCCCCAATTTAATTTCATAAGACTCACTCACTTGCTAAAAACCGATAAACGCATTATAATGTTTCTAGGTCAAGTGGTTCATCGTCAGTACGCTCCAACAACAGTAGTACCAATCCTACGATCCCTTACCTTAATCCTGAGCTGTCCATATTTGCAACCAGTCGCAGTCCCAATGGCACCGTTAATCTGTCGCACCTGAACCCGTTGCAAATTAACCAACTGACGACAAAACACAGTTCTGTCACTATCACACCAGCTAGTAATAGCAATAATATCATCGGTGGTGGTTCTAGAGTGGCACCCGTGTACCCAAAAAATCCTGTTTCGATAACGGCTGTTCCGGCAGCGTCGCCTTCCCGAGCCTCACCGAAAGGAGCGCAGGCTAAACAACCCCCTCCTGCACTAATACCGGTTAATTCCACTGGACAGAACTATCTGTCCACGACCGGTAATGCACAGCTGTTCAACCAAGTTGAACGTTTGCGAGAAAATCTGATGCTTAATAATGTCACTAGCTTGGCCGCGGTCGCAGCAGCGTACGGTGCCATTGTTCCTAATCCTACATCCTTTCAGTCCTGTTCTACCTCTTCTACCACTCTTTCCACACCTGTAGCGAGTAACTCTATTGTAGACAATACCAGATATAAGAGCGTAATTACCTCACGAGCAGCAATGGATGTAATCGATCTATCTTCCCCTCCAAGGTCAAACATGGCAGGAGCGGCGGCCGTAGCGGCTCTTTCTCAACAGCAGCAGCAACAACAGCAACAGAAACGATCGAACGCCGTCGCCGCCATGACCAATGGCCGCTCGAATACAACCATCACGTCCACCAATAACTATCGCTCAACGACAGCTGCCGCGGCGGCTGCCCTGCAACAGCAACTACAGCAGCAACAACAGGCTGCCGTTGTGGCTGCCCAGCAGCAAGCTGCCGCCATGGGTGATGGTGGAACCCGGCATGGCAATTTGATTATGCTACCGGAAATGACCATGGGCGGCACACCGTACAAACCGTACGAGGTTGTCAAAAAACCAATTGAGAACAAAACGATCTATTGCATCAATAAGACTCCCTACCGGAACACCGACTACTTGATGACCATCCAGGACCTGAAGGATGTGTTTTTTCCTTACATCAGCCTAGATGTGTGCAGAAGGGTACTGAATGCGCTCGATATTAATCTGTTTATCGGCAATAGGTGAGTGTGTGTGATCGTATTTAAGCGATGAAAAGTTTTAAGATATAGAATAGGACTTTTTTCCAGTAAAGATCATAAAAAAATTATTGTATTTTTCAAAAAAACAAATTTGTCTTTATCAGAAAACTCATAACAAACTTTGATTACTGCGTTACTCCTAAAACAAGCTGTTTCTGTACTATCGAAGTTAAAGCTTAAATCATTCATATGCGTAGTTTTTTTTCTGCACAATAAATTGGGTAAATAATGATGATTACAGCTTCATGGTGTTTTGACACTATAGAACCAAATTATAATTAGTCGATCCCAATCATTAATTTGAAATCATATCCAATGTAAATGTTTTGTCCATATCGAACTGTAATATATGAAATTAAATCATATTCATAAAAAATTTAATAATAAATTAGACAACATTAAATATTTCTCGACACTCATGGCAAAAGGTCGCAAATGCAAATTTAAACAAAACTAGTAAGGTAACGATTTTTACTGGTGCAAGTCTAAAAAAACATCTAACTAGTTTTCTTTACTTTTCACTTTTACGACCTTTTCCATGTTGCTCGTGTTTTGTGCTTAGTGTGACATTTTACTGATAACAGTTTTCCATCTTTCAGTTTACAGTACCAAGCCCTGCTGGAAGCTGGCCGTTCCAACGTGGACAAAATGGCGCTGGTGCAGGTCGTGGACGTGATGCAGTTTATGCCCCAGCTACAGTACATGGTGCGGGGTCAAATAGGCCAAGAGACGCCGGCGAACAAGCGGGCCCGCATAAGCTAGGAATTGGGGTGGGGGGTACAGCAACAGTGCCCTCAGAGCACAGTAGTATCCGATTCGATATCAAGTAGTAGCAGTATAACCAGCAACAGTATTCAACTTTCCACCGGTGGTGGAAGTAGCAGCAGCAACACTATGAGCACTTCTTGGAACCTGACACCTACATCACCATCGGCTAGCGTTAAGAAACTTGGTAATTCTTCTGGAACCCCAGTTTCATCCGCGGCCATCGTCAGCAGCAGCAGTGGTGGTAGTAGCAGCTTTCCCTCGCCAAACAATCCGTTGAACTTCGACAAGAAAGCTCTCTCGTCCTGTCGTTATCAGCAGGAAAAGGCTGACTATTATCAAGACGCTTCCAGTCGAATGCTAGCGCAAGCGTCCTCGTCGGCATATACGTTCCAGGAATCGGCATTTGCAGCAGCCGCTGCGGCTGCCGCTGCTCAGCAACAGCAGCAACAAGCTCAACAGGCCCAGCAAGCCGCTGTCGCTGCTGCAGCCGCTCAACAAGCTGCAGCTGCTGCGGCGGCTGCTCAGCAACTTTCAGCAGCCAGCAATGCCGCTATCTTCTCGCCACACTTTGCTGCCGGTTCCTATGCCACCGGCTCCATGCCAGTCGGATCGTATGACAGCTCTGCTGCTACAGCTGCTCGTTCATGTGCTCTGCCGTCACCCACAATCTATCCGCCAACCCCCCCACCCTCAGCCCCATGGATTCATCCTTGGTATAGCGGTGATACATTTTAGTCTGCAGAGTTTTCCCCGAATTCAGAAACAATGAGATACTTATCTCAATCGTAACACAATATTTCCTTAGGAGTGAAAAGAGTATTTTATTTCATTTTCATAATTCAATACTTCTGAAATAAATTTGAATTTCCGAATAACAATAGAGCATCTCCGGAATTAAATGTCAAAACAGAAAAAAAACTAAAATCAAAATCTTCGTAGAATTCAGCACAAAAGTCGTAGAATAGGAAGACTAAAATGATTCAACTACGTATTTGCGTAACCAAAATAATTAGTACCCATTCGGATAAGTTTACATATTCCAAAAGAAAAAGCGTAAGAACGCTATTAAAACTTTATTCCACAATTGTTCCGAATGTCTCAACCCGTCGATCGTAGAGGAATGTTCAAAGGATTCCCATCCGCTTTAACGTTATCACTTGTAAATGTATCCGTAGAGAATGAAAAACTAACAACTCAATGCATCATTATAATTGAGATATCGAAAACTAAAGTTACTACTAATTGTATTTTAAACTTATAACTCAAAGCATTAGCGTAACAGAGAAAAAAAACTCATCCGCTAGCCTGGTTAACCAGCGCGCGGAATAAGGACAGCGATTCCTTGGAAAATAAATTTCGCAGCAAGCAGGAGAATATAAGCGCAAAGTAAGCAGCACAGAACTGAGTAATAGACCTGAGTAGATTCTCCCCTTTGATCGGAAAAAAGGAAGGTAGAAGCTTATTTGAAAAAAAAAAAAAAATAAAATAAAATAACAGAGCAATCGATTGGCAGTTTAGAAGCAATTCTTTTAAACTTTATCCTTTCCAGTCCCATGTTTTTAGGAAGTAAACAAATTTAAAATCGGGACAGAAAATCGTTTAGTCAGACAGCCGTTCATTAGGCAGTCAATCGGAAAAAAACTGTATATCAATATCCTATTCGGTGGATGCTTTTTGTAAGTAGAACAAAAAAATTTAGTTATAATTAGTGAACTTTGAACTTTATATTAGCAATTAGTGGCAAATGAAAGAAAACTTCATCGTACGATCGAGAAAACAGTCCCAGCTCTAGTTTGTAACGCAAGCAGAACAATCGGGAGAAGTTAATTTATGATCTGTTGTATAATAACGTTTTCACTTTTCTCGCGATGTTTAATTCCCTACCGAACACAGTAAAGGTATAAATTATGTGTTTTTTATTTATTTCTACAGTATAGTTAACACATCAGGCACTTCTTATTAGTTGTATGCTGTAATACGTATACCCGTTGACGGAAGGCTACTTGTTTATATTAAATATGTCCTACTATCGAACAAGCAAAGAAATAAAGAAAAATACGCTAATCAGTGTAACGTCCTTCTTCTGATAGAAGAAATTCGTCAATCAAAACATCTGATTTCGTTTCGTTTTGCTGAAGATACAGAGTCCGAACTCCATTTCAAGCTTATAACAGAGTATGTATTCAGCCTGCGGTTAGTCTGGTACCGGTATAATTTTGTGCAAAAGACTACGTTCAAGCTTTGGTTGTCGCCTTGTCGGTCCTCGCTGTCGTTTTTTAATATGGGGGTTTGTTAGTAGCTCAGGCATTTATGATAGATATTAGTGAATAATTAGTTGTGTGGCCAAACACAAATGGGGACTTCTCAACACTGTTAGAAATTTGTGTTTTTATTTGTTAGGATTTGTTTGCTTTCGCAATTAGAACTTATCATTCGTAGAGATTTAAACCTACTTGTCAAAAAAGGGAAGTAAACTTATAACTAACTTACCATAATTGCTAACTTATTGGCTATAAAAAGAGTTTATCGCAGCATTTGAGGATTGCAAAGATTTTTGTCGAAAATTGGTAATAATTTTATTTGACATAGCTTCTAATGTTTCAACACCAGTAAGTCTATGTAATCCGAATGTACCGAACCAAGGATGACGTTTCAAAATCATTTTCAAAATTTTATTCTAAATCCTTTGAAGCGTTTTTTTCCTTGTTACACAAAAACTTGACCAGATCGGCAAAGCATTGCTGGTCTAAACATTTGTTTGTAAATCTAATAGAGCTTATAGGAGATGGAGCGGCCTGAATATCGATGTGGTACCCAAGTTGGTGATCCTACCCAACGTCCCCCAGTTGCGTCCCATCGAGGATTTCTGGGCAAACATTTTTTACTGCAAACGTAAGATCAAGTTTGTGCCGAAAAAAAGGTGTCCTGATTTCTAATTTCGACCAGATGGTATCTCTATACCAAGGAGACATTGAACTACAAAATCCTTTCTTATTTCTGGTGTAGGGTTTTTATTGGTAACGCAGGATTGATAGTCGCTCCCCACTCTAAATGGTCTGAGATACACGTGTGTAGATCAACGGCAATACAAATCACAAAAAAAAGTTATACCTAAGTTATTCATTTATAACTTCAATTCAAGAGTTTTTAAGTTTTCAATTCAAAAGTTTTAAACTGTTTGCTATAGTCATCCACAATCTAATGGCTTAGGAGCCAATCGAAAGCAATACTGAAAGCGATCCAGGAAACGTCCGAAATCGTCATCGAAGCTGGAGCTGGATGCACTTCTCGAACAACTACAGCTTCAAAAGTCACATGTGCGCTGACTGTAAGTAAGTTGGCTACAAGAAGAGCTATTGTACCAGCGCAAAGCGATCTTCGAGGCCATAAAAACGCCTGTGATGCCGATTTTCTACCAAAAGCGTAACAGCATCGGTTAGCAGCATCGAGTGTATCGTTATGTGGGTCAAAATCAATAGCACCCCCGTACGGTTACAGCTTGATACAACATCGGATGTAACTATTGTCACCGAGCAAGTGTGGGACCGTGTCGGACAACAACCAGCTACTAAAACCGCCAAGTCAGCATCGCGCAAGCAGCTGGATCTTATGTGTGTTTCCGAAAGCGACGTCGAAATCAATGGTATGACGCACAGCGGACGTATCTACGTGTCCAACCATCCTCTGAATCTCCCCGGAATCCATCTCATCGAAAAGTTCCAGCTCCGGTCATTACCGATCGAAAACTTTTGCAGCTTCGTCGGGGGTACCAGCATAGGTAATTGGCTCAAGTCATCGAAGACATTTCCCCTACATGAGCCTCCGAAAAAACAAACGGCGCTCGTATGGACGCACGAAAACCAGCAGGTGTTCAACAAATTCAAAAATTCTATCGTCGGAGCCATGTGAGCGGAGACGGCCATGTGAAAGTGATCCAGCATGCATCTCGAGCGCTTACACAGGTTGAACAGCGCAACTTACAAATCGTCCGGGAATAGTTAGCGATTTTTTTATCTTCGTGAGCCGGTTCCGCCTTTTAACCGATCATCAGCCATTGCTGATAATTTTGTGGTCCAAAAAAGGGATCCTGGTCTACACTGCAACCGATTCCAGCAGTGGGCACTATCGCTGCTTTCTTAAGATTTCTCCATTGAGTACGTCCAGACACGTCCAGATTCGGTAACGCTGACGTATTGTTCGGCCTCATCGACCAGCACATCAAGCCTAATGAGAACGTGATCATTGCGTGCACCAGTTTGGAGAAAGACTTGCGGTCAGTAGCCGTCGATAGTACTAACCAATTGCCTTTTAATTTCAGCATAGTTGCTAAAGCGACAGCATCCGACCTATTTGTTTGTAAAGTTCATCGTTTCATTCGAAAATCGGTTCGGGAATCAAAGATAGAGAGAGTTGGCTCGGTCGTCGATTGTCACGAAGCTCTATTATTGTGTACAGCTGCAAGCGCGTGTACAAGTAAAAATTGCTTTCAGTTGTGTACTGCTGTAAGAGTGTGGACACTGCTCACCATTGTTTGCTGAATATCATCACTAAAAATTGTTCATGTTTCCGTTTGTGAACGATTGTCGTGTTTCCGTTTGTGAACGATATAATCGCAATAGATAGGTGAAGTAAGTATTTAGCTACGTTTGTGAATTAATATTTATGGTTAAGTTTCTTAAATTAAATTAAATTTACCGGTATTTTCCTCTATCTGTAAAAAATGGTGTGCTGAATGCTGACTTCGACGTTTCGGCGGCAGCGGAGACAGCCATCGCGGATAAATAAGTTTAGCCTCAATCACGGTAAACGAAATACTTCGGGTTTAGATTATTGTTGCTATGGTTTTCCCGTTGGCCCGTGGATGGAGTGCTATCGTTTGTGTTCGCTCTCCGGTGTGCGATAGCAGAGTTATTGAGCTGCAGGAGTAGTTGGAAAGCCGCCCCAGACCACAACCTCAAGAATCACCACTATCGACAGTTGGCGGAAAAGGAAAATAAGGTTTTGTTTTGTTTATTTGGTTGGTTCTTCCTTCAGTGTTCTAGCAAAGGTCTGAAATTAGATGGGGGTACTTTGCCGCCTTGTAAGCAAGGATCCCCAACGAATGAAGGCCATCGCTTGCAGCTCAGCGTATTAGCCAGGGCTGAACGACGAGATCGTCAGCTTCATCAAGTGATGCAGTCACTGCGCACCTTAAGCGTGATCCCCGACAAAAGAGGAACCAGAGTCGTGGCATCCGAAAACGGCTCCTTGGCAGCGGGTTACGCCCTCTGTACGAGAATTCTACCTACTCGTCATCGATGCGCACAGCAAGTGATCGGGGATCTTTCCAGCTCGCAAGACGACATCGAGCACTACTATACGGCTCATGCGTAAACTGTTCACCAACAAGGGCATGCCGGAGCTTCCCCTGGGACCGTAGTAAAGCGAATCGGTTTGGTGATGTGAGACAACCGGAAGCTGATCAGATCACACATTAACAACGATCTTCAATGAAAAATTAACAATAAACTGCCGGTACCCGGATAACTGTCCCATAATGAAAAACAACATGTTGAGAAAACGGCGATTTAATATAATCCGTGAATTTTCGGATTTCCAGCAATTAAATCCAGAACCAATGACCATAACAGTTGCATGGCACCACAAGTTTATCGGTGAGAACAAATAACCATGGATGGAATTGGTTATGACGTTATATGACTTGAAGAAAAAAAAGACAAAATGGGACAAAATATGTGGGTACATTTCAAAAGTACTCGCATATTTTGTCCCATCACATATAAATTCAACCAGCAACCGGCAGTATCATTGGCAACGTGGATTGTACTACAGAAAAACAACATTAGTCTAGTTAATTAAATGACATATTTCTATGTGCCAAAAATAATCCGATATATACTAATCTGAAGCAAAATTATATGTTTACAGTATGTACCACTATGCAGTGGGACTGTAATGCGGGTACTTTCAATATGAGAGCATGAGCATGAGCATGATTGACCGCCCGCGGTTGCTACTCCGTTATTGCCAGATCAGCTGTAATTACACAGAGAACCAATAGATGATGCTTGGGATTAACATTCATCCTCAATGTGTAAAAACTGGTGACCTTAATCTTTATATTAGGCAATACCAGCACCGGCCGCATCCGAATGCCGGTCAAAGAAGGAGTGTGTATAGGAATATGTTGACGTGATACTCGCTTTTTTGGAAGCCGAGAACACCTCTGCACTTCCACGAGAAATCACTGGGATGTTGGAGAAAAGGGTAAGGTTTGCAGCAGATTTCGTTTTGGTAAACGATGCGCTGAGTTCTAATACTGGGTTCATAATACCAAATATCGCGCGTACGAGTTCATTATATCTTTTACGGAAATCATAACGCGATCCGAACTCATTCCGGTTGATGATGTAACACCGCAAAAATAAAGCGCACGCAAGGATACCGGACCTATAACCTAATCAAGACAGACTCAAATATTCGAAAATCTGTTTATGAAGTCATTATGCAACTACCGAAACGTATCTCTCATTGATTTATCTCAGCTGACTACACAATGTTACGAAGCAACCATATATGCATTAACCAAAAACAAGAAAAAAGTAAATATATAGGCCCTCAACACATACTGCAAGCGGTCAGCAAGAGAACTTCAAAAACGGCCTATTTGCTTGGCCATCGCCGTTTGAAACGAACGAAAAAAGAAAGAAAAAGAAAAAAAAGGATGTGTGCGTTGACAGACGAGTCGCGTATAATCCTGATATTAATTGCAAATAATTGCGATATTTGGTGGCGATTAATTACGATGTTTTGTCGCGATTAATTATTTACGATATTTATCGAACGAACGGAACCTACTCCGAATCACTGCGTGCTGGAATAGAACCTACGGGTGGACAGTCTGCGAATAAATGGTTTGGTTCACCTCGGAAGTCACAACACACCGAAAATCCATATTCGAGCAAAGTTCACCTGGGCCGGAAACACGTTTACCCCGGAAAGTTATGCGCGACCGCTCTATTCCCTCTTACCGACGCATACGCGGAGACACGGTATTTCGCGTTGATTACCACTTACTTCTTGAATAATGAAGCGAAGATACCTACTGAGTATGAAAAACTGGCAAAGTTTCATGCATTCATAGCTAGAAAATTTAAAAAAATGCAAATACGCATATCTAACAAGACCGAGTACTAATTAGATTCAACAAAATGCCAAAATAATCGCAATCAAAATTTATTTGCCATGCTAACCGACAAGATTTCTACTTAATTAAATAAAAAATTGTCTATGTGTTTCAGTATTTACTCAAAAGCTAGAAAAATCATAAAACAAGGGCATAAAACTGCTCAAAATGAAAGCAGAGAAAAAAAACAAAAAAAAAACATTGGTTCTCTTTTGCCATGCAAATCAAACAAAAAACACAGGCAAAACGTCACCAACACCAACCCGGTGGCATCGGTCTTGTTTCCTGAAGCTGCCGTGAAAGACAGTGGCGCTAGTCTCATTTATGTTCTTGAAGGTTTGTTCACACAGCAGTGTAAGCGTGACGAGCAAAGCATAATATATGTTGTAGAGAGTTATGCGGCTTGAATCAATTTAAATATTAAAAAATAGCTTGGCTTAGCTTTGTAAATTTGAAACACACAGGCATTGATACGCTTTCTCTTTTACACATACATTGAGATGGTATTCTTTAAGTCATCGCACGTTTGCCAGCTACCTGTAAGAAACACCGCCTTTCGCAATCGGCAAGAGCAAACGTTGTGTACATTCTATAACAATGCAATTTTTTGTTTTATCAAGTAAACCTCTCGACGTTATGTGTAATAAACATATCATCCGAAAACAACACGTAAGTACACTGCCGCTGAACACCGACACTGCGTGCACGTATGAACAATGCTTTTTTTCTTGTTTCGATGAATCAGCTGTCAAATTGCATGTAAAATTGATCCAGTGATCCAGCTAATGCTGGCTTCACTTATGTTGTAGGTAAACGTCAGTGATGCCACCGGGTTGACCAACACTAATACTTATCCTTTAATTCCCGCGTCCTCTCTGAACTATCCCGCTAGTGAGAGAAAGTGCCGCACGCAAGAGCAACGGTCATCCTGCACTCGCACTTCTCTCGCTTTTCCTTGTTCACCTTGCACTTACTCACACACACACTTATGACAAGGCAAGGGCTAGCGGTAAACCCAAGTATGATGACAGTTCTACAAGGTATGCTACATTTTTGTCTATCCACGCACACAAACAAATTTCGTTATGAAAAATTTCGCGTTTTGTATGGGATTCAGAACATTTTTGGAAATTTCTCGTTTCATGTTGTTTTATATCTGATTTTTTTGGTTGGAGAGTGAATCTCCAGTTGAAACACACTAGAAATTGATATTAATTTAGATTTAGTGTGAAAAATTGTGACAATATGTCGAAATAAAATATATAAAAATGCTATATTTCTAATAGTTGGAGCATAATCTTAGCCATTGTCATAGCTCATGACTTTTGTTACTGTATGAAACATAAGCGACTCTATTTAGAAGCGCTATTAGAGTACAAGAAAAAAACGAAAAGTGCAAAAAGGTTACCGGCAAATTGATGAAAAACAGCATTTTTTACCTAAACCGCAGCATGTTTATGTATTCCCCACAAATAAAACATGTTTCAACATCATTTCTATAACTTTTCAGGAAAGTATGTTTTATAAGTTTAGTTTAAAATGCAAAATCATTTAAAATTTCATACAAAATTGGAAAAAGTTCATAACGATCACTAATACTAATGCATCGACGTGAATAGCATACCTTGTAGAACTGTCATCATACTTGGAGCGGTAAACGTGCTCCGCCAACGAAAAAGAAATGCAGCTCTCACAAATTAGCCACAAAATTGCACGAATCTTTCACGGATTTCAACATTGACGTCACTCTCACCGATAATACGAAACCGCCACATTTCGTATTACCTTTTACTCCACCCTTTGCACTTAAAATATAACGATTACGCGACGGGAAGGCTAAATAAAATACGTTAACATTATTGCACTATCCCCAACCGTACTCGACAATCCTAGGAACACTTCATCGCGATTCAAATCAAACACTTGGAATTCACACCGAAACAACAGCGACCTTCATTCAATAAACGTAGACACATCACTTTTCCAGATAGAAAATATATAACTTATAAAAACTTGAAAAAACGATGAAAAATTCCGACGAGAAACATTTTCACGTCCGTTCTTGATCACAGCTTGCTTCGATCTGTAATGCGGGTACTTTCAATATGGGACAAAAACAACTTGGTGTTTTTTCCATGTTTTTCCATACAAAAGTATCAATTTTAATTTTTTCTTAGAAAATATGATAACAATTAAGTCGATTCCCGATGATAACTCAAAAGTGACCAAAATCAGTATGGGACAGTTATGCGGGTACCGGCAGTAAACACCTTGCTCGACTAGTGGAGCTTGTCCGTATCAGCATCCCTGTGAGCGGACCTTTCGGAAGCGGAAGTCCACGCTAATTGCTTTTACACAAACTATTAAACCTGCAACTGTTGGCGATTTTCGCGAACCAGACAATTTCCGCAAAGGTTCCAAGCGTACCAAAGGTACTAGGAGGGACATTTGGAGATAACTTGCCACCCTAACGAAGATTGTCACCAGGGGACTCTGTTGGCAGCTACGACTGTCCTCCGAAAGATGTCACCGAGTGCTTTGTGTCAGAGTCGGTTAGTCTGGTCAGTCAGTAAAGAATAATAAACATGTTTTAGTCTGGTAAATAATAATGTTTTTATTTTACTTTGTACTGTGATCAAATATATTTTTTACCCGTTTGTGGTATTTCTTATCTTATAAATAATAAATCCGACTCTTAGCTCTTACATCACATGTTTTATTATGCTCTCTTATGTCATACCCAGATACAACACAGACTACGTACTTATGAATAATGACATTACCACATCTCCCTTTCATTTAAGATTATTAATTTTATTTCAGTCGTTGAATCTGATGGGTTTTCTTATAACTCTCTGCGATCTTCCACGTTGAGTGTCTTTATTCGGTTCTGAAATTAATGGGCTTCGATCCTGCTCAATCTGTTCACTAAAAATCACCTGTGAATCCATTCTTTGAGAACTCTGTGTATTGGCATCCTCCACGTCACCGGCATCATCCTCCTGTCCTACTGCGCTATCGGGATTCTCTACCTGCAGGGGCAAACGTTTAAGATGACTGGAATTTCGATCGTAGATCTTATTTGTGACGGTACTCTGTACCGTTACACGTGGTCCTTGCTTATCAGTAACCGTTAATATAGCTGGATCAAATGTTGGAGTTAGTTTGTTTCTCGGAAGTAAATTTTTCATTAACACTCTGTCTCCAATCTTTAACTCTGAAAACTTTGTTCTCCTACGGAAGTTCTCCGCTAACATTCCTTTCTCCTTATTTGACCAATCACGATCTCTATAATCCGTAGGTTGTACAGCAGTACCCAAATCTTGCAATGCCGGTAGTTTCGTCCTTATATTCCTTCCTAACAATAACTCACTTGGAGTCTTGCCAGTGGTAGAGTGCGGAGTTGAATAATACATGGACAAATAAGTCATCAGATCCCGCTTCCAATCTTGCTTTAATGCTTGACTTATTTTCAAGCGTTTAATCAGTGACCTATTTTGCACTCTACGAGGCCATTTTCTTGGGGCCAGTATGGTGTCGTTTTGTTAAGAGTAATCGCTTTTTGTTTGCAGTACTGATCAAACTCACCACTAACGAATTGTCGACCATTGTCTAGCGTTATAGTCATGGGATATCCTAGCCTAACAAATATCTTCTCCAAACGATCAGCTGTCTCACTCGCCGTGATTTTTTTCATTATTTCAACCTCTTTGTAACGACTGAAATAATCTATTATAACCAAAAGATAATCCCCTGATGGCAACGGCCCAAGAAAATCAATGGCTACATCGATCCATGGAGACTCCGGCAATGGACGTCTCGCCATAGGTTCTGGTCGATCTGGTTGACTAACAACTCGACATCCTTCACACGAATCAACCACTCGAAAGACTGCTTCGTCCATTCCCGGCCACCAACATGTATTCCGCAATCTTTGTTGCATTTTTGTGCGGCCTGGATGACCTTCATGCGCCAATTGCACCATACGTTGTCTCAAACATTTTGGAACTACCAGACGTGAGCCGCGAACGACTATATTTCCCACCTTGCCAAGTTCATTCCTAATAAAATGATAGTGCTTGATCACCTCCGAAGTATAATTCCAGACTCCACGATCCAGGAACTCTCGTAGCTCACAAAGTTCAGCATCATTAGTAGATGACATCTCCAGTTCACCTATATCCACAGCGGCAAGTTCTACAATAGTCTGAATCTGGATCGAACGGTTCTGTTTCAGTTGCAATGGAAAGTCGAGACAAAGGATCAGCGATGTTTGATTTACCCTTTCTATAGACCACATCATAGCTGAACGCTTGCAGCCTCAATACCCAACGTTCAATACGTAGGCATGGTGTGGATTCCGGCGAAAATATTACCTCTAACGGTTTATGATCGGTTTCAAGCTCAAAACGAATTTCAATTAAATATATTAGGAACCTTTCTACCGCCCAAACAAGCGCCAAAGCTTCTTTTTCAGTTTGAGCGTATCGACGTTCTGTGTCTGTGAGACTTTTACTAGCATACATCACAACTCTGGGATTCTCACCATCAAACTGAAGCAAAACTGCTCCTAAGCCTACTGGAGACGCATCGGCAACTACTCTCGTCTTCAACTTTGGATCAAAATGAGAGAGAGCTTCCACTTTAGCAATAAGTTTATTAAGCTGCTCAAAAGCCCGTTTCTCCTCAGTATCCCATTTGAAAACTGATTTGTTCTTGGTCAATTCTCTTAGCGGAAATGAAATGGTTGCCAGATCCGGTATAAAAGCTCCAACGTAGTTCACCAGTCCAAGATAGCTGCGTACCTCTTCTGCATTAGCAGGGGCCCGAAAATTCTTAATTGCTTCAACTTTCAAAAGTGTAGGAATCATTCCGTTTCCATCAAAGTGGTGGCCCAAAAAATCAATCTCTTTTAGTTTGAAAACGCATTTTTCCTGGTTCAAAAGAATGCCATATTCACGCATCTTGCTCATAACTTTCGCAAATGATTCATCATGTTCTGCTTCCGTTTTCCCGAACACAATGATGTCATCTATGAAGTTAACCGCACATCCACAATCAGCCAAAATTTGTTCAATTACTTTCTGGAACATTTCCGGTGCGCAGGATATCCCAAAAACCAAACGTTTGTATCGGTACAATCCCTTATGAGTTATAAATGTAGTTATTGGTTTGCTCTCGTCGTCTAATTCCAACTGGTGGAAAGCTTCTCTAATATCCAGCCTCGAAAAGTAGATCGCTCCATTCAATTTCCAACGAATATCTTCAATGGTTGGCAATGGATGTATTTCACGAAGAATGGCCTTATTTACCTGCCGCATATCAATGCACAACCGTATATCCCCGCTATCTTTTAAGACAATAACCATAGGTGACACCCATCTGCTAGGCTCCGCAACTTTTTCAATTACATCTTTCGCAAGTAATTCATTCAATTTTAATTCAACCTGCTCGAGAGTAGCAAACGGAAGCCTACGCAAACGCTGCGCAACTGGCGGTACCGATTTATCCACTGGCAAGTGTATTCTTCACTACATAAAACACTGCCCTGGCTTTCAGCTGATTGTTTTTATCATGAACCACTATTTCTGATTCGAACATATGTGACACTTCCAAACAATCTTTTTGAGCATATGCTTTGAACTTCCGATCCGGACGTTGCAAGTCACCAACCGTTTGAACACCATTTTTAACCATCATATTCCATGTGCAATCATCAATAATGTTAGACTGAACTCCTGAGTCAATTTGCATCTCAATGAGTACTCCTCCAACTTCTGCCCACAACAGTTCATCTCTTTCATTTGCAGACCACACCATCTCGACAAGTTCAACCTGCTCTTCCTCCACACCGCTGTCTTCAATTGCATGAACTTGGCGATAGGGCCTAGAGTAGGGCTTATTTCGCGTATATTTCGGGTACGGTTTCGAATGTGTTGGCCTTTGTTGTTCATAATCGCACGATCTTTTAGGATGAGCTGGGTTCACTCGTTTCGGTGCTGTACTCGTAGTAGGTTTCGATGTTAAACCACTATTACTGGAATTATCGAAACAAACCGCCTGGAAGTGGCCACGTCTACCACAATAAGAACAGGATTTGTTCCATGCAGGACAACCTTGCTGAGAGGTATGGTATTTTCCGCAAAATCGACATTGTGTTCCCATACGCTCCGGTCACCGGTTGATGATGAGCGCTCTGTCCGCTGATCTGCTCGCTTGCGGCTCGGCTAGTTTCGTAAGCATTTGTCTGTTTGATTGTCTCTTCCAAAGACAGATTTGATTCCTGAAGCAACTTCTCCCGTAAATGTGTAGGAGCAAATTGCAGTGTCTTGTCAACAACTGCTAATTTGGAACTTTCGGTTGCAGTTCTCCCGAAGTTACACTTACTTGCGTGAACCTGTGTTCGCATTACAAATTAAGCTAATGTTTCACCAGGTTCTGGTTTCATGGCCCAGAAAATGTATCTTTCATGAGCTTCATGGCGCTGCGGAGCAAAATATTCATCGAGTTTTCTGATAGCCACGTCATAAGGATCAATCTTTTTTCCTTGTCTTCGGCGACATCCGCGCCAGGAATGTTGAAAAAGATTTCCTGGAGTTCAAAACCACCATGCGCCAACAAAACATCCTTTTTCTCATTCGAATCCGTTATCTTAGCCGCTCTGAGGCAAATTTCAAAACCTCTCTTCCAGGTGTGCCATTTTTGTCTTCGATCAGTAAGGTCTACGCCCGCGAACGTAAATGGTGGAAGGTTTGAAAATGCTTCACCTTCCATTCTAAAAAAAATAATTATCCATATTTAAACTTACTATAAATCTTTATCAACATACCTACTACAACAACAATAAAATCTGTACCAAACCGTTGCCAAGTTACGGTAGCCTTCCTTCGCTTCCAAGTCGCGAGATCTTCCTGCCGCTTTCACGTCGCGGTAGTTACTTGCCGCTTCCTTATCGCGGTAGCCTTTGTCTAATTTCTCGACACGTTAATCTGTTCCCACTTCCGTATCGTGGTAGCCGATTTCCACTTCCGTGTTGTGGTAGCCAAACGCCGCTAGCTTGTCGCGGTAGTCGTATCCACTTACTTGTCGTGGTATCAAATTCCCGCTATCTTGTCGCGGTAGTTATTTTCCTCTGCCTAGTAAAATCTAGGCAAACAAATCCAATTCATGTTTTGCACTAATCTTGTTTTTTTTCTCTTACCTTCAACCTTGAACAGCTAATAATACCTGCGAAACCTAAAGTCCTTCGCAAATCACTATCCTCGTCGCCAATTTGTGGTATTTCTTATCTTATAAATAATAAATCCGACTCTTAGCTCTTACATCACATGTTTTATTATGCTCTCTTATGTCATACCCAGATACAACACAGACTACGTACTTATGAATAATGACATTACCACACCGTTTATCACGTTCGCGGTAAAAAATGAACTTTTTTCAGATGGTAATGAAAAAAAAAAACTAAGACAGATAATTGAGTTAGATAAATTTCCCATTAATGGTAATTATGTTATCCTATTTGCAAAAAAATCCACGCCCTTGCGAGCGGTCTTCCGGCAGTTAACCGGAACATTCGCCATGGCGGACGAAAACATGCGTGTAGCCATGTTTTAAGCTCTTTCTTCGTTTTTTTTTTATTATTCCTCCTCTGTTTTCGCGACAAAATTGTCGGAATAGATCTTGCGCTTCAAGTTTGACCAGAAATTCTCGATGGGATGCAACTGGGGGACGTTGGGCGGATTCGCCGACTTCGGTACCACATCGATATTCAGCCGCTCCATCTCCACCAACGATCGCTTCGAGTAGTGGGCCGACGCCAAATCTGCCGTGTCTTCGCCCTTATGGTATTTCTTGATGAACGACGCAACTTCTGGCAGGCACTTCGTACTATAAATTTCCCCGTTTACGGCCAGCCCGGAGCGAAAGAAGAGCGGCGTTGACATCCCCTTCTCGCTGATTGTCAGCCACAGCAGCATCTATTTGGGGAACTTGGTATGTGAAATTAATTTCACCTCGGAGCTCACTTCCTTCGTGGGAGAAGTGAAATACGGAGTGCCCTGCTGGTCGTTGCCATCCAGGGTGAGATAGGTCTCGTCGTCCATCACCACTGCCACGTCGCGATTCGCCGGGAAAATCGACTTCACCATATTATCCAACCGCTATCGCTGCGTCATTGCCTGCAGCTCCGTGACTAGTGGACGGGACTGTCGCTTCCTGACATGTATGTCCATGTTCTCCAGATATTTTTTCACTGTTTTACCGCATGCACCAACCTTCCGGCCAAGTGCACGCAGCGATTTAGCCACTTCTCCTTCGGTCTTCCTCTTCAGCATCTTTCGAAGGTTCTTGTCGCTCAGGGTCGTTGGCCGTCCGGAACCGGGCTTTCTTTCGATGCTTTGATCGTTGTCCAATAGTGTCAAAATGTTGTAGAAGCCGGAACGGGCATGCCCAGCGTCCACAAAGTGCCGCATGATGTTCGTTTTTGACGCGGCGGGGTATCGTTCTTTGAACGTGCACACTTCTGAACGGAGTAGCTTAACTTTTGTCGCCATCACAGTTAGAGTTTTACTGATAGAGTTTTCCATTTTTTTGAAGTAGAATACTTCTCTCAGGAAGTTCGGCTACATAGGGATGTGAAATGAAAATCTAAAACCGAAAAAAATTGAAAAATATGTCCAATTTCATATGCTAATAAATCGGTTAGTATTCGATGGATTTACTTCGTTCTTGCAGCAAAAGATTGGAAAATCTTCTAAGATTCTTCCCAAAATAAGAAAATTGTAATTTTATTATTCACACTATTGTACTATTGAAAACAGTCAAGCCTTGTCAAAACGAAAAATTCGACCTCTGATTGGTCGTTATATGCTTGCTTCCCAAGCACGGTCGACAGGATCATATACCTTGCAATTGAAAACATGCTATTTGGCCTATATAAGAGCCTGTTTCAGCCGGAGCCGCTCACAATAGTTCTAGACAGCGACAACAGCAGTCGTCCTTCCTTAGCAGCAGCACTAGCCCTGTGGTTGGTCACCACGTCTCAGAAGCAGCGCGGTTTTTCTCAACGTGTGCCACCAGACAGCTATTATTCCCCCCGTGTTGGGGCAGCATGAAGATTGCCATCAGGAAATCCAATTTTGGAATTCAAAATGCCTTTTTTAAGGCAAATAAACAATTCATTAAAAGTTAATAATTTTTGTCAACGCAAGCAAGCATTCTGTGTTGCATCCTAGCAATTTAAATCTGTCGCACCCGTCGAATTTACTGAATGTGAAATAGCTTCCACAGTGCATGTTGTCCGTGTATCTTAATTCCCCCAATGTTAGGACAGCTCAAAAGTTGAAATCAGCAACCGATTTTGAACCGCAAAATGCTTTTTTCAAGGCAAATAAAAAGATAATTGAAGGTTAATAATTTTCTGGCATCAACACAAGCAGACATTCTGTGCGGGATGCAATCAAATTCTGTTGTAGTTGTCTAATTTTCACTTTATTTAGTAAACCACCCCACTGTAGGGGCAGCGCAAAGGCTGCGATCAGCATAACCGACATTGAATAATAAACTGCCCTGTTAGAACGCATTCACAAAAGCAGTTAGCTCGACTATGCAGAGCTAATATGAAGTCGATTCAACCAATCAGCATAAACAGAATTTCGTCGTCTCCCAGCTGCCAAGTTGCAACATGATGCAACACGCAACAGCGAGCAAACGAAATCGCTTGAAGTTACAAACCGCAATAAGATACGGGTTAAAACCGTTGCGTGTGTGAGAGCACCATCGGTGTTTATTCGCTGGATACAAAAATCAAATGCGAATTTTGGAATAATTCGTCTAAAGAACATAAGGAAACGGTAAACCTGAACTGAAAGGCGTGGCCTATTACGTAGCACCCTTCGGTTATAAAAGAGTGTTTCTGGTAAAACTAGCTACATTCATTAGTCGGAAGGTGAACTGGATGGACCGTCCACAACGTTGACAGCAGTAACAGCAGATATCGGCACTCAGCAGTAACAGACCATAGCAGCGGTCGCGCCTGTGGCTGCCTTCAAATTAAACAAATCACTTGCCCTGTGGTTGGTCACCACGTCTCAGGCCTCTGCCAGGCTGAACGCCAACGCGAGCGATCGGACGAGATTTTTGCGGTACATCAGCCGGCACTTCCTCTAATGGAAAAGTAGGATCATTTTGTTTAGAAGAATATTACTGTCGGTAATATTACAGAGATGCGATTGCATCATATCCGATATGGAATTGAACAATTGTTCTTTGAGGACAAATAAAACACTTAATTTGAAGAGTTAGTAGCTTTGGGTGCCAGTAGCAGTATGGTAACAGCCTCAGCGGTAGGTGCAGCCGGTACTTCCCTAAGGCCGATGTAATAAGGAAGTAAATGGAAGCGGCACGGCGAAACAGTTCGGGTGTTCTTAGACGCGCGTCATTTTTCGTACGATAGCGGCGGTATTAGCGGTAGATGCATTTGCCAACACTTACTCCAGTAAAGCCGTGTCTAATTTTCAATGTGAAAACACCTTTCTATTGTGTTGGCAGTGCGCATTAGGCCTCTGCCAGGCTAAACGCGATAAGCGGCGCGAACCGATACGCCGGCCGTAGGTTAATTTACAGCCGTAAGTAGAGCTGTGTAAAAGTATTCTACTTCAACCTTGCGGTCGTGGCTTTGCACACAACCCTCCTGTGATTTTTTTGCTAACTCATGGGTTACTATGATTGATGATGCATGAGTAGTTTTGTCAGTGCGATTAAAGGTAAACCCATGAAAAATCGGCAATTTTTGTCCATTCCACCTCGTTGCACGGATACAAAAAAAAAAGAATAGAGGATTTCTGTCGGACTATACCCCATGTCTTTTTCTAACTAATTTCTATTTTTACAACGACTTTTTACCCGTCAATTAAAATAAGTAAATGAGAATCAGGTTTGAACCTGAAAGGATGAAACAAATTTCGACGAAAACTTCTGCTGAAATCCTGAGTTACGATTCATAAAAACAATTTGTTATGCTATTTACAGTCCATCAAACCTGCGTTGATCAGACTTTACCAAAAAACGCAATTCATTTAACTATTCGCTTTCTGTAGTTATTTTATTAGTTCTATCTCGTACATCATCTCACTCTCAATCTCTCATATTACCTGTCGCTTTTTCTTCCCTTTCCACTTGTTTTTTTTCATTCAGCGTTATTCTTCATTCAGGTATATTCACTTGCTTGTCAATCGTTCAAGGTTTGTATATATGGTGGTTAGCAATACTCAGAGGGAGATATATGCGAAGAGAATGTTGTGAGCCAAACGAACATGTCAAAATCCGAGCCAAACGAACAAGAAAGGTAATAAAGGGTGAAATCAAAGAAATTGTTATCGGTTTCCGTTATACTCTACTAAATTTAGTAGAGTATAACGGAAACCGGTAACTATCTCTTTGATTTCTCAATCACTCTGCTAAGACGCTCGGTATAGATTTTCTAAATTTAATAAAGGGTGATTTTTTAAGAATTTAGTTTTTCTTTAAAAAAAAAACGCATTAAAATTACAAAACTGTATGAAATCTTTATTTGAGCCGATAAATTGGTTTATGCCATTTACTTTTTAAATATAATTTCATTCAAATGTTGGCCACGGATACGTTTTAAATGGTCCATACGAAAAGTCCAATTTTGGGTCACTTTTTCGAGCATTTCGGCTGGTATCTCGCGAATAACGCGTGTAATGTTGTCTTTCAAGGCTGGAATTGTTGTTGGCTTATCCGCATAGATGAGAGACTTAACGTAGCCCCACAAAAAATAATCTAGCGGTGTTAAATCGCATGATCTAGGCGGCCAATTCACCGGTCCATTTCGTGAGATGAATTGCTCACCGAACTCATTCCGCAACATGTCCATTGATTCGTGGATGTGTGGCACGTTGCTCCGTCTTGCTGAAACCACATGTCAACAAGACCCAGCTCTTTTATTTCCGGCAAAACATATCAGAAATCATCGTGCGATAGCGAGCGCCATTGACCGTAACGTTGCGATTTTGATCATCTTTGAAGAAGTACGGACCAATGATGCATCCAGCGTATAAACCGCACCAAACCGTGCATTTTTCTAGGTGCATTGGCGATTCTTGTATTGCCTCTGGTTGCTCTTCGATTCAAATGCGGCAATTTTGCTTTTTTACATACCCATTTAACCAGAAATGAGCTTCGTCACTGAACACAATTTTTCGGTAAAAAAGTGGATTTTCGACAAGTTGTTCTAAGGCCCAAAAATTCGATTATTTGTAAGCGTTGTTCAGGCGTAAGTCTGTTCATGGTGAAATGGCAAACCAAACTGAGTACATTAGACTTTGACAGCTGTCAAAATTCCCGCGTGAACTGTCAAATCTGAATACACGAAAAACCAAATAGCAAAAAAATCACCCTTTACATTGAGAGGTATTGCAATCAGGTAGAATAAAGAAAATTTTTATTTTCACACGTTTCTCGTATTCTGTTTCTAAACAATGAATTGAGAATGTTCCAAAATTGCTTTATCACACTGATTCTTAACTGGTAGTTCACAAATCTTCTTATGGTCAACAAAATAATGTTTAATTATAGTGCAAGTATATAAAATTAATCCTAAATATACAACTTAATACCCTCACGGTTTTTGTGATGAGCTTGATTATTCCCCAGAACTTCCATCGTCAAAATCAGTTATACGAGTCGAAAGAAAAAGTTAGTCAACATTACGCTTTGAAAAGAGATCTGGCATCTCTGACATGTGAAACCTAGTTGCCAAATTGGCGGTTTTTTCATCGCATATCTCTCTCTCTCTCTATCTCTCTCTCTTTCTCTCTCTCTCTCTCTCTCTCTGAGTATCTCTAACGGTGGTAGGTAGACCCTACAATCTTCAAATTCGGCAGAAACTTTGATGAACAGCTCATTCGTTTTGACAGTGGTTTTACTTAATTTTTTTTGCTCAAAAGTTTCTTTTTGCATCCAGGAATCGATTCCAACACGCAGTTCGTTTTGGAAAAGCTCTAACAACTAAAAATAAAGGACCGTTGGAAACGCACATAGAATTTTCAAGAGTGTGTTTTTCTTCCGGACATCAGTTTAAAATAAACTATAACAAGCCTTTCTTACCTACTTTGATTTTACTTTTATGGCGACCCTTATTGCTGAATCCAGAAACAATAGGACCTTCAGGATATTACATTGGCCTGAGCTAATTAAACCAAGCTTTGTTTGATATATTGGAATAATGGTGGTTCTACCGAATTTTTCATCGACTCAGGAGTAAAAGATGGCACAGTAGGTGGTTGATGTCTATCTTTGACATTCGTGTATTGCGTGCTCGCACGCGATTGTTTTATTGTACGCGGAAATTATAGCTTGAAACTTTCCACCACTGAGCAGGAAAGTAGGGAAAACAAATATATAACCACCAAGTTTATGAAATTTCTAAACCGGTGTTTGCGCTTATATGCCTAACGTGAACCGATAAGCAGCAGTATCACGTTGTCAAGTGAAGAAACGGTAAGAAATACATTATTTACATAAGTATTTTGTGTTTTCGACTACACTACAACTTCGCGCAATATGCCCCACCGCCAGTCGGGGTGATTGCTTGTGATTTTACTTCTGAGACTTCAAGCTCTTCATCACTTCGCGTGCTGAGCTCTGTTAAGAGTAGGGATAAATGACAGAAGTACGGTTAACATCGAAAAAAAAAACCTGCATGCTATATATTGGCCATCTGCATTGAGGCATTTGGCCCAGGTAGATTAACCCTCTAGTGCCCATTTGGCGGGCTTCAGTCAAACCTTTAAAAAGCTTCAATAAATACTTAAAAAGTGTTTATAATGATTTTTAGTGATTTTACCGAAGCCCGTCTAGAAATTAACTTGGGCACTAGAGGGTTAAAAAGCATGCTGTTTCGTTTTTTTATAATAATTGTAGTGTTTTTGTGTAACGGTTATTACAAAATAAATTAACTGCTGAGTATTAAATTAAATAGGGTACCTAAATTCATAAAATATTTGTTGTTTGTGGTAAGCACAACTATGATATTGACGTTCTTTTTTCGGGGGGGAAGGGGGTGTTTTATATCTTTTTCCCTAATAAAGATAACTAACCACAACTTTTATTCTTCTTTGTTTATCTCATTTATGTATATGTCATACATTATTAAAACCTATTGTGTAGTTAGAGAGTTATTACCGACTCAAATCTGATGTTACATTCCAGCCAATATCATTACCGCTTGAAGGAATGTAACTCAGTATATAAAACGAAGACATAGACCTGCGTCAAAAATAATAAGTAATTTAGAAAACAGTGGAAATTTCAACCGACGTTTTCTACGTTCAGAGTTTATGCGGTTAGCCCTCTTATGCTATCGGTATAGTTCAGTATTCTCCAGTTATAATAGTAGACCTATGTGTTTGAAACAGATGATATTTGCAGTTTTGCAGATAGCCGAACGTCTACTATAAAAAGCTCATTCAGTCTTGACCCAAAAATTTCGAAGCTCGTAGAAAGCTTACCACGTAGGAGGACAACAATATCCTTCAAGTTTGTTTTACCATATTATAGCGGAATACTTCCACCCCACGTGCACATCATGATGACAAAATTCCTTCACATGTAATCCTGAACGCGGACACGGATAAAACCGAAACACGTGAGAGGATTCATTGTAATGTAGGTACATACCACATAGCGAGCAGAATGTTTCACCCGCATATATTAGAATGAAGATGACGTTTAATGCAACAGCAGACTCCAGTACACGGGGAAAACACTCCGCAGACTAGGGACCGGAGAATCACCGAACGAAAACGCGGCAGCAGACCGAGGGATTGGTGATTTTTCCTGTTTTCGCTGTTGCGTATGGAAACCAGAGAGCTCATCTTCCGCGTTTGTTTTTCTTTTTTTTTTTGGAAAAGTGGCGAGAGTCTGTGTCTGTGTTGATGAGAGAGCAGAGAATAGACCACCAGATTGTGTCTTTTATTGTTGTCAAAAATTTTCTCAATGACGTTTTCAGTTTGGCAAATCCGTGTATTTTGTACGTTCGTTTTGGATACGTCGTCAAAAAGATGTGGGATTTTGTGAGTGTTTTTTACCCTTACTGACTATGATAAACTAGTTCAAGTACTTTTTGAACGTGTTGTTTTCCAATGAGTTTGTGTTTTAGAATTTTCGTTACATTGTGGGTTCGATTTTGTGAATGAAAATGGAATCTGTCTGACAGAGGAATTCACCAGGATGTGTGCAATTAGGAAAATGTGAGAAATAGAATGAAATCTTTTGCCTCAAAGGAGAGGAGACAGAGAAACTGCTGGTATTAGTTTAGTTTCAATTGATACGCGATGTAACGTACGGAAAGTGACACATGTGGATATCCGATAGGTGCTTGGGAGGGCATTATACATGCAAGCCTCGACGATAATGTGATTGACTTTTGATGGGGAAAGCAATTACAAATCTGAAACAATACACAATGATAATTCGGCTCGTTACGCGACTGTGTGTGTTTTGTATACAATAAACTCATTGAAATATTATAAAAATTCTCATTGATTATTCCGCAATGTAGTACTACCATGGTTATTATACTGTTTGAACTATCATTATGTATATAGTTTTGCTTCTTCTGGAATTGCTCCTTTCTAATTGTCTTTCTCAAGGCGACCCAGAACCGATAATATTATTATTTACGGCATCTCGAGTTAAAAGGACTTTTTGCGTGAATTCAGTCGTTATATTGATTAAGTCACCTGTTGGGACTTGATGAAACGACAAGACCTGAAAATATACAGTCCCTCTACAATTATGGGTCAGTCAACGTGTTGTCTGAATGTTCAAAAATGGATATAAAATCGTAAAAATTATCAACTACGAATGTTTTACTATCTATCTCTGTGTTCTGATGTGTACTTTCGATCAACAATCAGTTTCACTGCAGTTGATGCGTGTAATTCGGTTGGGAAGAAAAACATCACTCACATAGCAAAAGACACAATTATGGGTCAATTTTGGCATTCGAAATCATTTTGTCTATAAAATCGTCAAAATACATAACGCAAGTTATTTTATTGTTGTAAAAACTTGATAATTAGTTATTTTATTCCGTCTTGATGCATTATTATGTAAAAGTAATAAAAATAGCCAAAATATGCACAATTGTGCACCGCAAAATGTAACATTACTACAATTATGAGTCACTTCACTTATTGCACCGAGCAAAATTATAACTTTTAGTGACATTTTCAACTTTAAATCATTTCAATCGTATAAAAATCGTGAGTTACAAAAAATACCACTGCTAATGAAAATTGTTCAGTTTCGTGAGGATAAACGTATTTGCGTAAAAGTGACCCATAATTGTAGCTGACCCGTGGAGGCACTGTATATGAAGTAAACACAAAACAAGTAAGCATTGCCAATTTTTCATATACCTACTGTTTTATGGATATTTTTGTTCTATTTGCTTCTATTTTATTTAATGCACATTGCATTTAAACTACTATTGATGTTCATTCCGAGATGAACGACTTATAAAGATAAAGGTGCTGCTTGTTCATTCACAATCGCTTCTAGAAGTTTGGGAATGCAAAGGATTATATTTATTCCAAGATTATTACATGTTTAAGATTTCCGGTCAGTTGAAATGATATCCACTAGAAATTAGCTTTTATAGGTTTTTGTAGGGTTCCAAATTCTATTGATAGGCTAAAACAATAGAGCAGTGAGCTTCATTAGAAATATTTTCGTAAATAGGCTAAAATAAATTTGGTAAAAACTACTGATGACGACATCCTAGACTAAAATTAATGGTCGTGACAGTGAGAGATTTCTTTTTATCAAAATGACGTCTTCGAATGTCTTAGAAATGAGAAAAAAAAGTCTAGTATGTATTATTAGTTTACAAGTAATTTATAGCCTTAGATTTATACTATTTTGAATATTCATGTGGAATTTTTTATACTTTCTTGTCAACCCGTAATTCGAAGTTATTTTTTTCAGTACTTTCCAACATTTTCGACTGTTGGCTACTAGATAAACTTTGTAAACTGTTTTCTTCTAGTAGAATGACTTTTGCAACCAAAATGGCTGCTGGTTATTTATTGAAATAAAATCCAACCATTTCTATAGTAAATTTAAAACATTAGATGATATCTATTTTACTTTTTCAAATTTCTGTACCCTTTGTTTAATTACCTGTTTTACCATGTTTTTTTAAATATACCAAAACGTACAATTAAACTTTTTTTTTTCAAGACACGCAAACTGTGTCTAGTTTTTGATTTCATCGCCAAAAAATAGTTTAAAAAATCCTTTTTATTGTGTCAACGTTCTTAATTTTACCGATTTATCTTTGCAATTTTTCTTTGCCATGAAAATTACTGTGGATTTTATTTATGTTATCAGGCTTCTAAATGGTAACGGCAGTACAGTTTTTAATGCGTTCCTATGTCCTTCTTCCGTTGTTAAGGTTCACTATCTAAATACATTCTTGAACAAACATGTTCAACGATTACTCGCCACCACGACATTCTTTTTTCCTGAATGTGAGTGCGAAGATTTCGGAAATTACTATTATCCTTAATGTTGTAATAATATTTCATAACAGAAATAGAATAAAGTAGGCAGAAGAAACAACAGCATAACATCGCTAAACGATGTGCGCGAATGTTTTTCTACCATTTGTTGTGTGTGTGAGAGGCAACAATCGTTATACACTTACGAGCAAAAGCCTACTGCGAGGCACACTAATAAGGCGAACCAATTTCTGGCTAAGAACGAAAACAAAGTTTCGTAACAAACCATGGCGACCAATTTCCCCGCAAACAAATTGTATTTCCCCGCTATGATTGAACATTTCATCTCTAAAAGATCCTAACTCATTGACCGTGCATCGTAGAATCCAATATAATACACTAAGGTCGTGGTTTTTTACGCGGTTTTTTACGCGGTTTTTTTACGCGGCTTTTTACACCGATTCCGGAATTTACGCGGTTTCCAGAATTTACGCGAATTCCAGAATTTACGCGGTATTTTTTTCTCACGCAGATGGCAGGATTTCTTCACTTGGGTTCCGGAATTTACTCGGATTGCGGAATTTACGCGGGTTTTTCTACGTGGTTTATTTATACGCGGCATATTAATTTGCAACAGACAAAAATGATCAACAAAAAATCCTGTACAACTCTTACGCCACTTTCATTCACTATTTTTTCAAATCCTGGTCGTTTTCGAAGACCTTCCTTGTTTTTCGGAGTTTGCCTTTAATGATCGCCCAGATTTTTTCTATTAGGCGATGTTCTGGCGAGTTTTGAAGATTTTTTTCCTTTGGCAAAAAAGTAACATTTAACATTACAAAGAAACAAAAAAAACTTGTCGATTGGAATACATACAAAAGGGGCGTCGCCCTAGAGTTGTGGATAACGTTTCTGCCAACCACGCCGGTGGTAGCCTGAATTCAAATTTCGATATCTGTCGGTGGATGTGAGATAGCATGAGCCTTTAATAACCCAATTAGGCTAAGTTCAATCCTAGCTGATATCGAAGGATTCTCTAAGATGAAATTTCTGGGATAGCGTATTCCATCTGACGAAGAAGTTAATTAGGTACCGGACTGAGCTGAGTCGCTTTTGGTGAAATTTGAACGACAAAAAATAAAAAGGCTAAAAAACATCCTATGTTTCCAACTATTTATTCACCTAAAACAATTAATAATTTTGAGTATATCTTTTAAGGAGAATTAGGATTGTTTTCAACGAAAACTATGTTTTAATTTTGGGGCTGTGATGATGCCTCTCAGGACACAAATATTGTCCATAATCGGACTCTTAAAGGTTTAACAGAGAATAAAATAAAATGTAAAATTGGCCTCTTGCTTTGGTAAACCGGCTCCAAAGCTGAAAAATAAACCGGACCGGGCCTAAAATTTAGCCTAAATTGCTGTTAATTTTAAATAAATAAG
Source organism: Wyeomyia smithii (assembly GCF_029784165.1). Lineage (NCBI taxonomy): Eukaryota > Metazoa > Arthropoda > Insecta > Diptera > Culicidae > Wyeomyia > Wyeomyia smithii. The sequence continues at coordinate 176,053,935 of NC_073695.1, forward strand.
TAGGGTTGTTGACGGCTTCGTCAGGTCGTTCATATTAGTAGACGGTTCGGTTCTTCTGTTTTTATTTCATTTGGATACTAAATATAACTTTTTTGTTCACATGAATAAAAAACTTAAGATGTAGTATTTTTTTTTATCTAGAAATGCATTTTAATTCATTTCGGTTTTGTATTCTTGCAAGAAACGTTGAATTGATGCATGAATTCTGATCATTTAAAATTAAACCAGGGGCAAGAAGTCAAATTGACACAGAATATCGTTCCAGGGATTAAGTGCTATTCTGAGTAGTTTGATGAAAATATACTACATGCACACAACTACGCAAGTGTCTGCCGTGCTCTCTCCGGGAAGTAAAAAACATCGTCGACAACGACATTTTTTCCCTCGCTCGACGATAACCCGATTCTGCCCCGGACACGGCCAACGCACAGTGGGACAGATTAAAAAAAGCGGGTATTAGCTTTTGTGAAGAAACTATTGAGACAAATCGCGCCAAATGACCTATGGTCCAATATCGACCATTTTTGATTTGAATGAAACTTTGCACACGTATTTGGCTTAGCAAACTGAGCATTTTTCACAGATGGAGAGATTTTTTACACCCATGAGTTATATTCTAAAAGGGCGTAGGTTTTTTTCAAAGCATTGTAGCCCAGAAACCGAACATCCCCAACAAAGCATTCCAATGAACGTATGGTTTTTGCTGGAGAACCACGGACAAATTGAGAAAAACGTGTATTTTCATAAATATTAATAATTTTTCGAGCTTAAATTAAAAAAGAACTCGAAAACCGATGCCTTTAGAATGTTAAATACCAAGAGCTTTTTGATTCAAAATGACTCTCTGCATCTTTTAAAATCATCAGAATACAAATATTTTGAAAAATATTTGAATTAGAATTTTTATAAAAAAATTAATCTACCATAAAAAAAAAATACGCACATGACTCATGGGTGTAAAAAATCTCTCCATTTGTGAAAAATGCTCAGTTTGTTATGCCAAATACGTGTGAAAAGTTTCATTCAAATCAAAAATGGTCGATAAAATTTCGCGTATTTCCAGATCATTTGGCGCAATTCTGCTCTTTTAGTTTTTTGGCACTAATATCTTTCCAGGAGTTTCATTACTTTTTGAATAGTTTAACGTTGCAGCGTAATATTTGAAATTAGGGGGTATGTGAGAAGACCTTGAAGGATTTTTTTTTGTTTCAGAATACAGATCAAAAATGTTTACGAAAGGTCATATATCGGGTTATTTTAAGGATTTTGTTGAATAAACAAAAATTCCATCTCTCAGGGAAAAATAATGTCTTAGTGACTTCCAGTTATATGATTAACTACCTTCCTATTCTGAAACTTTTGGGAAAACTGCGAAACCAAATTTTAATTTGTTGGGTAAAGTTATAGTTACTCGATTGAAACGAAAACAAAGTTGAGGTATTAACATAAATAACTACCGAATATAAGCATGCAGAGGAGAAAAGCCATATTGAAAGATTTTACTGCTTGGAATTTTCTTTTTAATCGTAGTTATGTTATTAAATTCCTTTGGGCTCGCACTACACACGAAGCATTTCTGGCACGAAATATTCGATACTCCACTGCAGACCTTACCATAGATTATGGTGTACATCCTTTTATTACTGATAGAAACATTTGCACCGAGAGAGTTTTGGGTCTTCGTAGGTATCAGATTATCAATTTAGTCCTTTAAATCACATTTTTCGTGGATTATGAGCTCCTCCGTTTCTTTTGCAATTTTTATCCTAATTGTACGCCAAAATCTCGTTAAGAATGGACGATTGTTTGGGCTGATTATTTCCGAAGGACAATGCTTCACAGGCATTTGAAATGTAACTATAGAAGTAATGAATATCGAGCTACAATCAAAATTACTTTCCGCGTATCGTTGTTTACAATAAGAACTAGCTGATACCCAGACCGCGGTACTGTGTCATCAAGTTCAAAACGACAACCGCTTACCTCTCAAATGTACGAAATTTCAAACAAATATTAACATTACCAAGTTATATCTATAAGGTTGTATGTATGCTGCTCAAAAATCTTGAATCATGTTTCTACTTACTACTTTTACTTTAATGGCGACAGATCGTTGAGATCCTATGCCGAATACAGAATACGCATGTGGGACTTCGTGATGATGGTGCCGCTCCTCTGCACACTGCTCTTCGTATTTCACCTTTCAAAGCTATGGTGAACAGCAAGTTCGAAAGTTCGGCATCTTGCTTAAGATTATCTAACGTTACAAACGCGTCCGAAAACTCGTCCGCTGCCCTGACTAGTTTTGTTGGAAAACCATGTTCAAGCATTGTTTGCCACAGCTCGTTGCGTTGAATCATGTTTCTAGAATGTTCCAATTTCTATCAAAACTCTAACAAATTCGGGAAAAAGTATTGAAAAGATTGTTTCAGAATTAGCACAGTTCATAGTATCAGTATAGGCCCAATTTAACTTAATTTCAATGCGCTGATATCTGGAAATGCAAAATTAAAAGAGTTGTTTGCAAAGCCACGACCGCAAGGTTGACGTAGAACTACGTAATGCTGTTTGTTACATTGCTTGCATTATTACATTCGAGAAAGATCGCAAAGGATAGGTTCGAAGCGAACTTCTCTTATTTTGGATTTCAAAAAGCATATTGAGTCGATTACCGGACTAAGTGTATCATATTCGGTGATATTCGACCATTTTTGGCTATTTATCGGAAACCAGAAGTCACACCATCTTGTATTTCAAAATTATGTCTGGAGTCGATTTTTGCCCTCTGGGCATCATTCCGATTTCGGGAATCATGTTGGGTGATATTCGGTCATTTTAGGCTCCCGATTCCGAAAGTATTCATATTAGTTGGTATTTGGTCGACTTTGACTGTTTTACGAAAACCAGAAATCATCCCGGCTCCGGGAATATCTATATTCGATGGTATTCGATCAAAATTGATTGATTCTTTCAAAAACCGGAAGATTTTATTTTGGAATTGAAAATGGTCTCTGTGGTCATTTTTAGGTCTCTGGACATCATCCTGATTCCGCAACTACCCATATGTTGTGGTTTTTCGTCAATTTTAGCAGTTTGTCGGAAACCGGGAGTGACCATTTGGAGTTGATTTCTAGTCTCTGGGCCTGATTCCGGACAGACCCAGGTTTAATGGTATTTGGCCTATTTTGGTTCTCTTCTAGATACCGCAAGTCGTCAATTTGAAATCCAAATCGGGGGTCGTTTTCCGGTCTATAGACAGGTTCTGAAAATACCCACATTGGATGGTATGTGACGTTGTATTACTCAATTGTTTTTATGGCTACTAAAACCCCGGTGGAATCTGTTCCGGAAGGACCATTTTTTCTCCACAACACCTAGAGCCATAAAAATGTCCTGTGGAAATAATTTAAGGGGTTATATACCTTTTTGCTCGAGAAAAAAGAGCAAAGTTTGAATTTTTTCAAGCGTGTAGCGCCTTTTCTATTGCATAAAAGTAGTAATTTTCTTAAAGTAATCAACAACAAAAAACATGTTTATTCATAAGAAATACCTATTGTTTGTGGAATAATGGCCGTTTCCCCGAAACGCTCTTTTTTGTAGAGGTTTGCGGTGTTTACGATTGAGACCCAGCAGATCAACTGAAATCAAAGTACTCACATTATTTCATTAGTTTAGAAGTGAACGCTCATTTTCATAAGTATTTTGTTTCCAATGCAAACGGGAATGTTTTTCCAAAAAAAAAAAAAATTTTTTTTGAGCGCTAAAAATTTCATTAATTTTTTTTGCAAAGTTTGACTTCGTGTAACAAAAAACGATCGTTCAACGATTGGGGAATTAAATAACGAACATTTGAATTAAAAAGATGAAGAAAATCGGTTCAGTAGTTTTACCACAATCGTAAACACGGCAGACATTTTTTGAGCAGCACCATCTCAAGATAAACGCGTAAAAAGTTTCAAGTTAAGCTTATGCGACCGTGACGAATGCGCTTCAAATCGTTGCTCAGATCTTTTTGAAAATTTGTGAAAATGTTCTCAAGAAATTGTACTTAAGCATTAAAAAAATATTCGATTTTTTTGAAAACTAAAATGGTAAAAAAATTTAACTTCTACACATGAGGCAACCGAGGGCTCGCAGTTTCGGGGAACACACAAGCATTGGTCGCCACGACGAGATCGGCAATCAACGTCAACCTGGGTCGGTAGTCAACGTATACAACCTGGGAGGGAGAAACGAATACTACACTCAAAACACGAACATGCGTCGTTTTCTGATAGCGTGTAACCACATACATAAGACATACGTAACACTCAGGAAGAAATCTTCCAAAAAAGTTGGTACAAAATGAACTACTCGAAAGTACCAACCTCTGTAAAAAACCTCTGTTTGAATAGTTTATGGAGGTTGTGTACCTGCGCAGCCCTGCATTTGTCTCGTTCTCACTCGAAAAAATGCAGCATTAATTTTGTAAACAACGTTCAAAGTTTCGGGTTTGACCGTGATGAAGTGTGTTCGAAATTGTAACCAAAGCCTTTAAGTGATTATTACTTAAAGCTTATGAAATTTATTATTTTACGTAAAAACAATCCAAAATTTTTGTAAAACGACAATGAATTCAAAAACTGTTTGCGATGAATATTTTTTCGAGCAACGCGATACCTTTCAGTTATAACAATACTCATCGTAAAAAAATGCTTATTTTTCTTTGGTTCAAATTGACAGTCAATGACAGCTCATTCTGGTTCATTTTGACACTCACACAGCTTCGTATCCGTTTCTCTCTCCCAGCATACAACCACCTGCAATATTTTTTGAAGTAGAATACTTCTCTCAGGAAGTTCGGCTACATAGGGATGTGAAATGAAAATCTAAAACCGAAAAAAGTGAAAAATATGTCGAATTTCAAATGCTAATAAATCGGTTAGTATTCAATGGATTTCCTTTGTTCTTGTAGCAATAGATTGGAAAATCTTCTAAGATTCTTCCCAAATAAAGATAATTGTAATTTTATTATTCAAACTATTGTACTATTGAAAATAATCAAGCCTTGTCAAAACGAAAAATTCGAACTCTGATTGGTCGTTGTATGATTGCTCCCCCAGCACGGTTGACAGAATCATATACCTTGTAATTGGAAATATGCCGAAGCTGCTCATAATAGTTCTAGACAGCGACAACAGCAGTCATCCCTTAGCAGCAGCAGTGGCAGTGCAGTGGATACCAGCCATAGCGGATAGCGGCCACAGCTGTGGCGTAGCAATGAATAGCGCACAAGTTGCAGCGGATCTCAGCATCGATAGCAGCTGGGCCAGCTGATGCAGGGACAGCGGATACCAATGGCATAGGGATACCATCTGGTCGAAGTTAGAAATCAGGACACCTTTTCTCGGCACAAATTTGACTAAGCCATTCTATTCTTCAAAGTATGAGCAAATATAACACATAATATGTGATTTACCCTTTAAAATACAATATAACTCTCTTTTATTTACTTAAAATACACTCAGTTTTTATTTACGCGGGGATATGTACCTCGTGGAAAAACGCGTAATTCAAAATTCCTTCCATTTAAAAATCCACGTTAATTAGAAAATCCGTGTGGAAAAATACCTAGTGAAAAATGAGTGTATCTCCACTTTTATCAAACCGCTTTGAATTGTTACGCATCAGTAGATACTTTAGAAATTCAACACACGTAAACTGTTTCAACCTAAACTTAACAAAAGCCAGATGCTTAATGGTAACAGTAAATGCATTAACGAATCTTCTTATTACTATACTGAGTTTCAACCTATGAAAAAAAAATCGATTGCAGTGAGCGTTGCGACATGGAATCGAAAACACTTATTGAGCAATTTTCAAAAATTCTGCTCAAATTCTGACATGTCCTGCTAAATCAGGACGGATGGTATCCCTACAATGGCAGCGTATAGCGGCCACAACTGTGGCATGGCTACGAATAGCGTAGCAGTTGCAGTGGGTATATTTGACCATGAAGCATTTATGCAATAATTGAATGAAAATTGCAATTGCAACAATCGGCCTTTTTCAAGGCTACTAAATGTTTTTGGAAGAGCATAATGAATGGTCATTAATAAACTGAAACTGAGGTTTGATGCTGCTGCAAATGCATTGCAGTGTGATGTTTATTACGATTTGTTGATACTGTGCTTAACAAGCGGTATATACGAAACAAATCCGATTTCAAAATGACTGACACGCAAGCAGTCGGGTTATCTTTCTTGTAAAAGTATTCTACTTCAACCTTGCGGTCGTGGCTTTGCACACAACCCTCCTGTGATTTTTCATATGTACTTTTGCAAACATGATGCGTTTGGGAAAACACGTGTTAGAAAGCGGGCTTCCGAGGGCTCACGAATTCGGGAACACTCGAGCCTGTGTTTGCCGAAGCTTCTGAAGGGCTGTTTTATTTAGAACACTGTGGGTTTCCGTTTTGCATAAGCACTGAAGGGCAATGAAAATACCCTCCGTGGCATTGCCTAAAACACACACGCAGAGGTGTGGTGGGTTTGGACATGTCTGGTATATAACACCTTAATGAGCTTTGAATAAATAATGGTTAGATTCTAATCAAATATTCGTAAATTTCCTCAGTTTCTGAACATATTCCCGAAAAACTGGATTTCCGGCAATAAGGATTTTTTTTCCGGAGCACCGTTAACACTGAATTTAATATAGAGAAGTTACTGAGTCTTTTGGTGCTAAAACTATCGAAATCTGATGAAAACTGTCAAAGTTATTAGAAATTCAATTTGTTGATACTCGGGTAACCCGTTGGGCATGTAAGGGATGAAAAATATAAGTCCCTCCTTTATTTATTTATTTTTAAGATGTGTGTTATTTTTTTAAGGATGTCACTGATTTTTATCACTATTGGTTGCAGTGAACCAAAAAGGTATAGCCTCAAATATTCATCCCTGCAAATAGACAGATACATTCGATGCAATCTTCCGTTGCATAGTCTGAAATAGTATATGTGCCCGACATTCATTTGCCTTTGAATAAAGTGTTGATTCAAGACACCTTGTTTCCCAAAAACGAGTAAGGATAAGGTTTTCAAACAAATTCAGGAATTAAAAAGCAAGATATAGTAAGTATTATTAAGTAGAATTTTTGAGCGGGGGCCTAGTGTGGTTGGTAACGTCTCCGCCAACCACGCTCGACGCCTGGGTTCGAATCCCACCGCCGACATAGGTGTCGATGGTTGTGGGGTGGCGTGATCCACTCACAACCAACCCAACTGGTCTAGATTCAATCCTAGCCGACACCGGGAGATTTTCTGAGGCGAAAAATCTCTGGGATCACGCCTTCCATCGCATGAGGAAGTAAAGCCGTTGGTGCCGGTCCGTTAATAAACGGGTCGTGAGTTAGGGACCTGGGTGTGGAGTCGCCTCCCTGGGCGTCGGTAATTGGCCACAACAGTGGCGGAAATAGACCGACGGAAAATAAGCGAGAATAAAAAAAAAAAAAAAGTAGAATTTTATTAATAAAATTAATCTATGCTAGATATGATCGAACAATTCGTAGGGAAGTCGTGCCTTAAAGCCGTTTTCATGCTATTCTTTGACCGATGAAAAAAGCATCAAATTTTTGATATCGTTTTCTTCCTTCCGATTGGTTGTATTATATCGGCATGTTTCCGGCAAAGGTCTAAAAGATTAATTTAACCTTTGAAAATGAGCTTCGGGGTATTGTTCCTGAAAGCGGTGAATGTATCACCGATGAGGGTAGATGAGAAAAGCTTAAAATTTTTTACATCGAAACAATGATAAATGTTTTAGAAAAGTAAGAAATAAGAGATCCCTTCAAAATAAACTGTTAATCGCCGTCGGCAACAGCATTGTAGTTTTGTCTTATTTTTCTTTTATTGTAATTACATTCCAAGAGCAGACCAATAAGTTTATAAAGAAAGTCGAACTTAACGTTGATTAGTCACGAACCTAACGAATAAGTTTTACCTTCAAGACATCGAATCGGTCTAAACTCATCGAAGCGAACATAAGTTGTGCTTTAAAGACAGCGATCTGCGACTACTCTCGGCTTTACCGTTTCTTTTATCTCCCATTGATGAAGATAACCAAGTACATACTGTCGATAATAAACTAGACCTTCCTGGAGAACCTAGTGGAATTAAAGTGAAACTTTTTACAGTTAAATTTAAAAGTTCGATTGAGCTTTCCGTATCTTCTCTTAATTAAATTGATTAGATGAACAGTAGAAAACTATAATAGAAGCTAATTCAAACAACTTCGAAAAACAGTCATCATCAGAAACATAAAATGCCTTAACTTATATGTTTTGAGTTTCCTGTATTATTCAGAGTTACAGTTATATCACACATTACCTTTTTGCCTTTCTCCTAGAAAGGTATAGCAATCACTGGAAAAACCGAAGGTATAAAAGTGGTCCCAATGGCCGAATGTCATATACCACTCGACTACTTTCGACGAACTGAGCATTTTCTGTATGTATGTATGTGTGTGTGTGTGTGTGTGTGTGTGTGTGTGTGTGTGTGTGTGTGTGTGTGTGTGTTTGTGTGTGTGTCTGTGTGTGTGTGTGTGTGTGTGTGTATGTGCCACTTTTTTTTCTCACTCACTTTTCTCAGAGATGGCTGGACCGATTTTCATAAAATTAAATGCAAATGAAAGGTCTATTTGCGCCATAGGTTGCTATTGAATTTCATTGTAATCGGATTTTTAGTTTAGAGGTTATGTATCAAAATGTAAAAATCACGAAACATCAATATCTCAGAAACCGCACAACCGATTTTAATAAAATTGGTTTCAAATGATTGGGCTGTCCCCAGAACCCTTAACTTTTGAACTTCGTTATGATTGAACATATGGTTTAAAAGTTATGTAAAGAAAAGTTATCCTGAGGTTGTTTAAACTCACTCATTTTTCTCAGTGATGGCTGAACCGATTTTCACAAAATTAGTGTCAAATGAAAGGTCTAGTTGCCCCAAAGGTTGCTATTGAATTTCACTGCAATCGGATTGTAACTTTGTCCGTTGTTCATAAAAATGTGAAATCACATAAAGAAAGTAAATATATTAACTTTCTCCTAACGATTACTGGCTATTTAAAAGGTAGAAAAATGATTGAAATGGCCGAATGTCATATACTTCTCAACTCAGTTCGACGAATCGAGCATTTTCTGCATATATGCATGTATAGGTGTTTGTGTTTGTGTGTGGGTGTGTACGTGTGTATGTGCACCTTTCTTTCGCATTCACTTTTCTCGGAGATGGTCTGACCGATTCTTTCTATCTTGGTGTCAAATTAAGGGTCTATTTGCCGCTTAGGTTGCTATTAAATTTCATTGTAATCAAACTTTTAGTTTTGGCGCTGCGTCAGAATGTGAAAAACGCTCTTATATCTCAGAAGCTATGAACATAGTTGAATTCAAATAAATGGGCTTTCAAACCCGTAAACAATGAATTTCATAATGTTTAAACATGTGGTTTGAAAGTTATAGAAAGAAACGAAACCCGCAGACTGTTTAAAACTATAGCTACGATCAAAATATGTGGCCTCAACATCATTTAAATTTAATATTGTACTATTTCAATGTTTGCGGCCTTGCTCGGGATTGAAGTTGAAATTAAAAGTCATTTCTATCATTTCACTTTTTGCCTTTCTCCTAGAAAGGTATAGCAATCACTGCAAAAACTAAAGGTATAAAAGTGCTCAAAAGGGCCGAATTTCGTATACCCAGTGTTATGAAAATGACTGCAAGACAATGACAGCAAATTTTCAACTGATCCGGCTCTCATTGTATTGCACAGCTCTCACTGCTCCCCACACGTTCGGTGAACAGTTCGACAGCAACTGACGACAGTACACATGCAACTCCATACGGACTGTTATTTTTCATCTTCATATGTGTGTTGGTATTTCCAAGCTGTCGTAAATGACAGCCTATAATCTTCCGACATCCTTCAACACGAATCCGAGCGGGATGTCAGGTGATTATGATCACGACAGTAAGGCCGATGAAAGAATTAAAGAGAGATGGTGCGAAGCACGTTTTTTCTTACGTGGAGAATAATATCAACAATGGAAACGGTTTGCTTTGTATTCAATATGCCACCGGCCTGTGAAAAAGGAGAAACGAAAAAATGCAAGTCGACGACAGCCGCAGCCGATCAGCAGGCTGTCAACAGGAACAGGACATCCTCAAAATGAGCAAACTAGGCTGTCCTGTCCGAACGACAAAATACATGCGCAAGAATGAGCTGTCGTACGCAACACAACACCGTTTCTTTGCCTTGTTTAAGCTGTAGCTGTATGTGAGCTCTCATGAATAGCGCATGCATGAGGCTGTTAGAGTGAAGAGAGGGAAAAGTCGTCAGTCGCTCTCCAGTCATTCTCCTTAGCTTGTATACCACTCGACTCAGCTCGACGAGCTGAGCATTTTCTGCATGTGTGTGTGTAACGCTCTCCCAATCTCACTCGATTTTCTCAGAGATGGCTGAATCGATTTCAATGAAATCAATTGCAAATGAAAGGTCTAGTTGCCCTTTAAGACCCTATTGAATTTTATTGTAATCTGATTTCCAGTTAAGAGGTTATGTATCAATGTAAAAATCACGAAACATCAATATCTCAGAAACTACACAACCGATTTGAACAAAATTGGTTCCAAATGAACGGGCTACCTAAAAACCCTCAACTTTTGAATTTTATGAAAATTGAACATTTGGTTCAGAAGTTATGGAAAGAAACGTGTTCTGGAGACTGTTTAATCTTATCAGTGTCATATGGAAACTCTTGTTGCCCCATAAGACCCTAATGATTTTTTTTTGCGAACGGATTATTACTTTTCCTGTTATGTTTAAAAATGTGAAATCCAGCTGTGAAATGGAACATATTCCGAAGACTACATAAACTCACTCACTTTTCTCAAGGATGGTTGAACCGATTTCTACAAAATTAGTGTCAAATAAAAGGTCTAGCTGCCTCATAACACCCTATTGAATTTTGCTGTAATCGGACTGTAACTTCGTCTGTAATGTATTGAAATGTGAAAATCACGAAACTTCATTATCTTAGAAACTACACAACCGATCTGAACAATATTGATATCAGATGAACGGGCTAGTGAGGGATATACTGATGAATTATGATTGAACACGTGGTTTCAAAGTTTGGCTCCCCCATACGTTCCCTTTTCATTTGATTGTAATCAAACTTAAGCAACCGTTATGTTTTAATTTGTCAAACAACGAAAGTCTATTATCTCAAGTATTACACGACTTATTTGAACATAACTAGTGTCATACAAACGAGTAATCTCTCAAATTTACAAATAACAAACTTCATAAAAATTTGATATACTGTTCAGAAGTTTTGTAAAGAAAAGAATTTCAAAGACTATTCAACACTATAGCTGCTTTGATCGATATATATGGCCTCAACATGATTTAAATGTGGTATCGTACTATTTGAACGTTCCCGATTTCGCTCGTGATTAAATTGTTCAAAATTAAGAGTCATTTCTTATATTTCGCTATTTCTGAAGCACTAACATTACGTCAAATTTCATATTTTATACTTTAATTACAACATCAATATTTTAGAACCCAAAGAGTGAATATACCTTTTTGGATTTAAGCATTCATGTGAATCTATTTTTACAAATAATAAGTTTGAATGAGAAAGGCTGAGTCTGACCGCTAGGTGGATTAATTTAGGTTTTTTATTCATTTCGGATCGTTCCTGCCCTTTCAAGTTTGTGTTCCGGTCGGACATTGGACCGGACATTAGTCGGAGTTTGACGCTGTAAATTATCATAATTTCGGTTCTGGTCCGCCGGTCTTAACGAAGAAGGATTGTTTTTTCATATTGAATGTGTATTTTACACCTCAAGGATTGCATTGTGATAACCGCATGACTGTGTGAAGTGATCTGTTACAGGTATTGCCGGAAAAATGAGCAGCATTGATCTGTCACGGGTTTGTGGTAACCAAGCTATTGTAGGACACCGGTTTAGGTACAAATCGATGTGTCAAAAGAGCAAATGTGGAATAGTCCATCACATCGTACCGTATCAGTTTGCCAACCAGTAGTGTGTAGTCAATTGAACAGTAACAAATATCCTGACTTTCTCACTGGCCTGGTGTTCCGGATAGCCTCGTTGCAGCTGGTAGCTGGGTTGTGTGTTCGCATGTAGCATCAACAAACTGAAGTGTAATCGGGAATGTGATAAAAGCGCCGCAAGCGCGGTTGTGTTTGTGCCCAGCATGGCAGAAGGAAGTCGCACTCTCTCGGTCGAGCAAATGTTGCGGAAACACATTTTCTCGCAATTGGTAGATTGAACAAAGATGAGAGTATTTTCCTGCCGTGGGGAGGACAGAGTGGTTACTAGTGTGCAACTAGCATCATCCCACAGCAGCATCACCACCACCACTATCGGCAAAGCAGAAACTTGAGGAAGTGTATCGTGTCGAGGTTGGGAAAGTAATGAATGAAAATTTTTCGACCGACAAGAGCTTTTCTTCTATATTGTGAAAAATGTCCCCTTTTCGTAAAAAATGATGGAGCTTGTGCACAAGAAGGATATTCACTCAACGAGGTGTGTTTGTTAGCCGTGGGAAAAAAGTGAGATGTATCTGAATCGCAATTATTACGGAAAGACGAACGTGCTCTGCTTATTTCATATCCAGATTACAGAAAAAATGTAGAAAAAAAACATGCTAAACAAATGAGAGTGAATCATCATTGCGTTTGTTTAATCTGGTTGATGAACACTTAGAGAAGCTTAAATGTAATGTTGAATTAAACCGTATATTTTACGAAAGTGGTTATTTGAGTGTTTAATTCTCGTGTCAGTAAAACGACAGAAAAGGTGGTGTAAGTGCACTGTAAAGCACCACAACTAAAGCCTATGACTAATTTAAATGTGTTTGAAAAGAGTACCGTGATGAATAATCCCGATTAGCTCGTGTGATTGAAACATTGAAGTGTTCCGTTGATTTCCACAGTGGAAAGCATGAGATAGCGTGTGAATACTTTAACCGTTCGCACTTGTGGTGGAAATCGTTTCTATTTCATCGAGCAATACGGAAAATCGAATAAGATGGAGCGGGTATGGCGAAAAATGAATCAGGGCCTCACCATGAGATCATCGACAACGAAAGCACCACCCTCCCACCAGTCGGGCTCCACGGGGAACTCCATCACGACCGTATGCCTTCCGGTGCCGGGTCATCAGTACTCAACAGATACAACGAGTTCGGCCGGTTTCGGCGAATCGCAAGTAGTGGCCGTGCAGCAACGGCGCCGGTCAAACCCGTCGCAAGCCGGAACCACAGCTTCATCTGAAAAACGAAGGCGCCGCCGGCGTCGGAGCAGACCGAATCGTGATAGGTAAGTGAAGTATTGGTAGTTACACATCACATTAGGTTTTCGTAGCCGTTGCTTACGCAGCACTTTAAATTCATATAGAAACGTTTTCAAGAATTCCTTTGCTAACAAGCTCAGTGCGCTTTAACTTTTTTAACGATTATTTTTTTTCAAATAGTTGTTATCGTTTAGAGTACATTTTCCATAAGCGAAATGAGAATTTTCATCAATGAAATTAAGACTTTTCAGTTGCTTACTTTGTCATTCTTAGTTTTTAATCAGTAGATTTTTTAGACGGCTCATTGAACTTTGATTTTTACGGAGCCAATAATCTTCATCATCATCATCATCATCAGCGAAGCCATTTGGTTCATAGAACATGTTCTCTCTGCTGTGATGTCCTCTTATTGCCTGGTGTTTGTAGCTTAATCGGTGTCCAATCGTGTTCTTGCTGTTATTTGGATGTAGTCGGAAGGGGATGGGACTAGGCTGGGGCATGGATGGATATCAAATTTATTCTAAGACAAAATATTTTTTTCTGTTATCAACGGATATTCAATAACGAAAAATTGGAAAACTTTAAATCCGGTTCAAAAAAAAAAAGATGAGTGCCTATTAGGATATTTTTTAAGCAACACTCAATATTTACACTTATAAAAATATCAGAATGCTGGGAATAAATTGAAGTGTGATGTTGATGTTTAATCATCGTCGACAAAAGTGATAAGAGCTCAAACTGAAAAAAATGAAAGATTATGACTTTTTAATCGTTCTTGTGAAATTTTGGTACTCCTGGCCAAGTCGGAAATGCGTAAAGTATTCAGAGGGTTGAATGAAGTTTTTCAGCCAGCAAATGTTGCTGTGATATTGGCCACGCATCATGCGTTCAACTGTTCTAAGCTGGATTCAGAAAAGTGATCTGAATGGCAGAGTAAACTCGATGCTCACCTAATTTTTTAATGTATCTCAAAGCATTTTTTATCAGCTTTCTAATGGTGGTGTCAAATTTAAAATCAGTGATTGCGAACTTGCTCAAAAACATGTTTTACTGATAAAATGCAAGATTGCGGTGAATTTTTTTTCTACTTTGAATGAAAGCTCTATCATTCTTCTTTACAACGACGTTCGAATTCAAGAGAAATAATTCAAGAGAATTAACTGGAAACCAATATTTTTTCAGGATTTTTTGTTTTTCGTTAAAACTTTGCTCACCAAAATTGCTTTTAAATTACATGCTAGAATTACTCTAACTCATATATCATTGAGAGATAAAAGGTAGGGCCTTCTTCCGCGAATGTCGAAGTGGGTGGTTGCCATATTGAATTTAAACGCCGTATTGGTTTCTTTCAAAAAAATAGATTTCTGAATTGATCACCTGCCTTATATTTATTAATTCCATTCGAAAGATCATGCTTTTCTACATGTAATATGTCAAAATCAGAGGTGTATGTTGTCTAAAACAAGAGTTATATTATAATTACCAAAACATGTTCGATTCGACCGTTTGGTTTTTCGTTAAATACAATTTAACTAAAATTGCTTTAACACATGATATTCTTCAGAGAACATTTCCAACCGATCTATCATTGGAAAAAGGGTGAAAAGAACATTCTTATGCATATTTACACACACACATTATTTATATAAAAACCCACCCGGATGCGACAACTTCCACAAATCATATTTTACGACGGACTTATCACGGAGCCAATTGTATTCAGTTTTGCACATAATTCAGTTGTCACTTTTGCCAATTTAGGAGGTTTTCCCTATCTGTTATATTGATTGTTTTCAAAGGGGTTGAAGTAAATTCGTTTACGAATACGGACCGCCAACCTTTTCTTCACTCGAGACATGATTTCGAAAATAAAAATCGAAAATAAAAATTGTTAAACCAACTGCAGGGAAGTTTCCGAATTTCAAACCCCCACAAGGATTTTTGGTTGGTTAAAATATCCTTTATTATAAGAAGAACAACAATTGGTAGTAGTTTTTCAAGGTTATAAGTTACTCTTACTAATAATAAGTGAGTCAAATTGATAACTAGTTTGTAACAATAATTTACCATAACCCGTTACCTGAATATTAATTAACTGGTAAGTTTTCTTTAACTTTGAATAAAATTGATAATAATTGTAGAGTTGCGCACAGACTTTCTTGATACTTCTAACTAGCTACACTAGCATCCGATGACAAGCCACGTCAAATTGAACGTCGACAGCGGCGCCAAAGTCAGTTGTGACTTCTACGGGTGTATCGTCTCTGACGTAACGATGAATTTAAACAAAAATCGAATCGAACATGTTTTGGTAATTTTAATATAACTCTTATTTTAGATAACATACATCTCTAATTTTGACATATTACATGTAAAAAACCATGATCTTCCGAATGGAATTAAAAAATCTAAGATAGGTGAGTGGGCACCTATTCAAAAACCATTTTTCTGAAAGAAACCATTTTACGGCGTTTAAATTCAATATGGCGACAACCCACTTCGACATTTGAGAAAGAAGGCCCCATCTTTGATCTTTCCAATGATATGTGAGTAAGAGTAATTCTTGCGAGGAATTTGAAAGCTAGAGCAATTTTGGTGAGCAAATTTCACCGAAAAACGAAAAATCTTGAAAAAGTATTGATTTCCAGTTAACGAGGGGTTCACCAATTGATCAACCAAATACAGTTTTTTCACTGATTCAACATAGGCTTTTAAAAACACATAACTTGGATCGATTTCAATACTACCATGTAAATATTGCTTGCTCTAATGCTAAAAAATAGCTACTTTTGACGAAATTTTAAGCTGTTGAAAATACAAAACCATAAAAGGGGAAAAACCGTTACATGGGTACGCTTTTTCGGGTGCCAGTGCCAGTAATGGTACAAACGCTCCAAATGTATGGAAGATGAGAGCATTGCCATGGCTGTGACGTTCGACACCACTGATTCCATTTGAATGATTTTCCTAGAGTCGAATTGTGTTGTTTTTGGTTGTCCTTATTCTCGTACTTAGAATGAATTACTAAAATATCAAGTTTATCTTGCTAGTATGATATTTAGAAAATAAATTAAAATTGAAAAAAAAAAACTGCATTGATCTAAGCAGCAATATGAATGATGTGATTTTATTTAGTTTTGCAGCGGATCTTTTTCTTCATCTGCGCAAGAATTTGTTTTGATTTATCTGATAAAATAATGAGACAAAAACGTCACAGTTTTACCAATTTTTCCATTTTCCAATGTGCCTCCAATAACAAAAACGACTTTGATTAACGCGTGACAACTAATTTTTTTTATATTTGTTTTCTTAATCCAGCTGAGTGTATGAACTCGTTACGGAAGGTTACGTTTCATGGAAATTCTACTGACGCCGGTACACTGATAGTGTTTTCAGAAAAAAAAGATTTTTAGCTTTTAATTCGACTTACTCAGCTTTAAACAACTATTGCCAACCATAGACATCCTAACTTTGTGGTGCTTCTGGCCTTCCTTCACGCCGGCCTTCCTTCTGTAGTACAGGTCGGACTAGCAGGAAAAAATACTTTTTTTTCAAATATGTCTTATTAAAAGCTGAAATGTCCTAAGAAGACGTTCATAAAATACGCCTGTGGGGAAGAGAGAGGTGTAGTCTGGTAAAGAGTTGCATCCCATATAAAATATTTTAATGATCTTTACCAAATGAAAGGGGGTCGGAAGAATTCGCACAACGTAATTAATAACGTTCCCTAATAAATTCATGAAATAATAAAAGAAATATTTTTTATTTTTTAAATAAACATACACATAACAAACGATTAAAGGAGAGAATAACAATAAAAAATATAAAAATAAATTTCTAAAAATTCATGAAAAAAATAAAATAAAACAAAATAAAATAAAAAATGTGTTTTCTAACTTCAAGGGGGTTAGTCATAAATAAAATTCTTCTAACAACAAAAGGTTTTCTTACAATAACGCCAGAGAAATGTATGAAAACTCTCTTCAGGGAATTGTAGTCATGGTGTGAGGTTTCGATATTAAGTAGTTGGTAATTTTTTACGATCCTTTTTCAAGCTGACATGTAATGGCGTCCAATCATCTGTCAAAGTCGAAATTGTTCAATATACAGTCGCCGTTCGATAACTGCAAGTCTTTTAACTGCAACGCCTTTTAACTGCAAGACCGATAATTGCAACAACTTCGCAGTTATCGGACCGCAATCCGTGAAATCTGATGTCAAAGTCATATTTGACATTGAAGTGACAGATCTCGCGGGGGATTCTAAATGCATTCGAAAATAAAAATTGTTGAATCTCTAGAAACATTTCAAAAGGACTCTTTCATTTCTCTCGATGTTTTTTTCGATTTCATCTACTTGTTGTCTCTTCATTCTAGATGGGAGATTATAGATCTCCACTATTAATCGATGAAGCAAAATCACTATGTTATGTGATTCACTTTCCGTAATTATTATAAGACAAAAAAAATAACCCGTGTGCATTGTTTGGTTAGCTTCCTCTTCAGCGAGGCAGTGCATAGTAGATCACAAACAATATTTTGTGACCTAGCGTTAAATAGACCATTTTAAGAACTGACAGGTGTCACGGATCCTGCTGACATTGATGTTGCTTTTACTTGCGTTATGTCAGCGGTTACGAGGTTTCTGCCGAAATTTCATTCATGAATTGAGTTCAGAAACGTCTCGTAAAATGGTCTATTGTAGTGATGAAATTTATCTTCGCCTACATATCGGTTATGTAAAGTAGTTACTAAAACGCAATAAATTACG
The DNA here is from genome assembly GCF_029784165.1 of Wyeomyia smithii. NCBI lineage: Eukaryota > Metazoa > Arthropoda > Insecta > Diptera > Culicidae > Wyeomyia > Wyeomyia smithii. The sequence continues at coordinate 176,072,070 of NC_073695.1, forward strand.
ATGCGGAAATATTAATATCAAATTGATTAATCGAAAAGCTTGCCTATTTTAGTTTTCTGCTATTTTTTGCCTCTATTCCATTAGAAAAATACATTTCGACATCATTGAAAACAAAAATGGTAGTGACGAACCCCTCTCTAAATTTTGGCATGTGTCAAGTGTTGCAGTCAGGGCTCTACATTTTCGAAACAAAACAATGAAACTGATATACTCACGCTGTCATTTCGATTCGAACAGTTCCATTTTCCCTTGATTCCTTTCGGCTAGTGTCAACGAATCACTTCTTTTTCTCTTTCCCTCTTTCTTCTATCGGATCATTTCAAATGAAACTAATGACTATATCAATCGACGGAGAGAGTGACGGAGGGAGAGACTCTTTCCTTTCCTTCAGCGTCTCAATTGAAATTAGCACCGCATCGCGTCGTTTGATGGTAGTTTTCTAATACCGCAGGCCGCAGTTAGAACAGCAATGGCATCCAATAGATACGTTACGCAAGTTCCGATCAATATTTCCTTCCTCTTTCCTATATATACTGTATGGAAGCCTTCTGTCTCCGTCAGCGCTCATTGCCATTTTCAATTGAGATTCGCCATTTGAGAGGGATAGTGATAATCTCCGCTTTCAATTGAAAAGCATTTGTATCAATTCCAAGCCCTTCAGTTGTCAGAATCACAGCAAGAGCTTTCGACTGTGTGTTATGTGACCCACGAAGTGCTCGAAAATGATACAAAAGCTGTTCAATTGAAAGCGACGGGTCAAAGCGTCACTATAACCTGATAATTGTCAATTGAGAATGACTTTGTCAGGCTCTGGTTGCAGTGATCGAACGACGACTGTACTACGCCTTTTGGTCGGTATGCAGCCAAATCGTACAAAGCGCTAAAAACCACCCTTTTAAAGTTTAATCACCCCTTGAGTTAACTGCAAGCTGCTACACACAATTTTTGTTATAATATCATTATTAACCCTCTAGTGCCCAGTGCCGCCTTTAGACGGTCTTCAATGAAACCAATGAATGTTCAAATGATTTCGGTTTTTCGTGAAAGATAAATTATTGGTTTTCACATCGACTGGTGTTAATAACTCAACTTTTGAAAAAATGGTGCCTCGTTCGGTCTGGTCGCACGCCGACCATTTCAAGTATCTCAATACTCAATACTGGGACCAGAGACATTGTGATATTGCTCAAATGAAAATGAAGTAAATGATACGCTTATCGTTTATATTCATGCCCGTGTGTTAGTTTTACCTTCCCGTTTCAAGTTTACTGCTCTACTATATCGAGCCTCTTAAAATATAAAATTGAACAAAAATCACAAAATGTGTCAATAAAAAGTTATGAAAAATACATGTTCTTTTTGATTCATTCTCATTATTTCTTAAAATGTTTGATTAAAATGCGTCAATTCTTTAACAAATACAACTTATACTCAACGCTATTATCCTTGTAAAGCTACAATATCGAAGTTTATTAACATTGAAAAGATACGGACATTGAACGTGGACGAAGATTATTTGAATTACGGAATATCTTCGCTACATGGTCGGCTACGTTGTTTTGAGTGCATGATTCATATTTCATATCGGCTGGGATTCGAGCGCTGGAGAAAACCTGGGTTCAAAATACAGTATTAAACTACCAAGAAAAAACAGGTTAGACCAAATCAATGTTTCAGGTCAACAATATCGTTTGATCAATATACCTACTATCTACAGAAACGATGATCGTAGAGGCTCAAGAGAAGCGTAATTAAATAAAGTAATGTGCCCGAGAACTTTTCACTCGCAATAATAGTCTAGAAAATACTAATCATGATGAATACTATCATTTTATTATTTTCACAGATCCAATAGTTAACACTTTATTTAAAAAGTGAAAAGTATTTGAAAAAAAAAACTGTTTGAGTTTGAGTTAATAGCCGTTCGTTGTTTTCAGAATTTAATACATACCGGTTGAAATAAAAGTCCGATTATAATTGAATGAAATGACATTTGACACTAAAATTGTTTAAAATAATCCAGCCATCTTTGGGAAATCGAATGAATTTGACATATCATGGGAACATGTTTCTTTTCTCAATTTTTGAACCACATGCCCAGTCATTATAAAATTCATTAGTTAACCCTTAACTAGCCCGTTAATTTGGTACCAATATTGTTTGAATCGGTTGTGTAGTTTGTGAGATAATGTAGTTTCGTGATTTTCACATTTTGATACATTACAGACAAAGTTACAGTCCGATTACAATGAAAATGTTATTGGATGTTATGAGGCAGCTAGACCGTTTATTTGACACTAATTTTGTGAAATTCGGTTCAGCCATCTCTGAGCAAAGTGAGTGAGTTTAAGCATGCTTCGGAATATGTTTCTTTTCATAGCTAGATTTCACATTTTTAAACAACTTTTGAACCACATCTTCAATCTTCATAAGATTCAAAACTTAAGGATTTTTTAGGCAGCCCGTTCATTTAAAACCAATTCTGTTCAAATCGGTTAGGGGCCATCCACATACCACGTGGACAGATTATTCACGATTTTGACCCCCCCCCCTCCCCTCCGTGGACAAGTGCCAATATGAATTCTAAAAATTTTGTATGGACCGTGGACATTACACATACCCCCCCCCCCAAGCTGTCCACGTGGTATGTGGATGGCCCCTTACGTAGTTTCTGAGATAATGATGATTCGAGATTTTTACATCTTGATACATAACCTCTAAATTAAAAATCCGATTACACTGAAATTCGATAGGGTTTTATGGGGCAACTAGACCTTTCATTTGAAAATAATTTTATGAAAATCGGTCCAGCCGTCTCTGAGAAAAGTGAGTGAGAATAAAAATTTGCACACACACATATACAGAAAATGCTCAGCTTGTCGAACTGAGTCGAGTGATATAGCACTCCGGAGCATTTTTATATCTTCGGTTTTCCAAGTGATTGGTATACCTTTCTAGGAGAGAGGCAAAAATTCTTTTTCTTTCGCAAAATTAGGTTGATTTGGGGGGTTGCTCACAAACTACGTGTTTTTTAGTGAGGAGGATGCCCTGTAGCGTTGTTTGTGGTTAAAGATCATCTAATTTTATTTGAATTAGAAGGGAGAGAAAAAGTTTCAAAAATCAATAGAAAATAGATCACGTGCTTTTTAGACAGCCCCAAGTATAAAATGGATGCTAGATTCGTAGTCAGCACACCAAAACTATGTGAATACCATATTTTTGTCGCAATTATCGACACTTTTTTCGCTTGGCCAGATTTTGTATGTCGCCTCACTGTGCACAGGCTTGCAACTAGTAAGCTCAACTATATCAATGAATGAGAGCATCTTGTAATCAATGTACAGCAATCAAGGCTGCAGTAGCTACAGTAGATAACCATTCTTGTCCCAGTGGCACTTTTGCCCAACGCCCCTCGGGCATACAAATTTTTTTGGAAAGCGTAAAAAGTGGTGCATGATTGGCCTTTGCGTATGAACTATTTAAAATATAGCCGTAGTCAACATTTGCATGAAGTAATCATAAAAAACTAATTTGAAAGAACCAATTTATCGATTCCAATAAACATTTAGGATACATAATGTCTCTTAAGATTTATTAAATTTATTAAAGATTTTTAGTGATTTTACTGAAGCCCGTCTAGAGCGGGCTTGAACACTAGAGGGTTTTTTATCTTCCGAAAAGAAGATTCTTGAAACATCACCCTTCCTAAGTTCTTGTTATAATAAAAGTAGGAGGGTGGTATTCAAGACACGACCGCATGACGTTGGACTACGGTATTCTTATATTCCATTAAAACAAATAATAGAGAGAATTGCAACTCTAGTATTTGCTGCAATTTTATCTAACAGTGCATTTCTGAATGCTGAGACGTTAAAACGTTATAAATAATAATATATACTAAAAGAATGGATATCTTTTATTTAATCGCTGTCATTTCATACATATTCGAATCAACCCTTTGTTTGCTGCACTACCAAGACAATCATTTAATTGAGCGAATTGGTAAAATTTTCCTATCTAAGCAAAAAGCAAACTTTACGAAACTATCTGAAATTGGAGCCCAGAACGATTCAACCGAAAATTTTAAATTTGAAAATTGTTTGACATTTAATCGATAAAACTCATGCTAGGTTAGTTACAGCCCAGCATATAACTTCATGTATTTGAAAAAAAAAAAACGTTTGGTTCAATAACTCAATATAGCAAGAGCTCAATCACACGTTTTTCGGTAGTTGTTATCAAGGTTTGGGCGAGTGACAGGAAAATATCTTAACTTCTTCAGTTGTGATTTAGAGCATTTCTAATTGTTTTGTTATTTTTCACGATAGCGACAAGTTTGTTTCTTTCTCTGTGTGCGAGAAACAAAATCAAAACCGCGCACCGAGAAACAAAAACGAAAATTTAATGAATGCTCATTGAGAAAACTTGCAACTCTTTTCACCAATAATTTATGATACTCAATAGAACCCGTTTTGATCTAAATCAAATTTCTAGTAAATAAGTGTTGATCATTCATAGGTAGTAATTTTTCCTCGATGAATAAAGACTGGCTGAAGAAGTTAAAATCGCTGCTGTAAAATCAAATTCACAACTGTGTTCGTTAAGACGTTTTAATATTTTCAATGACAATAATAATCTTCGATAAACACCCGCCATAGTTATTCACACACATGCTATAACTATCTAAACACGCGTTAAAACTATTCATACACACGCTGTAGCTATAGCTATCCATACACACGCTATTCCTTTCCATACATCCGATACAACTATCTATACCCACGCATAAGCTATCCAACCATGTGCTATTACTATTCATCCATACACTATAACTAATCATTACACACGCAGCAGCTATCCACACACAAGCTATAACTATCCGTACACACGCTGAAGATATACACGCAATAGCCATAATATGCTACACATGCTAGTGTCTTACACACGCTATAGCTAGCCATACACACGCAACAGCGCCATCCCTATCATCGCAAATGTCATAGCAATACAGATGCACATACGCTATATGTGCACACACACTAAATGGCGGTAGCTTTCCTAGTGGCGGTGCTGGCTCGTGCAGTTTCTGGCTGTTTTCAGCCAACGATATCTGAATTGGATTACCGCTGGTGGGGTCCAACTCAGATCGAAGGAGAACCGAACTGAATGAAGAAATGCAGCTTCCCACTACCTCCGCCGCTGCTGCCTGATACCACCACTCTGGTTCTGCTGCAGCTCAGTTTGGCCGCTGGAATCAGCCACCGCTGCTGATTATACAAGACCGGCCTGGTGGCCTTTCACTTGTTAACTGATGACTGCTATGAGACGACACAGGCTATTATATAGCCCAAAGCAAAAATCCATCCGCGAGCAAACAAGAAGCGAGCTTGTGATTGGTTGAATGTGCACGACTTTTAACACAACTTTTAACTAGTTTAGTATCGAAAACATGTTTAAATTATTATATGACAATCTTGCGCAATATTTCCCCTATCAATCAAGCCATTGGTGTTTAGAATCTGTTCAGTGGTAATGATAAAAGAAGCATTTTAAAACGGTGTTGAAACACCTGTTGCAGCTACCGAAAGCGAGCTCGTTATTGGTTGAAAGCTGTGAGACTGTTTACAAAGTCAGATCGGTTGTATCCGTTAGTGTCGACTGTGCTTGTGAAGAGAGGTGGTGATTGGTTGCTCGGTATGATTTAGACAATCGATGTGATTTATCAATTTTTCAATAGTGTATCTCGAACAATAGGTTATTTTTGTTACATAAATTCAACCGTAAAAGAATTTCTGATCGGTTGATGCCAAAACTCGAAATTCTGAAAAGAAATGACTGATATATAAGCGCTCAAAACCTGACCACTTTTCCCTGGTTTTCCCCGGTTGAATTACTAGATTTTCAAATTCAGGTGCCTAACTTCGATATAGACGTTAGTCCAACGTCAAAACTGTCCAAAGAAAAGTTTAATGAAATTTCTCTAAGGTCAAGTGACCAGACTCTCTGACGAAGCCACTAACGAAAACACACAAATACCTACATGCAATGTCAATGGGCTGTTAATTTTTATCTCCTTATGTCTGTTGGTTCTTCCAAGTTGTTGCTGATGACAACGTTAACGGCGCGACATCCCTCGGCATATATCCGAGTGGGCTGTCAGGTGTTTATTATTCGTGAAAGTAAAGCTATAATCAGAGCGAGGCGGCGCGAAATTCGTTTCTTCTCATGTGGGGAATAATATTAACAATGGGAAAATATATGAAACGGTTTGCTTCATATTCATTATGGCATCGGCCTAAGAAAAAGGACAAACGAAGAGGTGCGAGTCTAATTTCATCGATGACAGCCGCAGCCGGTCAGCAGGCTGTCAACAGCGCAGGCTAAATCATCAGGACATTCTGGCAATCTCGCGTAATTTTTCAAAAGGACCTAAGTAACTAATTAATTACGTCGTCATTATAAATATTTTCCAAGCTTTCTTCCCCTCAATCGAGAGATTGTAATACTGTCTTGCTTACTATGCATTGAGTGTTATGAAATATGAAAAATATAACATAGTTATTGATCAAAGAGAAAGTAAACAAAGAGAGTCTCTCAATGTTAGATAGGTCCTTTTGAAAAATTACGCGAGAAATAACCAAACTAGACTGTCATGTCCGAACGAACAAAATACATGCGCAAAAAGGAGCTGTGGTACAACACAAGACAGCTTCGTTGCTTGTCTAAGTTTTTGCTGTATTCATAAGGGTGTTATAGTAAACAGAACAGTCGTCAGTATATTGTTGCACCGCAGTACTTTTCCGGAGCTTGGTCTCGAGTTTCAACAAAATGTCTCGCTTGGAAATACGTCCTGCGAAATGTTTCAAAAATGCAAACTAAATCAAAAGTCGCGCTAATTTCATTCAATATTAATGTGATTTTCCATCATCCATCTTTTGCACGTATGAGCTCTATGATTTGAAATCACCATTATAACTATTTGAAGTTATCGGAATATGATCATTCTTGAAAAGTATACAGTCAAACCTGTTTTTGTGCGAGGGATAGGGACCGCACAAAATAAATCGCATAAAAAAAAGCATTTGAAACTTCACGTGCAGCTACAAAACAATATTTCCACAGCATTATTGAAAAACAAACTTTTTTTTATGCGGTGGATAGGAACCGCATAAAAAAAATTCTCAGTTAAAAATAACTGGAAAGTTGTTGATTCTGATTTAGAATACCTATGAGAACAATCTAAAGCATCGGATTGGTAAACGAAACTTTTTTAAACATACTAATCCTTTCAACCGCTTTCCTTCTAGGTAAGCAATTCGTGACTTTTCCTACGTAAAACTGGCTCAAATAGTAATTTTTGGACGCAACACCTTTGTAATGCGTTGGAATTCATTCCAAGAATCGGAACAATTAAATGGCTGAAAATGTTGTCGAAAGTGGTCCTTTTTCATATACCGCACAAAAAATCGCACAAAAACAGTCGCACAAAAAAAATAATCGCATAAAAAAAGTCGCACAAAATAAATTTCACACAAAACCAGGTTTTGTATATAAAATATGCTCTGAACTCCAATATGCTCTGAACTCCAAGAAACCCTTTTTTCTCCATCCTGGACTTTCTACTAATACCTATTTTGGTTATAAGTTCATGTTTCCACAAGAAAAAAACAATAATACGCTTCTTTCTGGTTGTGCGAAATTGTCAGACTAGCATCGCACCTTGAGACCAGCTAAAACGGACGAAGTATCATTAGTTTTCTACGATTTATAGCCTCAAATGCTTCGAATGAGTTTTACACTAAAGTGCATACGCCATTTCAAAAATTTCTGCTCTGAAATTATACTCTGTTTATTGGGGTGACTTCCTAGAATGAGCTCCAAGTACACGACAAAATAGACATTGGGTCACGTGCCTGATCTCAAAGCTTGCTATAACATTTTTTGCTGTTAGTACAATAAAATCGAATGCGATGATATTTCTTTGCATGCAGTAGGGTTACTTTGATAAATCACTGCTCTAATTTTGATATTATTGGCTCCTAAGTTTCAGAGGATCGATATGATATTTCAAGTGCGGAAGCATTTCAATATATTAAGTATCGTATCCTGAAGCACAAAAATAAAAAAAATGGCAAAGAATTGATTTTTCAAAAAATTGTAAAAAAAAGATTCTGATTATTAAAAACATAATTTTGATGTAGGTATTTTAAAAATCGCAAGGAATAGTTCTGAAGTTATCTGAATTTACTTGATGTTATTTATTGTTCCAATCTTAGCGAGTCAAGTACAACACTCATCAAAGTTACTGCATAAAAAAGAGAAATATTGGTTCATTGTTTTCGGCTTTCTCCGTTGTTTTTTACTTCTGTGTATGGAAATAGCCTGAAAATGACAAACGAAATCTTCGATGAATCTTTACACCCTGCAATCGATTCTATTACTGGTAGCTAGTCAAAATAAAACTGTTGTTTACATGCCTCGTCATAGTGTGTAATTAGGTTTGCTTTTGCTACTATTTCTTTCCGTTGGCAACTTTCCCAAATGAGGGGTTGATGTCACAACGGGAGTTCTGCTTGTTCCTGCGAATTGGATGAATAACTACTAATTGTTTTTTTCTTATGCCGGAAACTTATGCAATCGGCATGTCGATAATTCACTAATTATATATTACTTTGATCTGTCACTAGTTGCTACTGTTCTATACCAGGGAGTTCGAGGCTGTATTATCCATGAAGTTGATTGTTGACTTTATAAATGGAAGATATTTTATTTCAAATCAGTAAAGAAGAAAATGAAATAATACATCTTTGAATTAGTTTTATGTAACATGGCTTTCATACGATTGTTGATGTTTGCTATTTTCTATTCGTTTATTTTCTGACACAGTTCTCAAGGCGGAGGCCATTCATCCGCCGGTCATCATAAAAATCATTCATCGTCGAATCGGCGTAGCAATCAGATGACACTGACAAATCAGGTTGGCACCGAACAATCACTCCGGCAGCGGGCCGTCGCTCGGTTGAAGATGTTTAATTTTAATCTCAACTGGGATCTTCACATGAACCAGTGCAAACCGTGTGGGTAAGTTGAATGTGCTTTCCCATCCCCATTAGGTGTGGAGGGTGGCCGACCGTATTATATGCATCCTTGTCGATAAAACATAATGGTTTCTGAAAGTGAAATGCCATGTTTTCGATTGCAGCCCAAAAAGTGGCAACATTATAACTCGACGCCTTTGTCGCAATCGCCGCGGTGAGGACAATGAACTGTATCGCTCCAACAGCTTTAAATTCGAGCGCTTCGAGCGGAAGGAGAATTCAGTTGGAACTGGAACGAGGACACTGCGAAAACAGGTGAGTTTAGATATGCTTTCCGTTTGGAGAATGCTGTATAGAGAAAGGGTTGATGATACTCCATGTGCAGAATGCCGGTGGACTGCCCATTCATGATAAGTATCGTACGTGTTTCGATGTGTGTGTGCTTGTCACGAGATTGCTAATCCGATTTTACGAACGTCCGCTTCGTGACTTTTGATGCACTTGATATAAAAAGCTCGGGTAGTCGAGCGTTAGCATACCATAAATTTTATTAATTGCTGTTGGGTTAGAGGTTTGTTAGTTTAAAAAAATATTATATTTGCTACATTGTTTTTCTTTGGGTGTTACGTATACGTTTGATATTTAGCATTGATAGCAAAATGGCTATAAGCGCTATCAAACTAATAATAAATGTGTTATTGTAACTATATAATTATTAGTTCGAAATAAATGTGTTCTATACAATGCGTTTTTATAATAAGCACACATAGATGTCGGTAGCAGTCTTATTATAGCAAAAGCTCGTCAGTTTCGAATTCATTGAGTTACAGAGTGAGATATAATTTGGAGACGATTCAAACCACAACAAATTATACATATCGTCGGTTTCGTGCAACACTGACACAACACAAAATCTTACATTTTTGAGTTTTTGATGGCAAACGATGCTAAATATTGTTAAGTTTCATCCCACGAAACCCCGTTTCAAATTTTCATAATAATCCAGAATTATGAGTAGAAGTGCCTTTGCTGCACAAATAGAAATTTCTCTACAAAGTTAGTAATAGTCAGGTTTCAACTTGTACAACGTGCTCATAATATGTGCATAATAGACCTAAACATGTTAGATAAGGATTGGAGATCCTAAACTTTGAAATTTTTTTTGAAAATTGGAAAATAAATTTTTGACGTTAATTTTCAAACGCGTTTTTCTCGAAACTATGATTTTTGAGTTGCGCCAGTGTTGCACGAAACCGATGATATGTACTCTCGAATGTCTTATGAGTCATATTTTGTTACAGATATGGAAATTTTCTAGCCGAATTCTAGTCGAAATATTTTATATAAACAACATTTTCTGCGTGGTAGGTTTACACAAAAGTTGAGTTTAATATCCAATTACATAAGATTGAAAAAATCAGAGAAATTCAAAACAGGGAAATTTGACCAGGAAGCGAGAACTCTAGTATATATAAAAACGTGAAACTAGAGTGGAATGCTTGAAAATCACCAAACTAGAAAATTGTAAACCAGAAAACTGGAAGACTGGGAAACTGTAAAACTAAAAGTGTTATAGGTAACTAGAAACCAGATAACTTGAAAACTAGAATACTATAAAGTAAAATAAAAATAAAAAATACTTAAAAATACCTGAAACTTAAAAATACCTCAAACTTTGAAACCTACAAAAAATAAAAAACGATAAAGCTATTTACTAGATAACTAGAAAACTAGAAAACTTGAAACATAGAAAGCTAGAAAAATTGAAAACTAAAAACAAAAAAACTGGAGAGCTATACGCGTAGTGTTAGACTGTTTTTCGGATTCTCGGAAGGTCTGTTGGAATCAGTTTCACAAGACGTGTTGACAGTTAATACTCAGGAGAATATTGCAAACTTTTAATTAATGTCGACATTTAAACTAGGTTTCCATGTCGAAACAATTCAACTTTATTCAGCTTTTTGAGTGAATAAACAGTTGACTTCGAAATTTCTTTCACTTTTCGACTTCTAGCAAAACAACATCAACTTGTCACAAAAAATAATATAAATATATTTCTTAGCGCCTAAAAACTATCCAGCACAACCATTTTGAACCGGTCCACTTATTTGAGAATTGCGCAAAAATGTAATTTAAGGTAGTGACGGAGAATGACCATACTGTTTCTTCAGCTGTGTTAATTAATCATTTTTGTATCTCGCGTCTGTATATGTACGTATGTTTGTAATATTTTTGTCCGCATTCACTTCTGCACGAATGCACTAAAAAGCGTCTATCCTGTTGTTTTCAAAAATGGAAAACAAGACCAGTCCAATTAGGTTCACTATCAGTTTGATGTATAATTCCTGTGGGGACATTGGTTTCCCGATCTGTTGCGCTAGCTGAATTCACGATTAAGCTGAATTCATGCTCCGCGCCCAGAACAGGGGAGCCAAACCCACAAATATTCGAAACAACCCCGGGAATGATTTGCTTCTGTTGCTCCATTTTCGTCTCAAATTACGGCTGGCTGTGGCCTGTGGAGCGCAGGCCATATGGCTTTCTGGTGGATAAAACGTGGAAAGTATTATTTTTTTTTCGCCCGACCAGGATATGCGAGGCAGCAGTTGACACATGTGGTCACAGTGAAGTGTTATTTGCTGGTCGAAAAGTGGACATTTTACGCTAAAGGGGAGCACTTTAACCATCCTACCAGCCGGTATCCCAAGTTGTAAACAACCTCTGTGTCGGCTGGACTCTAAACGGCTCGTGAATACTGCAGAACAAAAGTCGCACATGGGTGGAGGGCATACATGCAGCCAGAAGCTCCGAAAATGCTAAACGCATGGTAATGATCTAGCGTCGTCCTTCCCGGGTTGTGGAGCCTTTCTGTAGTGTGCACAGATGACAAGAGGGTTTATTCGGCGGCTTGACTCGGGATGGAGGATTTTGAACACAAAGACTGAGTATGGATCAAGAACAGTACGGAACAAAAATTTATGCTGAAGCGAGGATGCCATACATGAGAACGCAACGTATGTATCGTTATGAGTATGAGGTTAGATGGTAAAGAATAAATAAAATAAATAAAATTATTATGCGGGAGAACACTTGACGTTTCTGTCTGGCAAGTGGGAAGCAAGAATTGAGAGAAATGCTTTGAAAAAGTATGCATAATGATGAAGAAGCATAACCGATCGGGTTTTACGAAGATTGTTGTGTCCAATCAATCATTACTACATTTTACAAAGATAAAAAAGAACCGAATTATATGGAAAAATGTTTACAAACATTTCTTTATCATCAGGCTTGTGATAGTGCACAATTCACTGTTGGAATTTGGCCAATATGTAACTGCAAAACCTAAGCCACATTGTTTATTTGACACATACTTTTAGCACAGACTAACAGACATAACACTGTGAACAAATTTTCAATAAAATCATCTGAAATCTGGATTTTCAGCGTTTCGTAATTTGTGTACGACGCCAAAACCGGTTTTATCGATGCACATAGGAGTATTTGAGAGGAGTACATACAAAATACATGATTTCCATTATTTTGTATTGATTTCAGTTGAAACATACCCCCATGCTATCCCAGAACCCATCGTTGCCTAATCACATACACCAAACGGTTATATTCCAGAGTTATTCCACAAGTAATTGATCAGTTTGAAAAATACGTAAATCAGTTTGAAAAATACGTTAAAATACTTTCACGGGACATAATGTACAACATAAAGAGAAAGTTTTGCAATATTTAAAACGTTAAATGCATGAAATAATCCCAGATTGTTTACGAAAAAAGTGATAGTGAGAGCCGACCGCGAAAAATTCATAATATTGTAAAATTAATTTTATGATTTAGTAACCTTCCGGGCAAGTCCCGTCAAAACTTTATTTATTAACAGAAAGGTCAAAGCCTACTTAATATATACGGAAAGAAAAATCTTCCTCCTGGTTCCTTTTTTTATTTTATTGACATTTTGATAAAAGAAGATTTATATGAAAATTGTTGAAACTTTGTCATAGATCATGTGTAAAAAGACACTAAAAAATGCAGTAAGCGAATTTAAAGTAATTGTCATATCATTGGATTTTATATTGGAGGTGTGCCATGACGTGACGTACTTCTCCTGGTAGAGGTCATTAATGTGTGGCAAAACGTGAAAATGAATTTTGATCGAAATTTGCATGACGTACTTAACCCTCTAGTGCCCAGTGCCGCCTTTAGACGGCCTTCAGTCAATCCTCTAAAATGCTTCAATAAGGACTTAAAAAATGGTCATGAGGCTTTATAGTGATTTTTTCGAAGTCCGTCTAAAAATTACTTTGGGTACTAGAGGGTTAATGGATGTCACCTTGTTTTGTACTTACTCTAGTTTTATTGGTTGATTTTACGAAAATAACAAGTTTTTAATAATAACACAACCAAAATAGAGCGAATTCGACTTTTGGCCAGCGTTTTTGGTTCAAATACTCCTATGTGCGATGCGAGAGCGTTGATGTTCAAAAAGTATACAAATGTTCTCCAAATGCGGTGGTGGACGAGGAGCTTGAGAATAAAACTATACTTAAGTCCTTTAATAATCAAAAATGGCTTGCTTCTCTAACGAGATTCGAACTCACGACCATCTGCTCATCAAAGCGGACTCTGTAACTCTGCGGTTACCAGCTCCCCTTTTTTAGCGAAGCAGTTTTTTCAGCAAAAGTGAAAGTGACGTATGCTAGTTTATGTGCTGGTTTACGATTGCACGCGTACATAAATACAAATAACGCAAAATTTGAGATTAACATTAGAAGATTCATTGTTATAAATGTCAGGTCGAATGTCATAAATTCGCGTTGTAATAACCTCTAGCTTCATAACAAGCTTTTACCTTTATTAGAAGGAGTCACTGTTTTATTTGGCACTTGTTATTTGTATGGGATCGATGCAGAGTTGCCAGTCTTCTTGCTAGGATATTTCTGCCATGTGCCATAGAATGGAATAAGTGTTTTAGTAAACGCTGGCGCAATATTTTGGAAGTACGGTGGATGTTTTCACGCCGAGTTTGGTAACGAAGGGTCGAGCGTTATTATTCTATTACTAGAATCTTTCACGCGCCTCTGTTTCCGTATTTCAGGTAGTGACGACGTAGAAAGATATTGTTTGGTGCCAATGCGGCGAAAAATATCTTTTACAGTTGAAAACTTCGACGCTCTTGGCTATGAATCATTGGGTGCTCCAGGACCCTCCTTTAGAATGATACTGGTCGCCCCAAGCCGAAGTGTCCCTTGCTATTCGAAGAAGTCGGCACCGTTCAATTCGGTCCATGGCTGCAACTCGCCAGCTATGTTGTTTGCGGAGGCCCCGAAGATCGTCTTAACTTGATCGAGCCACCTTGCATGCTGCGTGTCTCGTCGCTTCGTTCTAGTCGGATCGTTATCGAGAACTATTTTTCCCGGGCTGTAGTAGGCATTATTTTCTACCATAAGATGTCGACGAAATTCTCTGCTATTGTTGTTGTCAGCAGTCACCAGTGAGCCCCGGTGGGAGTTTATTTTTGTGAGAGGGCAGTGTGTGCAGTTCATCGTGGCATGCTGGGATACGGGAAAACAATAGTAGAGGGTGATTCGACTTTGGTTCAGGGTGATTTATTCCTTTCCCAGTAGTTTAATTGGCCAAAACATCTTGCCGGAGACAACGGAGATTGCGGGTTCGTGTCCCGTCTAGACGAGGGAAATTTTTTCTAAGCCTAAAGTCATACCTTCTATTCCCGTTCATTTTCTCATTCTCGCAAACGTATGTAGCTTTACTAAACTTAAAATGTAAGTCATATGACAAAAATGAAATTAGTTCGTAAAGCAATCGTGTCAGTTTATCAGGGAAAACGCAATCGCACATAACCTGCCATAGCTGATCTCGATCGATTGTGTCGTACGCCGATATCAAGTCGATAAGAAGTCGGCCTGTGGGCAAGTTGTATTCATGGTATTTCTGCAGGATCCGTCGTACTGTGATTATTTGGTCCGCGGTCTTCTCTCCACAGCTACAAATGGCTTGCCAAACCATCGACTTTCGGGCGAATTAAACCGCGAAAACAAATTTGAACCTACCTGAAGCATTCCCCTTATGGTTAGCAAGGTAAAATTTTCGATCCGGGATTTATCCAAAGTCCATTTTGACGTACCTATGTTTCATCGTCCATCAAAATACAACCGGTGCACTCAGAACTTGCTCGTCTAGCTTTCTTGCTCGGGTTTTGGCGACCAGGTTCTGTTTCAGCGTCCTATTGGGTTGTTTACTGGCACGATACGACCGTAATTCTTCACACCTACAGATTCGACGAACCGTACTAAATGCTGCATTGAACCTTTTCGCCAAATCACGGAGGGAATGCCCTGATGGCCTTCGCTCGTAGTTTACGGTTTAATGTTCCACTTCTACGTTTGATTTGTTCAGCACGAGCCACCGACAAAGTGTCCCGGTAACGTTTGAGTGCGGTATTCATAGTCGATTTCGGTAGTTTGCGAACCTTGGCAATCATTCCTCCTGACTATGTTGGGTTTTTAACGTAGGTGTTTTTTTCGTCTCTCGCGTTCCATCTTGGATAACTTTTCAACGCGTGTAGCAATTCTGACGAAATTTTCACCACTAAGTAAACAATCCTTCCTGATCTAAACACTGTCATTAGTTTCTCGGTACATCAAATAGAGGTAATAGAGGCTGCAGTAAATAAAAGGAAACGGCCAAATACTAAGTGGAACAAACCTTAAGGGGTTATATACCTTTTTGCTCAAGAAAAAGAGCGAAATTTGAGCGCGTAGCACCTTTTTTATTGCATAAAAGTAGTAATTTTCTGAAGGTTCAGCTATTCAACAACAACAAAACACGTTTGTTCATAATAAATACCAATTATTGTGGGAGTAATGACAGTTTCCCCTAAACGCTTTTTTTGGCAGAGGTTTGCGATGTTTATGATAGCGACGCAGCAGATCAACTGAAATAAAAAAACTCATATTAATTCAGCAGTTAGTTTAGCAGTAGGCCGGGTATTTGAACGATCGTTTTTATAAGTATTTTTTTTTCAGTGCAAACGGGAACGTTATTCCCGAAAAAAAAAAATGTTTTGAGCGCTGGGAATTGCATTAGAATGTTTTTTTTTCGGCAAAGTTGAACTTCGTGTATATAAAATCGATCGTTCAGCGACCGGGGAATTTAATGACGAACGTTTAAAAAAAAAGATGGAGAAAATCGGTTCACTAGCTTCACCACAATCGTAAACACGGCAGTCATTTTTTGAAAAACATCACTCCGAGATAAACGGGTATAAAGTTTCAAGTTTAGCTTTTGCGGCCGTGGCGAGGCGCGCTGCAAATCGCTCTAATTTTCTCCATATTGCTCAGATCTTTATGAGCACCCCATCTTATCTTTGTGAAAATGTTCTCAACATGTTGTGCTTTAAGACAATGTAATAAAATATTTTTCGACTTTTTGAAAACTAGAAAGGTATAAAACCCCTTAAATTACTTTTCGAGAACTTAAGATGTGTACTTTACATAGTACGACAAATTTGTTTCCTGAGGTTGAAAATTGAGATAATTGAATTACGGAATGTTAAAACTTGAATATTCTTTCAAGTTTTTGGAGCTTTCGAGTTAGTTTATAAGGGTCGTCTATTGCACATAAAACGCACGGTAGAAAACCATTCGCGTACATCGAAAAGATGTCGAATAATATGTTATTTAGTTTTTATTCTGTCTAATTGATTCCATTTGTTCATTTTTGTTGAGAAATATTATTATGAGATCATAATAATATGTCATAAGTTATTCCAAAATCTCCGCACATAACGGGCGTACCTAAGTGTTATATTTAGAAAAATAAGAAGCCAAATACGTTCACGGAAGAAGATGTCAAGGTAGCAGGTACTCGTTTGACAGTTTTGTTAAAAATGTATTTTGATTGAGAGCCTCGTGAACGTCAAAAGCTTAATAAAATGATTGTCGCAGATAGAAATCGTTCTACTGTGATCGTTCACAAGCCTGGCCCCAAAGCCGGTAATTAACTTCAAACGTCATTTTAAAATCCAAGATGGCGACTTCCGGTTTCCGGAAAACCACTCAAAATGACCAAATATCACCCAATATGGGTATTATGGGGTGATGAAAAATCACAGACGCAGTTTTTGAATCCAAGCTGGTTGTTTCAGAGGCCTACTGTCAAAATCTACCACAATATGAATATTTTTTCATACCTCTGTGGTTTGTTACCTGCCTAATAGGCATGGTAGTTCTTCACTTCATCAACGGTATTTTAGTCTATATTTCGAATGAAAAAAGTTGCAGGCTGTATGCATCGAATGAAAAAAGTTGCAGGCTGTAGGCATTTTTTCGTTACACTTTTTAAAGCGCCTTACTTACTACAGTAAGACGTAGTACAACGTCAATATAAATTAATACGTGAGTAAAAAATCAAGGCAATTTTGAGATTAATTTAAATCTTCTTATGAATCAATTTTGTGCAACGAACCTTGCTGTTTATATGAATCATTTCATAATGAGCAGTCATCTGGTTATCTTTCTGTTGCAGCTTGCGTATTTTTTTATTTCGCTGCAAACCGTGATATTCTATTCCGATATTTTACCACCGTAAATTCTGTCTTATTTGAACGAAGGGAGAAGTAATAGAAAGTGTCAATACCGCCGGTCGATGTATGCGAAAGGTAGAATGAGGGTATGCGTACTGGAAGTGCGACAATCTGCGTTACAAGATTTCCCTTTCCCGCAATCAGTAATGACGAATAAATATTCACAAACGGGTGTTTTTTTTTATTGAAAATTTACATTTTTATGAGGTTTTTCTTCGCATTCGAAATAGTCTGATTATAGTCTGGTTTGGTGGCGGGGACGGCTTTATTCGGTGTCTGATTTGACGACCAAATCTTAATTTCCAGATTGTCCTGTATTTCATGTCGTGATTAACGGGGGGCATTGTTGATTTTGGATATGATATGAAAAACGGAACTAGAGTGAGTGCTATTCGTTCGAAACGTTCGGCTATGGTTTGATTAATCTCATAACGAAGCGCAGACGGTATAAAAAGGGATACAGAGTAAAAAAGTTGGAAACAAGATTATCTGTTGGATTGGGTGCAAATTGAAATAGTAAATTGGGCAAATAAAAGGCTCAATGAAAAATCGAAAATTTAATTCACCTCTGGCTAATCCGTGAAATTGAGTTGCTTTAGTTGTGGCTAGACAGCAGTGGAGAGGTGTATTGTTTTTCTTTCTCTTAAAGGGAATGTTGAAGGTTGATGTATAACGAAATTAATTGCAGTACATTCGCAGAACAAAAATAATTAGCTAAAACACCACCGATTAGCACAAACGTTGATTTCCATCATTATCACAACTTTAACATTGCACATTGCACTTTGGTCGTTTCGTCTCGCGATAATGGATAAGTTGCTCTTTACATGCCTTGATTCCACTATGTGTACCTGGTCTTACACCCCAGAGTGCCGTCCACAAGCTATCTGTAGGACCTGTATTCTGCTTCGCATTATTTTTATTTCATTACATGTTCCGTAACTGCTCATAATCATCTAGAAGATTGAAGTTCTTCGCACTGCCTGATTCTGTACCCGGGAATCAAATGGCCTTCTAGGGCAGGAACTTTGGCATGGGGTGCTCATTTTTTCTCTATTCGCTTGGCGACGTGGCCACTGTAATAACGGTTAATGGACAATAAAGCAAGCTTCCACTGGGAATCGGTAGAAGATCGAGAAACAACAGAGATAACATAAATCATGCCAAGTTTTTCCATTTGCAGAGTGCAGAAAAGAAAGCTCCCCTTTTCACAGCTGGTTAATCACCAAGCGTTTCCATCGAGTTCTGCAGCAGTTGGCTGGAGGATTCTTTAGACGGCGGCGTGCGCTTGTTGAGTGGGATCTCTATCGCATGCCCAAAGGAACAAATGTTTTTCTTTCATATAAATTACTCGAGCAAGCTTGATTGAGATTGGCACAGACACCGGAACAATTGAAATAAAGCAACTTACTTCATATTTCATCTGTCTAAATTCAAAATTTACTGACTGTGGCATAATTGTAATATTATTATATTGGACGTTCAGGTTAATTTAGGAAAATCGTGGAATAAACTGTGTTCCATTCTGAGGAAAAAAATAAATATTTCTGAGTAAAAAAATATTTTCAGAGTCTTAGGCAAACGGAAAATCCTTTTGTCTGTGGACGTTCACCTCATGTGGTATGGCATGCTCCCGTTGTTCGTAATAAATCCATCAAGTGGAAGTTTTTTTCTCGTTTAGTACCTGTATTACCACTTGTGGTCTCATAAATACTGTATTAGAGTGCGCGAAGGTGCATGTTGTGTAGAACAATTTCTAATTCCTCAACTAGAGCCGCTGGTTTAACGATGAATTGGCTGGCGAGGTGCGCTTTTTTGTTCTAAGCAGTTTCTTTTTATGGCGTGTTGTTTTAACTACCTGTGCTTTAGTCCGAAGCTATTGATATCAAGTATCCACGCAATGAAAATAATATTAATGTTGGACATTGGTTATAATTCTTTCTGGATGGATAACAAGATAATTTCACTTGCTTTCAATGGGTTTATTAAAACCTGATGCAATTACACTTGAATTTATACATTGCATGGATATGTTTTTATACATTTTGGGAAACGATAGCGATGTACTTTTGCAAACCACCAGAGACTATACGAATTCTTTTTTCGTCCTAAAAGAAAAAAAGATAAAGGAAAAACAAAATTGCAATCCACAGAGATTTGGCAATAGAACTTCCTCAATCCACTTCTTTCGAACTTCCCATTTAATCCAATTTGATGTCACAATAACTTATAACACTACATGGATGGCGTGATTCAGTTTTTTTCCCGCTAGTCAGCGAGAATAAACTATCCGCCAGATGCCACACAACCGAAATCGAAACATCCGAACAGTTTCTTCTTGCTTTCGTTCTTGCTCAAAACGACGCGGTAGGAGAGGACCGAAAATCGGCTTCACGGATGTAATAAATTTTTCACCAGAAACTAATCACCAACACAATGCAGCTGCAACAGAAAAACAGGAAGCAGGATGTCCTGCAGTAAATTTGATCGGTTTGCTGGTGTAGCAACAACGACTTTTACTAGAAACACCTTCTGTTTGTTTGCTAAACTCATTGTTGAACACAGATGTGCTACAAATAGTCGATGTTGGCTTTCCGATGAATTATATTTTTATTAATTCGATTCAGGTAATTGAATCCGAGCCATAATTTAGCTATGCTGGAGGATATTTAATTACTAGTTTTGTTTCTTTTCCAAACTCAAGACATTTCACTTTGGGGATATCTAAATTACAACGAAATTAGTTATATTTATTTTTTATGTGTCCTAATGGATTTTGTATCAAAGCTCAAGTATAATAAATGCAAAAATACTTTGTGAGTTTACAGTTTAGCAACAGTAAAACGAAGCAAAGTAAAGCAAAGCCAAGCAAAAAACAAAAAAAAGCGAAACACGGAAAACGAGATACGAAAACCAAAATACGATAAACAAAAAGCGGAAAGCGAAAACAAGTAACGGGTGATGAAAAACGAACAAATTAAAAGAGTAAACCAAAAAACGAAAAACAAGAAACGAGAAACCAAAAATTGAATAACGAAAAACGAAAAACAAACGAAAATAAAAAGAGAGAAATGAAATACCAAAAACAAATAAATAAAAAGCAAAGCAAAGCCTTGGTGCTACATTCCGATTCGGAACTTGACCTTCTGTTTATATACACAGACTTCGCAGCCAACTGTGCAGTGCACAATTGCGGAGCTAGTGCTACGATTCTACTGACACTAACAGTCTCTCCCGAGCCGAGACTCAAACCTACGACGACTGGCCAGCATCGTACCTCGAGACCATCTGGGAGATTAAACAAATAAATAAAAAAATACAATATAAAATAAAATACATAAAAATAAATAAAAAAAACGAAAACTGAAAACGAATGACCAGAAACAAATGTTAGAAAAAGTGAAGCAAATATTAGGAAAAAGTGAAACAAATATTAAAAACAGCGAAAATCAAAGATGAAGTACACTAAGGTCGCTATTTACGCGTTTTTACGCGGCTTTTTTATGCGGTGTCAGTGTCAGTGAAAAAGTGTTTCGGTGAGGTTTATTTTGGTTGAGTGGACTGTTTGTTTTTCTTTGTCGCTTCGAAGTGAAGATCATTTGGTTGGATTTGTCTTCAAATTTTATTTCGTAACCGTGAACGATGCGCGCGATCTATTTCATCTGAGTATAACAGCACGTTATTAGGATGAAAATCTAGTGTATCTGAAAGAGTGCTGCGATCATTGGAAGTGAGAATTGAAAATGATTGGCTGTTATTCTCGAAGAATTTTGCTGGGGAAAATGACTCTTATCAGCACTGCTCCTCAGTGATGGATCTGAGCTAGTAAAGTTTCATGAAGAACCACATATAGATGGCTATTTGGGATTGATTTACCGTCTTAAATGTACAACAATTCAGCAGCTTCCGCTTTGAAAAGATAGATTACGGCGCCGGCTACGTTATTACGGTCGGTTACCAGTAGTTACCAGAGGCTAAGTTTACTTCTGCATCTTTCACGACTCTAACGGAAAGGAAGGGGTTACTTTTGTCACCGTGGTCAGTGACGGATTTATATACTTTCACCTTTTTCTCTACTCACTTAAATATAGACTCGGCTACTCTTCTTTACCGACCCTCGTCAGTTACCCTTCCAAGTACCGCCAATTATAACTTCCTGGAGAGGTATTCATTCAACTATGTATGACTTTCTCTCTGAAATTTAGCGTGAGGGAAGGGTCAAGTAGGGGAATGGGAGGTAGTCTGAGAATAAACCCGTAAAAATGCCGCTGACATCGAATGGTCTTGATTCTAGTAAGATTCTAGCTCATGACCAATCGCATGTCAATGCGGACTCTGTAACCTTGAAGCTACGAGCTCCCAGGAAACGAAAAATCGAAAAACGAGAAACGAAAAACGAGAACCAAAAAATTTGAAATAAAAAAACGCGATGAAAAAAGTCCAAAAACATGAAAACCGGAGAAGTGATAAAGCACAAAGTGAATTATCTCGAACACAAAATAGTGAATGCACAAATTTATATAAAAGAAATTCAAAGAAAATAAAAAAAAATATGAAAATTCATATGGGTCGTTCCATACGAAGTGAACATGCCACTTGGACACGACCATCACAGATTTTGCTCAAAGTTGGGGGAATTATTCATCTACTGTCTCTTTGGAAAAATCCCAATTTTGGTATCGATTGGAATACCCCCCGCTCTCTAGGACTCCCCTTTTTATTGCAAAGTCACGCAACTTTTGTCAAAAATCTCTTTTTTCTTTTTCTTACAATTCATAGACGTAAGACGTACGAAAAATACTGATAGATGGTTTTTGAAGAAAATAAGTCAAGGAATCCAGAAAAAATATAAGTTTTGACCGGAAGTGTTGCCAGATAAATTATTTTTGTATTTGAAAATTAAATTTACATTTTTCGGCAAATGCAGCCATTTTTATTTTAAATTTGATAACTTCATTGTGTTCCTTGGAAAATTTCACATAATAAACAACTATCATCCCGAGGTAATATGAGCCAATCTTGAGATATAACATTTTTACGAAAAAAGTTGTAAACTTCGTGATTATTTTGTTTTATAGTTTATAGACGTAAGACACCCGAAAAAATAGTCATAGTTGAGTTTTAAAGAAAATGAACCAAGGAATCCAGAAAAAATATTGTTTTTGACCGGGAGTGTTGCCAGATGGATTATTTTTGTATTTAAAAATTAAATTTGCATTTTTCGGCCAATGCAGCTAATTTTATTATTATTGCAGCTAAAAAATGCGTGACTTTGCAATAAACAGGGGGGTCCCACAGAGCGGGGGGTATTCCAATCGACACCAAATTTGGGATTTTTTTCAAAGTGATTCCAATTTTTCCAAAGTTTTTCCAAAGTAGATGAATAATTCTCCCAACTTTAAGCAAAATCTGTGATTGTCGTGTCCAAGTTTGTACTTTTTCGTGGTCACTTCGTATGGAATGACCCATATGCGTATGATAAAACCGTATATTTGTCCTAAATACATTTAGAGAGAACTATTGCAACAAGCTGGCGTCGCGGCGTAGATGATAGAATGTGAAAATTCGACAAAGAGGACGGACTGTGCTGCGCATTGTTTGCAGGAATACAGACGAACGTTGTGTACAAAGTACATTATTTTTTCGTTAACTGTAGACTGTCAACAAGTATCTTAACGATAATGTGGCACCGGATACAAGCGGCGAAGCAACTAAGCTCAGACTTCCGTAGGTTTACTGTTGCTAGGAGAGCTAGCCAAGCATGCTGGGCTAAGGCTAAACTATAGCTGTCACAAAATACACTAGCTCGAAGCAAATTGGTCCATTCCTCCTGTCAGGTACTAATTACAAACACGTTCAATGTTGCAGTTTTACATTTATTCCAAGCGATTGAAAAGTGGCGCTAAAAGTCTTGAAGGACTGAAATTGTTTCTTACTAAATGCAATCATATTTTGCTTTAGAGTTAGTTAGAATTTTATGAATAAGAAATCTGTGATTGCGATTGGATAATATACAACCCAGATTAAATTATCAGTTCCATGCAACGATACAACTCAAGGAAATCGTTTGACAATAAAGTTTAAAGAAGTACTACCAGGAAGATCAGGAAAACAAGAATCATCCCGCGTCGTATTCTGCTTCTGCTTTGAAGAAAGAATTGGTTTCAAAAATAACTCTTTTTATCACTATCAGTACCGTGTTGGCGAATGGCAGAAAAGCAAAAAATTGTAATTGTAATTTCGAGGCGCTTAAAAGTGCCATTGGTATTGGTGTGTCACAATAGTGACACCGGCAAGTTTGTTTAATTTATCGTTACTACGGAATGTCCTTTGCCGATGACACGGGATGATTGTAGTTCTCTCAATATTTCTTCAGACTACAAGCAACCAAACTACACATATTATAAGTGAACATACAACCGTGACGTTATACGTGACAATCGAGAGTTACATTTCCGGTGGGCAGGTCTTTGTCCCTCGAGCGAAAAAAATGAAGAGAACAACAAAAAATCGTTTAGAAAGTTAAATCGTTAGTTCGATTTAGTATCGGTTGTGCTGAAGAGAAAGGTCTTCCTCGATGTATCCTGTTTTTCGAATTGCAGCCCTTCATTTACCGTAATACGTGAGCAGAGCAAAACCTTGGTGCTACATTCCGATTCGAAACTCGACCTTATGTTTGTTGTACACAGACTTCGCACCCAACTGGTAAGTGTACAGGACAATTGCGGGGCTAGCGCTACGATCCTACTAACACTAACAGTCTCTTCCGAGCCGAGACTCGAACCTGCGACGACTGGCTTGTTAGGTCAGCATCGTACCTCGAGACCAGCTGGAAGGCAAAACGTAATACGTAATTCTGCATGAAAGAAACACCCCTATTTGAAATCAAAGTGCCGATATTAAAAAAAAATCTAAACTTTGCGGCATTTTAATAAATTTTATCAATTCCTCCTCAGTTTTCGCGACAAAATTGCTGGAGTAGATCTGACACTTCAGGTTTATTCAGAAATTCTTGATGTGACGCAGCTGAGAGACGTTTGGCGGGTTTGCCGACTTGGGTACCACATCGATATTCAGCCGATCCATCTCCTCCACGGATCGCTTCGAGTAGTGAGCCCACACCAGATCTAACCAGAACACCGCGTCTTCGCTTCTTGATGAACGACGCAACTTCCGACAGACACTTCGTACTATAAATTTCCTCGTTCACGGTCAGTCCGGAGCGGAAGAAAAGCGGCTTTGACATCTCCTTTTCACTGATTGTCAGCCACAGCAACACTTTCTTGGAGAACTTGGTGTGTGAAATCAACTTCAACTCGGAGTTAACTTCCTACGTGGGGACCCTTCCAGGGGGAGATAGGTCTTGTCATCCATCCATTGGACGGAACTGCCGCTTCCTGGCACGTATTTTCATGTTCGCTAGATACTTTTTTAATGATAGGCCGGTTGTACCGACTTCCTGGCCAAGCGCCTACACGAGGTTCCGGAGATGTTGTGGGTCCTGCTCGTCCCAAACCTTCTTTAACGCAGCAAAAAAGTTTTGCTTGTTCGTAACGTCAGTTTTGTCAGGTTTTTTTGGGTTATTGTATTGCTGAAACATGTAGTTGTCCTCCAGCCCCATTTTCAAAATGAATTCTTCCAGGTTCTCGCACACAATGGCAGCCGTTATACTGTTGACCTACGTTAGGTTAAAATCCACCATCGTGTTCCATTGTTTTGTTTTTATGGCAACAGATCGTCAAGGTTTTATGCCGAATCCAGAATACGCCTCCATGAAACTCGGACTCGGGCTGCTCCTCTCCAGTCTCCCCTTATACCTGCTGCTCGGGTATCTTCATCGACAGCACATATCCAGCGCATGCGAAGGCTTCTATCTGGTTCTCTGCTGAATATTATCTTTGCCGGTTGCTCATCCGCCATCCGTGCAACGTGGCCAGCCCACTGTAACCTGCCGTGTTACATCAGCTTGACAATATCAGCGAGTTTGTTTACTTCGTACATCTCGTAATTCATGTGCCTGCGCCACACCTCATTTTCAAGTTTGCCTCCGAGTAATGATCGCAGGATTCTACGCTCGAAGACCCCAAGCGCTCGTCGATCGGCCTCCTTCCACGTCCACGATTCATATCAGTAGAACGCCACCGGGAGGATCAGAATCCTGTAGAGCGCAAATTTGGTGCGGAGGCTACGGGACCTAAACTGACTTAGCAATCCGTAATAAGTTCTGTTCTGTTCTGTTCGTTCTCCACCTCGCGGCTCACCTCGTTGTCACATGTCACGAAAGCACCAAGATACATACACAGATTCGTCGACCACTTCGAAAGTATACCCATCGATCTCCACCGCAGAACTACCACGCTCCCTGCTAGCCTTCATTTTGGCAGTGCTCATGGTGATTTTCGCAGATTCCTTTCTGAAAGCCGTAGAGACCTCCTCAACAGCTCTATGGTTAACACCAACGAAATCAATGTCGTCCGCGAAGCCCAGAAGCATACGAGAATTCGTGATGATGGTGCCGCTACTCTGCACACCTGCCCTTCGTATTGCACCCTCTAAAGCTATGTTGAACAGCAAGTTCGAGAGCCCGTCGCCTTGCTTCAGATCATTTAACGTCACAAATGCGTCCGAAAATTCGCTCGCTGTCCTTACGCTTGATGTGAAACCGTCAAGCGTCGCACGTAGCAGTTTAATTAGTTTCGTTAGAAAACTAATATTAATTCGCCACAGCTCGTTTCACTGCATCGTACGCCGACTTAAAGCCTATAAACAGATGATGTGTCTGCTAGTTGTGTTCTAGAAACTTGTTGAGGATCTGTCTCAAGGTGAACATCTGGTCTGTTGTAGATCGTCCCGCATTGGTATTCTCCAACAAAGGCTTCCTTCAACGGCATTAGTCGTTGGAATAGGATACGGGAGAGAATTTCATTAGCGGAATTGGTTATGCCTCGATAATTACTACAGCCGAGTATATTTCCCTTCTTGTAGATAGGGCATATGAGCTCTTCAAACCAGTCTGTAGGTAGTTGTTCCTCAGACCATAACCTTAAAATAATCTGGTGAATTTCACTACACAGCCGCTCCCGACTTTGAAAAAGTTCAGCTGATAAGCCGTCCTTCCCAGCGGCCTCATAGTTCTTCAGCTCTTTGCAAACTTTCTACACCGCGTCCAATGTAGGTGGGTTCACAGCTTGTCCGTCCTGCAAAATTTCTATCCTGTTCCATTCGACGACTCCCCTACCTTTCTCACCGTTCAATACCAATTCAAAATGTTGCTTCCAACGCCTGACCACCTGTAATTTATCGGTATTCAGGTCCCCCTCCTTTTTTCATGGTCGTTTGTAAATGCCAATCCGAGAAGCCCTGGTCGCACTTTTGTTATAACCCGAGTCGTCGAAAAGCTCGGAACCAAATAACGTCAGAATTTCAGCGGCTTGTTGAAATGGTCCCTCGTAAATAGAAGTCGCTTTTTTGTTGATGTTGATGACCGCTTTTTGGTGAAGTAGCTCTTCAGCTCTTGTTCTTTCAAACGGTACTTTTGGAAAGATTCAGATCTAACAGTCGCAGAAAATATTGAGGGGGGGGGGGTGTTTTGGTGATATATCCCAAAAATGGACCTTTCAGAAGAGATTCCACTGGGGCTTCTAGAGGCTATAGAGACAATTTATTAAAATTTATTTTCGGAACCGGGATGATACACAAAGACCCGAAAACGACTCCAGATGCCATATTAGATTCCAAAAAAGCGACTTCCGGTTTCCGAAAAACAACCAAAAATGGTTGAATACCACCCAATACTGGTATTTTCGGAATCGAATTGATGCTCGTAGATCAAAAATCAACTTCAGACGTTATTTTTGAATTAAAGATGGTGACTTCCGGTTTGCGGTAAACAGTAAAAATTGACCAAAAACCACCCCATATGAGTTATTTCGGAATCGAAATGATACCAAAAGACCTGAAAACAATCCCAGATGCCATCTTGAATTCCAAGATGGCGACTTCCAGTTTCCAGAACACAACCTAAAATGGCCGAACACCAATATGAGTGTAGGGTATATCCTACCAGGGACTTCTTCTTCTAGGTATCCCGGGATGGGAATCGGAAGCGGAGGTATCGATATTTGGTATCGCGATATATTGAAACGATTCGATATCAAGTAACAAATATATCGCAAAAAAAGTATCGATATTTCAATATTATCGCAATATCGAAACGGGTGAAGTGCAGAACGAGAAAACGAACGAAACCGATAATCAGGCAGTTTTGCTTGTGAGAGAGTTGCATCGGTAGATAAAACAGTAAATTCACTTAAAATGGAATCAATCAAACGAAAATTTCTTGAATTTTAGGGAGTTGATGGAAATCAACTAGAAACTAGAAGACAACATGCGATTGGTGACGGTCATTCACATAAAAACACGAACGCAGCAGTTCAGTGCGTCTTGAACTGTCCTACAGGTCAGACGTTTTTTCGGTTGCTTGTGGACTGGTCTTTGACTGCCTATAGCTTCAAAGTTTGTGTTTTGTCAGTGTGTCTTTTAAAGACTACCTGAAAGTTATTTCCCATCAGTCTTTCTCAAGACTACCTACTTTTGAATTTAACATTTGTTTTAACTATTTTCGTATCACCTGAAATGGCTGGACGGAAAAAGAAACCTCGCATCGCTGCGGGGAGGAAAAGAGAGGCATCTCTTTCTGACACTTCGAGTGTCTGTAGTGACAATCCTTTTGATATTTTGCCTGAGCAAGAAGCTGGTGAAATGGAAGTTGTTAATAATGAAACTATACAAAATATAAAATCTTTAAAAAAGGAGAAAGTTCCACCTATTGTGGTAACTATTTCTTCTGAATTTAATATATTCAAAAAGGAACTTTCAACGTTTGTTTCTGACGTTAAAGTTACCTATCAAATTGGCCGTAGAGGTGAATGCCGCTTATTAGCCGACTCAGTAAAGGGTCGTGATCGTCTTGTCCAGTATTTAACTGACAAGATGTACAAATTTTTTACATATAACACCAAGAACGCCAAGCCGTTCAAGGTTGTCTTGAAAGGTCTCACCAACGATCAAACCGTTGATGAGATCAAACTTACTTTAACAGAATTACTTGGCATAGCCCCTACCCAAGTAATTCTAATGAAACAAAAATCACGAGGCGAAAACAGTCAGAGAACTGGAATTTCCCTTGTTAATTATTTAATTCATTTTAACCGTAATGAGGTTAACAACTTAAAATTTTTTGAAAAAGCACATGCTTTGTATAATGTGCGTGTAAAGTGGGAAATTTATAGGAAGTATGGCGGAGGTGAAAAGCATATCACCCAATGCCGTACTTGCCAACGTTATGGCCATGGTTCCAAATTCTGTAACATGGACCAAAAATGTCTTAATTGTGGAGACTCTTCTCACAAAAAGGACACATGTCCTGTGAAAGAGAGTAAAAATTTTCGCTGTGCGAATTGTAACGGCAACCATATGTCAAATTTTTATCAATGCCCAGTCCGGTTAGCAATTGTTAAGGCAAGGCAAGGTAAACAAAATTCAATTTCTCAATTAAAACCAACTTCAAAACAAAATTCTCCAAGCGTACCAGTGACGCATAGTTTACCTACTCCTTTGCATACCCGTTTAACTTATGCACAGGTTACAGGTAGTTCGAACATTATACCGCCTAGTGTTGGTAGTTCGAAAATGACCGTTAATATGGGTAAGCAAAACACGCTAGAAAATAATTGTACACCTATCACTCCAGCTAATATTGCTACCGAAAATATTTTTTCTAATGTCAACTGCCTGGGGCCTATTACGGCAGGTAAACTTTCTTTTTTGCAACAGGCAATGTTCGATCTTATGAACGCCATGTTGCAGGCAAAATCAATGTTTGAAGCCATTCAAATAGGCACAAATTTTACTATTAAAATTGTTTCTAATTTAAAATTTAGCAATGATTTTAAATAAAACAATTAAAATATTAAATTGGAATGCTCGCTCATTGAAGGCCAATGAGAATGAGCTTTTTAATTTTTTAACAGTAAATAATGTGCATATTGCAATTATTACTGAAACATTTTTGAAACCTAACATAAAATTAAAATATGATCCCAATTACGTGGTTCATAGATATGATAGGATTCAGGGTTCCGGCGGTGGAGTTGCAATTGTTATTCATCGCCGAATCAAACATCGTGCTCTTCCCCATCTTGAGACGAAAGTTATTGAAACTTTGGGAATTGAAGTTCAAACTGAACTTGGGATTTTATTTATTGCCGCAGCATATTTACCATTTCAATGCACACGCGAGCTCAAAAATTATTTTAAAGGTGATTTACAAAAACTCACCAGAAATCGTTCGAAATTTTTCATAATCGGCGATTTTAACGCTAAACATCGTTCATGGAATAATTCTCAAAGTAATTCCAATGGCAAAATTTTATTCAATGATTGTTCTTCAGGATACTATTCTATTTTGTCTCCGAATAGTCCTACATGCTTTTCTTCTGTAAGAAACCCTTCAACAATTGATTTGGTGCTAACAGATCAAAGTCATGTATGTAGTGATTTGATCACACATGCTGATTTTGATTCTGACCATCTTCCAATAACTTTTTCTTTATCACATAAATCAGTTTTAAACCCTATGAGCTCTGTTTTTAATTATAACAAGGCTGATTGGGAAAGATACAAAACTCATATTGAGAGAAATTTCAATAATGAGCTTGATTTGCAAAACGAAGTGAATATTGATTCCGCTTTGGAAGCATTAAAATGTGCAATTGTTGATGCCAGGAATTATTCTGTTCCAAAGGCTCAAGTGAAATTTGATTCATCAATAATTGACGAAAATCTTCAACTTCTAATTCGTTTGAAAAATGTCCGCAGACGTCAATATCAACGTTCTCGTGACCCTGTTTTATAAACTATTTATAAAGATTTACAGAAAGAGATTAAGCATAGATTTACTCTTCTGAGAAATCAAAATTTTGAGACTAAAGTTGAAAAATTGAAACCATATTCAAAACCATTTTGGAAGCTGTCGAAGATTCTTAAGAAACCTTCAAAGCCTATTCCAGTTTTAAAAGATGGTGAACGTTTTCTAATATCCAATAAACAAAAGGCTCAAAGACTTTCTCAGCAGTTTGAGAGTGTTCATAACTCAAATTTGAATTTTGTGAGTCCAATAGAAAATGAAGTCACACGTCAATTTGATTTAATTTCATCCCAGAATTTTTTACCTGCAGAAATAATTGAAACTAACTTGAATGAGATTAAATCAATTATTGAAAATTTCAAAAATATGAAAGCACCTGGTGACGATGGAATCTTTAATATACTAATCAAACGTCTCCCTGAGAGCACAATGGAATTTTTAGTGAAAATTTTCAATTGCTGCTTCAAAATTGCATATTTTCCCAAATTATGGAAAAATGCAAAAATTACTCCAATTTTAAAGCCGGATAAGAATCCAGCTGAAGTTTCAAGTTATCGACCAATCAGTTTGCTTTCTTCAATAAGTAAACTGTTTGAGAGAATTATTCTTAACAGAATGATGTCACACATCAACGAAAATTCAATTTTTGCAAATGAACAGTTTGGATTTCGCCATGGGCATTCCACTACTCATCAATTGCTTAGAGTTACTAATATGATACGAGCTAACAAATCTGAAGGTTATTCCACTGGAGCTGCTCTTTTAGACATAGAAAAAGCATTCGACAGTGTTTGGCATAAAGGTTTGATTGCGAAATTGCAAACTTTTAATTTTCCGATTTTCCTTATCAAAATTTTAAAAAATTATCTTACTGATCGAACTCTGCAGGTTGTCTATCAGAATTCAAAATCTGATAGATTTCCTGTCAAAGCAGGTGTACCTCAAGGTTCAGTCTTGGGGCCAGTCCTGTACAACATATTCACTTCAGATCTTCCTGATTTGCCTCCAGGATGCACAAAGTCATTGTTCTGCGATGACACAAGCATTTCCGTAAAAGGAAAAAGCCTTCGTGTCATATGCAGTCGATTGCAGAAAAGTTTAGATATTTTTTCTTCCTACTTGCAAAAGTGGAAAATCTCTCCCAATGCTTCTAAAACTCAAATGATAATTTTTCCGCATAAGCCTAGGGCGTCTTTCCTCAAGCCAAACAATAATCACGTTGTCAAGATGAATGGGGTTATTTTAAGTTGGTCCGACAAGGTTAAGTACTTGGGACTAATTTATGATAAAAAACTTATTTTCAAAGAGCACATTGAGAGTATACAAGCCAAGTGCATCAAATATACGAGATGTTTATATCCTCTCATTAACAGGAATTCTAAACTTTGTTTAAAGAACAAACTTATGATTTACAAACAAATTTTTAGACCAGCAATGCTTTATGCTGTACCGATCTGGTCAAGTTGCTGTTCAACAAGGAAGCAAACGCTCCAAAGGATTCAGAATAAAATTCTGAAAATGATTTTGAAGCGTCCTCCTTGGTTTGGTACACTCGAATTACATAGACTTACTGGTGTTGAACCATTAGAAGCTATGTCAAATAAAATTATTAACAATTTTCGACAAAAATCGTTGCAATCCTCAATTGCTACGATAAGCTCTCTTTATAGCCAATAAGTTAGCAATTAAGTTAGTTGTAAGTTTACTTCCCCTTTTCTGACAAGTAGGTTTAAATCCCTACGAATGATAAGTCCTTATTGCGAAAGCAAACAAATCCTAACAATTAAAATTTCAAATTTCTAACAGTGTTGAGAAATCACCATTTGTGATTGGACACACATACTCATTATTTACTAATATTTATCATAAATACTTAAGCTACTAACAAATCCCCCCTTAAAAAAAAAAAAAAAAAACGAACGCAGCAGTTGAAAAATATGCTGCTTGTTGGTTCGAATAACAACACCAACCTTCAGTGTTCAGAGATTATCTATGATGATGAAATGATGATGAAAGGATCGTAGCTGTGACTCACTCCAAAGATTTAACGATATATAAATGAAAAATTTGCAACAAGAAAAACCTAGGGACAATCATTCATATTTTATTAATATTCATTTTCTCGACGATTTTCCGATTGTCGATTCTAGTGATAAGTATCACGGACAGTCAGGGAAAATACACACTACTGTATACGCTGCTAGAGTAAACTGTATATTAAAGAAAAAAAGCACTCATCGTTAAGGTAACTATCAACATCAAAACGAAAGAGCGATTATCGTGGTTCTGAAAGTATTGGATGTATTATTTGTATTTCATTGTTTCTATGGCCACTAAAAGCCCCGGTAGGATCTGTTCTGGAAGGAATATTTCGGGGGCATATCACCATAACACCCAAAAGATGACCTGTGAAAGTAATTTTATGAACTTTGAACTAATCACTGTTAAAATTCTGTTCAAATATTCATAAAATTGTTTAGTTTCGGAACATATCTCGAAAAACCGGTTTTCCGAAAGTAATTTTTTTTCCTAGCACCGTTGGCACTGATTTCTAAGTAAAGAAGTCGCTGAATCTTTTCGTGCTAAAACTATCCTCGTCGGGCATGTAAGAAGTAGAAAAAATTAGGAAAAAAACATGTTCACAAAAAAACCAATTTGCGTTGTAACCTTTTCAGTTCATCGATAGCGAATTTACGTGTGCATGCCACGCTTTGAGAAAGATATTTCATTTCAAGGGTTTTTGCATCTCATATGTAATTGTCATAATGTGCGTGATAACAAAAGAATATTTCCTTCCTTCTTTCCCATGTTTTCACATGCAAATATCAGCAACACCGCCAACGCGAATTTTCTTCCGATATTTTTTGAGTATCAAATCAAAATGTATCGATATCCGATAATATTGCTTGCTGAAGCATCGATGCCAAATACTCGATATATCGAAAGAAAAGTATCGATACCCGCGGCATCGATAAAGTATCGCACATCCCTACTATCCCTGTACGCGCAATTGGCGCGGAATCAATACACCAGGTAACTGGTACCCTGCAGGTAACTCAGAGCGAAAGGCTTTTCCCCTTCGATCCGGTCACCACATACCTAGCTGTTCTATACTGGCCTATGGCATTTCTTGGCCTGTCTCTTTCTTGTGCTTAACTTTTAGTACATTTTGGGCATACTGATTGAAAGCGCCATAACATGTGTTTTCAAACACGTGCGCCAGCGTAAGCGCTAAGAACCCGCGCGTGAGCATGGGCGACGCTGAGCGACGCTACCGTTTGTCAAGTTCTTTTTTGTTTATTCAATGCCTCGGTGGCTTTAGTGACTATTCATCGCGGAAGGCAAAGTGTTTTCGCCAACGCTTGCATAGCAGAACCGTTGGCGGTTTCCTTCAAAATTTTTCCTGTTTTTTTCTCAAATGGTCTTGTTTTTGGTGGACAATGGCAGACGGCCGTGTCCCGCTTTTACACTCTACCTGTCTAAAATGTACCGTATGATAAAATCCTGCGTGACGGAACATAAGGTATTTCTGCGCGGGGTGTGACGTCACATGAGTATTTCAGGGATCGGGATGATGCGCCGACACCAGAAATAAACTCCAAACGCGATTTTTAGATTCAAGATGGTGACTTCCGGTTTCTGGAAAACATCCAAAATTGACCAAATACCATCGCATTAGAGTATGATGCCAAGAGACCTGAATACGACACCAGACGAACCAGAAGTCACAATCTAGAATTTGAAAATGGCGTCTGAAGTCGGTTCCCGGTCTCAGGGCGTCATTTGATTTTAAGATATACACTTTTAGGGGGGGGGGGGGTTATTCAACCATTCTGAGTTGCTTCCTAGAAACCGGAAGTCGACATCTTCGGATCCAAAATGGCGTCTGGGGTTATTTAATGATTTCAGAGCATCATCCCGATTCCGAAAATACTCATATTACCTAGTATTTGATCACATTTTGTTGTTTTCCGGAAACCAGAAGTTGCCTTTTGGTCTCTGGACATCATCTCGATTCCGGAAATACACATATTGGAGGGTATTCGACAATCTTAGGTTACTTTCTAGAAACCGGAAATCACCATCTTTAAATTCAAAACGGCGTCTGGTCCATTTTCCGATCTGTGGACATCATGCCAGTTGCAAAAATAAATATTGGATAGTATTTGGCCTTGTATTTTTCATTGTTTCTTTGGCTTCTAGAAGCCCCTATCTATTCCGGAAGGACCATTTTGAAAGCAACAAAACTATTATAATGGTTGTAAGATTCCATTTAAAAATCATGAAACCATAAGATTCCTCAGTTTCGGAGCACATCCGTATATCACTAGTTAGTTTTGAGTAACTTCTGTACAAAAACATAGTTATTAAACACATTTTTTCATTATGGTTAATGGCACAATGAGTTTTTCAACTGGTTTGAGTTTAATGACAAACATCAAAATATTTTCGGCAAAACAAATTCACCCTACAAACCACAATTATACAAGAGTTTTTTGGGCTCAGATGTTTTACGAATTTCTGTAGTTTCCGAATAGGTCATTCATAGTTCCCAAAAATCAGAAAATTAGATCAAAACAGCTCAAGACACAACTTTCCTTATAACTTTGCCGCATTTCAACGGAATCTTATGTGTTTACATGCGTGATTAACTGACGTTATAATACTGCAAATTCATACAATGTTGCTAGTTTATTTTGCCCGTATGCTTCGAAAAGGCCAATGCGTACTTTTACCCCGTGCGTACTTTTGCCCCTCACTACTCTACTGAAATGGTAATATGGTTTACTAATAACCTACTTTTACGTAGTATTGGCTGAAATAAAAAGAATAGGAAATACTGTTACATAATGTTATCATAACAACAATATCGCACGCTAGCCTGGGGGGCTAATGCGGTCTCGATCAACTAGATCAGTTGAGTGAATTCGTTATCGACATTGTTTTTTTGGCACATTTTGCATGTTGAAGGATAAGTACAACGATACACTGTGCCCCAGTGCTGAGTCGAGAAAATTTCCAGCTCGAAAAGATCCTCGACCTGATCGGGAATCGAACCCGATATCACAACCGTGTGAGAGAGCTAGCCGCCCGACATCGCTAACCAGAGAACCACGGAGACCAATGTTATCATTCTGATTGAATTTCGACCACCGATATTTTGTTAAATAGATGAAAAAACAATATTTTACCATAGTTATAATAATAATAAGTCCATTCAGAACATTTGGATCATAGACATACATTTGAAGTAGGAATAGTTTCGTATTGAAATCCTGTTTTCTACGTTTGTTCTCCACCATAATTTTAGTTATGGTTTCTTTATTCTATACTCAGAAAAGTCGTGTGTATAAATACTCGAATTACTGGTAGAATAGACACTACTAGTCCAAACTGCATTTTTCATGGCAGTTTTTGGTATCGTAGAGTACATTCTAAAAACACAAACACGATGATTAATCATTTAAACTTTACCAACAGCAGCAGCTTCAAAATCCTTCCTCTTACAATATCCATCAATTGCACTACAAGCCAATCACCCATTTCTTGATATCTATTTATTGACGGTTCATTACTCTCGTTTTATTTATGATTTCAGACTTTCCCATTTCTTCCCCGACTAAGATCCCCTTCTAGAGCAATGAGTTTAAAAAAAATCTCGTGCAGAAGAACGATATCCGACGGAATATAATTTATTTTAACGAATCCTTTCACGTGACTGCAATTCAAATTCAACCCAACTTCTAATTAAATTGATCTGCTTCATTCAAATGAGCCCTTCACAATGAATCATTTCTCGGAGGTTTTTGTACACTCTGCCTGCCGCCATCTGTGCATCGTTGTCTGCTTGCAACTCGGAGCAATTTCCGCCAGTTCCGCTTTTTTTCCTTCTATCAGTAAACCAGAAACTAAAGAAACAAATGAGACGTCCGAAAGCGAAAGCAAAAAAGTGACATTACGTTTGGACTATTAATAAGCGGGCTTTCATCAGCCAGTATCTGAAATTCGACATAAAATAATATATGTATTTTCCAACTAGTAAATGTACTGTCAAGAATTTTCATTCAACGATAGAGTCACGAATCATCGTATCATCTGTACAAATTTTAATATTTCGAGGTGGCCATCCAACCGGCATAAAGTTCTCCAACGGGCGAAAGATACGTTTCAGATTGAAATGTTCCTCACTTGGGCAACCTATAAAATATTTATACGATGTCGGATAAGTTATGATATATATTTAGTATGTATTGCTTTTATTTTTTTTATGCGAAATATAATTTTTGGACGAACTTTGTGTATAATAAACATAAAGTCGAGTTGCTTTTATAATTGTTAGACAATTGAGTTCTTACTAGAATATGTTTATCTTTTTCCCAAGCACATATAACATATACCTGATTAATATGCCACATATTTAACTCAAAGAGGTTCAAAATAAATGACAGTCAATATAAAATTCTACGCTGAATCCATTAAAAACATTGTAAAGCTCATTCAGAGCTAAATATATAAAGCAAGTCCATGGGGAATATGCATTAGGTACTAAAAGTGTCGGCCGCATATTTTCTTCTATTCACCTAGTGCTTCACTTTGCAAACTGCTATTTCGACTATGCAATTCTGAATTGTATACCTCCAAGGGGCTATTGTATTAATGCACAAAAACGTCATATACGAGTGTTGCAGGAAACACGACAGAAAATTGGCGGAGCATTGCGAAGAAAAACGTGTAAAACGGTCATGTTCTCGCCATTTAATACGATGACGCCATAGAAGGGACGTGAACATTTTCTCTGTCCTCGTTAACAAAGCAAATAAACGAAATTCATGCTGTGTATGGCCATTTGGAGGAAAGTGAGTCGACCAATCTGGCTGGTTATGGGAAATAATTCGGGAGAAAGCATTGTAGCGAGAGCAATTAAACCGCTTTTCTTTACGGTCTTTGTATTACAATGCACCACCAGAATGAATACGACTGTGACGAACATTTGCCTTTGACGTGGAGCTTTTAACACATTTTAAAGTCAGGCCATGGAGCTTTTACCAGTCAGAAATGAGCCATTGTACTCGTAATAATTAGAACTGAATTTAAAAGTGAAAATTGCATGATTGTTTACACAGGAAATAATAATGGCATTTATAATGCTAGATATTTTCAAAAGAATATAACTAAATAGTGGAAATACATTTTTTGTTGTTAATATTGACGAAGGACTATGTTCTACAGAAGGTACAGATGCAAAATTAAAATATTAAAATACATTAAAATGTGATCACCGAAAAAGAGGTCAGATTTTAAATGTTTATATCTCAGTATAATGAGTATAATGTCTGCGATTGGGTTTCCGGAATACATGTTAGTTTCGTTCAGATAGTTTAGATAGCTTATCATGGTTCAAATAGTTTAAAATAGTTTAGATAGTTCAGTATAGGATTGTTCTCAGGTAAAATAATCTGGACGTACGCAAAACTTAATTGACTATTTTTTATTTGAATGAAACTATTGAACACTTGCATTTGGTTTAGCGAACTGAGTATTTTCCACTCTGGTGAAAGATCTTTTAGGCTCAACAACTATAGGTTCAGCACATTCAAGTAACGTTTGAAATATCCATATCCGTACACACACACACACACACACATATATATATATATATATATATATATATATATATATATATATATATATATATATATATATATATATATATATATATATATATATATATATATATATATATATATATATATATATATATATATATATATATATATATATATATATATATATATATATATATATATATATATATATATATATATGTCGCAGTGATATACGTACTGAGAAATAATAGTATGGAATTTATTGATGTAAGTAGGTAATGATATACGATGGAATCCGAACGAAAACGATTTTTTCCACACTGTTACACTTCTTTGAGATTTAAATTGTAAACCAGCCAGGCTCTGGCAAGATATATTGTAATTGAAAACTAACTTCTGCACATTTTAATAATCGTTGTATACGATTTCGGCTTGATTGAAAAACATTTACGATAATTTTCATACATTTATTTACTAACCATTCCTTTACAAAGAATCCAGGTGCGGTGTTTATTGCGAAATTAATAATAAGGTTCATAAAAAGATAATACAGCTGAAAAAGCGGTATTTCTGTCTGACGAAAAAAACAACTTGTAAGTTTTCAAACAGTTAAATCAAAATATAACTTCAATGCAAAGTAATATGTTTTTGCTACTTCTCATGGACAAGAACCATGCGATGCAATAGATGGCACATTAACATAAATAATCTGAATTTTTACTTATTACTTAAAAACAATAACAAAAAGTTTTCCCTTTTGTTACAAATTTGTTTCTCAAGAAGTCATCCCGAGTAACAATTTAAGTCGTATTGCATTCTTTTAGCGGTTTTCATGACCAATTTCGCAAAACTGCTTTTAAAACCAGAAATACTATCAGAACCTTCTGATAACCGCTATAAGTTGGATTTACTACAGCCAGGTGGTTTACCCTTGCCAAGCTTATCGAAGCAATCATAAGAATGGCAATAAAACTGCTTTAAAACCACATGGAAAGAGTACCGCATACTATAAGCAGCTGGCATTACCTCTTTAAGAGCGCAATAAGTTTGGTTTCATTATTGCGCTCTGTTACTTGCCACAATAAGTCCAATTCAACTTTTCATTGCTTGACAGCAACCGTAATAAGTTGATTTGTTGTGCCGTTCCCGCACACACATCAGAACATCACGCCACTTTTTTCATAAGATAATCTCTCGTCGCGGGAGAAATGTTTCACATGTGTTGGTTATCATCGTGCAATCGATTTTATTTGACGGTGATATTGTAGAAAGATAAGGAATAAAGAGAGGTTTTTGGTAGGTTTTGTAGCTCTCAAGCATATGCGCATGAAATTTTGTCGTGCATTTTGAGAACATAGGCGCTTTAAATTTATTTATAGTACGGGCTTACAAAAATGATCTCATTGTTAGCAGAAATGAATTGGATTGTTTCAGCTCAGTTTTGCAGAAAAAAATCTACCCGTGTTCTTCAATACAGAGATAGATCAAAATCAACTTTGGATGTTCAATTTATTTGTTAGTCAGACGACGAACCGATTTTCGTTTCAAGATCATAAAAAGGTTCAAAAATATCAATATGGCGCGGTTGGTAATTAGTTGGTATCAATCGTAGCCGCAAAAAGCCTAGTTCAATGATATATATGTTGTAAGGTGCGGCAAAGGTTGGATGCCTGTATTATTAGAGAAAAATATGGTAAATACCTGGGTCCTAAACAACTTTATTTTTATGAAAAATCTGACATCACACTGACGATAATGAGGAATCAACGAGCTTTAGTATAAATAGAGAGGTGCACGAAAGATGCAACGATACATACTTTGTTGAATTGAATATTGAATATATTTCGAAATTTATCAATAGTGTTTTGCCCCTACCCTATTTTTAAGGACGCATAATTTAACGACATAGGAAATTATTTTCAACCGAAACAAGACAAACTGACGATAAAATTTAAAAAAAAACTACCGAACAGTACTAAGTTTGCTGTGTTACTTTATTAGATTTTTGACGTTCTACGTCATCAATGTTCACAAATGCGCTGCATCTTGCTGCTCTAAAGCATTTTACACACATCTTACGGAGACTGCGACAGAATTCTGCATCACACTAAACCAACTAAGCCGCTTTTGTCTCACCTGTATGTATGTCATTGCCTGCATATACCGTGCTGGATCGAAACCCGTACAGTATCGAAATCCGTACACCTGGATGTTTTTCTTCAGTTTTATGTATTATATAAATGAAAATTCATATGATAGTTACATGTACATATCCGTCGAGCTGTTGCCCTTCTGTTAAATTAAACTATGCGCCAGTAGGCCATGAAATAAAAATATTGAAAATAAAAAATCAATCGTGTCTCGGCTTCAGTTGTCATTTTGTTGTATCGTTAGAGATTTTACTAAGGAAACGTTCTTCAGATAAAAACGATTTCCAAGTGGGATATAAGTGTTTTAATCTGTGAATCTTTTTGAAATTGATAAAAAAGGTAAGTCTTTGTCATTTTCGAGCTGTACATTGTCTGGTAAATAGTGTTAATTGTATTTATTCAACAAAAACTGTGCCGCACGGATTTTGATTTTTGTTATTTGCTTGAATCGAAATCCGTACAGCGTGTGTATCATGCATATATTGTTGAACTTTCTTCTTGTTTTCAGCATATAATGGAAGAAAACAAGTATAAATATACGGCAAATAATTTCGAACGAGCTGTGACTGAGTTGCACAGAGGAAAGTCGTACCGGGAAGCTTTGAGAGGTTCCGGCGTTCCGGTTACTACGAAACGCTACGAAAATTGCACTATTTCAGCTGATATGAAAAATTCGTAAACCGTGTGAAACATTAAAAAACCAATTGATCCTCAAAATATATTTATTCGTTAATTTAAAGATAAATTATAAATAAAATATGTTCATTTTTGTACTTCTATAACGATATGGATTTTGATTTATTGTTGTATGGACTTTGATCCAGTCTATATCGCGTGTGTGCGGATTTCGATTCAAAAGTGTACGGGTTTTGATTCATACAAAAAACTGTGTACGGATTTAGATTCAAAACATGTTCTATTTAAACATGATTTTTTCAAGTTTCGTAGTGATTTTAATCATTTTGCTTGAAAATAGTGATAAAACACAAGTAGACCTATAAGTAAACATGTCAGTTTAAAGCAATATGTAATTTCTTGATTTTATATTGACCGTCGAAGATTATCATGTGCTTAGGTGTACGGATTTCGATCTAGCACGGTATTTGTTTACAAGTTTGACAGGTTAAAACTGGGCACTTATCACAATTTTATGAAATATTTTTCATAGCCAACTAGTAGTTTTTGCCTTTCTCCTAGAAAGGTATAGCAATCACTGGAAAAACCAAAGGTATAAAAGTGGTCCCAATGGCCGAATGTCATATACCACTCGACCTCTTTCGACGAACTGAGCATTTTCTGTATGTATGTATGTATGTGTGTATGTGTGTGTGTGTGTGTGTGTGTGTGTGTGTGTGTGTGTGTGTGTGTGTGTGTGTGTGTATGTGTGTGTGTGTGTGTGTGTGTGTGTGTGTGTGTGTGCAACTTTTTTTTCTCACTCACTTTTCTCAGAGATGGCTGGACCGATTTTCATAAAATAAATTGCAAATGAAAGGTCTGGTTGCCCCATAGGTTGCTATTGAATTTCATTGTAATTGGATTTTTAGTTTAGAGGTTTTGTATCAAAATGTAAAAATCACGAAACATCAATATCTCAGAAACCACACAACCGATTTCAATAACTGGTTGCAAATGATCGGGCTGTCTCCAAAACCCTTAACTTTTAAATTTCGTTATGATTGAACATATGGTTCAAAAGTTATGTAAAGAAAAGTTATCCTGAGGTTGTTTAAGCTCACTCATTTTTCTCAGTGATGGCTGAACCGATTTTCTCAAAATTAGTGTCAAATGAAAGGTCTAGTTGCCCCATAGGTTGCTATTGAATTTCACTGCAATCGGATTGTAACTTTGTCCGTTGTAAATAAAAATGTGAAATCACATAATGAAAATAAACATATTGACCTTCTCTTAACGATCACTGGCTAATTAAAAGGTAGAAAAGTGATCCAAATGGCCGAATGTCATATACTACTCGACTCAGTTCGACGAATCGAGCATTTTCTGCATGTATGCATGCATAGGTGTATATGTGAGTGTGAGTATGGGTGTGTACGTGTTTATGTGCACCCTTAACTACTAAAAACCCTTATTTTTTGAATTTTATGAAGATTGAACATGTGGTTCAGAAGTTATGGAAAGAAACGTGTTCTGGAGACTATTTAATCTCACTCATGTTTCTCAGAGATGGCTGAACCGATTTTCATAAAATCAGTGTCATATAGAAAGTCTTGTTGCCCATAAGACCCTATTGATTTGTTTTGCAAACAGATTATTACTTTGCCTGTTATTTAAAAAAATGTGAAATCCAGCTATGAAAAGTAACATATTCCGAAGACTACTTGGACTCACTCACTTTTCTCAAAAATGGTCGAACCGATTTCCACAAAATTATTGTAAAATGAAAAGTCTAGCAGCTTCATAACACCCTATTGAATTTTGCTGTAATCGGACTGTAACTTCGTCTGTAATGTATCGAAATGTGAAAATCACGAAACTTTATTATCTTAGAAACTACACAACCGATTTGAACAATATTGATATTAGATGAACGGGCTAGTTAAGGGTTAACTGATGAATTATGATTGAACACGTGGTTTTAAAGTTTGGCTGCCCTATACGTTCCCTTTTCATTTGATTGTAATCAAACTTAAGCAACCGTTATGTATTAAATTGTTAAAACAACGAAAGTCTATTATCTCAAGTATTACACGACTAATTCGAACATAACTAGTGTCATACAAACGAGTCATCTCTCAAATTTACAAATAACAAACTTCATAACAATTTAATATGTGGTACAAAAGTTTTAGAAAGAAAAGAAATTCAAAGACTATTTAAAACTATACCTGCTTTGATCAATATATGTGGTCTCAACATAATTTGAATGTGGTATCGTACTATTTGAACGTTCCCGCTATCGCTCTTTATTAAATTGTTCGAAATTAAGAGTCATTCCTTTCATTTCGCTATGTCTTGAGCACTAACATTACGTCAAATTTCATATTTTATACTTTAATTACAACATCAATATTTTAGAACCCAAAGAGTGAATATTCCTTTATTGGATTTAAGCAATCATGTAAACCTATTTTTACAAATAATAAGTTTGAATGAGAAAGGCTGAGTCTGACCGCTAGGTGGATTAATTTAGGTTTTTAGATTATGAATGACCGCAATAAAACTGGTTTCTGTGTTGTATGACAGCAAGCTGGAGTGCTTAAAATGTGCTGTGATAAAATCGTTAGAAAACCAAGTAGCTATAGAATTGTTACTTGGAAAGTCGAGTCTAGTAAAAGCACATACCGTCATATATTTTGCACATGCAACGAAATTACGACTAACAGATAAATGTCGTTACAACTACACGCAACATTTTTACTTGTCACTAAGCAACTACGAAAAATTCGCCTACGAAAGTAACAAACTTATAACTTAAGAGGCAATAACATTTATCACCAATTAGGTAGGAACAAATATTGTCATAAATTTTGCTAACATGTGCAGTTTCTTCTATCTCTTATTAATCCGGTGTTCGTTAGAGTGCCAATGAGTTATATAAGTTTATAGTTCAAATCGGCTAAAACTCCTTCCTCAAACGAAAATCTTGCACACGTTTATGATGTCTGTTAGTCAATTATTCGAATTTCAAATCAATTAACACTGATGTTTCTACTGCGGTTTATGAAGCAATCAGTCGAAGGAGGGATTTCTTTTCGCGTACATCAATTTCCAGCTGACTCTGCTGGCTACATAATTTTGTATGTTGCAAGCGCTTTATTGTCGGTAAGAGAATTTATGTTACACTTATTACATTCTTATGTGCCGGAACAGAGGTCCATCAGTCCGTACGAATGAAGTAGCGATGATTCTTAGGTAGGTAGGTATACTCGCATTCTTTGTCCCATTGTTCTTTGTACTTTTCTCTGCTCCTCCTCCGCTGATGTGGTTAGACGCGAGGCGGCGTTTTTGCTGTGGGTCATCGCTAATTTATTGTGCCGATAACGCATCATCGCGTTGCAAATTACTCTATTGTGTGCCATGTGTTCCAGTTTTGCAGTTTGGTTTTCTCGATGGTATTCTTTTTGCAGCGTATTTATTCTTCCTTCTTTAGTTTTTCGAGCAGAGTTGTTAAGGGTCGGTAGGCTTAGTACTGATATCCAGAGCTGGGGCTAAAACCTTGCTGTCGATTCGTTGGAGGTAAATACTGGTTGGATGGTGCCGATGGGTAACCTTGAACTGAACTGGCAGTGTTTTGGAATTGCGGCTGCTGAGAAGTCTGGTACTGCGGCTGCTGAGAGGTCTGGTATTGCGGCTGCGGTTGCTGCTGCTGCTGGTGGTGTGGAGCTCCGAACTGCTGGCTACCAGGGCTCTG
This sequence comes from Wyeomyia smithii, assembly GCF_029784165.1. Lineage (NCBI taxonomy): Eukaryota > Metazoa > Arthropoda > Insecta > Diptera > Culicidae > Wyeomyia > Wyeomyia smithii. The sequence goes on from NC_073695.1 coordinate 176,116,776, forward strand.
ATACTGAGGCTGAGGAGCACCGTACTGTTGACCTGGTTGCTGCTGGTCGTAGCCTTGGGGTCCCTGATAGGCGGGATTTTTTGGTCGGGCGGCAGCTTCAGCATATAACTTCGCATGAAGGTTGTATGCTCTGTATAAGAGTTAATGAGAAAACGTATACTACAGAGAAATAAAATCAATAACTTACTCTTGAAGCTCCTGTGGTAGCGGGGGAGGTGTAGGCAGGTGATCTCCTACAGGTTGAAATCCGCCCGCATCGGCTTTGTACTGAATGCTGTAAAGTTTGCCATCAGGACCGGTATACGAGTAGCCACCGGTAACAATTTGTTCACCTAGTTCGGGGCCAATCTTGCGGTTGTAACCTTCTTCCTGGTGTTGGATGCCATTACCGGTTGCATAGCTGCGGGAAAGATCGACGGAATGGAATAATAGGATTACGTGCTTGAAGTTTCTTGTGACTAATGAAAGACAGGCTTGAAGTCGTGCGGTTTCGAACGGTTTATTATGTGGGCGGGAAGAACTAAACATCTGATTTATAAGGTAGTGCTCACCGGATGATTATTATCAAATCATTTTAAAATAGAAGTAAATAATTAGCAGCGGCACAATCATCTCGATTGAGTGCAGCGCAAAGTGATGCACGGTTGGTCTAGGTCGAGGTCGTTCTCGGACACAATCATTGTTTTATACTTATGAATGCCGATTTTCTGGTTATACGACATTGCTAGCGGGAATGATTCATTACACCCGAGATTGATGGACTCACGTGTTGAGAATAATAATTAGTCATAAATGTAATGCAAGTATTTATGCGCATTGTGAATTCAATCTTGTTTTTCTTTGGCACGGAACGATTTTTGTTGTCTTTTTTTCAAATTTTCGATACATAATGTCCAATTTTCATGTATTGTTTTCAGATATTATTACATGTAATTCAATGTTTAGAAGTTAATTATTGTCCCTTAATTTCACAAAGATATTGACATTTTCAAGACTTTTACTGTATTTTTCATTTCAAACAGACTGATCAAATCCTATTACAATGAGCTAGAACTATATTGTTTATTAGTTGCAACACAAATTTGTACAAGATTAGTCAACATTGTTGGCAGTTTGACAAACCATCATCACCATATCTCCGTCATAGTGCTGCTGAACAAAATGTAACATTTTTTTTTGTAAGATTTGGACCACTGCGACCATTGTTTTGATCGTTTGTGGTAAAAATGTAAGATACTAATTAAATGATTCGCTGAGTTGAAACGGTGTTTTGGCAAAGTTGTAGATAATAATAAAGCGAAGACAATATGTAGGTACACTGAATATGAGAGAACAGAAGATCGAAAAACAGAAATCCAAGAAAGTCTCCTAACTTCAAAATATTATATGAAAACTACATTCAAAAAGCTTAGTTTTTTAAGATGATGAATTGAAAATTGTTCACTATCATCTGTCAAAATTTTATTCTGGTGAAAGAGAAATAAAAAAGCAATGCACATTTGACTATTCGTGATTATTCGATTTCTTGCAGTAGAACAGTTCAATAGGGTAGAAGCACTGGTTTTGGCCATGATAGAATTAAAATTGATAATTGTGAAAAAGTATCTTAGATTACTCCTAATTCGAAGTCTCCTATTGAACCTGCTGATACTATTCAACAAAACTATTACAAACTTAAGCAAATAAATATGCGTATTTTAGTTTTAATAGCGGAACTAACTATGCTTTCTTCAGGTCACTATACAGCCTAACGTTAAGGTAGTTTGCAAGCTATTTTTCATAGCGCATAACTTTGTTTAAATTTGGCCATGGCTATAACAAATCTTGTTACCAGCATCAGGCACAACTTACTACAGCACATGGATAAAAAAAGTAGACATTTTGGTGTGATTTTTCTCTGCAATATCAAAACTACCTACAGCTTCCAGAAACGTTCATTGATCCATTCTTGGCCACATATTAATGCAACTCCATGATTCATAATCCTGATATTGGCCATATGTAAACAAAACCATGGTAACATATTGATGTTTATGCAAAACATGAAATGTATGGGGTTTTTCGGGCTGATATTTTAATCGCATAAGATATGTGAAACTACAAAACCTGACTATATAATAAATGGCACTTGAGTTACCGCAGTTGATGTTAGCAAATAATACGAAATAGTTTCTATGTGAAAAAGGAAAGAGCGGAAGCTTTTTAATGTAGATCAATGAGAGACGAAAAATTAATATAGGTCAATGATGTGATGTCAGTGTTATTAAACATCCTACTAAGTTTAAACAAATTCTAACTTGAAGTACTTTGCCCTGCTAGTTATGTGTGAATATAATTTCATTATTTAGTTTGATTATTATATATACATGCCCTTTGGTTAGTTCAAAAACGAGGATTTTCTGCTGTTAAAATATATCTATATGATAAAGTCAAAATATAGAGAGCTTCGTAGCCGCAAGGTTACAGAGTCCGCTTTGATAAGCGAGTGGTCGTGGGTTCGAATCTTACTAGAATCAGGCCATTTGGTTGTCAAAGGACTTTAACATGGGTTCATTCTCAGGCTCTCTACTACATACCCTTCCTTCAAGCTGAATTCTATAGTACCCTTGCCGAATTTCATCCTAACAAAAAAGTCCCTCTTATAACAAAACTGTTCTGAGTAATGTATAATAGTTCTCTTCAGGGAATTGTAATTTTGACGCGGTCTTGGCTGGAGGAACGAGGTTTCGATACGACTCCTTCCTCTTGACAAAAATATAAGTCCTACTTATAATAAACCTGACCAGAGGTGAAGCATTGAGTGCCTCTTCAGGGAATTGTGATTGTGACGCGGTGTTGTTAGGAGGAACGAGGTTCGATAAGACTTCTTCCTCTTGACAAAATTAGTCCTTCTTATAATAAAACTGATTTTCAGAAATATTTACCCTCTACAGGGAATTATAATTGGCGATATTGGCACGAGGAACGAGGTTTCGATAAGACTCCTTCCTCTTGACATAATAAGTCCCTCTTAGAATAAACCTGGCAAGAGAGGAACGTTAGGTGTAGCCTCAGTTCAGGGAATTGTAATTTGGCGATATTGGTAGGATAGAAAAGAGGCTCGGTATAGTAGAGCAGTAAGCTTGAAATGTAAGGGTAAACTCTCACACACAAGCACGGATATAAATAAAAAAAAAAGCGTATCATTCACTTCAATAGTGATACTGCCAATAATATGAAGTGCGGAGTACAGAAAACACCTGGGCAATATCACAATAGATCAAAATGTCTCTGGTCGCAGTGATGAGTCCACACAGAGAAAAAAATAAGTCAAAATATAAAATAAATTCGTGTGACTTCAACTTTTTCGCGAATTGGCCACAATAGGAGACCCAGGGGGCCAATTTAGTAATGCTATGGCCAAAACCGGAGCCAAGAGAAGTTTTTTGATTGGAAATAAGTAAACAATACAACATAATTTGATTATTTAAACTCATTGTTAGTGCAGAATATAGGCGATTTCATCCGATTTCCCCGTTGAAATTATTCAATTACATATTTTTCGAAGGAAGAAGGACAAATATCTCTTATACATAACATACTATGGCCAAAACCGGGCTCTTACCCTACTTGCTGAGTTGTGCGTCTGGAAATTAAAACTTATGCTGCGAAAAATTATTTGTTTCTTTAGATATTCGAAAATTTGGAAATGCTTTTAAATTTTCTTTTACCTTTCATGAGCATCAATTTTTGAAAGATAGTAGTAAACAAGGAAACCTTTATAATTTTTTTAGAGTATATCATTTTTTCTTGATATATACATTTTTTTCCAAATCCACATCCATTTGCGAGTTTGCCGTTCGAATCAAACAAACTGGTTTTCAAATATCTTTGATGTTATTTAGCATCTTCAAATGAAAACTTTTGAAAGGAGGCGCGTGATTTTTTAGGAAAAGTGGTTATTGTCGAATGATATCTAGGTATAGAAGAAAACAACTATATTAGATCGGAGATGATCGGTGTGGACTGAATTGCGAACATTCGTGGAATTGTTATTATTGTTCTTGGATTAATACTATGTCTTTTAACGCACTATTTCTGGCGAAATATGCCCATTTAAATTTAATATTTTAATATTTTAATTCATACAATCTCGCGATATTTGAAAAATCGTCGTGAAAAACCCGTTTAAAAAAGACCTTAATGTGCGTATTAACAATTGGTTTATGAATAACCTCATAATCATAAAATGTCAAAAGTTATTTAATACTTTTTATGATTTGAAAAAGCAAGCAAAGCAAATAGTTCATGAATATCTTCAATAAACCGTGAATCAATGTGTGAAAACCTACTGTAACTTATAGTCATCATAGTCTGATATATAACTTTTATTAAGCTTTAAGGAAAAGTATCAATATGTTGATACGTTTTTAAAGTTATCAAAAAAGCTGGAATATGTCATAACTTTATAAGAAAAACTTCTGGAGATGTGTGATAAACGCCAAAACGTGTGTTTTATACCGTTTTTAAAACGACGTTTTCTAGAAAAATGTAACGAACAAAAGTTACATACAACAAACTTAAATTGAGGTAACTTTTATTCAAAACTTGTTGATACTCGGCCCGCGATGCTGCGCCTCTTAGTTTATAATGATAACCACGTACCTCATAAATGTGCCATAATTTCAAGCAAATATTGATGTTACCATGTTGGATTTATGTATTCTGCCCAAAAGCAGGTTTCCTGGACCATGTTTCTAGGAAGTTCCCATCAAAATACTACATTCGTGAATTCGGGTTTATTTGTTTTGGCCAGGAATAGCTTAAGCATTGTCTTAGTCTTGCTTGTTTCAAGAAGGACTCGTGCAAAAGGACTAGAAAAGGACCAATTGTGATTGGTTAAATAACCGATTTCCGAAACCGAAATCAATAAAAAATAACAATGGTCAACACAAATGCACTCCAAAAGCTCAAACCGGAAAAAAGGAAGGTTTTAGCTATTTAACCATCCCTGTGAATTTTGGTGTCCCTAGCCAAGCCATTACCGTTTTTATCAGAGACTCAAATGAGTTTCATAGTGAACATAACGTTAAACGTTAAAGCGACGAACCCGGCGAGCAATTTCTATACGACACTCTCTCGTAAGTTGACGCGTTTTGGTAATGGCTAGGGGCACCCAAATTTATAGGATTGCTTTTGGTTATAAAACAGGGGTATCTATCCATTAAAATACAATTGTCTCTGTATTTTTTAGGACAAACTTCAAAAGACCTAGTAACAGAAATGTTAGGGCTTATATTTCAGCAGTACCAGTAGAAAAGTATAATTTACCTTTTTTTTAATCAGGATTAAAATCTCGTAATTAAAAATCAAAAGGGTTTTATGCACAATCATGACCGTAAAGTTGACGTAGAACTACGTAAAGCTGTTTGTTACAATGCCTGCATTATTGTATTCGAGAATGATTGCAAGAGTAAAGTTCGAAGCAGAATTCTTTTCAATAATTATATGAACGATATTCGATAAGATTACGATGGTTTCAATATGTTAATATCGAAAACCACCATCTTGAATTTCAAAATGGCGTCTGGAGTCAATTTCCGGGCCCTGGGTGTCCTTTTGGTTTCAAAAATAACTATATTGAGTGGAATTCGGTCATTTTCGGAAACCGGATCCGCCATCCGCCATCTTGGATTTTGAAATAAGTTACAATGTCAACAGTGACAAGCGACAGAATCAGGCCTTTTGTCCAGTTACTCACTTATGTTTTTCCTCAGGCTTCCCATAAATCCTTCCTTCATAATATATTTACATCACCCGAATAAATTTATTTAGGTGCGGTACGCAAATTAAGTAACGCTGAAAATCGCTTTAACATACTAATCAGAACACAGACACAAATCAAAGAAAGACAAACAAACGATGACTTAAAGCCACATCGGACGCTTCGTGTAACCGTAGAAAAGTCACCACGAAAGGGATATTCGTATTCTGGTGCAGTTTTTCATTCGTTGCGTGCCGAACTCCGCTGTGTGTGCTTTACAAGTTCGCTGTTGCCTGAACCAGTATGTTTTCTTTCACGACATCAGTTAGAGTTTCTTACAGTACAGAATTCTTACAGTAGATCACATACAGTATTCTTACAGTAGATCATTAAATTGTCTGTTGAAGGAGGTTGTAGCCAGTGTTGAAAAATTTCTAAACTGGAAAAAGAAAATTATACAGTTATTTCATTCTCTTCTTCAAACTTATATTGAGTGTCACCCGTGTCAATTCTCAGTGAAAATCATGTCAGTGAAATAAATGATATGTCCTCACTTGGGCGTCTTTCATAAATTACGTAAGGACTTTTTCCGAAATTTTCGACTCTCCCTTCCTTCATATTTAGGCTTAGTAAGATTTCGAATTTTCCCCCTTCCTCCCAAAAATCTTATGTAAAATTTTCTGTCTAAGGAAAAAATGTTTTTGAGGAAGAAACATATCTTACATATAGTGTTTTCGTTGTGAATAAGAACAAAACAAGTTAACCTGAAACTAAAAATTAAGTAAACGAAGTAAAGTACATAATCATTCAGCTGAGGTCAATTCACTGCTTTTCCAAGATACAACTGTTAGGTTCTCAGCGAGAAATAATTCTACTGATTGTAATTTTGTATTTAGTTGTGTAAGTTTTTTTTGAAATATTTCTATTATACGTAATATGCTCACGAATCCCCCTGTCAACCTTTCGTAAGCATTCGTAAGAAATTTGGATAGCCCCTTCTTCATATAACCCTTAAGTAATTTGTAAGTGACCCCTATTATCGAAATTATTTGATATAAGCCAATCCATTGCGTAAGATCAATGAAGTAGATAAACATCTACATCCTCAACTACATAAACATTGCTAAAGCAACACAGCGTGTGCGAATCAGCAATATCACTGTTAATTGATTGAAGCAGATCAATTTTCACTTTCAGCTCGCTTGTGTTAAAACAGATATACGTAGTTTTCAGTTTTAACTGTGAATCTATCACTGACAGTGACAATTTGCAACCCTGGTTGTAACGAAGTTTTCAGAACAGCTTCACCTTTGAGACATCAAAACAGTCTAGGCTCATGGTAGTAAACATTGGTTGATCTGTTGGGACGAGGAGATTATGCCAAACTATTTTTGGTACTGATATCAATAGTATCACAGCAGACGGTTGGTGTCTACTCGTAATTGGTTCATTGTTCTTGTTCGTGGAAATTTGACCTTGAAACTTTTCATTCATTTTCGCTGAGCATTGAGGTATAGACTGTTCCGAAAATTATAAATACATCTTCATTCTTGAATAAAACAAAAAATACAGGATTTTTCGGGTCATTTTATTCTGAAATATAGATAATAAGTGTTTTCTTTCCAGTTTCAAATCAAGTTGGGATTATTTTTCGTAGGATACGCGAGTTCTCTAACTTTTCTCTTAACACTACTCATAAGCTTTTGCACAGTGTGTTCTCCGACCATTTTTACCACTTTAAGCCAATCTGTTTTAAATTTTTCAACATTGTCCGCTGGTTTGACATATTTCCTCAGCTTTGCATTGGTCAAAGCCCAAAAAGTTTCAATAGGGCCAATTTCAGGGCAGTTTGGAGGATTCATCTCCTTTGGGACACATGTGACATTATTTGTTTTATTCCACCCTAGTGCATCCTTAGAGTAATGGCAGGAAGCAAGATCGGGCCAAAAGATTGGAGGATTTTTATGCTGCTTAACCATGGGTAACAACCTTTTCTGCAAACACTCTTTCACGTAAATTTTACCATTCATTGTGTCATTCGTAATGAATGGACGAGATATTTTTCCACATTCACAAATGGCCTGCCAAACCATTACCTTCTTGCCGAATTTTTCAGTGTAAATGACTTTCACTGGTCCAGGGACATCCTTTCCCTTCGGTGATGTATAAAATTGCGGTCCTGGCAGAGTCTTATAGTCCAGTTTTATGTAGGTTTCGTCATCCATGATAACACACCCCATGTTTGGTCAGAAGTTTGTCATAAAGCTTCCGAGCTCTCGGTTTCACAGATTCAGCTTGTTTTGGATTTCGTTTTGGCTGCTTCTGCTTCCGACGGGTCTTCAGACCCTTTCTTCCCTTGGCACGCATAACGTTACTCGCCGAGGTTCCAAGCTTTCTCGCCACATCTCGTACGGATGCCGCTTGTAGTATTCCTTAACCTTTTTGTCCATTGTGGGATCAACAGGCCCGGGTTTTCTACCACGTCTTGGGGCATCAGTAAATGTGCACTCTTCACAATACTTCCGCAATGCGGTTTGAACTGCTCCGACACTTATACCTTCTTCTCTGGCTAATTTTCTTTTAGAAAGACCACTCACGGTGCCCCATTTGTGCACAATTCGCTTTCTTTGCTCGGGAGAAAGGCCACGCGTTTTCAAAATTTCGCACTAAATGTTAAAAAAAAATGACAGCATCTGTTTCTTTTGATGTAAACAACAGGACGCAACCAACGTTTGGTTGAATACTGCACGTTAATTGAAATGACGGTTGATCGTAAGTGTATTTATAATTATCGGAACGGTCTATAACATTAGAAACTGACAAATCCCAAAATTGACCATAATTTTATTTATCCAACCATATTGATTATTACCGATAGAGGGCTATCGGTTAGTTATAGCTATATTACCGTTAGTTTTTGCAGTCATGATCGTTTTTGCCCGGAGTTTGGGAAGTGGCAACTATATTGCCACCAACGTTTTTGACATAAATGGTTAGTGGCCACCATTGCTTTAAATTTTTACGATTATTTGTTTTTAGCAAAAAAGTGTATCTGAGTTCTTTTTCGTTTGGTTAGTTCAAACTTCGTTTAGAAGTAGTGCTTAAAAGTTTTGTCATGTCGAAAAAAGCCTGCATGCAAATTTTCTGCTCAATCAACTTTGGGAGCACGTGCCCAAAGCGGTTAAAGTTTCAGTTTTTGATCGATGAAAAAATGCAGGTTTACATGAAATCGTCGATATCGAAAATTGTTTTTGTGATGCCATATGTCTTGGCAATGCATGAACATCGAGATCTGGTTTTATCTAAGAAATCGACATCTGGGACCTAAAATTTTTTGAGCTGGGAAAGTCCCAAAAGGTCGTTTTTTAGAAATTATTTTTTTCGGAATAATACCAGATCTCGACGCTTCATGTATTTCTAAGGCATTTTGCATCAAAAACTTTTTTCAATATCGATAATTTCATGTACTGTGCTTTTCTTAATTAGCCGAGAAAATGAGACTTTGACCGGTTTTAAGTACGTGCTCCCAAAGTCCGATTGAGCTGAAATTTTGCATAGAGGCTTTTTTCGAGAAGACAAATCTGTTGAGCACTACTTCTAAGAGAAATTCGAAAAGTTGATTTTAATTGTCACCCTTTATACAGTTATACAGTAATTATTTCAAATTGCCGCACAAAACAATGAATTCATCATTCAATAGAATCTGAACATAAGTGTACTAATTGCCAATTTGAAACAGGTATTCATACCTGGTTTTAAAACATTTACCATGATATTTTCAGGTTGGCGGTCAATGAAGAATATATTTTTTAAAGTTACAAACCACTTATTTATTTCGTCAAATGAATGTAGACTACATTCAAAATAGATATTTGATTATGAAATAGTGAAATGAAACAATTCTACGGGTGTAAACAACAAAATCGCAATAAACTTTGGAATGACATATTCATGAAAGTCGCATTACAATATAACGGGTCGAAAACGAACCGGTCTAACAGAAAAATCCCAAAATCAAATATCGCTACTGCCATCTAGCGGAAAACATCTGAAATTTGTTTTTATTTCGATGCCTTATGCAACAACGTTAAGTTTAAGCAATAAAATCAAGAAATTTCGGCCAAATATCAGAATTCTTCGATTCCTAAAATAAAAATTGGGTCGAAAACCCCAACGTAGGTCTACGGTTGAATTGAGCAGAAATTTTGCATCAGGTTTTTTTTCGGGGAAACAAAACTTTTCAACCCTACTGCTAACAAATTTTGAAAAGTCAATGCCCTGCTGCTCATAGAGAAAAGTTAAAAATAGATGTAAAGTAATGGCCTGTCAAAAAAAAAAAAAAAAAAAAAACAAGAAACCTGCTAACTCGAAGATTTTAGAAGATTTCGAAAGCTTATTGAATGAACAGATGAACAGTCAGTACACTTTAAACATTCAAGATCGAAATTTGGATAAACAGTTTTCTAAGAAAATAACATGGAATGTGACCTTTTGTCTTTGTACTTTTGAATTAAAGCTCACTTACTTTACTACCATACTTTTTTGTTGCATATTTTTTGTTGAATATTCTCATCGCTCTGGAAATGGTGTGCATCTTAAACGTTTTTGAGTGCAAGCTTATTTAATGATCCAAATGAGTAAGCTGGGTTTTTTGAGCTGGTAAATTTTATGCACATTCAAAGTGATGGATAGAAATCACTGAAAAGTTTGGTCCATTACAAAAAACAGAAAGAATTAACGTGTATGGAAATCGTTCGATGTTTTCTTTACATATTTATTTTTGCAGTCTTATATGACTGCACATATGTCCTGAGAATCGTTTTACATGACAGAAGCAGATTTGTCGTCAAAAGCAATATCAACTGCACTCACTTACCCATGTTACTCAGATTTGATTTGAAATCAAATTCACTAATTTACACATTTTATTTGTATTTTGGTAGTTCTAAACACAGAGAGAAAACAATAAAACCACAATATTAACAAATTTTAAGAAGTTATTTGTAGGAGGAATGATAGGTTAATGCAGTGAAGAAATAAAAAGCCTAAAATTCGATTTTAAAATTTGCTGGCATTCAGCGAAATGAATTTGAGTTGTTTACGTTTGTTTTTGAGTCACGGCAAAAAATTTAGAACTTTAAATATAATGAATTCATAAATGTAGTGGAGTTTTCGATTGCTGAAATGTTCTGTATGTTGGTTGTACTTTAAGCTGAGCAGCCACAAAAAAGTACAACGAAAAATTTCATAAAGCAAAGCCTTGGTGCTACATTTCGATTCGGAATTTGACCTTCTGTTTTTTTATTATACACAGACTTCGCAGCCGACTGTTTAGCGTACAAGACAGTTACGGGGCTAGCGCTACGATCCTACTGACACTAACAGTCTCTTCCGAGCCGAGACTCGAACCTACGACAACTGGCTTGTTAGGCCAGCATCGTACTTCCAGACCATCTGGGAAGTAATAATTTCATACAGTATAAAAAGTCGTTCCAGTTTTTCGTGACTACTTAGTCGAAAGTACCACCAACATACTGGAATGAGTTCAAAGAATATAAATTTTATACAAAAACATATTTTCGTATGGATTTTAGGAATTTTCATAAAATATATTTGTTGTCTACTGGTATTTAGCACATTGTCACTCGCCTCTGCATCGGGAGAGTTATGCATGATTATCCGTCACCGTATCTTTGTAAAATTATATTGAAATTAAGTTTTCTTAATTCTATATTATTGGGTTAAGTTACAAAAAATAACAATTTGCATGTTTATTTTTGAGAAAAATAAACACAATAGACCTATTATGTATTACATAATTTGAATAGAAATCTTTTCTTAAGTTTAGTCATTCTGAGTGTTGAAAATTGAGGTTAAGTCAAATCATCCGTAAATTTTGTATCGAAATACAAGGACTGATGATGAAATACTCAACAAAAGATTGATATCGATGTTCATATTACAGTCCTCAAATTTACTAGTATTTTTCACTATCAATGACCAGAATCGGATTTGTAGCAAAACCACATTCCACTATATTCAATAAAAATCTTCTACGAAGTTATTGCGAAATATGGTTGCTATTCAAGCGTTAATTTCCCTATCATTGGATCAGTCCATAATTAGTGTTGACATAATCTTAACTTTTTTCATACTCACGAAGCAGACCCTTGGCTAAACAATTAGTCACACTTCATCGTTAACCCTTGAACTCCTCTGGTTTTCCCCCAAGCAATAATACACCATCGTACTTACTCGAAACGATAGCTCCCATCGCCGTTGTTTACGTTTTCGTATCGTAGGATTGGAATCGGAGTGGTACGTGGCCCTTGGTATCCTCCTTGGAATCCACCGGCACCGGGTTGACTGCCTCCGAAACCTCCGAAAGGTTGTGGCGAATATAAGGCCCGTTGAGGCTGTTGCTGTGGCTGCTGTTGACTCTGTGGGTCGTATCCGAACTGATTCTGCGCTTGACCACCTCCAAGTGGAGCTACCGACAGATAACCCGGCTGATTGCTGGCTTGACCGGTAGGAGGCAGATACTGGTTTGAGGGAGCCCCACCGAATTGGCCATCCTGACGCGGGGCATTGAGGAAATTTCCATCCCCTTCACCACCACGACTAGCTCCTGGTGGGGCTGGTGCTCCATATAAATTATCCAAACGGGCAGCCAAAACATTCCCTATGAGGGCACACCACAGAATCTAGCATGATTAACATGCGTGAAACAAATTTAAAAAACACAGGTTAATATACATCCGTTGTCGAACAAAAACACTAACCGTTTTTCGTATCATCACTCCCGATCGTTACACGCCCGTCTGCAGTGCAATGTAGATATTCCCGGATTCGTTTGGATCTATTTTTTTTGCACACAAAATTTAGAACTAAATCAATCGCGAGTTTCGGACACTACTCATGAGGATCACTCGGCTGTGCTGAGGATGAAATGATCGAATCAACTAATGCTGGGAAAAGATGAGATGGCTGTTTTATACAAACACACTCTCGGTTCTAAACACCCGGATGACGACTGATCAAAGATTTTGCTCGCTCGATGTTCACCGTAGGCAAAAAGAAGCCCTCTCGGTGGCAAGAGTATTTTACAACCGTTCACCACTCTTCTACAGTGCAGTGCGGCACCGTCGAAGCCAACTTACATGGTACCGACATGGAGCAACCAAATTCTGCGGATCATCACAACGTCACATCGTCGCGCAGCATCATCACAACCGTCATTGACGGCAACCGACGCTGGCATCCGCGACTGTGATAGCAAACTCGCAGGTGACGGCGCGCGTGTGTGATCGCGATCTTCGACCGATCGTCAACGAGCCACGAGGTGGTTCTTGTGCAGGTTTAACTGCGATTGTAGGTGGTGGGTGGTAGGTTGGTTGACTGGATTGGTGTAGATTGATTGGTAATAATAGTGCCTCGCAGCGTCTTAGAAACCATTTGTTCCGGTATGAAGAATAGAGCGGTTGAAAACGGTTTAATGTTGTCGATGATGACGATGATGATTACTTTCATAAATAGTTTGCCGTTAAAAGTGATGCCACTGTCGAATCCTTCTCAGATTGAAAAGGTTTTAATACGGTTGTAGAAATAATAGAGCAGAGCAAAGATTGATCGTGTGCAGAAGAGTTACTTTGAAGACAGGTATTAATGATTTTTTTTTGCGCTGCCAACACTCACTTAGCGTTGATTTTTTGCGGTGTTAATCGGCATTCGGTCATGAATGAAAATTTTAAGGTGCTCCTATTTCCATGTCGTTTAGCTGTTTAGAGTAGTCGAATTAGAAGGGACGGTCGATTCAAGTTTCTGTACTCTTACTAAGAGCGATTTTATTATAACAACGCGTAGGCGATAGGTACAAGAGTCTGATTGATGCGTTACATGTAGAAAATGGAATCAAGAAAAGTGAGACACATATAATTAGGTACCAATCGCGACATCGCAAAAAACACCTCAAGCAACGAATAGCTTTCCAATCAATCAACTGCTGTTCCAAATCAGTTGAGAAATCTAAACGTAGCCATCAAATTAATACCAGATTAACTGGTCAAAGCCGGTGATAGAATTTTCGTTCGTGTTCCCTCCCGCACCTTTGTAGAGGTCCACATCATCCTCTAGTTATGGACTTCTTTGAAATGGAATCATGAAAAGTCAATCAAGTGATTCAATCAGCATTCACGATTGCGACGAAAACGGAAAATCGTTAAATTTTATTACCGGTACTTGTTGCTGTTGATTAGCATTAGTTGCTGGTGGTTAGCATTAGATTGTAATTGTTAAACAAATGTTATCAAAGGACACAAACCATATATTTGACAATCGCCTTGACCAACAATTCGGCTACTGTTACACAAGACAACGAATCACGAAAGTAGTCCTATTGAATCATCCTTCAGCTTCATCGAGACTGGTTCCAGACTAACTGAAGATTTAGTGAGCGGAAGCGGCTGTCAAACGAAAACTACTTGCGATAGACTATCGCCTTTTCTGTACCTACGAAATGACGACGTCATCAATCAACCATTCACGTTCGTTGTAGCGAATTCAAGAGGTTTGTTGTTCGTAGTGTCACGCTTTGATACCGTTCGGATGTACGGAACACGAAATAAGTGGATGATGTCTGTGATGCTGACAGACAAACAAGAGCATTATGTTTGACTGCGTTCCTTATTCGGCAATGTTAGTCCAAGTTCAAAAAACTGACTGACCCTTACAAGCATCATCAAATACTAGCTCTAACCCATCGGTTTCGAATCGGTCAAATTGTTCAACGCAAACCGGATGATGGTTCGATTGCGAAGGACGACATACGGAATGGAGTGTGATCTTGATTCGCATGCTGAAGTATGGGATAGGAATGCAGCTCACTTAACACTACACTATAAGTTGATGGCTGAATTTCAGTAGCATGCGTCTGATGTTCAATAAAAAAAAAGCTATCGTCATCGTGGAAAAGTAGAATAGATGCTCGCTTATTTGGAGAAGCGTTCCATTTGCCACGTCTGAGAAGTTAATCAATCAATCAGGTTAATGCTTCTTAGATTCCCTTTATAAAATACTGGTGCACAGCTAAAGACATTATCTAATGTTTGAATATCATCCGATTTTTTTTTAATTATGTCAAACAACCAGTTCAGATCTTATTTGTTTGTTGAAAAATTTATTAGTTAAATCTATATAATCGTTCCAATTGATAATTCAACATCTTCTCCTTATCAAGCGAGGATATGAATCTGCAGGTTCAGTGGCCACTCAGGGTGAAATTTATAAATAAAAAAAAAACTATGCGTGGTTACTTTTAACGAAATTTAATTCTAGCTGTATCTCGATGTACAATGTGGGGTTTATATAGGGAGTTAAACAAAAGAAAGTTGATCCGCCTTTCACGTTTTTGCCCGTTTGTTTTTTAATTTTATTCCTAGTTATGTTCCTGTTTCAATTATTTTGCTATCACCAGTTTTTCGTGTTTTTTTCTGTTTTGATGTTTGTTTTTCTCATGTTTATTATATTTTCTATCAAAGCGGCAAGTCAACAGAAACTGCTCTTCACAGCTTAGTGACGTTGATTGAAAAGTCCCTGAATTATCAAGAGACGGCGCTATGCGCCTTTCTTGATATTGAAGGGGCCTTCGATAACACGTCCTTTGCATCAATTAATATATATCTCTTCAATAATGAAATCGACCACATTTCAAGGAGCTGGGTTCACGCAATGCTCTCTAGCAGAGTGATCACAGCAACCACAGGGCCTGCAGAACTCTGTTCGGTGAGACCTGGGAATTAAACCAGACTTGGCACTCTGGTTTTACAACACCATTTCCCGACCAAGAATCACCTATGCTGCCCTTGTGTGGTGGCCTAAGGTGAACGAAGTGACTGCGCAAGCCAAACCCAAAAAAGTTCAAAGACTTGCATGTCTTTGTGTTACCAGCGCTATTTAAACAACTCCAACTGCAGCCATGGAAGCTATGCTCTGCCTACTGCCTCTACATCTTCATGT
This sequence comes from Wyeomyia smithii, assembly GCF_029784165.1. NCBI lineage: Eukaryota > Metazoa > Arthropoda > Insecta > Diptera > Culicidae > Wyeomyia > Wyeomyia smithii. The sequence continues at coordinate 176,132,533 of NC_073695.1, forward strand.
GAAAAAGGAAGCAGAGCTTGGCGCTCTAAGGTTGCAAAGGAGGAAAACTATACTCGAAGGGGACCAAATCGGCCACCTTCGCATACTTAGGGAGTTCAAACTAACTCCGCTAATAACTACAATCTCCGACTAGATGGACGTTAGGACCAACATGGATATTCCGTAAAGAGTGTTGAAAACAAACCGCTCTATGTGGAACAATAGAGGGCCTAATCTTCCACCTGGCATCGTTAGTTTTTATACGGATGGCTCGAAAATGGGATCCCTAACGGGATCTGGTATATACGGACCCGGCATCAGGGAAACGTTTTCCCTGGGCGAATGGCCACCGTTTTTCAAGCAGAGGTGCCATATATATCTGCGCAAAAATATGTCTGAAACGCACATGCGAAAATCGGTATATTCTCGGACAGTCAAGCAGCACTACTAGCATTTAAGACCGTCAAATGCGCTTCCAAACTTGTTTGGGAATGCCTTGAAACTCTACGGGAACTTTCCCGACAAAACTCAGTTTTTAGGTTTTGGGTGCCCGGACATTGCGGAGTCGAGGGTAATGAACACGCTGACTACCTAGCAAGACAGGGATCAGCTCAGCGTTTCTGGGTACGTCCAATTCCGCTATCAAAAGCGAACTACTAGCTTGGGAAAGGCTAGAAATAGCATTCCAATGGCAACAGGTACAGGGTTGTAGACAAGCTAAACAGTTAATCTATCCGAACCCTGGAAACGCCAGAAAGTTACTTAGTCTAAATCGTCCCGCTTTTTATCACGACTGGAAGAGATTTGTGAGTCTGATCTCGTTGTCGCATATGCCGACGATGTGACGGTGATATGCACTTGCCTGACAAGAATGGATCAGATACGAGAAACACTGCAACGCTTTGAACGCGTCTCGGGAGCAAAACTGAGCCTGGAGAAATCTACTTCGTTATCAGTGGGGTATACCGATGTCATGCCACTCACCGTGCCATGGCTACGAAACGAAAACACCGTCCGTGTGTTGAGAGTGACCTTCGCTAACTCCATTCGGCAGATGAATAAACTGAACTGGGATGCGATCGTATTGAGTTTCTCCAGGCAGATTTATCTACACTCACTCCGTACACTCAACTTATACCAGAAAGTTATACTCCTCAACACGTTCATAACGTCAAAGATCTGGTATCTCGCATCGATTCTCACTCCAACTGCCGCCCATACGGCAAAACTGACTTCGACTATGAGAATGTTTCTGTGGCGTGGTATTACGGCATGTGTACCAATGCAACAGCTGGCGCGAAGCAAGGAGGCAGGCGGTTTGAAACTACATTTACCGGCACTCAAGTGCAAAGCGCTTCTAATCAATCGGCATATGAATGACATGAATTCCCTCAAATCCTACCCCACCCATAGATTGTCCTTGTTTGAAAATAATTTTAAATTTCCGAACACTAACTCCACATGTCCAACAAAATATATCCGTAGAAACGCTTCATAATTACTACGTTGAACAGACTGATTCACCCACGGTGTCCAATGACTACCCCACAGCAGATTGGCGGCTGATTTGGAGAAATATATCCATACGAGGCATTGATTCAAGCGAAAGAAGTGTCTTGTTTCTATTGATCAATAGACAACTTGAACACCGAAAGCTGATGTTTCGGATGAACAGAGCCGACGGTGAAAATTGCTTATATTGCAGTAACGCTGTTGAGACATTGGAGCACAAACTGAGCGAATGCAGGCGTGTGGAACCAGCCTGGAGTTTACTACAACGGAAGGTGAACATGCTGCTGAACGGATGGCGCAGACTTCAGATAGGAGAACTCTTGAGACCACAGTTGAGAAACCTGCGAAAAACAATAAAAACTAAAACGTTGACATTGTTTGCAAAATATTCAAGCTTTCTTATACATTGTAATACTAATGATATTGACCTAACTTCACTGGAGTTTGAATTAGATTGTTGAAATGTAAATATTATCTGTTAAAGCTTTTAACTTAGAAATAAACAAATTCTTACAAAACCAAAAAAAAAATCATTCAAAGAAAATCGGTGTAGTGTTGAACGACACCTGCCGATTCTGCAAATCTAAACCAGAGAGTTCAGAGCATTTGCTTTGCTCTTGCGGAGCTCTTGCTTCCTCTAGGTACAACTTCTTAGCAAGCTACCTATTAAATCCATACCAAGTATGGAGCTCTAATCCCAAGCAGGTCATTAGCATGAGCATTGACGACCGTACATATCGTAGTTGCACTTCCGTGATTGACCTGAGCTAGTGAAGTTGCACAGAGAACCACATAAATAGTTTTTGGGATGTTATACCATCTTCAATGTAAAACAATTTAGTAACTCTCACTTTAAAAAGATCAATAACGGCGCCGGCCACGTCCTTACAGTCGTTGGGGAAATATAGGAAGAGGATTGTTAGTTCGACAAACGTTGTTATGAGACCGAGTTCACCTCTGCATCTCTACGGATGTCACAGGAAGGGTATTTGTGTTAGTATGATGGGATAGGAAAGATCAGAATTCGCCGTGGTAGGCAACACGATCAGATATTTTTAAATCCCGCGCGCGAAGAATAATTTTTTGAACCAAATAATGAATCGTCAGATACGAAAGCTAAGCGCGAATCAACGAGCTGATTCGCAGACACCGATTTTATGTCCTGTGAGAGTAAGCTACGCGATACGAAACTCCAGATCACCAGTCACAGCAAACAGAACCTAAACGATTAATCACTATACTAAAAACAAAACCTATATTTCTTTTTTTGTTATTTCGGAATCAATAAAGTGTATATATTTAATAATAAAAAAACAATACTGTGAACATTCAATATATATCGCGATAACGTTGTTTGAAGCGGCCACTATACGGTATAAAGTTGCTATCTTCATCACATTTGACATGTGACTTATATTCGAATGTGAGTTGTGAAAAGTGAATTATTTTCAAACGCGGGTATTGTCGCATCCAGCCTGCTCATGTGAAAGTAAAACTATATGAATATTCGCCGTTAATATCAATCGTTAACGCAAAAAATACCTAATTAAAGATAAAAAGATATATTTAGAAAAAAAAGGAAACACACACACCTAAACCAAAACGTCCAAAACTAGTTGTGTTGCGACTATGAATATATAGCAAAAATTTAGCTTAGAGCAAAAAATAACCATTCAAAAGCCAGAGAAGTCATTAACAGCAAAGAAAAAACAATAAATATCGAAACAAAGTACACTAAGGTCGTTTTTACGCGTTTTTATTTTCGCGGGTTTATTTTACTCGGCTTTTTCGGTTTCCGGAATTCACGCGTTTTTTTTACGCGGATTCCAGAATTCACGCGGTTTTTTTATGCGGATTCCGGAATTTACGCGGTTTTTTACGCGGATTCCGGAATTTACGCGTTTTTTTTTTTTGCCCGGATTTCGGTTCCCCTTCACTCGGAATGCAAAATTAACGATGGGTTTTTTTACGCGGATTCCGGAATTTACGCGGTTTTTTTTACGCGGCACGTATCCCCCGCGTAAAAAGCGACTTTAGTGTGATTGGACAAATTTAAAGTTCAAATTTCAAAACATTTTAAAAATTCTAAAATATCGTGAAACAGACAAACAAGTTGTGCGGTACGCGTCTTTTCTCAGGTAAGAAATATGAATATATCCACAATGAGGAAATATATAAAAACGCTGCACTTTGCGCCGTCTAGCCTCAGCAGACAATCAGCCCAAGAAATAGCGGGATAAAACACACACGCGGATACTAAAAAATAAGTATTTGATTCATGTCGGTGGAAGCCACCAGCACACATCCCGGACGAACACATACGAATCGCATAGATTCTCTAGGATTCCTCACATTGGATTCGTGAGCGATCTTGAAAAGGATTCCTGAGAAAAGAATCCTCAGGAATGCCCTGTATATGGCTCTAGGATTCTTGAATAAGAATCCTGAGTGGAAACCCTCCGGATCGTGTTTGCGATTCCTTTCACGATTCCGTCACTGAGTTAAAGGTATCCTGGGGATTCTTACTCAGGATTCTCAGTGTGTTAGTAAGGAATAGGAGTACGTAGAACAAAAACCTGGCCAAAATTGTTTTAATGAGTTTTCAGATAGCAAATGTGTCTCAACGTGGTTTTTATCTCTGTTAAGCTTCATATATAGACATAAAAACTTATTATTAACCAGATTTCATCAAGATCTAATCACCTAGCAGTGATATTTAAACTTCTCTCTGCTATTACTCTGCAATTCTAAAAAGTACGAATATAGTAAGAGTTTGTTCTGGTGAATAATTTTTTGTCAATAATATCTATTATAACAATTATCTTCTATTTTAAAGCGTCTTTTAAATCACTCGCTTCCAAAGGATCGTCTGATATGGTCTTAATAATGTTGGAAACCGCAGTGCTCCTAGTAGATTATTGAGTCATGGGAACTGCGTAACTCATCTCATCCAATAGTACAATTTCTCGTTTGCTTTTTGCGTCTCTTGCTTCGATCACTGCCATTAATCCTTTGCTTGGACGACATAAATGCGAAGCTTCTGACCAACTTTACAACATTCTGGTTAAGCTATACCAATTTTGTCATTTTTCGAAGCTGACAATTTTATATAAACTAACTTTTGAAGCGACTCTGTTGACATCCTAAGATCGTGTGGTTCTTGGAGGACATTTGGGTTTTTTTTGTGAGACTTTCACCACTCGATCATTGTTTAGATCTTTTGTGGTGACATTTAAGGGTTTCTTTAAGTTTTTCCTCCAGAATCAGGAACTTTTTAATTAGGCCGTTACAAATTTTATTTTCATTTTATGTAAGCCGTTTTCACGTCGATCGGTTCGGTAGTTTTCGAGCCTATATGAATCAGACAGCCAGACAGACAGCCGCAGAACACCTATTAGTCTTGAACTGCATGTTGTTGACAACGGTCTTTTGTGTTTTCTTAAGGTTCCGTTGAACGATAGCCCAGTATTTTTCTATAGGGCGGAGCCCTGGTGTGTTAAGAGGGTTCATGGCATTTGGCATCAACTGACGGTTGTTCGTGGCATAACACCAGATGGTCTTTTTCCGTAATGGAGAGATGCAAAATTCACTCAAAACAACACGAAACAACTGTGTTGCTTGACGAAAGGCAACAGACGTTTTTTACAGGCACTCCTCCACATAAATTTTCTGATTGGCGGAACATTTCGTCATAAAAATGTTGCTGATCAAATCACTTGAACAGATGCCACACGAGATATTTCTTTGCAAACTTCGACAGCTTAATGTGCTTGAAAATCTCTTCTCTTCACATTTTACGTTCGTGACGGTTGATTTGACCACATTCAACAATTTTGCCAACTTGGCGTGCGACTAGTTCGGATTTTTAAGATCCGTGTGCTTCTCTTTATTCGACGCCGTTTTCACAACTGGACAGCAAATGTTAAAATCAAACATTAGGCATGTATAACACATCTTCAAAATGAGGGGTGTTCAGGTTTTTTTTTTGATACACGATAAAAATAATACGGCAAATTGAAAGTGACCAATTTTTGACCGCAGCACCCTCTAGAGTTTTGTTGTTCGAGTTTCATTTTCAATGTTTTTTTTCCTGATTTCTTTGTGTTATCGTGCCATTTTGCGAGTCAGCTGTTCTACTGTTGTCGTTGTTATTGTTTATATATACCGTCTGCCGGGGTGAGATTAAGCCACGGGGGTGAGATTGAGCCAAAACGGGAAATGTTTTTATGTTAAATTACTTGAGATTTACAAAACCTAATACCTCAAATTCAATACTTTATCAAACATGACATATTTATTCACAACTTAAAATTGAATATAGATAATATCAGTGAACTGTTTCGCTTAAAGAATGTTTCAAAGTACAAGCTGAAAAACATGCGCAAATAACGTTATCCAAAAATGTCCCAGGAAAACCAACCCGATTAAGAAATCACAAGAACTTACTGCTCAGTTGGTGCGTTAGGATGTCGTCTCCAATGTGTTGAGGAAATATTATGCATTGAACCTGTGCCGGGTCAGAAAATAATGTTTTTCCAAACTGTACACTTTTCGAGCCCTTTTGGGGTGAGATTGTGCCAAGCTATATTGAACGGCACAGTGTGCGGAATTCACATTCACGACAAAATTATATCAGTATACATCAAAACACTTGCATTGTTTACATAGGGTATGTTTTTTGTCCCCACAGCATAAGGCATGTTGACTAGCTATGGTATTCTTTGAAATAATGACTAAAAGCTTGAGAAGCTTACTGTTCTCAATTGTTAACGTTTCCCCTTTTTAGGCTACCTGGAGACGCCACTATGTGTATAGAGACTGTCTATAAGCCACGTTCTCATAACTAATTACTCTATGCATCAATTTGATCTAGCCATACATTTTTATATAATTCATATAATGCATAGTTTCTGATCAACCCCCTAAAGCCCCTTAATAGTCCACGTTGTTTATGGTCGTCCCTATACTTACTGTTTTATCATGTTAGTCATGTGGATTATTCGTAGACACACTACTGTTCATTTAACAGGTATTAAATTCAACTTTTTGTTTTTGGCACAATCTCACCCCATAGAAGGGGAGAGATTGAGCCAAAGTTCATGTATTTTTAGCAAAATTATAGTTTATTGTAACTCAACCATATTTGTTGTAATTGATAACAAAACATTTTAGAATGCATTGGTGTATTTTGGATCAAATTCTGCGCTTAAATGTGTGCGTTAGAAGCTTGAGATCAAAAAAGCGAGATCAAAAAAATCATTTTTTGGCACAATCTCACCCCGGATGACGGTACAATAAATTCGCTTTTTACGCGGAGTATCGTTGCGCGTGAAATTAATCGCATAAAAATAAATCACGTAAATTCTGAGATACGCACACAATAAACGCGTAAATTCTAAACTATTTTTATTTGTAAAAAGTTTTAAATCATATCTGCTAAATACTTTCGATCAGCTCGTAGTCGGCAGCGAGGATAAAAAATTTGCTTTAGTTTTTAAGTCATCAGATATAATTGGCGCCGTTAAACATTAAATTGTATTTGTGCCGTGTCAAATAAATGTTATGTGAAGAAAAAAAAAAAAAAAAAATACTTTCGAAAATGAATCAAGAGCAGTGTTATTTTCACCATCCACCCTGTCCATCGTGATTCGAAAAAAATGCGCGTAAAAACAGTCGGGTAAAAATAAACTTAAAAAAGTCAATTTATTACAACGTTTGCCATGGAGCAATTCCTTGCAACATAGAACAATTTTGTTATATTTGAAAAAAAAAAAAAATTAAACTTTTGAAATTGAAAATAATCATTTCAAAGAGTTCATTTTTTATTTTTATTTTTTAACGAAAACTTCAAAAGGTGAGCTTGTCATTGATGCTCGTTCGAACTTGAAGAAATAAAAACTAAAAAGTAATAATTCTTAAAAAAATATTTTCTCGAAATGTTTCACACATTTCATTTTTGAAGGACAAAATTATTATCTTCAACTTTACCGAAAACACTTCTCCAATCGGACAAACCGTTTAGAAGTTAGAAATATTCTTATTATTGACAGACACTAGCAGGAGTTGTATTGAATTGGTCCACTGTTTACTTTGGTTTATATCTCAGCAATTTTTTTCTTCTTGTTTCTTCTCTTGCAAACGTCCGTGTTTTTTTCAATTCATCTTGTTTCTCTGTTTTTATCGTGTTTTTATTTAATAAGAATAATTTTTTCGCTGCCCTGTTTTTTATGGGTTCTACTTTTGCATTCCTCCTTGTATTCGCTGTTTTTTAATTTTTCTGTGATAATTTTCCCAGATCTTGATATTATTTTTTTCTCATTTGTGTGGTTTTGTTGTTCATTTTTTAATTTTTTCTATTTACCCTCAAGCTTTCTATTTTGGCATCGTTTCTTATTTATTTATTCATATGTTTTTTTGTACTACTGTTCTTATATTTTCATTTTTTTTTCTTTATGCTGGTAAAAACATCAGTTAATTGTTGTTGGGTACAATTGTTTATTTTTTACCAAACACAACTACTCTGTTTCGTACATTTTGCGGTTTTTCTCAACTTTATTTGCTTATTTGTTATCTTCATTTTTAGTTTTTTTTTAATTTTGTTGTTTCTGCTGTATATGTTTTCTAAACTTTGCTTAGTTTATTCTCATTTATATGCCAATTGAAATTTTGCCGTAATTAGTTTGTAGTAAGTAATCTAACTATAAGCTTGTTGATTTATGTGTGTCTTATGCTTCCACGTTCTCTGACATTATGTTTTTCTATGTTTGTGCTATGTTATGTTTTTTTTTTTAAATCTATTTTCTCGTTCTGTTTACTCTGATTTCTTTTCACATATTCCTTTCTATTTTATGTTTGTTTCTTGTATGTATTTTTTTATTTGCTCAATTTATTTCCTTTTTTTTGCTTCTTATACCTTTCATTTATCCTATTGTGTTATGCTCTTTTCTTTTGTTATTTAGATTTTTCTGTTTTGTAGTGCTTTCATTGCGACATTTGGTTTTTATTAATTTTTTTTATTCGGTTTATCGCCAGAGTTCATTTGCAGACAAACTTCGAAGAAAAATCCTGGAAAGTCTTCGTCCTGGTTTGCAACGTTACCCCTATGCGTTCTATTTGTGAACTAACTGCCCACTAACAAATTTTCGGTAAAACGTCTCTTAGGTTTGCTTATAACGACGCCGTTGTTGCGACAAAACCTTATAGCTTCTTAACATTTGTTTCCACAGTGTTCATGTCTTCGGCAATTTTGTTCACCATAAAAACATCTCTTTTGAAAAATGTATTCAGGCAGCTTTAATTTTTTTCCTACAGACGGCGCTGACATCTAAAAATTATTGACAGTTTGTAGTTTATTTTGTTAGTTTTTTGTCAACCTATGAGGTTTTTATCAACCTATTTTGTCATCATTTTTGAGAATGAATCTAAAATATAATATTTAGAATAGGTTATGTTTCCATTTAATTCTACTACAAAACTACTACTGTAGTAGAATTAAATGGAAACATAACCTATTCTCAATATTCAATTTCATTCTACTAAGACGCTTATTAATTATTAATCAATTATTTTTAACATGAATTGACATGAAAACATTCATTGCGAAAGCTCTAATTACTTGATAAGTCGCAACTAGCAGCAGCTGATTTTTGGTTTGGTACTAGTCAATACCTTGTATTTTAGTTCAATAATAGTGTCATGATAGAACAATGTAGAACTTTTTGTTTTTCATGTTGCCGAACGTGAGGAAAAATTACAGAAAAGCTTGTTTTACATACTCCTACGAACCTATTTTCAACAAAACTGTCTTAATATTACATTAACTCTTAGTTAATACTCTATTTTATGAGGATCATATGGGTTAGCTAATTAATTTCTAAGTATTTGTATGTCCTACTGGAAAATACCTGTGAAATTTTTTTCTTCCATTTTACAAGCCTTGTAAATCCTCACTCCCACACTATTATAGCACATTTTTTAATTTTTTTTTTCTAAGTAAATTACAGTCATGGAGAAAATAATGAATACACTTGCAGTTTTGGTTAATTTTCCATATTTTGGGCACTGTTCTTAGTTGTTATATGATGTTATGTTACATCATTACGATCTGCAGGCACCCTCTTTCAGAGAGGAACGGAGAAATAAGAGACAAATCGCGCGAAATGACCGATGGTCGAATATCGACCATTTTTGATTTGAAGGAAACTTTGCACACGTATTTGGCTAAGCAAACTGAGCATTTTTCACAGGTGGAGAGATTGTTTACACCCATGAGTTACATTCTAAAAGGGCATATGCCTTTTGGTACAGGTTTTATTCGAAGCATAGTAGCCCAGAAACCGTTGGTTGTATAGGAAAACTGTCTGAGAATGAGTTGTAGGGAATTAAAAATGCACCATAAAAAAAATATACACTGTACAAAAAAATTTTTTTTGACCAGAAAAAATTAAAAATAAACATTAAATTCCAATTAAAAAAAAGAGTTGAATTTTTTGTTATTTTTTTTAAAGAAACTTGACGTTAATACGCATCTTTTTAAAAAAAGTCCAGGATGGAGAAATGAAAAATATTTTTTTAATGGTAGATTAATTTTTTGTGAAAATTCTTATTTAAACATTTTTCAAAATATTTGTATTCTGATGATTTTAAAAGATGCAGAAAGTCATTTTGAATCAAAAAGCTCTTGGTAGCAAACATTTTAAAGGCATCGGTTTTCGAGGTTATTTCTAATTTAAGCTCGAAAAATTATTAATATTTCGGAAAATACACGTTTTTCTCAATTTGTAATGCTTGATCAAAAATATACAATTCATTCTTTGACAACAAAACGATTGGATAAATAACTCAAGCGCTAAACCTTAGCCTACCTACACGTTCCCCCTTGCCGAATGTTTTATAAAAAAATATGTTTGTCGTGCAACACTACTTACTTGTTTACTATTAATAACTGTTTGTAAAGTACGCAACCAATAACTCCTGGGTTACTAATAATATCTGTTTTCGTATATAAATACGATTGCACTACACCAGATGTGTTAGTAACAGTTTGCATTTTGTGAAGATGAATAAAGTGAAAGTCCTGATCATCGGTGCTCATCAAGCTTACGCAAATTAAACGAAAACGTTATTGCAAAATTAAAAATATTGAACAGTCAAGCTCATTTTAATACGTCTTTATCAATTTGTGATTCGTGTAGTCATTGGAATAATAGTCAAGCCACCATTCATCCCCTCGTTATTTACTATTCAGAATCTGGAACACTTAAGAATATCAGCTTCGTCATAATATCGGAAGTACTTCATCATGATACTGTTGCGGTTCAGGTGTTCATTGCCAAATTAATGAGTTTTTTGAAAACAACAATACAGTTGAAAAAAGCGATATTAATGTCTGATGGAGCTGCCTCACAATATAAAAATAGAAAAAAACTTTGCGAGTCTTTGCAAGTTCAAAACAAAATATAACGTCGATGTAGAGTGGCATTCTTTGCGACTTCTCATGGTAAAGGCTCATGCGATGCAATTGGTTGCATATTAAAACGAATGGAAAGAAATGCAAGTTTAGCTAAAGAACATGAACATCCCATTACAAGCGCAAAAGAATTGTATGATTGGTCTAATCAGCAAAATAATAAAAATTCATCAAAAATGTCATTTAGTTGGGTATCATATGAAGAATATGAACAAGGAGTAACAGAATGGAGCATTATTTTCAAAAAATCTATAATAATAGCTGCCACACAAAAGTATTACTCTTTTGTTCCGATTTCAGAAAATAAGGTACAAACGAAGCTGTTTTCAAAAGATGACGAATCATTTACTTATGATGTATATAAAATATAAGGTGAAACTAGTTCTGTAAAGTATCTATGTCATAAAAAAATATGTTCCTAAGATAATAAAACTCGAAAATAAATATTTGATTCTTATATATATATTTATATCACTTAGAACATCTAACTCTTTTCTTGAGAACCGTTCGCCCAATCGTTTTGTTGTCAAAGAATGAATTGTATATTTTTGATCAAGCATTCCAATAAACGTATGGTTTTCGCTGGAGAAACATGGACAAATTAAGAAAAACGTGTATTTTCCTAAATAATTATAATTTTTCAAGCTTAAATTAGAAATAACTCGAAAACCAATGCCTTTAGAATGTTTACTACCAATAGCTTTTTGATTCAAAATGACTTTCTGCATCTTTTAAAATCATCAGAATACAAATATTTTGAAAAATGTTTGAATTTGAATTTTCATAAAAAAATTAATCTACCATAAAAAAATTATTTTTCATTTCTCCATCCTGGACTTTTTTTTAAAAAGTTGCGTATTAACGTCTAGTTAAAAAAAAAAAAATAAATCAAACAAAAATTCAACTCTTTTTTTTTAAATTTAAATTTAATAATTATTTTTAATTTTTTTTGGTCAAAAAAAATTTTTTTTGTACAGTGTATATTTTTTTATGGTGCATTTTCAATTCCCTACAACTCATTCTCAGACAGTTTTTCTATACAACCAACGGTTTCTGGGCTACAATGCTTCGAATAAAACCTGTGCCAAAAGGCATACGCCCTTTTAGAGTGTAATTCATGGGTGTGATAAATCTCTCCGCCTGTGAAAAATGCTCAGTTTGCTAAGCCAAATACGTGTGCTAAGTTTCATTCAAATCAAAAATGGTCGATTAAATTTTCGCGTGTTTCCAGGCGATTTGAAATGATTTTGCTCATAACTGGAATTTTTCTATGTCGGTGATTCCAAAAATTTTTTGCGTGAGTTAGTGCTTTTTAAGGTGGCGAAAAAAATAAATACACTATTTAAATATGTATACAAAACATTCCAAATAAGCTTTATTTATCTACATATCGTTAGCAAAGTGACCTTTTTCGTTACAAAATTCACTTTCAATGTTTTGTGGCTTGTACTTTGTTTTGTAAAACCATATTCAATCTTCGTGGAATGATTACCACCAGTTTTTCACGAGTAGAAGCTGGGCTAGCATTTCATGCTGCCTGTACGTCGTTCCATAAATCTGTTTCTTTCTTTAGATGATGCTTTGCAACGTAGAACTTAACATTCTTCCATAGATTTTTGATACGGATAAAGTTAGGTGACTATGCTGGCCAATCCAACAATTTTATATTTTCCTCTGAAAACCATCTTCAAGTTTTGAACGCTGTATTTTTAGGATCGTTACCCTCCAACGGAGAGGCATGTTTTCTTCGACATACGGAAGCATCACGCTACGTAAAATATCTACATAGTCATTAGTATCCATAGTCTATGTTATAAAATGAATGGGTTCCACTCCAGCATCAGAAAACAGCACCACACCATTTTGTGGTTACTTCCAAATTTGACTATTTTCTTGATTGATTGTGCGTTGAAGGCAATATTTACCGGTCTTCCCACCAGCTGCTGACTGTTTGGACCAAAAAGGTTAAATTTCGACTCATCCTACCAAGACACGATGTGCCATTTAGTTGGCCCCTAGTCTAAGAACTTTTTAGAAAATTCAGTTCTTGCCAAAATATGTCGCTTTTGAAGTAGAGTGAAGTTTCCTGTGTACCTAGGTGGTCGATTTTGCTTCCGTATGCCGAAGAAAATATGCCACTTTGCTGGTTCTTTAGGCAGTATAACGATCCTTAACATACAGTATTGAAAACACGAAGATGATTTTCAAACGGAAATATAAAATTATTAGTTTGGCCAGCGCAGTCTCTTAATTTAAATTTATTTAGAAATTCTATGGAAAATTGTGAAAGTCTTGATAATGATGTAACATGACATCATATAACAACTAAAATCAGTGCCCAAAATATGGAAAATTAACCAAAACTGCAAGTGTATTTATTTTTTTCTCCATGACTGTATCATGATTATAGTCGATAACATGTCTATTGCAAGTAAAAAATAAAATGAGGCATGAAAACTGAATTTTGCTTTTTGCCTTTCTCGTAGAAAGGTATAGCAATCACTGGAAAAACCGAAGGTATAAAAGTGGTCCCAATGGCCGAATGTCATATACCACTCGACTACTTTCGACGAACTGAGCATTTTCTGTATGTATGTGTGTGTGTGTGTGTGTGTGTATGTATGTGCAACTTTTTTTTCTCACTCACTTTTCTCAGAGATGGCTGGACCGATTTTCATAAAGTTAAATGCAAATGAAAGGTCTAGTTGCGCCATAGGTTGCTATTGAATTTCATTGTAATCGGATTTTTAGTTTAGAGGTTATGTATCAAAATGTAAAAATCACGAAACATCAATATCTCAGAAACCGCACAACCGATTTCAATAAAATCGGTTTCAAATGATTGGGCTGTCCTCAGAACCCTTAACTTTTGAATTTCGTTATGATTGAACATATGGTTTAAAAGTTATGTAAAGAAAAGTTATCCTGAGGTTGTTTAAACTCACTCATTTTTCTCAGTGATGGCTGAACCGATTTTCACAAAATTAGTGTCAAATGAAAGGTCTAGTTGCCCCATAGGTTGCTATTGAATTTCACTGCAATCGGATTGTAACTTTGTCCGTTGTTAATAAAAATGTGAAATCACATAATGAAAGTAAATATATTGACTTTTTCCTAACGATCACTGGCTAATTAAAAGGTAGAAAAATGATTGAAATGGCCGAATGTCATATACTACTCTACTCAGTTCGACGAATCGAGCATTTTCTGCATATATGCATGTATAGGTGTTTGTGTTTGTGTGTGGGTGTGTACGTGTGTATGTGCACCTTTCTTTCGCATTCACTTTTCTCGGAGATGGTCTGACCGATTCTTTCTATCTTGGTGTCAAATTAAGGGTCTATTTGCCGCTTAGGTTGCTATTAAATTTCATTGTAAATAAACTTATAGTTTTGGCGCTGCGTCAGAATGTGAAAAACGCTCTTATATCTCAGAAGCTATGAACATAGTTGAATTCAAACAAATGGGCTTTCAAACCCTTAAAGAATGTATTTCATAATGTTTAAACATGTGGTTTGAAAGTTATAGAAAGAAACGAAACCCGCAGACTGTTTAAAACTATAGCTACGATCAAAATATGTGGCCTCAACATCATTTAAATTTAATATTGTACTATTTCAATGTTTGCGACCTTGCTCGGGATTGAAGTTGAAATTAAAAGTCATTTCTATCATTTCACTTTTTGCCTTTCTCCTAGAAAGGTATAGCAATCACTGCAAAAACTAAAGGTATAAAAGTGCTCAAAAGGGCCGAATGTCGTATACCCAGTGTTATGAAAATGACTGCAAGACAATGACAGCAAATTTTCAACTGATCCGGCTCTCATTGTATTGCACAGCTCTCACTGCTCCCCACACGTTCGGTGAACAGTTCGACAGCAACTGACGACAGTACACATGCAACTCCATACGGGCTGTTATTTTTCATCTTCATATGTGTGTTGGTATTTCCAAGCTGTCGTAAATGACAGCCTATAATCTTCCGACATCCTTCAACACGAATCCGAGCGGGATGTCAGGTGATTATGATCACGACAGTAAGGCCGATGAAAGAATGAAAAAGAGAGATGGTGCGAAGCACGTTTTTTCTTACGTGGGAAATAATATCAACAATGGAAACGGTTTGCTTTGTATTCAATATGCCACCAGCCTGTGAAAAAGGAGAAACGAAAAAATGCAAGTCGACGACAGCCGCACCCGATCAGCAGGCTGTCAACAGGAACAGGACATCCTCAAAATGAGCAAACTAGGCTGTCATGTCCGAACGAACAAAATACATGCGCAAGAATGAGCTGTCGTACGCAACACAACACCGTTTCTTTGCCTTGTTTAAGCTGTAGCTGTATGTGAGCTCTCATGAATAGCGCATGCATGAGGCTGTTAGAGTGAAGAGAGGGAAAAGTCGTCAGTCGCTCTCCAGTCATTCTCCTAAGCTTGCGTATACCACTCGACTCAGCTCGACGAGCTGAGCATTTTCTGCATGTGTGTGTGTAACGCTCTCCCAATCTCACTCGATTTTCTCAGAGATGGCTGAATCGATTTCAATGAAATCAATTGCAAATGAAAGGTCTAATTGCCCTTTAAGACCCTATTTAATTTTATTGTAATCTGATTTCTAGTTTAGAGGTTATGTATCAAAATGTAAAAATCACGAAACATCAATATCTCAGAAACTACACAACCGATTTGAACAAAATTGGTTTCAAATGAACGGGCTACCTAAAAACCCTCCACTTTTGAATTTTATGAAGATTGAACATATGGTTCAGAAGTTATGGAAAGAAACGTGTTCTGGAGACTGTTTAATCTCATCAGTGTCATATGGAAAGTCTTGTTGCCCCATAAGACCCTAATGATTTTTTTTTGCGAACGGATTATTACTTTTCCTGTTATGTTTAAAAATGTGAAATCCAGCTATGAAATGGAACATATTCCGAAGACTACATAAACTCACTCACTTTTCTCAGAGATGGTTGAACCGATTTCTACAAAATTAGTGTCAAATGAAAGGTCTAGCTGCCTCATAACACCCTATTGAATTTTGCTGTAATCGGACTGTAACTTCGTCTGTAATGTATTGAAATGTGAAAATCACGAAACTTCATTATCTTAGAAACTACACGATCTATCTGAACAATATTGATATCAGATGAACGGGCTAGTGAGGGATATACTGATGAATTATGATTGAACACGTGGTTTCAAAGTTTGGCTCCTCCATACGTTCGCTTTTCATTGTAATCAAACTTAAGCAACCGTTATGTTTTAATTTGTAAAAGAACGAAAGTCTATTATCTCAAGTATTACACGACTTATTTGAACATAACTAGTGTCATACAAACGAGTCATCTCTCAAACTTACAAATAACAAACTTCATAAAAATTTGATACACTGTTCAGAAGTTTTGTAAAGGAAAGAAATTCAAAGACTATTCAACACTATAGCTGCTTAGATCAATATATATGGCCTCAACATGATTTAAATGTGGTATCGTACTATTTGAACGTTCCCGATATCGCTCGTGATTGAATTGTTCAAAATTAAGAGTCATTTCTTATATTTCGCTATTTCTGAAGCACTAACATTACGTCAAATTTCATGTTTTATACTTTAATTACAACATCAATATTGTAGAACCCAAAGAGTGAATATACCTTTTTGGATTTAAGCATTCATGTGAATCTATTTTTACAAATAATAAGTTTGAATGAGAAAGGCTGAGTCTGACCGCTAGGTGGATTAATTTAGGTTTTTGAGTTTTGTCGCGACTTTTCTGGGTTCTGCCCCACAGTGCGGCGGCATTACTGACAGTTTTTGTCTTTGTTAATGAGTGTGCACGATTGCGTATAGCGACATTACAGCCTTATTTGAAAGTTTAAGAATAATCGTTTTTTTTTCTAGACAGAAATATCGTCATCATGTCTCATTGTGTGTCGTTCAGTTTCACTTTTAATTTCGACACTATGTTCTTTATGTTTCCGATGTTTTCAGTTTTCGACAGTTATTCTGTTCAGTTTAACGTATTACTCACATCTTATATTTGCTGTCCGAGACGATTTTCCCTTTTTACGCTTCGTCTACACAATGTTATTACAATAATAAATAGCCAAAATATAGTCGCATTCTGAAGGCTTCGAATACTATTACTCCTAATGATTATGAAGTAAAACAACATACTTTCAACGTAATGAGTTCTCAATAATATTTTTTGATACAACATCCTTTTTAGAATCAGGACTAAGCATAATAAATTATCCAAAACGAATCATGAGTTACCATATTCAACAGGCTGTTACAAAGAACAATAAAATTTCATCACAAATTAATATAGAGTCAATTTTTCAATAGTTTCGTTAGAAGGAACAAACATATTCTGAAACTAAATAATTGATGGTTGTGAACAAAAAGCCACTTTCATATCTTTGAACTGTTCTTTTATCTAGAGAACAAGCGTCATGCGGAAATGCAGAAGCACTTCGGAGTTACATGAAAATCAATTAACGATTCTTATCTATTTTTAATTGCTTTTATATCACTCAACCTTCGGACGGGCTGTGGCAACAGCTGTCGTCATCAGTCATTTATTGCTAAAACAAACAACGCTTCGGCAGAAAAAGGTACAAGCTGACTCCCTCATTCAGCACAGGTATGGTACACAGTGTAGACAGTGATTGCGGCGAGTTTGATTTATTAATCTTTTAATTTACGAAACACCGCTGATTGTTTAGGTGACGCTTCCAGTGTAATCTTAGTTACTTCCTGGCCACTACCGAAACAGTTTCGTTGCTTGCACGGATTCAGCACCAGTTGATAATTTGATATTGTTCACCGGCGGCAATGATTTGCATTACAATTGCACCGATAATTTCGCATCCCAGCTCGGGACCGTAGTAAATCGGCGCACGTGGCTGTCGCCGTATGCAATGTCCACCGAACAACAACTGAAACAATTAGGCACCCATCACCCGTCGTTTTCCATTTTCCTATTTGCCACGATTCTAGGCGAATAGAAATTGAGAAAAAACAGGAGGGTCGTGTGCAAAGCCACGACCGCAAGGATGAAGTAGAATACTTTTTCAAGAAAGATAACCCGGCTGTCAGTCATTTTTTCTAGTCAATAAACGTTGACTAATCAGATCAATCGAATTTTGCGCTTCAACAAGGATTGACTATTATCAATAATATAGTAAGTTACTTGTTATGGTTGGGGCTTGAAATTTATTCATCAGGTTTTAATTTCATCCTGGAAAGGACAATTTGTTGTTCAATTAAGTATCGGATAAGATGCCGATTACATCTTTGCGTTATCACTGACAGTGCGAACAAAGTATTCGTTGTGATGAAGTAAACAGTGAAATGCGGATTTAACACTCAAAACTAGACGGCTCACGTGTTGTCAAAATAAGTCAACTTTTCATTGAATGCATTCACTAGTGCCCACTATCGCACAGAGACTGCATTTCACTAAAGTGTGCATCAGCCGCTATCGATGCTGAGATCCGCTGCAACTAATGTGCTATGCATTGCTACGCCACAGCTGTGGCCATTTTCCGCCATCGCTGGTATCCACTGCACTGCTAGTGCTGCTGCTAAGGGAGAAGAGATGCTAAGGGAGAGATGCTAAACTTATCGATTGTTATCGATATTAGTAAGAAATCATCGATAACTATCGATAGCCATATCAGCCGATATTTCCCATCCTTTCTCTTATACTGACAAAGAGCACATTTTAAATTGCAAGGTCTATGTTTCTGTCGACTGTGCTTGGGAAGCAATCATGTTAACGACCAACCAGATCAATCGAATTTTGCGCTTCAACAAGGATTGGCCATTTTCAATAATATAGTAAGTTGCTTGTTATTGGGGCTTGTTTATAAATTTTGATTATGCGAAAAATTGATTTTTATGCAGATAATGAAAGTTTCGGCTGTCGTGTACATGACTGAACGAAAAGATAATTCAGTACGTTAAAGTAAAATTATAATGTTTACAAATTTAAAAATGTGTATTAACTCTTAGAAAATTTTAACTCAAGTTTTTATTTCATTCTGAAAAGGACAATTTGTTGTTCATTTTAGTATCTGTTCTAAGCAGAATCGGGGTTTTCGGCTTTGCTCTCCTTAAGCACCACACAGGATTTAAATTAAACTAACTACTGAGGAGATCAACGTTTATTGAAGCTCCGAACCGTTTCGCGTTTCGATGGGAAAGAGACCGTCTCTTTATTTCTAGCCGCTATGTACCCCAAGTTGTGACAAATTTTATTATTTTTATAGCGCGAGAGCTAACTTTGCAGTGCTATAATTGCATTGACCACTGACAGCCTCTTTATATTGAAGCAACGCTTCTTATTAGAAACTGTCAGTATCGGATAAGATGCCGATCACATCTTTGCGTTATTACTGACAGTTTGAATTAACTATTCCTTGTGATAAAATAAACAGTGAAAAGCTGATTTAATACTCAAAACTAGACGGCTCACGTGTTGTCAAAATTAGTCAACTTTTCATTGAATGCATTTACTAGTGCCACTATCGCACAGAGACTGCATTTCACTAAAGTGCCTCACTGCATCAGCCGCTATCGATGCTGAGATCCGCTGCAACTAGTTCGCTATCCATAGCCATGCCAAGTTATGGCCGCTATACGCTGCCATTGGTATCCACTGTCCCTGCATCAGCTGGCCCAGCTGCTATCGTTGCTAGAATCCGCTGCAACTAGTGCGCTATTCATTGCTACGCCACATTTGTGGCTGCTTTTCGCCATCGCTGGTATCCACTGCACTGTTAGTGCTGTTGCTAAGGGAGGACGACTGCTGTTGTCGCTGTCTACAACTATAATGAGCGGCTTCGGCTGAAACAGGCTCTTATATAGGCCAAATAGCATGTTTTGAATGGCAAGGTGTATGATTCTGTCTACCGTGCTTGGGAAGCAATCATATAACGACCAATCAGAGGTCGAATTTTTCGTTTTGACAAGGCTTGACTATTTTCAATAGTACAATAGTGTGAATAATAAAATTACAATTCTCTTCTTTTGGGAAGAATCTTAGAAGATTTTCCAAACCATTGCTGCAAGCACGAAGGAAATCCATCGAATACTAACCGATTTATTAGCATTTGAAATTGGACATATTTTTCACTTTTTTCGGTTTTAGATTTTCATTACACATCCCTATGTAGCCGAACTTCCTGAGAGAAGTATTCTACTTCAAAAACAGCGTCTCTGCTGTTTTGATACAAGAGAATAAAAGTAACAATGCTTCCGGTCAGTATGAGAGGAACATGTCTGCAGTAGCAACGATCCTTTCCTACGAAATTTGAGGTTATTTTAGCATGCAAAAGGCGCGGAAATAGAATAATTGTTTCGAAATTTATATTTCATAAACCGATTATATTCTGTTTGTTTCATACGAGATTCAGTCGTGGTTTTGCTTTCTGTTTAAGAATTGTACAATCATTGGTTGTACAAAAAGAGATGATGGCTCCTTAAGGGGTTCACAACAAAAAAGCACGCTCTGCTAAGGTCTTTACGCCAAGTTGCTCGGCTCTATTCTAAGTTGATATTCATAGCACGCACAGTATGAAGTCATAATGTGTGATGCAAGAGCATTGTTTGTCAGTTTGTCCGTGAAAAGTGTGTTATTAGTTCTATTAAGGGTAGCTAATCTGTTAAGAGCTTTGACGCTACTTTTTCTCTAACCATGTAAGTATTCAATATAACTTATAAGTAGGACATGGGTAACGTCAACACAATCGACAGTTGCAACGATCCAATTCACTTAGTGCGTTATTGGAAATCATCTGCACTCAATGCTAACAGAATATGTACTCAAGTCCCTCTCATCTGCACTTTAGTAGATCAGTTTCAAGAGGCTTAAATTATAGACATTATTCATAATCTCGGCGATTGGAGAATGGTGCATAAAGTAATAAGCATGCAGCAGCTGCCGTAATAAATAAATATGATGCAATGGGCGCGATACTCGAGAAGCGGCAACAACATTAATTTAATAAATGTCGTACCTCTAGGCTAGATCCAGTTTAGACTCAAATTTGAACAGATCGTTCCAAACATTCTACAGCAAACTCCACTGCTAGAGGCTGTCGATTCAGTTAGAGAGTGTGATCTGCCTACAAATATCTTACAGCGAAAATATTAAACCAGTAACCTGATCTTATGGAAGAATCAAGTCAACACTGTTTTAATGTTGGGTTACTTATACATAATAGTAACAGTAAATTTAAGGCTCCAATGTAACATGAATAATAATTGTTTCCCACGTGAGGCTGACAGTACTCTGTTGTGTTTCCTTTTGCTTACATTTCCAGCATGCTAGCTGGATTGTATTAGATAGTTTTTTTTATTTAATAGATTATCAAAGACTAAAAAAGGCACATGCATAAAAAATTGGTCCAATGAGGTTTACGCTAAGAAGTTTTAATGACAGACTAATCTTAAATCAGGAGTTGTTTGAGAATTTTTACGAGATAGCATGAAATCGCATTTTAGTGAAAGTAATAACAATTTGACATTGTAATGATTCATCAGTTTACATTTTGATACATTATACCGTGATCGCTTCTATCATACGCTTTACATACTTCTTTTTTTTTAATATTTAGACTGTCATTTGATAAGGGTTAAAGTTTTGAAACCTTTTGAACCTTTTATAAATCGATATATTCAAATAATAATAAACTACAATAGTAGACAAGGCAGAAAAACGAGACATTATTTTCGTAGTGTTGGGTAACCAGAAGATGTGGATGCTCGAATATGATTTTTGAGGATAAAGGACAAATTTTTCAACTTACTGCATAATCACCATTAACGCACCGACTAAAAATAGACCCGATGACGTCAAGGATGAGTTCTACGATAAGCTCAAGTGGACTGATGGCAACTATTAGTGAGTACCTGAAACACGACGTAAGAATCATCATCGGCGATGCAAACGCACAGGTCGAGAAAGAAGGAAACAAAGTCTCCATTCGTCGACCAATGAAACGGTAGATGAACTTTGTTGCGGCTAGAGGACCTGTATCTCCTACTCTCCATGTTTTGATATTCGGAAGCACACCTGGAAACGCCTGCTCCCAGATCGATCGACGTTTTCATTGACGGTCGACACTTTTCGGACGTTCCACAGACCACTATCTCGTCGTATGTTGTATGAACCGGCTGAAATCTCGCACAGAGAAGACGATGCGTTAGAATACTCTGCGGTCGAAGGCGCATGGCTTGTTAGCTGATTACGCCAGAGCGCCAGATCAACGGATCGCAGGACACAGGTGGACAGTATGGGTATACAGTAGGTATACTGCTCTTGCCGAGATGGATCAAATCTTCACTCTGCAACAGATTCTGGATGAGTTCCGGAAATACAACCTGCTGACTTATCACCTTCATCTAATTTTTTCTTCATCTAAGACTTATCACCTAGTTTTAAAATAGTTTATTTGACACGGTAAAAAATTATCACCTGTTTGTCGTTTTTTAAGCGGCGTACGATTCAGTCAAGTAGTCAAGCAAAAAAAAAAGTTTTTTTTTCGACGAAACTGGTTAAGCTGATTCGAATGAATGGGATCAACAACATGCGTTCTGTTCAACGTTGCCTCTCACATGCAACTTGGCTTTGCGGAAAAAACCGTAGGAAAGGCCATCAGCCCCCTCAAGAGAGAAGCAGCAAGGTTGAAACTCTCATCAACTCTTCTAAAACAAGGTACATGGTAGCTGGCAGAGAACTTGGGAGTGTTAGTTGGGTTGGTGCTGAGGTGGAGCTAGATTGGGAACTCTTCGAAGTGGTAGAGGAATTTATATACCTTGGTATTCTCGTGACATGTGACGACGAGGTGAACCGCGATGTCAAACGACGAGTTGCAGCTGCAAATAGTACTTTTTGTGGACTAGGTAACCAGCTGAAGTATCGTAGTCAGCAGACTCGCACAAAACTGGCGCTTTAAAGAACGCTGATCCTCCCGGTTGTTCTCTACGATCATGGATCATGGACGCAGAAGCCGATAGACAAGTGCTCGGTGTTTTTGTCTTTGAGCCTAAGGGGCTGCGTTCAATACTTAGCGGTAGGTCAGAGACTGGAGTGTGGCGCAGACGCATGAAATACGAATTGTACCAAGCTTACAAATATGCTGAAATCGTTAAGGTGATAAAACAACGCACCGGAAAGCCTGGCTCAAGCGACCCCTACACTATACTAAGCAGAGAACCAGGAAGAGGCCGAAAGCCACGCACGAGCTGGCTTTGCAATGTCCAGAAAGACGCCCGAGGAGACTGAAGAAAGGTTGCCCAAGATCGCGAAACCTGCTTTTCGTTCGGCATTGGACCACAAGGAGAACTGACACATAAAAGTAAAGTGAAGTGAAGTGAAGTGAAGTGAAGTGAAGTGAAGTGAAGTGAAGTGAAGTGAAGTGAAGTGAAGTGAAGTGAAGTGAAGTGAAGTGAAGTGAAGTGAAGTGAAGTGAAGTGAAGTGAAGTGAAGTGAAGTGAAGTGAAGTGAAGTGAAGTGAAGTGAAGTGAAGTGAAGTGAAGTGAAGTGAAGTGAAGTGAAGTGAAGTGAAGTGAAGTGAAGTGAAGTGAAGTGAAGTGAAGTGAAGTGAAGTGAAGTGAAGTGAAGTGAAGTGAAGTGAAGTGAAGTGAAGTGAAGTGAAGTGAAGTGAAGTGAAGTGAAGTGAAGTGAAGTGAAGTGAAGTAAAGTAAAGTAAAGTAAAGTAAAGTAAAGTAAAGTAAAGTAAAGTAAAGTAAAGTAAAGTAAAGTAAAGTAAAGTAAAGTAAAGTAAAGTAAAGTAAAGTAAAGTAAAGTAAAGTAAAGTAAAGTAAAGTAAAGTAAAGTAAAGTAAAGTAAAGTAAAGTAAAGTAAAGTAAAGTAAAGTAAAGTAAAGTAAAGTAAAGTAAAGTAAAGTAAAGTAAAGTAAAGTAAAGTAAAGTAAAGTAAAGTAAAGTAAAGTAAAGTAAAGTAAAGTAAAGTAAAGTAAAGTAAAGTAAAGTAAAGTAAAGTAAAGTAAAGTAAAGTAAAGTAAAGTAAAGTAAAGTAAAGTAAAGTAAAGTAAAGTAAAGTAAAGTAAAGTAAAGTAAAGTAAAGTAAAGTAAAGTAAAGTAAAGTAAAGTAAAGTAAAGTAAAGTAAAGTAAAGTAAAGTAAAGTAAAGTAAAGTAAAGTAAAGTAAAGTAAAGTAAAGTAAAGTAAAGTAAAGTAAAGTAAAGTAAAGTAAAGTAAAGTAAAGTAAAGTAAAGTAAAGTAAAGTAAAGTAAAGTAAAGTAAAGTAAAGTAAAGTAAAGTAAAGTAAAGTAAAGTAAAGTAAAGTAAAGTAAAGTAAAGTAAAGTAAAGTAAAGTAAAGTAAAGTAAAGTAAAGTAAAGTAAAGTAAAGTAAAGTAAAGTAAAGTAAAGTAAAGTAAAGTAAAGTAAAGTAAAGTAAAGTAAAGTAAAGTAAAGTAAAGTAAAGTAAAGTAAAGTAAAGTAAAGTAAAGTAAAGTAAAGGAAAGGAAAGTAAAGTAAAGTAAAGTAAAGTAAAGTAAAGTAAAGTAAAGTAAAGTAAAGTAAAGTAAAGTAAAGTAAAGTAAAGTAAAGTAAAGTAAAGTAAAGTAAAGTAAAGTAAAGTAAAGTAAAGTAAAGTAAAGTAAAATAAAGTAAAGTAAAGTAAAGTAAAGTAAAGTAAAGTAAAGTAAAGTAAAGTAAAGTGAAGTAAAGTAAAGTGAGTATATTTAAATAATAGAGGCTGTGTGACTAAGTTCTCGCTATTTGTTAATAGATAGGGCCAGCAGTAAGTGCTGGTCGATTTTGACATATCTGAAATTATCTGAACATATGACATGGAGGTGTCATATGTTTAAAGTAGTGTGAAAATGTTTGATTTAAAACATTAAACATAAAAAAACATTCGAACTCGCTGAATTGGAGGGATCGCTCGATAAGAATCCATGCCAAATGCAGGAAAAGCTTGCTCTGGAATTAGGAGTTACCCCTCTATTCATGTCCAACCGATTGCAGGCTTTGAAAATGATTCAAAAACGAAGAACTTGAGTTTCTTATTACTTGAAGACAAGGGGCATTGAGCGTGTTTTTTTGTCTGTTCCAGTGGCAAAAGAGGAACTGAAATCGAAAAACTCATATTATTTCATTAGCTTAGAAGTGTGCTGGGTATCAGAACGATCATATTCATAAGTATTTCGTTTTTAGTGCGAACGGGAACGTTTTCACCGAAAAAAAAACATGTTTTGAGCGCAGAAAATTGCATTAAAATTTTTTTTGGCAGCAAAGTCGAACTTCGTGTATCAAAAAACGATCGTTCAACGACCGGACAATTTAATAAGGAACATTAAAGAAAAGATGAAGAAAATAGGTTCTGTAGTTTAACCGTAATCGTAAATACGGCAAAGTCATTGAAAAACACCAGTCCGAGATAAACGCGTGAAAAGCTCCAAGCTTCAAATCGCTCTAACTTTCTCCCTTTTGCTCAGATCTTTAAGAAAATTTGTGAAAATGTTCTTAAAAAGTTGTACTTTTAGATAATGTACTTTTGGATAATGTAGTATATAACTCCTTGAAACTTTTACAGAGACGCTCATATTATTCCAACATTTGAGACATATTTAAGAAATAATCGGACCAATGTAGCGTTCGAACACGAAATAAAACGCTTGTCGAAAGTTTTAACTAAGTAAATCTTTATTTAAATCGCTCGTTACAGAATCCGCGTGCGCGTTCAAAGGGGTTATTTTTCTACTCACTTCTCCCACGGTTCAGTGTTCCCAGTGATACCATATAGTCCCCCCCAATTACGCAAGAAATCTAACGCGATGTCCCGAATTCGTAACTTTAGTGTGGTGGTCGTCTGGCGGGTATCTCTCTAGATCCCGGTTACAGGATCATAAATGCGGGGGGTTAGATTGATAATATTATTGGTTAAATCATTAAAACTGCAAAGAGCTGATATGATTTTATGATTTAGATATCCTGACTATTGGATTTAATTTATTAGTTGAAAAATTTATCAAATTACAGAAAAATCCAAAATTTATTTTAAATTTATATACGATAACAAGCTAATAAACAATGATAACGCAGATATCAGAAAGAATGCGACATTTTTTCTCCTGCAGCACACATACGTAACAAAAATAACATTAATGGACACATAAGATTTGGAGTACTCAATTGCGACATTTTCATGAGGAGAGAAAAACACTTTGATTAATCAAATATATACGACAGTTAAATGAGTTGCGTTTACTTTCACAGGGTCATTTGCTTTCGCGTGGATTACTCACTGCTAAGTACTGACGAGACATACACGGTGAACATTTCTATGGTTCTACCTAAGTTGTGTATCACTATTTTATATATCCTCACTTTATTTCTCCCGAAATGACGAATGGAGGACAGTTTCGAGCTTGGCTATCAACTAAGGATTGTATAGTCTAGCTGGAAGCTTGCGAAAACAGTTCCACTTCCGATTACAGCATAAACAATGGCGGGTGCCCACAAGCATAGCTACAAAAAGCTACCGGCTTACAGTCGCATATCAAGTGGAACAATTTTCGCGTAAGAAACATTTCTTCCCGGTAGACAACAGAATATAAATCCTTTTCACAGTTTATGAATTCATAACTCATACATAAATTATTACTTTCTTCATCAAGCGAAGGAAAACGCTTGCACGGTAGCATAAAGTGGTTCGGCATTAGGAAGCGAGGTAGAGTCCTTGCTAGCCACCCACAGATGAATGCTTATTCCAAAAATTGGTGTGAAGAATACAATCCAGCACTCATGCTGCGCACTGCTTTCTTGTAGTCTCACAAACTCCGCTTGGTTATCGGCCACCAGTTGCCATAATATCACCGAAGAAACACGCTCAAGGATTGGCATCAAAGTGAGAATCGCACCTTCGGCAATAAATTTCCTTGCATTACACGTAATAAACATTTTTCTTCTCGCTGTGCGGGAGACGAACTGTCGATGAGAATACCCGAATTGGTCATACTTGTATATTCGCAGTTTTGCATAAGTATTTTTACTACTCATCGTGATTTTTCGACCAACATTTTTTTTATCGAGTACAATTACTCTACGATGGTTATGCATTGCAATAATTTTTTTCAATTAGAAAAAATACGAAAATATCACATTGTTCTTGTATTAAAAATTCCTTATACCGATCGTCGTCATCTTGGCTCTTCACACACAAAAAAATCCTCCCCCGAAAAAAAGCTGGCTGCTGTTGCGATGCAATATGTAGCGCATACTGACATCAGGCTGCAGGTGTTATTTCTACCCGGAAACGTGCCAATACATTCGTCGGAAACTTGAAGAATCGATTTGACACGGACGGCATAACGAACAAGCATAACGTACAAGGGTTTTTTCTTTCTTTTTTTTTCGCTCGCTGTAAAATTGTTTGAAGTTGCTGGATTGCACCCACTTTACACTACCGGCAGCATAGGTACTAGAAACGATTGCACATAAATATTTATCAACAGCAGTTTGCCGTTCGGTCGGGAAAGCACGTCGGGAAATTCGGTTTCCCCGGTAGGATTTCATCGGTTCCTCCCTCGCAGATCCTGTTTTTCATTCGTAGTGGCAAGCTGGATATGACGATGTTGCCACTCGTTGCCACGAAATCACACTTCACACATTCAATTTATTCCACTCGAGCGGAATTTGCTCGATGGTTTGCGATTTCCGCTGGCTCGACCACGCGTCGAATGTTTCGGAGGATTTTCAATTTATGCAAAGTTAGGCTCAGGTGATGATTTTGATTTAATTTCACGATAATTTGTTCGTACAATGGGGTTTATACTGTTACCCCGGGGGTGTACAATCGATACACGGAGATTTATTGCGATTGAGGAGAAGAGTTTGAATTGAATGAATGCAAATGTTTCGGGAAAACTCAACGTAAATGATGTCGTGATGTGAATGATAATATCGCAGAGTTATAGTTGTGGATTCAAAGTAAAAAATTTCGTCATATCAGTACATTATGTCCGATAACGAAACATACACTATTCAAATAGCTAAAACGATGAAATAAGTTGAAAACAAAGAATAAACGATTCAACTATTTAAGAGTAAACTCCTGATATAAAGTGCCCAACCGCCGTGCAAAAAGATGCTGCTTCATCAAAGAACTCTTTTTGAACTTGCGACACAACTAAATGAACAAACTTTCCGATTGTTTGCCGCCCCACCAGTGTGCATGCAAACTTACTTTTGTCCAGTGTATTGAGGCATCCCTTTCGATTATATGCAAATTTTTCAATAATTTTCGTCAAGGGTCTTCACGAGCACATTCAATTAAATAACCTTTAAACCAGCTTGCCGGTCATCAAACGCCTCGCAAGACACGGTTCAATTGAAATTATTGATGTTCGGTTCGACTTGCTGCGAAACCGGAAAATCATGCTAATTATCATCTTACCCTGGTGGTGAGGGCTCTCGATCGGATTAGAAGTACCCTTTTGGCTTGAAGGAGAATAACAAACACGAGCGCTGAAGCGGTACAAGCAAAAACTATCGGCAGCTCGGGCTGGGTGTAAGATTCGGTAACAATTAGTTTGTTGGCATCTCTACAGTTGATTAAGAGCAAACCGTTTTTATCCCTTCTCGACCATCGTCTGCCGAAGGTTTAGAACAGGTTGTTCGTATTAATTACGGAACAAATTGCTCACTGAGGAAAAGATGCGATTTCACACTCTAAATAGTTCGAAAAATGACCTTCAAATTGATTTCAACGGCACGAAATGGTATAAGGTTGCTTTTTCTTTTGGGATATTCTTTGGTAAAAATCTCAAAAAATTTTGAGGCTAATTTTATTTCAGCTGACTAGGGTAAATGACCCAAAAGTAAAGGAGCTAAGCACGAGTTATGCATTTTTAGCCATGTTTTGGTTAAGAAAAACGAATCTAGCTGGCCCGTTTCACTATTTTCTGTTGAAATGGGTTCTATTTGATAATTTTGCACCTTAAAATTGACTTTGAACCCGCTTTTAGGGTTTAAATTAACTAAAATAAGTTGCACACTTTTGTTCCAATAGTTGCGGTAGAGTTCCTATAGTTGTGAATGGTTGTTCCTGTAGTTGCGGTATAAAACATTCGTGTTTGCTTGGTTAAATGAAGGTATTTGCCTCGCTTGAAGTGGTTTTTGATTGTTTTACTATTTATCATATTGTTTTTAATAGGTTGACAAGTCGGTTTGCAAGTAAATACAAAAATGCACGAAGTTAACTAAGAGACGGATTTTGCGCCAATTTGGTCAGATGTTGGCAAAATTCAGTGAGGGTATGTAGGTTTTATTGAAATAAAACAAATTTTGCATACTTTTTATAAAATGTCTTTAGACTAACATTTGAAAAGGGCTGAAATTGGCTGAAGAGAAAGACCAATGGCGCTCATTTTGAAATATTCAGAAGAATTTTTTTTTTCACAAATGGTGACTTCTCAACACTGGAAGTTAGAGTCTATTACCTCTGCTTCGTACCATGTTTGCGCTTACATTTTTGACGTTAGTGTTCACTAAAAGAGCGACTGAAGCTGTGAAAGGCTCGTTAAAAGAATTACA
Organism: Wyeomyia smithii; assembly: GCF_029784165.1. Lineage (NCBI taxonomy): Eukaryota > Metazoa > Arthropoda > Insecta > Diptera > Culicidae > Wyeomyia > Wyeomyia smithii. The sequence goes on from NC_073695.1 coordinate 176,162,066, forward strand.
AGACCAAAAGCAGTGGGTAAGCATCGATTAAGAGGTCATAAATGCATAATACAGCATTTTAGGGGTGAGAGCGATAGCTTTTGTGGCCGATAATGTATGAAGTATCGGTAAATACACGGTGGCAGGGGAAGGTGGGGTTCAAAAATTGAATAGTAATAAGTTACATCATTTAGGTATGTCCCCTAGTACCTGCTTGTCCCTAATATACACAAGTAGTCCCATATACATATGTTCTGATGAACGTAAATCAGAATTGCGAAACATACCGCAACCATAAGAGCATAGTGTATCCTGTGATCCATTAGTGGAGGAAGTAATTAATAAATAATATGATCATCTATTAACGAACTTAACCTGTGCAACAGTTTCCATAATAAACTGTTATCTGGGATAATAATTATATGAGTAATAATCGTACTAAAACCACACACATATCTTAAAACAATCGTGGACAAAATAAGAAAATGGGTAGTGAGTGGTGCCTTTCGGGTAAGTTTCTGAAAAATACAGTATTCTTCAGTAATTTGGATATTTTCAGTATATATTGTTGTAGTAACATATGTACTTATGTTTAATCTATTATTTCTTCAACAAGTAGCATAAGCAATTCGGTTCTAATTAGTTTAAACGATGAATTTAAAAGCGATGCCGCAACTATTGGATCATCTACCCTAATAGGAGGATTGTATTAATTTTTTTGCAATCTCACACTCCCGCGCTGGTCAGCCCACAGGCGGCGCGCGATGGTGAAAGAAATAAACTATTTAGCAGATCTTGACAACGGCGCGTACCTCTGGTCATAAATGAAGCGCAGTGACCTTGCGCTTCATCGAGCTTAAATCGTTAAACCAATAAACTTTAGCTTCTAGAAAACGCTTTAAAAATAGGATCTCGCGGATCTATGTTACGCTCCCCCACTTGCACTAATGGAAGTATCAAGACTTTCGGTGCACACCAAAACCTTGGCATTTATTGAATTGCGGTACAAATTGTGCAAGTGAACGCTTACGGTGGATGGCCTCCAGACGAGCAGATCAGGAGCATATTAGAACGGTCTGCAGTAGCTTGGATTGGTGACATTCCAAAAACCACTTTGCCGCCTCCTCGCTGTTACAGTTACCATCGCTGCGGAACGGGAGAAGGATGTATGAATCGTGATACATTCCTTCTGCCGCGGGCAATTATCATGTCGCTGATGATAATAACTACTGTTAGTTCGCATTTATATCGTCGATTGGAAGAATGTTGCATGTCAGATTATATTTAAACTGCAGATGTTATAATAACGAGTATGGTTGATTTTTTTGAGTCGGAACAAAATTTGATTTGAGTTTTGATGACGCGAAATTTTCCGTTACAAAACTGAACAAATATTCGACTACTGATAAAGATAACAAAAACTTATTCGAAATTTCGTGATTTTGGATACAGTTGCAATTGTTTGCATTAAGCGTCTTTTCGATTACACGTACGGTTGTGTGAGACCCGCATAGCAACTTATTTTTGTTGTCCTCTGTAAAAATATTGACGAATTTTTCTAGCAAGCTCTAAGGCGTAACGGACATTTATTTCTGTACCGTTCACCACTTTATCTGGCGCTAAAATTTGCTTACCTTCATCTTGGAACAAGCTGAATATACCAACTATACCATAAAACCTCAAATAATACGCATAACGTTGCGGAAATTGTTTAAAACTATCTGAAACGCAAACAACAATTGCAATCAACATTAGGTTGTTTTGCGCGAATCGACACAAGAAACGGGTAAACTGTCAATTTTTCGGGTGCCAGTGCTAGTGATTTTGTTAGCGCGTCGAATACATGGTAAATGACAGCGATGCCATGTTCGAAACCCATGAACGTCAACTTGGACAGTAAAGCAATAGCGATATGTTTTGTTTTTCATTTGTAAGAAAACTTACGCTGTAGGACTAAGTCTGCAGGATTTTGTAAGGCAGAAGGTATTTATATAACTTAAGGCCAAAAAAGGCTGACTTCGAGACACCACTTCGAATTTTATGAGGCACAAGACCCGGTAACAGTTAATGCGTCACCTGTGAAAACGCTATTTTATGTTTGCTGCGGAGAAGCAAGCATAAAATAGCGTTTCAACAGGGAACGCATTATCTATTTCCAAGTTTTGTGCTTCTAAAAATTCGAAGTGGTGGGTCAAAAACGATTGTTTGTGGCTTTAATACAGTTTCACCTTAAAACGTGGTTTTATGATCTCTGATTTTACTAACATGTCGATTGGCACCTGACTACAAAATAAAATAAGCTACCGTGATATTCTACTGTCTATTTTGAACTTCAACAGCTTTGGCATAGAAGTTTCGTAGTAAATGCATCGGCGTAACTAAGGAAAAATCCTAACTTCTTGTATTTCTCGTGGGATCCAATTTCGGCATTGCAGCTGGAGGAAGTAGACAAAAATTACCGAAGATCTGCTCTACTGTTCTCATTCTTTTTCATTCCTGTGAAATATTTGATTTGTGGTGATTTAAACCAAAGTCCATACTAGAAATCACTTACCGGAATCGGCGATTCCGTTAATTTTTATCAGGAAAACACAACTTTAAACGATTCGAGAAAGTGTCTGCTTTTGGATTTTGACAGCTGCTTGTTGATGAAATAAAAACACGCATCTATGAAGGCAGAGGAAGAGATAGAGTGCCCTACCTCTCATCTTTGAGAGGTACTGATCTCAGAGTACATGCGTATCCAATCACGTCATTAATTCTATTATATTGTTGCCTTGTTCAGTAGATTCACAACTATTTTGGTGTGGTCGATGAAAGAAATTATTTAGAAATTCCCAGTTCTCTAGTGCCGACTGTACAATTTTAAAAACCAAATTACTCATGGTATGATCAACTCTAGAAAGGGCTACAGAAATCCTAAAGGGAGCTATAGCCCCCCTGTAATTACGCTAATGAGTAAATGCCACATCGATGAAATTAACTTACCCTAGTGAGGGAATTCTTTGGCCTCGAAAAAAAAAGTATAACCAGTGAATATTTTTTGTCTGCTAACAGTATACCACAGCACAGGCAATTATATGACTTTTCAAACTTTCCTATCAGCGAAGTTTACTGAGCTAATATAAACATAAACAATTTCGCCAACATAAACAATAATAAAAACAGGCAACAACAACGATGTTCTTTATTCATTATCAGCGTAGCTTCGGTTTTCCTTCAAATAATGGCTATGGACCATCGCACGGTGACGTCACGTGTGTAAGTTTGACAGATACCGGTAACTTTGTTTACCTTCGGGGGATGCAGTTTTGTTTTCGATTTTAGATGATCATTTAATTTTTGATCGAAATGCTCTTAAAATGTTGTGTGTGAGGTGGCAGTACACTAAGAACATTTATAAATTGTGCAACATTTTTCACAGAGGACGAATTTTGGTATTAAAAAATTCGATTATTTGTAAGCGTTGTTAAGGCGTAAGTCTGTTCATAGTGAAATGGCAAACCAAACTGAGTACATTAGACTTTGACAGCTGTCAGAACTGTTAAATCTGAATACACGAAAAACCAAATAGAAAAAAATTTTGATCAAGAACTGAAATTTTCATTGCAGAGCGGGATTCAAGATGAAAATTTACATGAAAAAAGATTCTTGATCATTGAGTTTTCTATTAGAGGACACTAAAAATCACAATTTTCGTTCTAACTTTTTTCGAAGATATTTCCGAGTTTTTAAACCTTCTACCAAGTTATCAGCCATCCAAAAATGCATTTACTTTCGGAACATTGTTATTTTTAATCTCCAAAATAAAACAGTTATTTAACATATTTGTTAACATGCATAGTTTTCCATCACATATAAAAATACCGATATCTCAGCTCCCCGATGAGATATCAAGTATCGTTTTTCATGTAAATTTTCGTCATAAATCCCGATTTGCAATGAAAATTTTAGTTCTTGGTCAAAATTTTTTATTCGTGTTTTGAAAGGTTTCATTTAAAAATCATTAAAAAATTATTTTTTCTGTGATGTTTAACGGGCTCTGAGAGTCAAATAACTAAATGCAATGCTGAACTGAACCATGCAAAATATTCAAAAACAACCCCACAATGAATGGAAAAATTAAGAAATCGAACAGAATTTAAAAAAGTGCAAAAGAGTGGGTTTGTAGCTAAAAAAGTAATTTTTTCATAAATCACGTTTGGGTAACCTGAAAACAATTTTTTAGAGAGTCGAAATGTTCTACAAAAATGCTACAAATAACATTATCTTTTCAAGGGCTGACTTTTTAAACATCTATCTATTATCTATAAGCACCATGACTTTTTAAACATCTATTTTTTTTTTGGGACACTATATTTTTTTCGTGCTTTGATATAACGTAATTCGATATAACGTAACGAAAAAAAAGTTACCTTATATCGAGGTATGATTGTTGTTCTGTCTTTTGGCTTTCTCAGTCTTTCTGAAAGAAATACACGACAATCTGGTCCAATTGCCCCACGTTTCAACCGTTTTGGGGGTCTTTTTCAAGGGAGGGTTCATCGCAGCAAAACCAAAGTTAATTTCAGATCGTTTGAAAACTTTTAAGGCAAATACGACACAACTAAATTTTCCCTTGAAACAGGCCACCGAAACGGCCGAAACGTGTATTTCTTTCAGAAAGACTGAGAAAGCCGAAAGACAGAACAACCTTTGTCATAAGGCTTGTATTCGAAAGAAACGCACCAGACAAAAGTGTTCACCAAAAATTTATTTTAATTCGGATTTTTTGAAACTTTTAGGGAATGAATGTTTCGGCAGAATTACTTTATTCAATTTCCTCTCTATCACTGGAAGCCCGCACCTTTCCCTTAAGACCCCTCATTACATTTTGTGCAATGGTGAAGTCGACCTTTTTGGTCACTTTCTTTAATTCCGACTCGTTCTTAAACTCCTTGGACGATTTTCGAACTTTGGCCTTCATTATGGCCTAAAATCTTTCCACCGGAAGAATCTCTGGTGAATTGTTATGTTGTGTTATATTTGAAAATTCCAACTAACAATTTTTATCCTAATGAATGAAATTAACAACTAGAGACGATTAACAATAAATTGTTAGCGAATCCTCAGGCGACGCAAAAAAATGTTGATGGGTTCGTTGAAGGCGAATAGTTCTGCAATCTCGTTGAACCTCATTGACATAAGCCTAATCGCATCTTACTGGCCGTACTAACTATACCTTGCCTACAAGTTCAGAAGTTGATGGCTCCGCAAATTTTTTTTCGGACCGTAGAGATTCATTTCCGGGAGAATAGCAGGAAATTTCATTTTTCAGGATCTTCGCAACGAAGATAATTTGTGCGTTAGATCTTCTTCTCTCCAACGTCTTAACATGCATCATGCCAAATCGATCAATTTTTCGATGTCTTTAAATGAGCAGAATTGCTGTTCAACCAGACCCTGCGCCATCAACATAGAATTTGTTCCAATTTTTACGTCGATGGAGCGATTTACGCAGAAAGTTGATATTCAACAAAAATTGTATAAATTAGAAACAAAAAAAAAAAAAACGTTGAAATTGTAGCCAATACGTGAAGAAACCCAACCTTTTTCAACGGTTTAGCACCTCTTTCAGATGAAATTCTCACAGAAAGCGGTTACAACATGAATTGAAACTCATGTTTTTGACGTTAGTGACACACCGTTCCCTTGGGTTGCTCTGAACAAAAGTAGTTTTGCAGCCAGCACAATATCGATCGCTCATTCATGACATTGTTAATCATAACAAAATCATTCCCATACCACAAATCCCCGCCACACGTAGCCACCGTTCGTCAGCTAGACAGTGCCACTTTCAAGGTGAAACCAGAGCCTTAAATTACCAGTCGCATTGCACAAAACTGTGCACACCGGCGGCTCGCGAAAACCTCAATTTATGATAACCGTATCTGATGCAAAATTGGATGCTTTGCTGCCATCAGACCCCGTTCGCTCGACATGCCATTCCACAGCGACGATGTTCATCATATGTGTCACATTTCATCCGACAGATGCTAGACGATGTGACGATGGTGCTGCTGCTGTAAGCAGACGGAACGCTTTCGATGAATGTACGACGCGACGCGTCGGGCGGCATTGCGAATACGTGATATTGTACACAAACTATTGTTGTCATCTTTCATGGATCGTTCGTGCCGCTGAGTAAATAGTAAATCAATTCTGACAAAGACTTCAACACTTGTTGTTGAGGTTAGCAAATTGAAAACTTTAATGAGTTTATTGGATCAAATAGCATAGATCAAATAAGTAACTTCCTTCGTCAATCTGAAATGTGTATCGGAACGGAACTAGAACCTCGAGGGTTCAACGTTGGTTTCCGAAGTAAATAATTTCGTGCCCAACAAGATGCATTCTGAATGAGGATGAGGTATTTATTGACTCTATTTGAGAGATTCATGAAAGTCTTGATTCAAATTCAAGCTAACCAGAACTGCTTACATCCATAAACTGAACATCTCATTTCAAATACGAGAGCAGCTGGTCATTTGAAGTTATGTAATTTATGACGTTGAATAATTACAACAGAATTAATATTAGCACAGCACAGCACAGCACAGCAAAAAATACAGTACAATGTCTTTAGTAGACGTTTTCAAATTGCATACGAGTGCAAACTACTCGAATTAACATTAATCTGGTTGAATGATCAATGCCATTACCCTCGAACATAGTTATAACAAAGGCTGCTGCTAGCTTTCCAACATCCTGCTTCGTGGGTAAATCCGATAATCTACGTTAAAACTGTAGCATCCTGTGGGATAACCCATCAAAGACCGCCCAATGAACGTTAAATTTACGGACACGATGAACAACTGGAAATAAAAAACGTAATATGCGGACCTGCTGCTCACGACTTCAGACAGCTTCGTTTATTAACACTTGGGAATTAAGTTGCTGAATGAACGTGCGAATCGGAGGTGGAGTCAATGTGCTATAATAAGAAAACCCGACTCACGACAAGGTGTTGTGATTATTAACGTAATTCCGTTTTGCTGCGTTCTGTTGCGCTGAACTTGCTGTGACCCAGAGTTGACGCGTAAAGTTTTAAGAATAACTTCCGGAATTCATAATTCGGTCATAATCCACAAACCTAATTCTCACATGTAGAGGAATAAGGGGAGCAGCTGTTAGGCTGCTTTCATTACCCCTTTTTGTCGACTATTTCCCGTAAAAACTTAACTGTTGAACAGTAAATGGCAACCTACGCCCTTCTGCAGTACATTTCATGTTGATGTTGTTTGAAATGAGCCATTATCTTTGTAGTTGGATTTGTTGCAAATTAATTCTCGTAATTTTTTAAGCTCACGTCTGATATATTCTAGCTTTTACTTGAGATGTAGTAATGAGAACTTGCGCAATTAAAATAATATCTATCAAGTATAAAGATAATTACAATGTTTTCCATAGATCGTAATCAAAACAAAGATAAATGGATGTTCTAAACGATGTGATGACTTAGCTCCGTACGTCATTTATTAACGTTGAATATCAATCAGAAACGATATATCATCCTCGTTTGATGCTCGACCCGGATTCTTAAGAAATTTCTTATACTGTTGCAAAGTCATCCATGCGCTATACTCTTATTTTTAAGTCTAACACTAACAAGTCAATTTGAAAGTTTCCTAAAAAATGTGCCTAATCATCTTTGTCGACTGAAGCAGAATTTCAATCTTGCGGATATCACCCTTTTTTCGTTTTAACAATAGCTGAATGCTGTCGAGGGCGTGTCGTTATTACCTGATGTTTACAAATTTATCTTTATAAAGTCAATCTGTTCTGAAAATTCATATTTAAAAATCAAGTTCGAGTAAAAGTTATTTTTTGTGACTAAAGTGTACATCAGTTTTATTATTGGAAGAAATCTAACTTTTGTCCTATATTTCAGTGGAAACTGTAAACTAATAATCAAAAATGCAATAAAAATTTGTGCGGCTAATTCCATCTCGATAAATCACAACTTTGTATAAACAAATCCAACTACCCAACCTCAACATCGACGACTCATCCTTTCGAAACATTTTCCAAAACATTCCTTGGCGACAGTCACTTCTGTCTGGATATATTCCACTCATTTTTAATAAAAATCATCAAATATACAACCCTTCGCTGGAGGTAATCGAGGGGTGCGAATATATGCAAACGAACGCTCGACCTTGTCGTTCTAATCCTATTGTATTTAGTATGAATTATGCTTACCACCCCTTCGCAGCGTTATTCAATTCAAAGCCGTTTGGAGGAATGTGGATTTCGTTTATAGTGAGCTATTTATAGATTGGTACCGCTCAGAAGGATAAGACCGCGCGAGTGTATGTATAAAATGAAGGGGTATAGAGCGTACTGGCATTGATGACGCACCTTTCCTAACAACTCGGTTAATAGTTAGTAAGTTACTTCAAGAAGCACGTCGATGCATACTATTTAAGAAGTACATTTTACTGCTGGGAAGTCGGGATTCTTGAGCGAGATTCAAAAGCGCCACGATTGGAAGGGAATTTGTTGCATATCTTGATTATAAACTTTCGTGGCACATTCTGATTAAAAAACTATATGACTGTTAAGTTTTCAATTAAACTTGAACATTTTTCATCGTACGTTTTATCTTGAATACCCTCGAAACTGTTTTCGGCTGCTATCCGTCTCTGTTAAACAGCTGATATCATTGTCACATGTCACGAGGTTATCAAAGTAAACAAAATCGTTGACCACTCATAGATACCCCGATCTATCACAATCTTAGTGCTAAAACTACTCTGTTTTGGTAAAGTTGATGGTAAGTGAAATTCTTGCCTCTTCCACTACTATGCGCGTTAATACCGACGATATCAATATCATCCGCAAAGCCAAATTTGACTTTGAGATAATAGTACCGTCTCTTTATTCTACTGTTCCGAAATCTTGTTTCCCTTGGTTCAACCACCTAACTCGTTGCGCACCTCTACGTCTTGTAGCGGCCGGATTCGAGACGAATACCATTTTTGAGCATTTCAAGTTGCGCCATCTCGTGGTTCATTGTTCGCCTCTATACCCCATCCTCATGTACTACGCCGAAGATCCTAAGCCCACGTCGTTCGAAAGCGGCTAGCGCTTCTCGAGCATTGCCCATGTCTCGTGCCCGCAGAGGACTACCGGTCTTATGAGCGTCTTGTACATGGTGCACTTGGTACGAAGGCGAAGTTTGACAGACCTCAACGTCTTGTGGAGTCCGTAGTAGACACGACCTCAAGCTACAATACGCCTCTGGATTTCTGGCGTGCAGTTGTTGTCTGACGTTACCAATGATCCGAAGACACGAATTCGGCAACCGCCTCGAACTTATCTCCATCGAAGAATACGCTACTGCCTATGCGAGCCTGGTTCCCCCTGCTAGCAGATATTTGGTCACCGACTTATTCACCTTCAATACAACCTTTTCTGCTTCACGTTTTAGTTCGATGTACTGTTCAGCAACGGCCTGGAACGTCATTCCGACAAGGTTCACGTCGTCAGCGAAGCAGATGAACTGGCTAGATTTATTGAAGATCATGCCACGCGTGTTTCATTACACCTTCAAGCCCAATGTTGAACAGGAGGCAGGAAAGACCGTCGTCTTGTCCTTTCAAATAAGCTTGACACCGCACCCGAAATCATCACACAGCCTTGTACACCATCTATTGTGCCATTAATTAGCCTTGTTAGTTTCGCAGGGAAGCCATTTTCGTCCATAACATTCCAGAGCTCTACACGGTCGTAGTGTTGTAAGCGGCATTTTAATCGGTGAATAGGTGGCGCGTGAATATTTGGTATCGCGCCACTTTCGAAGAATCAGCCGCAGCATAAAGATTGGGTCTATTGTCGAATGCCGTTGTTGACCGGCTTGATATCTCCCAACAAACCTTCATGCTAGCGGTGAGAGATGGCGGAAAATGATCTGGCAGAGCACTTTAAAGGCTGTGTTGAGAATCGTGATCGATCGGTAGTTCTCATATTCCAGCTTGTCGCTCTTATTGAATATAGGACATATTACTTCCTCTTTCCACTTCTCTGGTAGCTGTTCTGTATCCTAAATCCGGACTATCAGCTGATGCAGACAGGAAGACAACCGATACGTGCCCAGCTTGATAAGCTCTCTGCGATGCCATCCTATTCAGCTGATTTGTTGTTCTTAGGCTGCTTGATAGCATCCTTTTCATCATTAATTGTGGGGGTCTCCCTTATCCCCTGTGCTGACGAAGTCGTTTCTCTTACCATCCAGAGGACCAAACCTCTGCCTCTGTGCCTTTCAGGTATTCATTGTTGTGCTGCTTCCACCTGTCGATCAACTCATGTTCATCTGTCAAAATTCCTCCTTTCCTATCCTGGTACATTTCAGCTCGCAGCACAAAGCCTGTTTAATTTCTTATAGAATCTACGTGTTTCTTGAGAACGGTACAGCTCTTTCAGGCGGCCCTATTTGTATCGGAAAAGATGTGTCTATTGTCTTCGTTTGTATCGACTCACGTTATGACGGGTCCTTTACTGCAGCGCTGCGCTCTTCTCGTCTAGTATCGTTTGACGATCCTCGTCGAACCAACCGTTACGTCGATTCCTCTCAACTGCGTTATTAATTGCTGCTTTCACAGTACTCCAGCAGTTTTCCAGAGGGGCATTGGTAAGCTCTCCTTCATCCGCTGCCTCAAGGTTTTGCGCGTACTCAGTAGCGACTTCGGGGAGTGTAAGTCGCTCCAGATCACACCGTGGCGGATGACGGTAGCGGATGTTGTTGGCAACCTAAAGCCTTTGGTGCATTTTGACCTTCAGGAGATAGCCGCACTGGTACTTTACAATAAAGGCTTCCTGCTATGGCATCAGTCTACGAAACAGGATGTGGAAGATAAGGTTGTAAGCAGAATTGAGGAGTGTTATGCCACGATAGTTACTGCAATCGAGTCGGTGGCCCTCTTGTCTCCGGCCCAAACTCAATCCCAGCTTTGAGAAGTTCTGCTATTTGGCTTTTATTTTTCAGTTGTTTTGTGGTTTTTCAGCTTGCAGAATCCACAGCTTATCCATCTTCCTCTAGTTCTCTCTTGATTTTGTCGACTGCTCTATCCTTTTTGTCGTTCTACAACCTCTCGAAACGTTGTTACCAATGCATGGCCGACAGTGTCTCATCGCTTATTAGGTTCCCTTCCTTGCACATGGCTAGGATTGACACTACATAGAAGCTGTTCGTGTCATACCTGGAGAAGCATTTCTCCGCCTCCGCAAAAGACCATTCGCAATTAAAAAGTCGTTCTTCCAAAAGTACAGACTTCCTAGATGTACTGCCTTTTAAGAGCCGTGATGACTAGTCTCGAGACGGAGCTGCTGTCTTGGGTGTAAGCTAGACACCGCATTTCATAGCTCAGCCGTCCCTTTCGGATCAGTCGCTGTTTGAGCTGCTTCTGACACGGGAAACATACGCTCAGGCAAGCTGACCTCTAAGAAGAACAGCTCCCCTTTTCCTGTCAGTATACAATCAAGTTCACATCGGTTCACCGATCTTCCTTTGGTTGTTCGTATCCGAGTCGGTACCACGCACTGTGGTCCAGAAATGAAAAAAGGTGGTCAAAAGTCATTTTCTCATAAACGTTACATTTCAGAGCAATACTGTCTTCGGGAAAGTTTTAGAGTAAAAAAAGATCCTTCTTTGAACATCAACAGATCCGTGATTAATCCCCCTACAAGTGGGATAAAAAAAATATTTTCTCTAAAACTCAATATTTTTTATCGCCGTCTTTGGCAAAGTTTTCCAAAATAACATAACAAAAAACTTTGCTTAAGACACTAGGTAGCTATTTCTCAATATTACTGAGCTATCTGATTATGTTCAATGATGTTTAAAAAAAAAGGTTTTTGCCGTTAAAATTCATATTTTATACCACTATACCTCTGATATTCTTACTGAACTTTTAAAACAACATCAGACCTTTATTTTTTATATGTTACAGCAGGCTTTATTTGATGATAATTAGGTTTCCTTCAATTTTTCGTGCCAAAAAATTTACTTTTGACAAGTAATTTTCAATTTTCTGCCGTTTCCCAACACATCCCACGGCAATATTACCACTAATTGAATTGTCCATGTGCTCTGCACACACGGCAGTTAAAATTTCTTGCAGAAATTTGCAGAAACTTATAAAATCATGAAACAAAACAACTTCAACGTGGGTTCATTTAAGTAATGTTGATCAATATCGGATCTTTGTTGCGAAAAACATAGCAAGCTTTGCATTTTTACCTTTTGATGCATCTTTTGAAGTATTATCAATGCATGTAAACAATAACCAATTATTATTGTTGCCTACTAAAGATGAATTATATGAGCGGTACACCTATTCGGGAATATTTGAGTTGAAATTTGAATTTTCAAAAACCACGTGTTTACATACATCGAGTATACTTCAGAAGATGCATCAAAGGTAAAAATGCAAAGCTTGCTTTGTTTTTTGCAACAAAGATCCGCTATTGATCTACATTACTTAAATGAACACACGTTAAAGTTGTTTTATTTTAATGATTTTATAAGTTTCTGCAAATTTCTGCAAGAAATTTTAACCGCCGTGTGTGCAGAGCACATGGAAAATTCAATTGGTGGTAATCTTGCCGTGGGATGTGTTGGGAAACGGCAGAAAATCGAAAATTACTAGTCAAAAGTAAATTTTTTGGCAGGAAAAATTGAAAGAAACCTAATTATCATCAAATAAAATCTGCTGTAACATATACAAAATTAAGGTCTGATGTTGTTTTAAAAGTTCAGTAAGAATATCAGAGGTATAGTGGTATAAAATATGAATTTTAACGGCAAAAACCTTTTTTTAACCATCATTGAACATAATCAGATAGCTCAGTGAGATTGAGAAATAGCTATCTAGTGTCTTAAGCAAAGTTTTTTGTTATGTTATTTTGGAAAACTTTGCCAAAGACGGCGATAAAAAATATTGAGTTTTAGAGAAAATATTTTTTTTATCTCACTTGTAGGGGGATTAATCACGGATCTGTTGATGTTCAAAGAAGGATCTTTTTTTACTCTAAAACTTTCCCGAAGACAGTATTGCTCTGAAATGTAACGTTTATGAGAAAATGACTTTTGACCACCTTTTTTCATTTCTGGACCACAGTGCCACGTAGAGGTAGTAATAGCACTTGCCCCTCTGGAATACATTGAGGTCTTTTCCTATTCCAGGTAGAGGGAAAATTTGCTGCCAAACACCTGACAGACCAGTCTCAGGTAGTGTGGTCTTCATTCACCGGGACGGCTCTATCAAGTCTCCTAGCTAATTAGCTAACTAATTTGGAGACTGGCGGTTAGCTAACACTGGTATGTCAGTGGTCAACCTGTCACCGGCTTTGCAACTCTAGGACTTTTTAAGAGGCGGCTGCATAAACCGCCCTCCAGATGTTCGGGTCTTCACACATCCTCCGAACTAGGTTGTCCGGAGTAGTGTCTGGCCCGCTCACTACCAGCATGTCACCCCGCGCACGCGCAAAACGAGGACATACGCAGATGACATGCTCAGCAGCCTCTTCCGCATTCACGTACTCGGGGCACATGGGGGACCCCGCATGCCCGAACCTGTGTAGATACGGCCTGAAGCAACCATTTGTGAAATTCATTTGCGTGAAGTGCTAAATATCTTTTAGCATTTGAAGAAAATAGCGACTGAAGAGCATGGAGAATCTCGAAGAGGTAGATTCCGACTTTGACGACCATCTGCGAGAAGAAAAGTCAAATACTCCAAAGACGCAGAATTGGAGGTATTGGTCATAGAAAATTGCCACAATATATGGAGATGCGAAAAAAAGTGATTCTACAGTATGACAACGCTCGGCTTCACCTGCCAAATCCACCTACACCTATTTGGAAATATAAAAGTTAAATATTCCACCACGTATGGAGAATTTCAAGCAACATAGGGTATTTTGAATCGTCCATTTTTGATAAGGAAAAATTTGTTTTTACAGTGTTTGCAAAACTACTGTGGCTTGATCAGTGGTGTCTATTTTAGTCAGTCGAAGCAAACGGACCCAAAAGTCTGGAATTTTGATTATTATCGACAATTTCAATGACAAAAACGAAAACTCTGATTATCTAGCTGTCTTATAAATACATAAGGGGCCATCCACATTCCACGTGGACAACTTCAGAGGGGAGGGGGGGTCTTTGTAATGTCCACGGTCCATACAAAATTTTTGGAATTTATATGGCAGTTGTCCGCGGGGCGGAAGGGAGGGGGTCAAAATTGCTAAAAATCTGTCCACGTGGAATGTGGATGGCCCCAAAAATACCGTTAATCACAGAAAAATCTTTAAATAAACATGAATAGAAAAAATAACCTAAATTGTTGCCGGTCAGGTGCCATTCGGGTGCTAAAAAAAAATTCCTTACAAAACAGATTGCAAACTGCTTAAAATAGGTTCGGGGTGATTGAACCGGGGTCCTTCGGTTGGAAACTTCAATTGATTATTGTTAAAGTTTGCAGAATCAGTTTTGTAATCTGAAAACAAGTGCTGCCAGAACAAAAGATAGCGAACAAGTTAATATAAGTTTGTATTTCACTTTACTACATATGTTGAGTATTTCGTCTCAATACACGGAGGCTGCTAAACTGCTTGAAATAGGCCACCTACCCTACTCTCTTCAATTTTGTCAAAGACGTTACACCTACCAAACAAATGACATTATTAGCCCAGCCAAATCGAAAATGAAAGTTGAAAAAAAAAAATATTCCTCTAATATTGCGCCGCGTGATTATTACTCGTTCCGTTCAACTAATGATATAACATCTGGCGTGTGTCGTCATCAGTGTCGTCTTGATAGGATTAAAAGATAAACTTTAGTTGCGTACCAAATTGTTGCAAATAGGTACTCAAGCAACAGAGTTAATTACGAAATCTCCAGGCTTGATACAAATGTTCAAGCTGTATTGATAAAACAGCACATCTCAACTCCATAACATAACTAACACAATTGTAAGAGATTGTATATTTTTCCCTATTATTATTCTCGTGTGTTTACTCAACTGTGTTGAAAAAAGCATCGAGTCCCAACGATCGCAACTTTTTCAAACTGATGAAATTCCCAACTTGTAACTTTATCTTTTACTGACCCGGTTGTTCCGGGACGAATTAGGCTAGTGAAAAACGTCTGTTTACTATTCACTATAGTCTGACAACTAGCGGAATAATAATGCAGCACTTTCAGTAGTTTTTGCAGAAACTGTTTACCTTGGTTGAACAATAATGGACAATGAAGCAAAGGACGCAGCGTTGGACAGTTTATGTATCTTTGCTTTCAGTTGCCGATGTTATATTTTACTGTTATTAGGGTGCAAGAGAAGATGTTACGTTGTTGAAAAAATATTTCGGTTTTTAAATAAAACAATTGAAACGTCAAAGCTTCAAGATCTCATCATTTGGTTTCTTGTTTATGTGTGTTTCTTGATCCAAATTTAAATTTGTATTCATGACCGATGCTTATGTAAAAATTCTTTACAACAATTGGTAGGTTATTTTTCATCTCGATTTTTCTTTTTGTATTTATAGGTAACAAACTGGTGCAAGGTTTTCGATTGCTTTCTTGGGAGTGAAAACTGTCTACGTCATCGTTTTGTGGTAAAGTAACATACTCATACTTTAAGATTATTTGCATAACAGGGCTGAATGTTAAACATTCAGATAACGAAAAGAAATGATCAAACTCTTTAAAGTCAGCTCTAATGCGTAAAAGACTGCACACACCTTTTTTTCTATTTTCTTAAATCAACAAGTCATTAACACTTTATTCGGTTGAATATCAGACGTTTACTTTCCTCACTTTGCTAATGACAAGTAGCAGAACGAAGCGGCAAACAGTAACACAAAGCCAGTGCCCAGAAAGGATAGTACATTAGCGGAAAATACAAAAACAAAACAAAAAAAACGGGAGAAACTGTTTTCCCCAAAACAAATTTTCCTCAGGCTCGTTTTTAGTTCCGGCTTGTGCTACGAAACGAAATCATACTCTTGTGCTCAATAATTCAGCGTAAGCAAATAAATATAGTGTAAATATTTGATACGAGATAAGCTGAATGGTGCGGGTTAGCTAGACGAAATGCTGGCAAGGGGCTAGCGGCGAAAGTTGCTGCTCAGGAAAGTCATCTAATTTTCATACGATACACACCAACGCAATTCCGTCAAACGAAGAACGTGTTGCGACGTGCTGGAAATTAAGCAATACAAATGTCTGATTGTTCCAGCCAGAACAGCATTGAAAAACACCTTCCTGTGATTCTATAGCCCAACTGGAGAGGGTGTGTAGAATGTTGAACAGGGGGGAACCGTGTGCCGGCAGACGGGTCGAACATCAATGCCATTAAAAGCAGAATATGAAATCCGAATTGGCAATGAAAATCTCCTTCCAGTAAGACGTGCGGCGGCGTTTGCACGTTTCTTTATCAGGTTTCTTTTTGCTGCATCCGGCGACTTTCTCTGCTTCTTTAACTTTGGAAGCTCGCAAATGAAGGTGCAGGGAAACTCCTATTTTTCTCGTGCATTTTTGAACCTGGACGAAAAATCTGTTTGCAGGGTCATAGAGAATACTTGTGGAAAGTGGCGATAAGCCTGTATAAAGGCAATAGGAGGACAGTTAGGAGGAACCACTTTTTATGTCTGTTCAGAACAACATTCCTGCACATACTTTTTGTGGTCTTTCCTCGATCGATTTTAGTTTCTGTTCGATGTTTGCAATTGATGTTTAAAGCTATAAATTAGTCGATCGAAATTCACTGAATGTTGAAATGTGTGATTTTGTATCTAAAATAAACAAGAAAAAAAAAACAATATTAATAACGAGGTAATGAAATATTGACAGCATAACCAAAGACTCTAAATAACTGTCTCAAGGAAGTAACAACTTTTGGAAATTCCTATTAAAACAGTAATTATTTTATTATTTTACAAAAGCCTTACTTCATGATTATAAATTTTCGTCAAAATTTTCATTATACACTAAGGTCGCTTTTTACGCGGTTTTTTTTTTTACGTGGATTCCGGAATTTACGCGGTTTTTTTACGCGGATTCCGGAATTTACGCGGTTTTTTTACGCGGATTCCGGAATTTACGCGTTTTTTTTACGCGGATATCGGAATTTACGCGTTTTTTTTACGCGGATTCCGGAATTTACACGTTTTTTACGCGGTTTTTTTTTACGCGGCACGTATCCCTCGCGTTAAAAGCGACTTTAGTGTATTTTCCATGCTGGTCGTTATCGAGAGCCATTTTCATCGGTCCCCTCTCGTTTTTCGTCACGTGGTTTATTCCAGCAACCCATGCAATTCGTGGTTTATCAGCCTCCGCCATGATCTTTTTTCCATTTCCACTTTACCTCAGATGGTACGCAGCACCATACGTTCGGAAACCTAATAGTACTTTTTTCCTCCACGAGCATTGCCCAAGTTTCGTCACTGTAGAGAGCTAACCTGATTGGTGTTTTGTGTAAGGTCAACGTGCACTGACGAATTTTATTCCAGCAGAGTGTCTGCAAAAATGGGCACTTCGACGAATTTCTCTGCTGGTGTCGTTGTCAGCATTTGATAGTGAGCCCAGGTACACGTGATAGAATGTTGACCCTATTGTTTCTGCAACCTCTACCTCTCATGTACTTGTTCTTCGACGCCTTTATGGCCAGTCTATTTCATCCGGTTTCAGCCTTCAATCTGATGTAAGTCTCCGTTATCTTCTCAAGAGTTCGGGCTACGATTTCAATGCCCTTGGCGAAGCTAAAGAGCTGAACAGACCTCCACGATATTCCGTGCCACTCGTGTCGATACCCGCCTTACGTATCACATCTTCCAAAGCGATATTAAAAAGTAGGCACGATAGTCTATCACCTTGCTGTAACATCACCATCACCACTACGAGTGACATGGACAGCAGGAGTATCCCGAGTCGAGGAAGATTCACAGAGAGTGGATCTCATCATTTCCGCCCTAGAATCATCGCAGCGATTCAACATAAAGAGTGCTCACACCATGAGGAGTTGAAAACTGGCGCAGCATTCTCTATCCCTGTCGTGAAAACAGTATGCACATTTACGGGGTCTACCGATAGCCAATTTTCAGCAAGCAGACTCTTATCGGGTTGGAAGACATTCATCTGTACGCACCGATCGAATAACGTCGACCGGACGAGCCAATAGCGGTCGGATCTAAGCTTGGCTCCGGAGCACTGGACTGCGCAACCATCGGGCACTACTCTTGCAGTGTGTTGTCAAATCAGGAGCTTCACGACCTCCTTAGGAGCAACTGCACCATGAAAGAATCTGGGATTTCGGCCGCGTTGATGCCTGAAGCAGAGAAAGACAGAAGAGCTAGAAAGATTATGGAGAAGACGACTGTGAGAGTGGGAAAACTTTTTTGAGACAGGCCTGCTATGGACAAAGGACGACCCCAGTTTTCCCGACATCTATCCAATGCCAGTGAAGCTCCAGCGGCGTATGGAGAAAAAAATACAGAAAGATCCTGAGCTGTACGACAAGGTTCGTAGCATGATTGCCAACTCTCTGGTGAAGGGGTACGCACACGTAGCCATACCGTAGGAGCTAGCGGAGTTTGACAGTAGTAAGGTGTGGTACAATCCCCTGAACGTTGTCTACAACCCGAGAAAAAAAAATCGTTTGATGTGGGACGCAAAAGCAGAAGTTGGAGGAGTCTCGCTGAAAAAAATTCTGAAGGGCCCGGACATGCTGATCGCATTCCCTGCGATACTCTGCAAATTCCGGGCAAAGAGAATCGGTTTCGGCGCAGATATCAGCAAGATTTACTACCAGATGTTGAAGCGTACAACTGATAAGCGGGTGCTGAGGTTTTTATTCCGGAATGATCCTTCGTCGGTACCGATGGTGCATGTACTGTGTCCACGACTATTTCGACAGCGTCGAAACCGTTGAAAAAGCAGTGAAGCGACCGCAAGACTTGCGATATGTGCATTCCAAAGGTGGATTCGACCTGCGGAACTGGATGTCCAACTCAGATACTTTTCTTGAGACTATGGGCGAGCAGAAAACTGACCAGTGCGTGCGATTCTGCGAAGATAAAGAAGCCGATTATAAGCGAGTTCTGGAAATCGTGTGGGATTTGGTCAGCGACGAAATCTCGTTCTTTACAAAGCTGAAGGACGAGTTTGCCCGGTTCTTTTCGGTGAGCGACTACTGACGAAGAGAGTAGTCATGCGCTGTGTCATGAGCTTCTTTGACTTGTTAGGACTGTTGTCCTGCTTCACGTTCTTCGGGAGACTTTTGATCCAGGGCTTGTGGCGAAGTGGGTGTGACTAGGACCAGCAAATCGATTGAGAGTGCACTGGAAAATGGAATCAGTGGTTCGCCAGGCTACCCGAAGTAGAAAAAGTTCGGATCCCTCGCTGGTATTTTAAAGGCGGGCAAGTCGGTCAGGCAGAATACAGCAACGTACAACTGCATGCAGTAACAGACCCAATGATGGATGTACATCGCTTTTCGAGACGGATTTCGGTGCTAGTCCGAACGATATGCGTATTCCGATTTGCGATAAATTGCAGAAGGAAGCGAGACGGATTGAGCATCGATGCATTATCGACAACCGACAACATGAAGAAACTGTTACAGTTAGGCAGGGAATCTTCGGGAACAAAAGGAAAAGACGTCTACTCTTGCTTAAGGTTGAACTAGTAATGAGAATATTTTATGTTTCATTTGGTTGCTATACAAACTACATAACAACCAATTGCTGAGAGATTTATAATGTTGCACTCCATCAAGGCGATGGTTGCCTAGATCCGTCAACACTCCTCCTCAACATCATGTGGTCGAATTCCGATTGCCTCTCGAAGTTGTCGTAGCTTTGCTGCACCCAAAGGTTTGGTGAGAAGGTCGGCCTCCATCTGCTCCGTGGGACAGTACCGAATGGATACGATATCAGCCTCTGATAAATCCCGCCGTACTTGGTGTCGGTATGCATCGATCTTCTTGAGGTTTTGTCTGATGCAAGCGCAATGCAGCTCTGGTTGTCCTCATTGACGACAATAGGTAACATCAGATGCTCGCCCAGGTCGTCTACCAATCGACGCAGCCACTGCAGCTCCTGCAAGCATTCTGCCAGTGCGATATACTCTGCCTAGATACTGGAAAGAGATACGCACGTCTGCTTTCTGCTTCTCCATCCAACTAGTCCGTCACCGTACTTGAAAATGTAGCCAGTGTTGGACTTCCTGTTGTCGATTTCACCAGCCCAGTCCATGTCGACGAAGCATTCCAGTTGAAGGTTACCTGCGCCACCCAAGTGTAGCACGTGGTCTGCTGTACCTTTCAAAGAAAACGAAGCACCCGCTTCGCCTCGTTCCAGTCCTCCGATGTTGGTTTGGTGACACGCCGCCCGAGAATGGAAGTTGAGATGGCTATATCTGGGCGCGTATTGACAGCAATGTACAACAAAGCACCGATCAGACTTTGTTATTGTTGTCCATCTGCCAACGAGTCGCTATCCTCCTCCTTTTGTTGTACGAAACCTGTAATCATCGGGACACGAGAAGGCTTGCAGTTCTCCATGTTGAATCGTGACAGGATCTTTAGCACATACGACTTCTGATCCAACACGAACCGGTCAACTATTTGGCAAACGTGGATTCCCAGGAAAAACTTCAAGTCGTCCAGTCCCGTGATTTTGAAACTCTCGCTCAATGCACCGACCAATCGCCGATACTCCTGCATCGTGCTGCTTGCAATGACGATGTCGTCCACGTAGATCAGTATGTACGTGTACACACCGTCCGTAATCCGCCAGTAGAGGCACGGATCCGCCGATGACGGGTGAAACCCCATTTGCTTTAAAACCATATCAATCCGCTGGTTCCAAACCCGCGCTGTTTGCTTCAGTCCGTACAGGCTTCGCTTCAAGGAGCACACGGTACTCGGATCGCCGTTCGAATATCCCGGAGGCTGCCTCATAAAAATCTCCTCCTACAGGATGCCATGCAAATATGCGGTCTTAATATCGATGTGTTTCACGACCAATTTCCGTTTGCTTGCTATCGTCAGCACGGAACGGAACGTGATCTGCTTTACAACTGGCGCAAACACCTGATCGTAGTCAGTGTCGAACTTTTGGGAAAAGCCTTGCGCGACCAATCTGGCCTTGTACCGCACAATTTTCCCGGACTCATCTTCTTTGCACTTATACACTCACTTACAGCCAACAACATTTCGATTCTGGGTTAACTTGGCCAGGGTCCACGTTTCGTTGTCACGTAAGGACGCAATTTCTTCATCCATGGCCGCTTTGCACTTTGCACTGGCCGGGCTTATGATCGCTTCGTTGTACGTCTTTGGCTCTGCGCACGTGTTAACTGCCAGACCAATCGTACCAGTATATCGCTCCGGTGGGACACCGCAGTTCGCTCTCTCCGATCGTCGCAAGCCACCTTGTGCACCAAGAGTTTCCGCAGGTTGCTCCTCCTGCAGCGGCACAACGGCGGGAGCTTTTGAAGGTTGCTTTTCCTGCACTTCCTCCTCGTCGAAACCATGCTCGTCTTCTTCATCAAATTCGAAAAATCCGTCTTTTTCATCCTCGTCAGGTCTACGATTAAACAATGGTACCGCAATATGTTGGTTTTCGTTCGTGGATTCGCTTGGTAACTCATGGGTTGTCCCATCGTTAATGTTCTTGTCTTTCTCGTCGAGTTCCAAAAAACGTACGTCACGGCTAATAACGATTTGCCCAGTTGACTTATTCAGCAACCGATAGGCCTTACTGTCCAACGCGTATCCGACAAAGGTCATCTTAGTGGACTTGCCTTCAAATTTCTGTCTCTTCTGCGGTGGAACCCACACGTATGCATCACAACCGAAGATCTTCAAGTGTTGTAAATCTGGTTTCTGGCCGAACCAAATCTCGTACGGCGTCGAACCAACCGCTGATGACGGCAATCGGTTCTGAATATACGTAGCGGTGTTTACTGCTTCCGCCCAAAAACGTCGAGATAAGCCAGCGTCCAATAGCATGCACATCAAGGTCCTGTTCCTTCTTTCAGCGACGCCATTTGCTGAGGTGCGTACCCAGCGGTAAATTCGACCCTAATTCCTTCATTGATGTAGAATATTCGCAGAACGTTGCTGGTGTACCCGCCACCTCGGTCTGAACGGATGCTTTTGGTTTTCGACCGAACTGAGTCGCAGTGCACCTCACATACTCACAAATCTTGTCAGCTACCTCGGATTTCTGCTTCAAGAAATAAACGACCGTGTAGCGGCTATGGTCGTCAATCATGGTCAAGTAATACCGGCACCCGCCCGGCGATGTTGTCAAAGGACCAGCAACATCACTGTGCACGATATCCAAAACTGCTTCCGATTTCTTCTCTACTGCTTTGGGAAACGGTGGCCGTGCCATCTTCCCTTCAACGCAGCACTCGCAAGTCTGCCGAATTCCGCAACTTTTGATTTTCATCCCAGAGGCCAATCCGAGTCGCTCTACTTCGCCAATTATATCCGGATCTCGGTGCCCCAGTCGTCGATGCCACGTGTGCAGACAGTCAGAATTATGCTGCTTACCATTCACCATCAGCAACTTTTCTGCCACGTTTAGTCGGTATAAGCCAGCCATGCGATCTGCCGTCGCAACTACCGACCCGTCGTGAACCAACCTACACTGATTTGCATTGAATTCCACCCGGACACCTTTTTCAGCGAGTTTCGGCACGGAAACCAAATTGCCTTCTAGTCCCGGGGCAAAAATCACACCGGTCAACGTTATCGACACTTTTTCGTTACGTCCATTTACGCAGTTGATTTTACAGTCTCCGACGCCTGCTGTTTGCAGCATTTTACCACCATTAGTCGAAATTTCCGGACGAACACTCTCATCGATACGCACAAAGGAACTGCGGTTTCTCGCCAAATATGAAGTGGCACCCGAATCGATCACCCACGCACTATCGTCCTCACGCTGACCGGACCGTACCATAAACGTGAACGACTTTGAGCCGCTTTCGCGCACTGTTTTAGCCTTGGCCTTTTCCTTCTTCTTATCGTTTTTAGCACTGTTTTCAGCCAGGAACACCTTGCAATTCCGCATACGATGTCCCAGTTTTTCCGCAGTAGTAGCACTCTTCACCTTTTTGCGACGCACGCGTTCCACCCATGCGCAACGCTTGCTCGTCAAAACCGGAACCTTTTCGGAGCTTTTCCGCTTCGTCCATCAGTTTTACTTTCACTAAGGCCAGAGTGAGCTCGTCCTCGTTCCGCGCTTCCGAAGCCGTCGTTAGCGGATTGAACGACTCCGGAAGTCCTCGCAGAATCAGCGCCACCTTCAGGCACTCCTTCATTTCGAATCCGGAATTTTCGAGATGGGCATACATTTTCTCGATTTCCGACAAGTAGGTTTCCATGTTATCACCTACCTTAAAGTTCTGATTCGTGATCTGCCGGAGAAGCGTGACCCGCTGCCCAAGCGTGGTCTTTTCGTGGTGGTCCTTCAGCGCCTTCCACGTATCCTTCGCCGCCGTCTTGTCACGAATCAGTGCGTGTTGGCTCTCATACAACATCAATTGAATCGTGACCAACGTTTTTTCGTCGCCCTCTTTCCATGCGGTCGTTAATGGGTCCGGAGGAGTTCCTGGATCTACGCACGTCCAGAGCTGCTCCCTCCGCAGCAACGCCTTCACAGAGAACGACCATGATTGGTAGTTCAAATTACTCAGCTTGACAATCTTTGCCCACTTCATCTCTTCAAGAAAAAATAAAACAGCAAACTCTTCACGCTTCAATTTTCCGATCAGGAGCTTCCGGCTGGGCTCCACAACCTCTTACAGTTAAGCAAGGAATCTTCGGGAACATAAGGAAAAGACGTCTACTTTTGCTTGAGGTTGAACTAGTAATGAGGGAATTTTATTTTTCATTTGGTTGTTATACAAACTACATAACAACCAATTGCTGAGAGATTTATGATGTTGCACTCTATCAAGGCGATGGTTGCCTAGATCCGTCAACAGAAACTTGTACAGAAAAGCAAACCGTCATCGACGACGCCATTAAAACGAGAGGAGTATCAAAGAGCCGAGACGTACCTATGGAGATCAACGCAGGCGGAGGCCTTCATGGATGAGGTAAAAGCGTTGAAGAAGAATCGAGAGCTCCCAAGCGGCTGCTGGCGACCAATAGATAAGTGCAGTTCCATCTACAGCCTCAGTCCATTCCTAGACGAGCAAGAGGTCTTGCGGATGGAGAGTAGAACGGCGCGAGGATCGTTTCTCCCATTCGACCTTAGGTTTCCGATCATCCTGCGGAACATCCGGTGACCGACAAGCTACTCGAGTACTATCACCAGCAACTTGCCCAAGGGAACGTAGAATCTGACGTCAACGAATTGCGACAGTGATTCTACATTTCAAGCATGCGGACGAAAATGAAGCAGATCGGGAAGGCATGCATCTGGTGTGAAGTGAAGAAGTGCCAACCGCACAACCCTCGCATGGCTCCGCTCCTGGAGTCTTGAAGTAGCTCCCAGCTTGACGACAGAATCATGTCTAATGGCCGACGTTTCGTGTGTCGCAGAGGCAAGCCGTTGGAGTTCTACTCCAATAACGGGACGAACTTCCAAGCAGCCAGCAAAGAGGTCATCAAGCAGATAGCAATGGATCTTGAATACGCCTTCATTGATGCCAGAACTCGGTGGAACTTCAACTCGTCAAGCGCACCTCGCAGAAGCGGAAGATCTAATCAACTCGCGTCTTTAACGTACGTGTCGTTGGAGTCAGGAGTGGATGAAGCCCTGACGTTGAATCACTTCATTCGGGGTGTCAGCGCACTGGTAGAACAGGCCGTTCAACCGACAAGCGAAGCAGAAGCTCTACGTGATCGTTACAAGCGGTCGCAATCACTAGCGGACGCGCTGTGGAAACGGTGGGTCAACGAGGACCTGCCATCTATCAACCAGAGGATGGAGTGGCATTCGGAGTCACCGCCACTTAGCCGTGGGGTGTAATTCTAATTCCCTAACAAAAAAAAAAAAAAAACGTAAATGCTAACTTATTGGCTATAAAGAGAGCTTATCGTAGCAATTGAGGATTGCAACGATTTTTGTCGAAAATTGTTAATGATTTTTTTTGACATAACTTCTAATGGTTCAACACCAGTAAGTCTATGTAATTCGAGTGTACCAAACCAAGGAAGACGCTTCAAAATCATTTTCAGAATCCCTTACTACACTTAGAGATGTGTTCACCAAGACCATTTCCGATTTGAATTACTTCGAAGTTTGCAGTTAAAACGTATACCGTCAGGTTTTTTACGCGGGTAATAAAGACTAAATCTAGTTGAAAAAATGACTTAGAAATCACAAATCATTCAAACTTTGACTGAATATGATGGTGGTCAGTCTAAAGGCCAAAATGCAGTATTATAAATTTTCTGTATTTACACAATTGTGAGTTTTTTTTGAAAACCGATATATGATTATTTTTTGTTCTAAAACGGAAAACGAGATTGGAATGGTATGATATTGTACCGTTTTCGAGTTATTGAACAAAGCAAAAACAGGAAAAAAAATCCTGACTATAATTTTCATAAAGAGATGTTAATTTCGAAGATGTACAAAAATTCCAAAAAGTTCTTAATAAAGTTTTACTTCATATTGCGACATGTTTACAAAGTTAGAAACAGACATCGATACTACAAATAAAAAAAATCAAAGAACCTGTTCTTTTTTGCAAATTTAAAAGAGCAGTAATTTTTGTAAGCAAGTTTAATTTTTATTTTGATAACATAATAAAGTCTATCTAGAATCAAACAATTGATGTCCAGAAATGACTGTACAACGCGAAGGATTATTTTTGGCGAAACATAATGCTCATACATAACTGCAGAATATATTCAGTTTGAAAATATTTTTTGCAATCTGCAACGGCTTCTTTCGTAGCACCCTGTACCTTCTGTTCACGTAACAAAACGTCAAACTCACGCATTCTCTCACCAGCGAAATTCAGCCATCGCGATAGCAGCACAAGTAGAAACAAAACACAACACACTGGCTGGAAGAAAGGCAAGGGCAAAGTTAGGACAGGAAAGTGTCAGTCAGTGCGAGAGAGAGAGAGAGAGAGAGAGAGAGAGAGAGCAAGAGCCTTCGGGTGCACAGCATCACAGCTTGCTTCTGACGGTTCTCAGCCTCGGAAAATGCGGCAACATTGCATCAGATTTTCTTTCCCCCAAAGGGCGCGTGCGCTTCCAGAGCCTCAATCTAAACATTGGCGGAAAAGAACGTCATCGCCAGCTTTTCAATGCTAAATGAGAGCCTGGTTTGATGCCGAAGCGGAACCCGACGGCGAGCCGAAAGGATTTCCGCTCTCGCACTTCCCGTGCAACGGCAAACTCTCGACCCCCGTCACAACCCGATCCGCTGTTGATACTCGGAAAACTCAGCAGCCAGCCTGGTTGGTTTTATTTTTAAAAAGTCCGGTCGCTTCTATGACATCATTCAGTTGTCCGCAGTGCTCTCACAACATAAGGCCGTAAGCCGAATCCTCCCGGTGTAGAAATCGTTCGCTTTCCGCCCATCAAAAACACCCTCCGTCGTGCAATTAGAAGTGCGTATTTCCGTTAACGGTAGTGTTGATTTGATAGAAAACTTGTTATTGTCAGTGCATAATTGGTAGAAAATTGTGTGCAAATATAACATTATCAGAGTGACATTTGGGATCTTTGAAATTAGTGACTGAAGACGGATCTTTAGAGGCGAAGTGAAAGTTTTCAATACTGCAAATTCGTCCAGCAAAAACAAACGGGAAAGCATCTCGTTCTTACTCTCACCAAACGCTCTTTTGGTCACATTAATATACAGCCGTTTCTCTTTGCTAGAAATCTCCTGACAGTTCTGCTGGCTGAATCCTTTTCCAACGTGCCAACCGAAACTGTGTGAGTGTGAACGAAAATTGGGGATTTCCTTCATTACGTGACGTTGTTGGCTCGGGCCTGTGGATGAGTCATCCTTTGCGCTGATGAACCTATAGCTAGACATAACAATTGTATACAGAGAGTTAAACCTGCAAAAGAGAGGGTGAAAGGCTCCAACTGAAAGAGTGCCGTAACGCTTTCTAGCTAAAGGAAGAAGCTAGTGGAGCTGGCAAGCATCAAAATAGTGAGACATAAATAGACCAACTTTGGTACCAAAATCCGGCAGTTCGTGACCCACAATTACCGACTTGCCACCCATTTGCAGTTCGGATTTTGGTTTAAATGTGCTGATTCCCGATCGACCACCAATCAGGACGATTGAAAACAGGTATGTAGCATTGATTTTTGTCCATTGGAAGAAGGAAAATTCGAGAGGGAAAATCATCACCCATGCTGGCGGTTGCCCTCGAAATTGTTGTGGAAGAGAGTGGCAGCTCTGTCGGTGTATTGGTTCTACATCTGTAGCTCCATCGTCATCAACATCATTGGCCGCAGCTCTTGCCTTGGAGCCGCTCGAAGAAGTGTGAAGGAATGTTCTTGCTCACATATCCACATATACACAGACGTCTGCCACGGTTCGTTCTAGCACGGATCCTCTTATTTTGGCTGACTACTCGCGTAACAGTTTTCACGATTTTGAGAAATGTCAAAAATCCTTCCGGTTAGCTTTGCGAAAACGTTATTTATTTTGGCGAGCGTTGCACTGTTATCTTTACGCTCGTAGTTATGGCCGGATGATCGGTTCGATTTTTCGAGGCTAGACAGTTCTTGCCGTTCTCGGCCTTACCGTCGTCAGTCCATATTAAAATGTACAACAACACAGCGAAAAGTGACACGCAAAGCAAATGGAAATTCTAAGGATTCTTTATTGCCTATATCTGCACTGGTTCTGGAGAGCTTGCGGCCCACATGCAAACGTGTTTGCACCAAGCGGCATCAACCATGGTTGAAGTTGGAGCATTTTGGTTTCGCATATATTTTTTTTAGTCGAAAGGGAGATTTTTAGATTATTTTCAACTGTTTCTCCTTTAATTATAGAACGGAATCAAAAAGTTTAATACATTAACCCTCTAGTGCCCAAATTGATTTCTAAACGGACTTCGATAAAATCACTATAAACCATTATAAACATTTTTTAAGTATTTATTGAAGCTTTTCGGAACTTCGACTGAAGCCCGCCAAATGGCGGCATTGGGCACTAGAGGGTTAAGTTTTCACACTATTCACAATTTTGAATACTACCCCAACAAACATATTTGTTGTTTCACAGTCTCTTAAGTTATTCTTGATCGGATTTCGGTTGCACTAATGATCTTATTCATTTCGAATAAATTTTAAATAGTTTGATAATATTGATTGCAAATATTTATGTAACAACTAGTAACGAAAAATTACTTCGAATGTAAATAACTTACTGAAAACGAGAGCATGAATGACGAACTCGATTTTTAATTAGTTTAATTAGTAAAATAGACAATATACAGAATTCATTTTTTTTAAATAGATAGATTATTTGACACGGCACAGAGTTCAAAATTGGATATTTATTTATTTGTTGATCATTTTGATTTTGATAATTCATATTGAAAATGTATGGGCCCTGTATTAGATAACAGCCATTGGGCCAAGTATTGAATGCTTTTAACTAGGTGATGATAATTAAATACACTTTCATGATACAGTGCTTTTTCGCTTTTATCAACAGTCGTTTTTATCACTACTCACCAAATTCACGCTCGATTTTCTCACGTTTTTTTTCGTTTTTATCACACTTTTTTAAAAAATACTTTAAATCAAGAATAAAGTACTTCCAGTTGTAGACAATGCATTCGAAACATCATTTTCACTTGTGTCTTGTGTCCTTGCATGTAAATAGTTTTATGAACTCTATTTATTTGATCAATTTTCTGAGGCAATCAAGTGTCATATCTGTTGCAAATAATTTGTGTCATAATTTTGAGAAAAATGAACCGTGGAATACGTATTTCATTGACTTTGAAGCAAAAATTACGTTTTATCAGAGCAGTTGAGAAAAAAATCTGCTAACAACTCAAATAGCCCTACAGTTTGGTCCTCATGAAGCGTGAACATAAAAATTATAAAATCTAGCGGTTCCAAAATTTTACATAAACAAGCATTAGACTCTGCTAGCTATGCTTAAGAATGGACAGTACAAGTCTTATGGATATTGCATGTATAATAGCCGGGAGAAAGTCCACAAAAATGCAATGGAGAAAAATATCATAAACTAACCTTTTCTTGTGTATTTATTTCTATCTTAAACCTATATCTCCTTCAACCATGAAAGTGCATCATTTTACTCAAAATATCATAAATTACAAACGAATCCAACACAAAAAATTAAATTTTTATCATTTTGCTAAATTCACGGTTTCGCCAAATTCACGGTAAAATTTTTTTTGACCGTGATAAAATCGAAAAAGCACTGTATATTAAAAATATATTATCAAGCATAACATTAGCAATCACTATCAAAAAAACTAATGCAGAACCATCCGCAAATCCAAAAGCGGGAGAAACTATTCAAAATTGGAATATTGTGAAAATTTACTGAATGAAAACCTCGGAATTCTTCCGAAGATTAATTTGAAAAAAAAATTTTGCTCAAAAAATGTACTTGTCTTGTATTTTCTCCAAAAAAGTCTAATGACCAGAGTTATCTACTTATCTAATATCTACGATTCGTAAATTCAGTCAGTTTCAAACGAAGGGAACGAACCGAGTTAAAAAAATATATAGCAGATACTGACGAAGTTCGCATTAACTCGATTAGTTATTGGTAGCACTCTCTCCGAATTCAATGAAACTTTTGGGGGCTTAGGCCACTTTGCATACTGTTTTCGAAATTTAGCCTATTTAGCCTGAAATCTGAAAATGGCTGAAGTTATCAATAACCTTTTTTTATAAATCAATATATCGATGACTTATTGGAAGTTTGAAAGATTGGAAGATTGAAAAAAAAAATCAAATATATCAGGGTTTGCAATATTCCCGGAAATTGATTTCCCGGGAAACGGGAATTAAAATCTCATTTCCCGGGAATTCCCGGGAACCGGGAGTGGAAAAATAATTTCTTAGCAAAAATGAGATTTCGAAAAAGTTTACTAAATAAAGGTATCAGAAAATCGCGGCCACGACCCTAGTTACATTGGTGTTTTTTTTATTTATTCCTGGTCGCATTGATTTACGCGCTCCAATTATTAAAATTATTTATTTCTGGTAGCATTGGATTACGGGTTTAAATTTTTTTTTATCAAGTTACAGGTTTCAAAAATTTCTATCAATGAACAAAGAACGACACGAAGCAAATATTTGCCTAATTTTTCGTTTACTGAATAAGACAGCTGATATTTTTGACAAATAATTGAAGCAAATAATTATGTAATAAGGCTAGAAAATATTTCCCGTCATTTTAAGCAAATATTTGTTTCATATAATGCTCACGTCAAAGCAGTTATACACTTTGACGACGTAAGTTTCGCGTTTTGATAGGATATTAGGTTTCATTGCACTATTGTATGAAAAACTAAATTAAATCTTGCAAAATTTTCGAGAAACTCGGGAATCCCGGGAAAAGGCAATTCCCGGGAAATCGTTTCCGGGATTGCAAACCCTAAAATATACGCAAAAAGTGATTTTGAATAAACGGTCATTTATTTGAAATAAATTTTCAGATTGCTAATCTTTAAAACTGTGGGATCGTATTATATTAATCAAGAATTTTTTTCTCGGTTTCCAACAACCGAGTTTTCTGCTACAGTGCTTTTACCAACATTTATTTTTATCACTACTCACTCAAATTCTCACTCGGTTTTCTTACGCTTTTATTTCGACTATCACGCTCAGGGCTCTGTATTTCCGAAACAAAACAATGAAACTGATATACTCGCGCAGTCATTTCGATTCGAACAGTTTCATTTTCCCTTGATTCCTTTCGGCTATTATCAACGAATCACTTCTTTCTCTCCTTCACTCTTTCTTTCTTCAGATCATTCCAAATGAAACTAATGACTATTTCAATCGACGGAGAGAGTGACGGAGGGAGAGACTCTTTCCTTTCATTCAGCGTCTCAATTGAATATGAATATATAATATGAATATAATATGAATATATATATATATATATATATATATATATATATATATATATATATATATATATATATATATATATATATATATATATATATATATATATATATATATATATATATATATAATATGAATATAATATATATATATATATATATATATATATATATATATATATATATATATATATATATATATATATATATATATATATATATATATATATATATATATATATATATAAAGGTAATTCCCGGGAAATCGTTTCCGGGATTACAATACTATATGTATATACTGTATGAAAGCCTTCTGTCTCTGTCAGGGTTCATTGCCATTTAATTGAGATTCGTCATGTGAGAGTGATAGTGATAATCTCCGCTTTCAATTGAAAAGCGTTTGTAACAATTCCAAGCCCTTCAGTTGTCAGAATCACAGCAAGAGCTTTCGACTGTGTGTCATGTGACTCAAGTGCTCGAAAATGATACAAAAGCGTTTTCAATTGAAAGCGACGGGTCAAAGCGTCACTATAATCTGATAATTGTCAATTGAAAATGACTTTGTCAGGCTCTGATCACGCTTCTTCGAAAGATATTTAGTTTCAGTTGTAGAAAGTGCATTGGAAACATATGTGCCTAGTGTTCTTATTGCATGTGTATAGTTGTATGAACTCAATTTATTTGCTCTTTTTTTTAATGGGTCAACCAAGTGTCATATCTGTAACAATTCCTGAAACATGAATCGAACAAGCGTATTTTATTGACTTTGGAGCAAAAATTACGTATTGTTCGAGTAGTCGAGAGAGAAGATCTAGTCAAAGCTCAAATTACCGAGAAGTTTGATGCTTATAGAACGTCGATTTGAAAATAATAAAATTTAGTGGCTCCAAAGCTTCACATGGACAAGCATTGCAAGAATAGGCAGAAGAAAATAAAATTAATATTGTATATATACTTGAGAAAGTTCACGAAAATGCTATGGAGAAAAGAATCAAAATATTTTTTTGTTTATTCGTTAGAAACTTGAGCATTGATTTGTGAAAGTGCATTATTTTAATCAAAATATCTTCAATTTACATTATATTCAACAAAAAAACGATTTTTATCATTTAATCGAATTCACAGTTTCGCCAAATTCAAAAAACTTATTGTTAATAAAAATCCGAGGTAATTGTTTTTATTAAAATCACTTTTTGTTTTTGAATCCTTGACGAAAAATACATTACAAAAATACATTATTGACTATTTCAATCGACGGAGAGAGTGACGGAGGGAGAGACTCTTTCCTTTCATTCAGCGTCTCAATTGAATATGAATATATAATATGAATATAATATGAATATATATATATATATATATATATATATATATATATATATATATATATATATATATATATATATATATATATATATATATATATATATATATATATATATATATATATATATATATATATATATATATATATATATATATATATATATATATATATATATATATATATATATAAAGGTAATTCCCGGGAAATCGTTTCCGGGATTACAATACTATATGTATATACTGTATGAAAGCCTTCTGTCTCTGTCAGGGTTCATTGCCATTTAATTGAGATTCGTCATGTGAGAGTGATAGTGATAATCTCCGCTTTCAATTGAAAAGCGTTTGTAACAATTCCAAGCCCTTCAGTTGTCAGAATCACAGCAAGAGCTTTCGACAGTGTGTCATGTGACTCAAGTGCTCGAAAATGATACAAAAGCGTTTTCAATTGAAAGCGACGGGTCAAAGCGTCACTATAATCTGATAATTGTCAATTGAAAATGACTTTGTCAGGCTCTGATCACGCTTCTTCGAAAGATATTTAGTTTCAGTTGTAGAAAGTGCATTGGAAACATATGTGCCTAGTGTTCTTATTGCATGTGTATAGTTGTATGAACTCAATTTATTTGCTCTTTTTTTTAATGGGTCAACCAAGTGTCATATCTGTAACAATTCCTGAAACATGAATCGAACAAGCGTATTTTATTGACTTTGGAGCAAAAATTACGTATTGTTCGAGTAGTCGAGAGAGAAGATCTAGTCAAAGCTCAAATTACCGAGAAGTTTGATGCTTATAGAACGTCGATTTGAAAATAATAAAATTTAGTGGCTCCAAAGCTTCACATGGACAAGCATTGCAAGAATAGGCAGAAGAAAATAAAATTAATATTGTATATATACTTGAGAAAGTTCACGAAAATGCTATGGAGAAAAGAATCAAAATATTTTTTTGTTTATTCGTTAGAAACTTGAGCATTGATTTGTGAAAGTGCATTATTTTAATCAAAATATCTTCAATTTACATTATATTCAACAAAAAAACGATTTTTATCATTTAATCGAATTCACAGTTTCGCCAAATTCAAAAAACTTATTGTTAATAAAAATCCGAGGTAATTGTTTTTATTAAAATCACTTTTTGTTTTTGAATCCTTGACGAAAAATACATTACTATTGGAGCAGAAAATCGATTTCCTGGAATCAGGTGGGATATTGTGTGGGATAATTCAAACCAACATTTTTCACTGTCGGCTGATAAATCAAGTGTTTATAAACTAGCTAACGATATTATCACATACATAAGACATACGTAACACTCAGGAAGAAATCTTCCAAAAAAGTTGGTTCAAAATGAACTACTCGAAAGTACCAACCTCTGTAAAAAAAACCTCTGTTTGAGTTGTTTTTGAAGGCAGTGTACCTGCGCAGCCCTGCATTTGTCTCGTTCCTACTCGAAAAATGCTGCATTGATTTTGTAAATAAATTTTTGACAGTTCCTTATGGGATTTTCTGTGGGGCTCGTTAAGGCCGAAAAAAAGAAAATTCATTTTGTTCATCATTTATCGAGCAGTTTGACAGGGCGAGGTACGGAGTACTATGGGGCAACGTGTACCAGAAAAACACGCCAGTGTTACGTATGTCTTATGTATGTGATATTATTCCGAACAAAGAAAAACTGCTCGAACATAAAATTGGTAATATAACCAGTGCTGACTGTGAAACCTGTGATGCTCCTGATAATAATTTACATAGTATTCGTGAATGTAAAAAATCAGATGAAATTAGAAAAATATTATGCGAAAACAGAAGAATACAGAATTATGTAGTTTAAAAAAAGTTTTGTTTCATTTTATTATTTCAATCAATTATTTACATTGATTTGAAAAAAAAAAGTTCAAAAACTAGCTCTGTTTAAATGTTAGTCTAGATAAATTTACGAAAAGAAAGTATGCAAAGTTGTTTGGTTTAGTAGGGCTTAAACATTCACAAAATTTAATTGAATTCTGAAAGGGTGCTGCCCATCTCATTCGAGCCGGCGCGAAATTCGTCTATTGTGAACACCAAGCTCTATAAACCCATTTTTATTCTATTAGCTTTAAATGTTATTTCCATCTATCACTAGCCGCGTAATGACACTGTACAATACACAAACCGAATTTACAAAATTACAGTTTATACAACAAAACTTAGAGTAGAAAGGTTTCAGAAAATTTGAACCGGTGAAAATCAAAGGGGCATGTTTTTACTGCGACTGACAGATAACTTGACTTTTTTTCTTATACGAATAGTGGATGGAAGAGAAAATTAGAAGTGCATGATAGTGGCTATTTTTCACTAAAAAATATCAGCACTACTGAAAGGCATTAAATATATGAAGCTTTTTTTTATACTTTTCATCAGTCTTTCAATCTCTCTCCGTCCAGAAATGTGCTTTAAACTTACTTAAAAGGCCATACGTCCTAGGATATGACCTGCATAACGTAGTTCCGCCAATTCACTCGGTCAATAGCTACCTGCCTCCATTTTCGCGACCACCCGGTGCTCTGCAGATCGTGCTCCATCTGATCTTCACATCACGCTCTTCGCGCCCCTCGTCTATTTGTTTTTACCGGATTTGAAGCGAACACCTTTTTTGCAGGGTAGCTATCGTCCTTCCAGCTTCAGTCACTTTCTGGATGCTGGGTTCGCCGGAAAGCCCCGCTTGGGGTTCATGCTACGCCTCCAGACTCCGTTCTCCTGCACACTACAAAAGATGGTTCTTAGCACCTGACGTACGAAAATTCCGAGCGCTCAAAAGTCCTCCTCGAGCATGGTTCACATCTCACGCCCGTAGAGAACTACCGGTCTTATTAGCGTTTTGTATAGAATACACTTGGTATGAAGCCCATAGCAGGCACGACTTCTGGTAATACGCTTCCTAATCTCTCGGCTGGTATCGTTGTCAGTTACCAGAGAACCGAGGTGCACAAACTCGTCGACTACCTCGAACATAGTCCCGTCAATTGTTGCCGTCGTATTATGTCGTGTTCGGACTCGCCTGCAAACTTAATCTTCGTTTTAGACGTACTAATCACCAATCCGATCCCACGTTTCAATCGGGTATCCTGGTCTGCCGCCGTCTCAAAAATTCTACCGACAATATCCGCGTCATCCGCAAAGCAAATAAACCTGATCTACTAAAAATTGTGCCCCGCATGTTAAACCCCCCCCCCCCCCCCTTTCATAACAAACTCTAGCGCGACGTTAAACAGGAGAGACTATCAACTTGTCGAACAATATCAGTGATCAAGGGATGCCCGCAAGGAGGAGTCCTCTCGCCCTTGTTATGGTCACTAGTTGTCGACGCACTTCTCACTAAGCTTTCAAAGCTTGGACACGAGGTCATTGGATACGCTGATGACATCGTCCTCATCGTCAGAGGTAAAGATGACGCAACTCTGTCGAGCCGAATGCAAGCGGCTCTGGATGCCACCACGTTATGGTGTCTACAGGAGGGTCTAAACATAAACCCTTTAAAAACAGTCCTAATTCCATTCAGTAGACGAAGGAAGATCTCCATCACTCCTCCAAAACTTAATGGAGTCAGACTGGGCTTCAGCTATGAAGTCAAATACCTCGGAATTATTCTGGATAAGAAACTGAATTGGTTTGCACAACTGGATCATGCCGCTAAGAAAGCGACCTCGGCGATCTGGGCCTGCAGAACTCTGTTTGGTAAGACCTGGGGACTGAAACCAGACTTGGCACTCTAGTCTCACAAGACCATTGCCCGACCAAGAATCACCTATGCTGCCCTTGTGTGGTGGCCCAAGGTGAACGAAAAGACTGCGCAAGCCTAACTCAAAAAAGTTCAAAGACTTGCATGTCTTTCGGTTACCAGCGCTATGCGAACAACTCCAACTCCAGCCATGGAAACAATACTATGCCTACTAGCTCTACATCTTCATGTGAAAAAGGAAGCAGAGCTTGGCGCTCTAAGGTTGCAAAGGAGGATAACTATACTCGAAGGGGACCAAATCGGCCACCTTCGCATACTTAGGGAGTTCAAACTAACTCCGCTATTAACTACAGTCTCCGACTGGATGGACATTAGGACCAACATGGATATTCCGTATAGAGTGATGGAAACAAACCGCTCTATGTGGAACAATGGAGGGCCTAACCTTCCACCTGGCATCGTCAGTTTTTATACGGATGGCTCGAAAATGGGATCCCTAACGGGATCCGGTATATACGGACCCGGTATCAGGGAAACATTTTCCCTGGGCAAATGGCCCACCGTTTTTCAAGCAGAGGTATATGCCATATATATCTGCGCAAAAATATGTCTGAAACGCAACTAAAGACATGCGAAAATCGGTATATTCTCGGACAGTCAAGCAGCACTACTAGCACTCAAGTCCGTCAAATGCGTTCCCAAACTTGTTTGGGAATGCATTGAAACTCTACGGGAACTCACCCGGCAGAACTCAGTTTTTCTGTTTTGAGTGCATGGACATTGCGGAGTCGAGGGTAATGAACAAGCTGACTACCTAGCAAGACAGGGATCAGCTCAGCGGTTTATTGGCCCCGAGCCGTTTCTGGGTACGTCCAATTCCGCTATCAAAAGCGAACTACTAACTTGGGAAAGGCTAGAAATAACATCCCAATGGCATCAGGTACAGGGTTGTAGACAAGCTAAAAAGTTAATCTATCCGAACCCCGGAACCGCCAGAAAGTTACTTAGTCTAAATCGTAATGAACTACGGATAATCACGGGACTTCTTACCGGACACTGTCCCGCTTTTTTTCATTTAAAGAAAATCGGTGTAGTGTTGAACGACACCTGCCGATTCTGCAAATCTGAACCAGAGAGTTCAGAGCATTTGCTTTGCTCTTGCGGAGCTCTTGCTTCCTCTAGGTACAACTTCTTAGGAAGTTACCTTTTAACTCCATATCAAGTATGGAGGTCTAATCCCAAGCAGGTCATTAGTTTCATCAACTATGTTGTACCTAATTGGGGTACAGGTTTACAACAAAACAGTTCTACTCCATCAATGAGTACGAGCAATTCGTAACCTGTGCACAGCAATCGGGGCCAGCCACAAAAGACAATCAGTAAGACTGTCGCAGTGGCATTTCAGTACCCAGTGCCCTTCAGGCATACATTAATAAAAAAAAATCCGTCAAAAATCCTCCATCCTTATCCTTTTCTGAGGGTTGGGCCTACGCAGATCTCCAGAGGAAGCTATGGTGGAGACTATGCTGGAAGAAGGTGCTACGTATGGCCTAGCCATGCTCTTGAAGGTGGCCAAGTCGATTAGTCTGAAGCCATTGTCATTCGTCAGTTGGTGTGCACTGAATCGTCCAATCACCGGTCTTTACTCCTCCTAGCCAACCTGAGCGCAGTAATTCCCGATGAAGATCTTGAAATCATGTTCTGGACAGTGGTCGTATTCATTCTCCAAATGCGGGTAAATTTGTCTTTGTCGTCATCGGTGCTTCCGAAGTGTGAGTTATACACGTTAATAATACTAATGTTGGAGAAATCCTCAACCTGCACTTTTTAGGACTGATCGGCCTATCCCGCCCATCACTGCATCTCGCCCATCACTACAAAGCTGTTTTCAGCTCATGTATGCTCAGCAACTCTGGTAGATGGTATGACCATCCCTGTACATACTCACCATCGTCCCTTTCCAGCATACCTCTTGCAGCGATATGAAGTTGAACTTGCGGGTCTTCAATTCCTTGGAAAGCACGCGGGTTGTTCTAGAAAGTTGAGATATCGGCAGTTCCATGTTCCAAATATTCAATTATTACTACGTTTTCGTTGCCTAGGTGCTAGCCGATTGTTCCGGTCCGTGATTAACGGTATTGCGTTCGTTGCTGTTGTTTTTTTTTTAAATGGGGTTGGCATGCAAGGCCAGCGCAGGAGGACCATCGTAGTAACATTGTTTAAAGTCCCGGGCACTACCAGAACTTGGGATGGACACTGCGTTACTTAGAACGCTTCCATTGGTGTTGATCCCAAGAAACTTTCTTTCGAGGAAAAAAGCTCCACCCTCTGCCAGTTCAACCGGTGTTGGTTATTCGATCTTTTCACTAGTTACTAGCACATCAGTTGGTACCGCGAGAAGGTAGGGTTTCGGTAGCTGGAAGACTGAGGTTCACTACTGTAAACCCATTTTTCAATTAATTTCATTTTGAGTTGATAATTATTTATTTATTTTCTTATTATTTATTTATTTATTTGGCATTCCGTCATGACATAGCCAGATAAACACAGTTTCTCCAATTCACTCGGTTATTGGCTGCTGCTCTCCAATCCCTGGGACACCTTGTACTCTCCGCCAGATCTCGCTCCACCTGGTCTACCCATCTTGCTAGCTGCGCCCCTGGTCGTCTTCTTCCATATCGCACTTATTTACTATTTATTTATTTATTTATTTACTGTTTATTTATTTATATTTATTTCGAAACAGCGCAGAGCTATGGTTCTACATTTCGATACATAGATTTTGCAGTCAACTGTTAGTGTACAGTTTTTCCCACATAGGCTATTTATTACTTACTGCGACTAGAAACATTGAATAGTTTTGACATTGTCCAGGTGTCCTTCCAGGTGTATTCCGCACTTCTGATTTGAACGTTTCTGGTTGCGTTTAAAAATATTTCTGATGCTTCATGTTTCATTTTTACTTCTAGCTTCTAACATATGTGAGCTGTGTCCCCGTTTATGCTGAAAATTCCATAATTTCCAGTTGTTACCTGTTTTTTATTCACGACCTTAAGAGTTGTTATTTCATTCATGCAATCCTGATTCATTGCTCTTTTATCTAATCATATTTCTTCAAGCGTTTAAATAGATCCTAGGCATTATTGTTAATTGAAAAACGGAAGTAAATACAACCAACGAATACGATACCGCAATAGGTTCTATACAAAGTTCACTCAATATCTGTAAAATATCAGATAACCGATTTCTCAACAGCTGCACTATGTATTATAGGTTTTATTGAAAACCTTATTTTCGACCAAAAGAGAGTTAAATATTTCCACAAAACCTTGTGATGTCACTTTTCACATGAATATCTGTTCTTATTTGAAAAAAAAAAAAAAAAAAAATACTAAAATCATTGACAAAACAAATTGTATAGGAATTGGCGACGACCAGCGAGCTGTTTGTTTATGCGATTTATCTTGACGTTTTTCGCAGCACAGGCTGGTTTAAGGTGAAACTTCGAGCTCAAATTTGGCCCAAATTTTGCAAGATAATTTCGTGAAAATAATTGAAATTACGTGTGTGAAATTTTGATCGATTGTGTGCACCGCTGACGCATACATAGAGTAGCAATTCGAGCCATATTTATTAAGAGAAAGCTGAGATTTTTATGTTAAAAATCGTCAAGCGGAATGAAACCTAACCTCAAAATTGTATGGAAAAAAATCACCATCCAGTTTCATTTTAAAATGATCGCTGTGCTAAGAAAAATTTAAATTAAATAGAAGTTGATGAAAAAATTATCGATTTCGTAACAATCGTCCATCGTTCGATTTTACTCTCCCGGCCGGTTCCAGTTATTCTTCCCCGGTGAGATTTCACATTTTCCTCTAGTTGACTATTTGTTAATGGCAGCTAAAACTATGTCTATAAATTTTTAAATGATTTTTTTCTTCATTTTTTCCTGATTCTCAACTCCCAATATATCCTATCCTTGAGCAATCTTGTTTTCTGGTGTTTGTTATTAATTTATAACTTCAAACCTCGGACTGCTTGCGCACTGTAAAATTTAATTTTACTTATATTTTGATCGATTTCTATGAATTTTTGTACCAAAACCAACTTCAAAGTTTGGAAGTTTTCATTGAAAGATGTGCGATCTGTCTTTAGGCATGGTGAAATTTTTGTTACTGAAATATTTTTAGAAAATATTCACCCCGGAAAACCTTTCAGTTTTTCTATTCAAATCCTTCACCCAAGTTGTTGAGCTGTGCACTGGAATATGACTGCAGCCCTGTTCTGTCACCACTTGGAAAGGGCTTTTCCGGAGCTTCTGATAACGCGGCGTCTGAATGGTTGTATAACAGCCTCCACCCAGAAATCAGCCAGTAAAATACGTCAGTCGAGCACATTGTATTCCTGCTGCTGATTACAACGACGCTGCTGATGATAATGATGATGATGGTAAATATCGATTCATTATTGCTCGCTCAATTATGCTCCGATACTAAACTTCTCTTTGGCTTAGTCGTACACCTACATACACAACCGAAGGGGTGTCATTAGGTGCAATTATGACTCATAGAGGACACGGTTGATAGCGGTGATGCATTTAGGGAAACTTGGCGTGGAAAGGGCTCGTAACAAGTGTGACTGATGGTTGGAGTCTTCTGCCAGGCGGCATGTCGATGCACTCGGCTTCTTTCCGCGGCGCGGCACGTTGTTGGAAAAATTCAATGATCCACATATGTATGGATGCGAATGCAACGACGAAAAGCACGAACTCGTTTCCACATAACACACAGCGACATGATGATTGAGCATTGCAGCAGTACTGAAAACAGAGGAAAATTGATTGCGCTTAGTATTGTGTAGGATGTTTGTTGTTTCGCTTAGTGGTGTTCAATTGATCAGAACAATAATATCTTAGTTCATATAGTATATTTTTAGTCTACAGTTACTCAAACCCAAAACTCATACGAACGTTTTAGGGTTGATAAAATTTTATTATGTGTATTATTGAGGAGAAAACACTCGCTGAAAGTGCCACGAGTTTTCAATATCCCAATCAGACGGTCAGATCATTTGCGACCGTAATGATGTGGTGATGGGAGAATTCATTACATTACCAGCCAGGGTGACACCAGCCCAGTGGCCGTAAAACGTCGCTCGGGGTTGGTTTGCGGCTATTGTCATCGTATGACCATTTAGGTTTTATTTTACTTCCAATTAGCATTAAGTAAGAAAAGGATTCACCTCTGCAAGCGGCGGTGTCATCGTCATCATCACCGGCTGTGATGTTGCTTTGTCGCTCTTGTTCACTCACGTGAACTCGTATGAGGATGGTGATGAGGTAAGCCAGTAGATGCCGAGCTAACGTGATTATCTTCATTAGAGCGGTTGTATCGTTTGAGTAGCAGGTATGAAAACCTACGCTCACGAGCCAGGATGCGGATATGTTGGCTGTCGTAAAGTTCTTTTGCCAGTTGTACTGCTGAAAGGATTAGAAAGAAAATGTGCACCTTTAGCAAGGCTATCATGGACCTTCCTGAATCTGAGGTCATCGTTGAAAACAACAACCACGCTTTTAGCCGTATATTGAAACCGACGTCGGCAAGGTGGGACTGGGTGGGAGGTCGATGAGGATTTATTTACTCTGATATCGCCAATGATGATGGCTGTTTTGGAAATTTAACTCGCTCGTATAGAGGAAGAAGGTGGTTGAATGAAATTGGATATTTTTGTTTTTCGACGAATGAACGCGAGGAATACCCTGTAGGGTGCTTGTAAAAGTATCAGGAGGGTGGTAGATCGATTCCTTTAATTTAATTCAACTTGTATAGGTTCTTTGTTTATGAAAATATTAGCGACAGTAGGTCAAAGATTGGCAGTGGAAATTTTTCAAAATAAAACAACTAAAATCTCTCGTTCGGAGAATTGTTTGGCATGAACACAATCAGTTGGCATGTCTTCATAAAGGAAAAATTAAAGTTTTTTTCAATTTCAAGCAGAATCGTTGTGAAAATGCTGAAGTTTGATATCATGTGATATCATGTGTAATATGTGTAATATCCGTGTAAGTTTAGCTTAAGCTGCCACTGACCCAGCTGGAACTATAAACTGTCAGCCACATTATTGATTCAAATAGTTGATTGATGTGTGCGCATTGGTGTCATTTCAGGAAACTGGAGTTTTTTATCTCTCTGACAGTGTCGAAAAAAAAAAATCGTAAACGAAGACAACCGTCGAGACATGAAATCTTCAAAGCTATCAAAAAACCCAGACGAATTCTCGAAAGGATTTGCGCTTGCACGGTAGTATGCATTCTGTAAGCAACTCTATGAATTATTAACAAAATTCTTTCTATACCAAGATACGGGTGTACCTGCAATAAAAAGAAGGAAGCACATAAGGAAAGATAGAGATAACTTTTTTCCTTGTTACTTGTATAAGGGTGAAATTTGTATGCAAATGTACACCGTTGTCGGGAAAATAGACGCTACACGCTTGTTCTACTTATAATGAAACAAATATCCGTGTAGGAATATGTTTATAACAGCAATTCA
Organism: Wyeomyia smithii; assembly: GCF_029784165.1. Lineage (NCBI taxonomy): Eukaryota > Metazoa > Arthropoda > Insecta > Diptera > Culicidae > Wyeomyia > Wyeomyia smithii. Next base: position 176,204,739 of record NC_073695.1, read on the forward strand.
AAAGCAAGTTATTCTGTTCTGCGCTAATCTAGTTCTAGCGGTAAATGATTTTACTCGAAGCAAGGTAGCTAAATTTCAGACAATGTAAAACGTTCCTGATAAATGTAGATTTGGCTCTTTCCGTCAGCTCTCTGGCCAACATTGGAAAACTCAGCGCTATCGTATCAGGTAGGAGCTTTAGCTTGTAATATTTAATTATTACTTCAACATTGAATTAAAGTTGGAACGGGCACCCAATTTATACATATAAAAAAAGAAAAAGTGAAAAAAAGAACAGAGGTAGGAACTGCCTTTTTCTATCTGGATAGCACCGGTAGCAGAGTGGAAAATCCCTTGAGAAAACATGCCCCAGCATAATCCACCCCGAACAGCTCCAGTCGCCTTCCTGTCGTTTTCCCCCACCCCACAGCACTCTCTCAGTCGATTTTATTCTAATTTGGCATCCAGTTACCAGCGTTTGGCTGGAAAACTGTTTGCGGATGTAGTAGGTAGACGTACAAACGCAACAAAAGATAAGAGTCTTATGGTTAAAAAGTGCTTTACCAAAGACGTGCCAAGTCTTCTAGGTCGGTGTAATGGAGTGGAAATTTTACTGTGGTCTAATAAGCGCAAAATCGGAATGTGGCTCTGCCAACCGAAAACAGTCGTGATGTGAAGGCTGGTATGTTGTTGGCCTTCTACTGGTCAATATTTTTATTCGAGTCATTGAATTGCGCTCCAATATTTCATCGAAATTTGATTTACTTTCAAACTTTACCAATGCTAAATATCAAATTACAAATGAATCATGAAATGTGAGGTCGAACCTACGACTAGCCAGGCTTGATATAGCTAATAATTTGTTTGAATTGAAATAATGACTCGAACCATTAAAGCATGGTTCTTTGTTTTTTTTTCGGACATAAACATTGTAGGGTTTGTGGTAAGCAAAAAAAGTATTTATTGCAACTATTTGAATCAAAAATAAAAACCGTTTTCTATTGTAGTGCTGTGGTAATATGTATCCTCATTTTCCAAGTGTTTCATTATCTACGCATCCATTTAAGGCTGCGTTCGTTATGTTTCATTTCACGTCGCGAAGGGCAAAGACAGGACAAAGTGCTCGTCATTTGTTTTGATTACGTAACGATACATTATGCAAATTTATTATGCTTACACTGGACCACGGTTTACTACTGGCGTTGTCCTACGTGTCAATTGACCCTTCTATTTTCCCCCATGTTTTCCATTCTATTTTTATTTTGATTCCCGACTCTCACACTTGTTCCATCCCACAGCTACTACTCTACTGTTCCACCTGCCAGTGGGCAGTGGAAAGTATCCGCCCGGCTGGTTGTATACTTGAGGATTAATTTTTCATGCTCCAATTTGCTTGTTTGCGCTCGAATGTCACACACTAAATTGCGGTGGCGAGAACAAACGAGGGGTAATAGGCTGTCACTCGGTTAAAGCATCAATCGATACTAGGTGACCGTACTGACATTACCTGCCACGTGTTGAGCCAGTTAAGTACGAGTTCATTAAAAGATAAATAATCGTTGTTGTTCAGTTTAAAGTTTAAACATTGCCATTTTCATTTCCTACGAAACAAGCAAATCAACTTATCAAAAGGAAAATAATATAAGGTTAAAAGTTTCAACAGAATTTTGTTTAATTTTACTTTATCTCTTATTTTCTCAATATAGTTAGAGAACAACAAAGAACTTCTATGTTTTGAAACAGCTTGAAAACTCTTCCAAGTTTCAGCTAACATCAAATTATGAAAATTTTAGTTCAAACGGCTGCTCATCAAGCAAATGTTGATTGACTGTTGGCATCTAATATCGCAGTTTTTAGCAGGGTTTGGGGTGATAAAAATTGCCTCCCCTTGCCTGTGCTGAATATTGCGTTGCGAACACAATTGGCGAGGGAAATCCGATCGTTGTGTGACGGAGCAAAAAAACCCAAGCACCCTTTACTTGTCAAGATGCTAATTAAATACGATATTTACAAATTGTTGCTGACCTGCTGGCCGCAAGCGTGCTTCGGTTTGCCCTTTTCAAGTTGTCGACCTGGCTGACATCGACTGAACGAGAGGAACGTTTTTAGCAAAGTGTATTTGTTTGCTTTCCATCGGAAACTTTGTCTTGCCGGGTATTGTTTATGGATTTCACCATACTGGATGGTAGGTACTCTGGGGAGGAATTGCAACTTTTTCATTAGAATGACAAAGTACATTAGAGGCAGGCAGGTCAACGCGATAGAGTTAGTAGGTGGAAACTCAATTTCATGGATTGAGTTGAATGATGACTTTGCTGGTTCGGAATTGCAAATTTGGTGTCGCACACTCAATTGGTGTTGGACCGAAGACATTCGTGCTACACAAAAGTGACAATTTAGTTTCGGCTACTTTTAAACTAATAATATTTTCATAATTTGCAAAGCTTTTGATTGCTAGAAAAAGCTGGATGCATGAAGTAATGGTTAAAGACTGTTTCACTCAGAACTTGGCTGCACAACATAAGTGTTTCTTCGCAAAAAAATAATGTGTAGAAACGTTTTAGGTATCATTGTTTTCTGGTGAGCTTGTGACCAAAAATTTTTTCTTAGAAGAGATTTTTCATCGAAATATATGAACTAGGAAATTTCTAATTACTCATAAGTTCTTTGTTTCCTAATTTGTCATCACCAATTTCTGAAAAGTAACATCAAAAGTTGTTATCTTCGTTTTTGAATGTGTAAAAATATTGTTAGTTTCTTTTAAATATTCTAATTTTTTTATTTAAGAATTTTTTTTTAAATGAATATTTTCTCCAAACTATCATTTTACTATCTACAATATTGCCAAAGACACCATTCCACAACGTATTATATTTTTCTCTTTCAAGAAAGCCTTTGTTACCTCCAATCATGAACTAATTTAATTTTATTAGCATCTCTCTTTAAACCCAAAAAACAGTGTAAACTGTCAGCTGCAACAAAAAATGATAGGTTAAAGGTATGTGACGTAACATGAATTATGTTTATAAATAAAACAATTTTTCGGCAAAATTTCGAAGTTTATTTTTTGTTCGTAACCTTCTTATTAAATTTTCTCCTACGGTAGAGATTTTTGCCAACGCCAATACCAGTTTAAAAACCTTGAGCGACCACGGAGCACTAGTCACCAACAGCAAAAACAACAAAAATATCATCCGGAATACTGATGATGGGAACCTGCGGGACGTAACGTTTGCTTTTTCGGTTAATGATAAAAAAACTAAGTCAAATAATTGGTCGGCATGCGACCAGACCGCACCAAGCGCCAAAAACTTTATTTCGAGTAATCGGCGATCAAAGTTTAACCACCCCGTATGTTTGCTGCAAACTGCTGCAAAGAAATTTTGTTATAATACCATTATAAACTGTTCAAATGATTTCATTGTATCATAAAAGATAGATTATCAAATTTAACATCCACTGGTGTTAGAAACTCAATTTTTAAAAAAATGGCGCATGGTTCGGTCTGGTCGCACGCCGACCAATTGAGTTTGATAAGCTTCCCATGGAAGGTTATTTGCAAACAAAAATATTAACAATAAAATTCGCCATGGCGAACGAAAATGTGCGGGTAGGCATGTTTTTGATTTCTTTCTTCGTTTCATTCATCAATTCCTCATTTTCTCGAAATTCTCGAAAGGACGCAGCTAGGGCGTTGGACGGGTTTGCCGACTTAAGAACCACATCGGTATACGGCTGCTCCATCTCCTCCAACGATCGCTTCGAGGAGTGAACTGACGCCAGATCCGACCAGAACAATGCGTCTTCGCCTCTATGGTATTTCTTAATGAATGACGCAACTTCCGTCAGGCACTTCGTACTACAAATTATTTTCTGAAGCTTTGACATCCCCTGCTGTGGCTGGTTTTCAGCCACAGCAGCACCTTCTCGGGAAAATGAACATCACCGTGAAGCTCACTTCCTCCATGGGGGAAGTAAAATACGAAGTGCCCTGCCAGTCGTTGCCATCCAGAGTGGGATGAGTCTCGACGTCCATCACCACCGCCACGTTGTGATTCGTAATATCGTTTTACTTACCTAACTTTTGCGGTCACAAACCGATTATCGATCCGGTTCCGAATCCAGAATACATATATCCAGTGTGCCGAACAGTTGACATTGTTGCATGACACCGTATTGAAAAGTACTGTTGCCTCTCTCGCAGACTGCGACAGCAGCGTTCAACTGTACGCTTCTCTATTTGAGAGAATCGTGTGACTAGAAGCCAACACGGATGGGTTACGACTCTCTTCTGTGCCGATCTCCGGCCGCTTCGATATCTCGAGTGTTGCATTGTGCGAATGACAATAATTGGCAATCATGCGACAGTTTAGCACAGTAATAAGATGAAAAATAAATAATGTCTATATAGGGAATCCGCTCCATTATCGTCAGGTTTGACCTATTATCGTCCGGGGGGTTAATGAAGTCATAGAAAACTAATATTTTACAGAGAGGTAAACTCTGCATTATGAAGAACCATCGTGCAAGAAATTAACGATCTTGGTCATTATTTACCCACCTGACAATAATAGGTAAAACCTGACGGTAATAGAGCCGATACCCTATGAACTGCCGAAAAATATCATCAATCGTGTACTCCAGAAGATTTGCATCCCAACTTCTAATCTTTTTTCTCCGAAAAGAGTTCGCTGTAGCGAAAGTTTCATGCAAATTTCAAGCATATTTAAAAAAATCAGGACGACAAAAGCATGAATCTTACAAATTCAATTAACGTTCTCGGACCCAAATAAAATTAATGCTAAGTAAATTGATTTCACCTCAATTCGTAATAAATGCAATAAATTGCACAGACAGCTACAGTCAATAACACACGAGCCAGATATCTATAGTGTCTAAACAATGACAACAATATAAAGAGCAGTGAGCGAGAGAACTGTTGTTCATACTGCATTCGTGACAAAAAGCAAGAGATACAGCAGATCGTATGAAACTTCGGTAGCGGCTACTGTTGCGTAGTGTTACATTCCACAGCGATAATCACAAAAATCTTGCTGCTGTCATGTGAATACTGTAGCGTACCAGTACATTTCCTCACCCTGAATATATCACTTGGTCTTGGGCTGTCAAACACCATTTTCTAGTTTGCAGCCAAGGATTGATCGCAAGATTGATTCTACGCTCAAAAACATCAAGAGCTCGCCGATATTGCATCGCCCCTTTCAGTGACCATGCTTTATGGAGATAGAAGGCTACCGGAAGGATCAGTGTTTAGAGAGTGCTAATTTTGTACGAAGCTCCTCGCATCGTTCCTGGAAAAGCAGCCCTCCACCTCCTGTGAAACCTCAGCTGGTTACGCAATCCGTAGAAGGCTCTGTTGGCGGTCTATCTAACGGCTAACCTCATTATCGCATGTCACCAATAATGTACCCAGGTAAATAAATTCGTCGACTACTTCAAATGATTCCCAATTTATCACTACCGCTGCATCGAAATCCGACGGGCAACCACGCTCTCTACCAGCCACCATGTACTTTGTTTTAGCAGAGTTTATGACAAGCCCAATCATCGCAGCTTCATTCTTGAGAGCTCCAAAGGCCTGCTCCACCGCCCTACGATGATGTCGATACCGTCCGCAAAACCTAGGAGCATGTGAGGCTTTGTCACGATGGTGTTGCTTCTTTGAGGCCAGCCCTCCGTGTAGCACCTTCCAATTACGATGCTAAATAATAATTTTGACAACCTGCCTCAACCCATCTAACGTATTCTCCATTACTCTTTCCTCTTAACTGAGTCATACGCTGCCCTGAAGTCTATGAACAGATGGTTAGTCTACAAGTTGAATTCTCGAAATTTATCGAGAATTTGTCGCAAGGTAAACATCTGGTCCTTGGTGGAGCGTCTTTCTCGAAAACCACATTGGTATTCGCCAACATAGGTTTTCTCCAACGGCCTCAGTCGATGGAACAGGATGCGGGAGAAGTTTTTTTTACAAGGCATTGGGAAGAGTTATGCCCCGATAGTTACTGCAACTCAGGCTTTTTTTCACTGATTAGGCATGTGAGACCCTCCAACCAATTCGATAGCATATCTTCATCAGTCCACACTTTTAGCATGATCCGATGAATGGCTCGATACATATCTTCGATCTCGACTTCGAAAAGCTCGGCGATAATGCGGTTCTTCTCAGCTGCCTTGCAGTTCTTAAGTTCTTTAACTGCTTTCTTCATCTAATCCATGGTTGGTGGATCCACAGCTTGTCCATCATTCTTAATTTCAACGCCTCTGTCTTCCTCGCCGTTCAACAGCACACTTAAATGTTGTTTTCAGCATCTGGTCACTTTTGATTGCTACTTCGAACATCGATACTGATCAACGATGTCCGATTTCGCTGAAACTTTTCACAGTTGTTCCTTCTTGATAGAGCAGTCATTTTATAATATCAGTTCTTCATGCAGACTCGCGACTGCTGCTTCCAAAGGGCCTATTCAAAATGGTGACTGATAGATAAAAATTTCTATATCAGAAAAACGACTTGTTTGATAAAATAGTGTCTTCAGCAAAGTTGTAGGTAATAGAATTGCAGTTCTAGGAAAAATATATACACTGTGAAATTTTTTTTTCTGTGCCAAATTTTCCAAATTGTCACAAAATATTCAATATCTTCAAAAAGTTTCTTTTTTAAAAATATTTTTACACATTAAAGATGACAATATGTACTACTATCTGATTTTGGTGATAGTGAAATGAAAAACAAAACAGGTATGAATTTTCGAGTATTTTGACATTTTTACTCGGAACTTTTTTTTAGTGATTTTTTCTAGCTACACAAAACAATGTTGAAAATTTATCACAAAGAGCATTATTCCAATCCAACGCGCTGTTTCTATAGTGGCCCTGTTGAAATTGAATATACGTAACTCACCGGCCAAACTTCACCAAACTTTGACAGATAGTAGTACGTACTATTATCTTCAATGTGTAAAAAAATAGATTTTTAAAAGAAATAGTTTTTGAGATATTTAATATATTATGACAATTTGGAAAAAAATTTCCCCAGTGTACATATTTTTTCTAGAACTGCAATTTTATTACCTACAACTTTGCTGAACTGCCGTAATCACGCAGACTGACGTTTGCGGCAGCTCGTAAAAATTTTCAGTACGAAGCTTTTTCTGGAAGCGTTTGTATAAAAAGCGTTAGGACGAATTTTAACATTCAAGTCTGTACATAATGCTCTAATATGGTCACAAAACACAAACACTTACGTCAATCTGCGAGATTACGGCAGTGAAGACACTATTTCAATCATACAATTCGTTTTTCTAATATAAAATTTTTTATCTATCAGCCACCATTTTGAATAGGCCCATTTGAAGCAGCAGTCGCGAGTCTACATGAAGAACTGATGTCATAAAATGATTTCTTCATCAAGAAGGAACAACTGTGAAAAGTTTTAGCGAAATCGGTAATGACATGCAAAAAAAAATTTCCTTTTCCTATTTTCCATGGTATGTCTCTGATATAATAACCGGATACATAAAAAAAAGAAGATTACTTAAAACCAGGAAAAATTTAACTTCATTTATAAGAAATAATTTGAGCTGTGCTCTTAATATTTTTGTGTGATAAATTTTGTGTGCAAAATTTTGTCAGCAGCACGTTGAAGTTATCATATTTAAAATCAAAATATACCTACTCGTTAGCTGAAAAATGCGTTTTTATTTTTTAAATGCAAAAAAAATCTGGCAACACTGCCGCTTGAAATTCATTTTTTTTAATTCCTAGGCTAATTTTCTCCAAGAGTAATGTATTTATTTATATTCAAAATTTATATTTTCGTAACCATAATTAAAAGAAAACAATGGCTCTTGACAACAAATTGTTATTTTAATTGAAAAAAGTGATGATCTCATGAAACGAGAGGTGGTCTAATCGAATCCAAAGTTAGAATTTTTGCATTGTGACCTTATATGAACAATTCTGTATAGTTCGAGTGAAATTTGGAACATGAGGTGTGCACACTAGAGATGGAATAACCCATATCTGTTCTGTGGTTGCACCTTTTTTCTAATCTTGCTTTTTCCATATTCCTCCTCAGCTCGGTTTTGAACTTCAGAGCCATATTTTGACATGGAAAGAAGAACACAGAGGTTATTTCTAGTCGCATCAGAAAACATCTTCCTGTAGCATTTTATAGTGGTTTCAACGAATTTGATATTATTCTTATTTCAAAAATTGACATTCAGTTTGGTGGCTAGCAATCTCGAACCCGAGAATTTATTCCATTCTTCTTATTCACACAACAGTCGTCAAACATTAGGCGATAGGTATACCGGGGATACTGGCGTAAACTGGACAGGTAGACTGGACAAGTTTTTCAAATCTTTCTCATGTATTATATGTTCATACAAAATATGCGTCATATTTTTTGTTCACGCAACATTTATTTGACACGGCACAATACAAATTAATGTTTTACGGAGCGAATTAAGAGATGCGTCATTGTTATTCAGTTCTCGAGCATGAGCATGAGCATGAGCATGATTGACCGCTCGCGGTTGCTACTCCGTTATTGCCAGATCAGCTGTATTTAGACATAGAACCAAGGGATAATGCTTGGGACTAACATTCATCAACATTCAACTCAATGTGTAAAAACTGGTGACCTTAATCTTTCTATTAGGCCAGCGGTTCTCAACTTTTTTTTGTCCGCGTACCAACTAGCGATATTTTTATATCGATTGTACCCCCTGGCTTGGAATGTTTTCGTAGAGTGAGAGAGGGTAGAGATAGATTATGTTATGGCAGTCTAGTCAGGTTTCAAATTGAACTATGGTTTGTTTGATTGCTACTACAGTCATGTTTCAAGAGCAAGATTGAATAACACATGAAGTATTATAAATAAAAATGGCTTAGTCCGCCATTACTGAATTTTCTTTCGCGTACCCCCTGAAGGCTTTAGAGTACCCCCAGGGGTACGCGTACCCCAGGTTGAGAACCGCTGTATTAGACAATACCAGCGCCGGCTGCATCCGAATGCAGGTCAATGAAGGAGTGTGTATGGGAATATGTTGACGTGATACTCGCTATATAGGAAGCCGAGAACACCTCTGCACTTCCACGAGAAAGCACTGGGATGTTGGGGAAAACGGTTGGGTTTGTTGCAGAGATTGTTTTGGTAAACGATACGCTGAGTTCAAGTTCGTAATAACAAATATCGCGCCTACAAGTTTATTGTATCCTCCGCGAACGCGCATGCGAGAATACCGGACCTTTGACTAAATTAAAGCAGACTAAAATATTTCAACATCTCCTTACGAAGTCATTATGCAACTACCGAAACGTATCTCCCGTTGATTTATCTCAGCCTACTACACAGTGCTACAAAAGCTAAGGAAGTTGTATTCACGTTAATGTCTCACCACTCCTGTCACTTCCTCGTAAAGTGAACTTTCTTATACCGAAAATTATATCGCGTATCTAGCTGTAGAGAATACGACCTCGTGGAAGGTATCGACGCGAAGTCTCTAGATAATCGCTCACCCGGATATCCGGCTTTATGCTTAATAGATCGACTAACGAGGTTCGTCCATTCTTAAAAAGTGATTTTTTGATTTGAGACCGATTCAAAGCAAAAAGACTATTGGGGCTATTGGGGCCGCGAACGTGTGTGTTGCATATCTTGGTGAAATGCAGAATACTATATTACACGATGTGGACGATTTAAACCAAAATATCATACGGTTGGAGCCACTCATAAATGTTAAATCACACACACACACACAAATTTCGATAGATATATCATTTATGGAACCGAGTTAAATCAATAGCAATAAGAATTGAGTTGGGCCACGCCAGAGTTTGTGTAATTTTCGAAAGTGTGTTAAATTCTACGATTTTAAACCGGTTTAAAGCAACAGCAAAGATACTGATGGGGTTACACATACGTGAGCGTGCTTTGTATCGTAAAATATACAATTTCTATATATCACTTGGACGAGTCTGTTAATATGATGAGTAACTTAAGACACCTATTACGTATAAAAATTGGCAGTGTTCCATGCATTCAAAGCTCAAAAATCAATAAAAGAAATGCAATTATGCAAATTTAACAAAGTACCATATAAACATAGTTTATTTACAGAAAGCCAAACCAAACAAAATCCGAATAGTTGACATGAACTAGTGTCATGTTTTCTTACAAATTTCAACAATTGCAATTACTTACAATTAAAAATATTCAACAATATTTGTCCAAAAGCTAGAGAAATCATGAATTGCAAAAAAAGTAATGAATATATATATATATTATATTATTCCCGCGCGCGACAAACAAATGTTTGATTATATAGTTGTTGACAGCTTCCTGCATCGTAATATAAGTATAATTTGCATGGTATAAATTGAATAAATATTGAAGAAAAAAAAATATCCTTCAATTTCCAGCCAGACGCTGCAGACGGCTAAACGGCTCTTGCAACCTCTCGATTGTAGTCTACAACACCTGCCTTAAACAATGATTAAGAAAACAATGGACAGATTATTAAATTGCCACTGCGTTTATATACAAAATAGTGTATACGGTCCTGTATTCCATGCGACGTTACCTTTGCGAACACAAACACTAATACATATATTGTTCACTAGAACCTCCGTTCGGAGTAGAATATGTTTATGATAAAAATAAATGAATATGAAAATATGAACTTATCTTTGAAACGAGTTTCATTAGCTTGCAGAACCGTTTCGATGAATGTTACAACTAGGGTTAAAAACAAATTTTCTGGCGTATAGTAATACATCTACAATGCTAGCCGTGACTCGGGAGCTTGTAGTTCTTATATATGTTCACACACAATGGCAGTGCAGCAATTGCTTGAATAAACACGCTGAAGCAAGTGCCGCAAAAGTGAACACTTTTTGCTTCGAAAATCGCACTTCCTAATACATTTTTCACTCAACTCCATATGTATGACAATATACATTCATCACTTAGTAAACCACTCTACGTTTCTTTAACGGAGACATTTCTTTTCTCCTATAAAAAAGGCTAATTTCACTGTCAAAACGAACAAGCATAGTCGAACCATCGCCAAGCCAACGAGCGAAAACAAAAAATGACACTGCGAACCGAAAAGGCAAAACATTGTAATCGCAATTTCCACATCTAAATTCACTTTCTTTGGTTGAATTTCACACTTTTCACACGCAGCGCAATAAAATGAATAACTTCTACATATATTTATTAATTTTTTCATATAAAAACTACCGAAAATCAGCAATTAACGTAACGATTCAAAAGCACGATGCAACCGTTCATTATAGTATTGCCAACCCCGTCATTGTTATTCAGTTCTCGAATTTAATCAAAAGTCGCGCTAATTTCGCACAGTCTTGATTGTTTTTTGTCGTTTCACGTGAGGTGCGTACCAGATAACGCATGCTGTTTAATTGTAACTCATCAATCAAAATCAAATTTTTAATTCCAACCCGTCCAAAATCTTGGAAATACCTGGAATATTTCCTTTGCATTGACGCAAATAATGTTTTAAATGATGGATCTTAAGTAAATTTTCAAACCAACAAAACAAATTATTGTATTTAGTAGACAGGTTATTTACCTGGCTCCATTTTACGGCTCGCATCAGCCTCGTGAAAAGTGACATTACTGATAAGTACCGAGTCGAAACATTCGGTTCCAGCAAAAATCGCTTCCATCCGGATGTGGAGGCACAGGACGCGAAGAAAAGTCATCTGTCTTCGAGAGTTCATTAAAGCTTGTTTGCACAGGTTCGTGTGGAGGAAACCGGAGGCGACTCTCTGGTGCTGGTAAAGAAATTGGATTAGTTTTGGTTTCTGTTTGTCTCCCGGGTTTCAGCGCTTGAACTCTCACCGACGACGGGGGAAAATTTAGCTGAAGACATCTCTATCGTTTCTGTACCCGTCAGCTCGAAGATCGGCTTGTCTGTATCCGACTTTCGTCGTCGGGATTGCAGCTGTTTGTCTGCAATGCGTAACTACGGAGCAGAATTCTTCTCCCTCGTCGCAGCATGCACGTATGCACGTGGGTCGAGACGGCTTGGGACAGTACTGCTGTAGCCATAATTGTCACTGTGACGTATTGTGTGCCGGGGCAGGTGCCAATTGCCGGATATAAATCTTCATTAGGACACTCAACTACCAAATTAATTCAAGAGGTTCTGCGCGATTTTTGGCAACGTTGCACGTTGGGAAGGATTTGGGTTTGGTGTGGATTTGGGAGTAAGTCCAATGTGGTCAATTAGTATCTGTCATTGCGTTTCAGATTTTTGTATGCTTCCGAATAAGGCGAGTGAGGGTTCTAATATACCGCTTATAGATTGAAACTTGTTGAGTTCTTCAAGATAATAGAACTACTAATAACTGTTAAGTTCTACTTTAATAGTCTAGTTTCTTTGGTGGTTGGAATCAGAATCAATATAATTTTTCACAGCAGTTATTTCATAGCCTTGACAGCACGTCAAGGCTTACTTGACTATTCCATTACATCTCCCTTTTTAGAAGAGATCGTAGGGGTTCAACCAATTTGGGACCCTACGATTTCGAACTGGACGGTCTGGCTGGGCAGGAGACAGGGAACGGCTACTGGCTAACTCTGCATCCTGGAAATCGTCATCTGATTCACCTTCAGGTATGATTGGAGAAGCTTCTTCAACTACAGGGGCAGCTGATTCATCTGGAATCTCAGAAACAGCGGGCTTCACTGGTTGGAGGTTGAATTCATCCAACAGCATAGAGAGCGGCATGTTGGATAATACTGGAGAACTGTCGCAATCGCCATGACGTTGCTTCAACTGATTTGTGTGCGAGCAAATGAGACGTCCAGTTTCCAACAGAACGTTGTAGTTTACCCGGCCTTTGCGCTCCACAATTGTTCCAGGAATCCACTTGATTGCATTGCGTTGGTGTACCTCTGCGTAGACCAGATCATTTGCTTTGAACTCCCGTTTGATGGTGTTGTAGCGTCTGTTGAACTGAGTGTTTTGTTTCGTGTTTACTTCAGTTGGGCTTGGAAACTGTGGCTTGACAAGATCGAGTGTTGTACGGATCGATCTTCCTAGGAACAGGTCAGCAGGTGACTTTCCTTCAGGCAAGTTTCGACTCGGGGTTGAGCGGTACGTAGATAAGAAAATCTGGAGATGTTGGAATGTGGCCGTGTTTTCCCCCTTGACAAGCTTCTTGAGTCCCCTCTTCAGTGTGTCAACAAACCTTTCAGCCTGTCCATTCGACTGCGGGTGATACGGAGCTATGGTCAGGTGACAGATTCCGTTTGCTTCACAAAACTGTTTGAATGTTGAACTGATGAACTGGGAACCGTTGTCTGACACCAGGGTTCGTGGATTTCCATACCTTGCGAAGGTTTCTTCAAGAATTTCCAGTGTTGCTGTCGTTGTTGTACTGCGGGTGCGGAAAACTTCGGGCCATTTTGAGTAAGCGTCGACGATAACCAAATAGTAGTAACCATTCACGGGGCCAGCGTAGTCGATGTGAATGCGCTCCCAGGGTTTCGACGGAATTGGCCAGGACTCCAGATCAGTTTTTCTCGGGGATTTGGCGGCTTCGGCACAGGAACTGCAATGTCGAACACAAGTTTCTATATCGTCGTCTATGTTTGGCCAGTAAACGAAGCTTCTAGCTAACGCTTTCATGCGATTCATTCCAGGATGTCCTCGATGCAATTGACGAATGATGCGCTTACGGAAACGTGCTGGAATAACGACCCGATCACCAAACATTATGCAATCTTGAACGATCTGCAGGCTATCTCGTCTGGTGAAAAACTGACGAATGGCTGGATCCTGTGGTTGGGTTGCAGTTTGCGGCCAACCTTGATTGATGTGCTGGATCACCTTTTGTAGGACTGGATCACGACTTGTTTCCTTGACTATCATTTCAGATGTGACCGGTAAAGCAGAGATGGAGTCGTCGAGGATCGCTTTCACATCCAATTCAATTTGCAAAGCAGCGATGATGTAGTCTTCGTCCGGTCTACTGTTTGAACTCATCAGGCGTGACAGGAGATCAGCGTGACCAAAACTTGCAGTCGGCACAAACTGGATGTCGAAATTATAAAGCATCAGCGTGAGTGCCCAGCGTTGTAGGCGATTTGCGGTGTAAACTGGAATACCCTTCTTGCTTCCAAATATTTTCAGCAACGGCTTGTGGTCGGTTTGAAGAGTGAATCTACGTCCGAAAACCATTTTGTGAAAACGGGTAACTGCAAAAATAAGCGCTAGAGCTTCCTTCTCGATCTGTCCGTAGTTTTGTTCAGCTGGTGTCAGTGACCTTGAAGCGTGTGCGATGGCCTTGACCGCGCCATTCGGAAAACGGTGCATAATCACTGCACCCAAACCATCCTTAGAAGCGTCACCGGCAACGATGATTTCCTTATCTGGATCGTAGTGAGTCAGCAACAAATCGGAAAGGAGGATTGTCTTAAAACGTTCGAAAGACCTCTGGCATTCGGCGGTCCAATCCCAGCGAGCGTCCTTCTTCAGCAGACGGTCCAGTGGCGCACGAAGCTCTTTCATTTGGCCAACGAATCGTCCATAGTAGTTGATTGCTCCCAAATAAGATCGCAGCTGCGAAATGTTCTTCGGGGCTGGCATCTGGGAAATGGCTCGCGTCTTCTCAGGATCAGGGTGGAGACCATCCTCGTCAATGATGTGACCCAGGAATTTAATCTGTGGAAGTGAGAAACGGCACTTCTCAATGCGGAAATGAAATCCATAGTCTTGAATTCGTTCCAAGACAGCGTAAAGGTTGCGATCGTGTTCCTCTTGAGTTTTTCCAGCAATCATGATGTCGTCAAGATATGGTTTGACACCTGGAATGCCGGCTACCATACTATCGATGATTCTCTGGAAAGCACCAGGGGCGGATTTGACTCCGGGTGGCAAACGGTTGTACTGGAACAATCCTTGATGAGTGTTGATGGTCAGCATCTTACGGAATTCTTCTTCGACTTCCACTTGGAGGTATGCATCTGAAAGATCGATGTGCGAGAAAAAGCGGGAACCAGCTAGCTCGGCAAACATGTCTTCCGGATGCGGTAAAGGATGACAATCGGATTCCAGCACGTCGTTGAGACCCGTGGAGTAATCACCACAGACACGAACGGAGACGTTGTCAGCCTTTCGAACAACCACGATGGGGGCCGCCCAGTCGGAGAATTGAACTGGTGAAATGATACCTTTATCTTGCAATCTCTGTAGTTCGGCGTCAACTTTGGGAAGTGCAGCGTAGGCCACCGGCCTCTTTGGACAATACACAGGGCGTGAATTGGGTTTGAGGTACAGTTTCACTTGTGCTTTGGTGCAACGACCAAGGGAACTTTGAAAAACATCAGGAAATCTGGAACGGAGCTTCTCTACCAAGGGCTCGAACTTCTGCTGTACAGACTGAATCAATGTGTTGAACGGAACTGACCAGAGATCGAATTGATCGATCGTCTCGATGCCGAAGACGTTGAGATCCGGTTTGCTTGAAACAAAAACTCGGCCTATTCTGGTGATGCCATGGACAGTGATGTTTGCTAGCAATTCACCGATGATACCAATCTCGTCTCCGGATGCACTGACAGCTACAACTTCAGTCTCTTGAGTTGGTGGTTTGCCAATCTTTTCCCAGACTTGCTCGGAGATTATTGTGATGTCTGACGCACAGTCTAGTTGCAACTGGATCGGGAAGCCGTTGAGATTCAACTTGATGAACTTTCGTTTCTTTGAGAGGTCGACTTTTTTAACCAATGTGATGCCTTTGGACTTGACCGTGTCCTTTTTCCTTGGTTTGTCGACCGGCCTGGATGACTTCTGCTCAGCGGAGGAACAATAGCCTTCCTTGTGACCCTTCTTTTTGCACTTGCTGCAATAACGGTTTTGATAAGAGCACTCCTTGACATAGTGCGGGTCTCCACACAACCAGCAGGGTGTTTTCGGAATCTTCTTCTTGCTAGCAGGTTTCGGATGATGAGCGATAGCGTTGACGTGCTTGTCGTTTCCACTTTTCTCGATCATTTTGGTGTCCTGTTTAACATTGATGATCCGATTGCATTCTTCCACCAGGTTTTCTAGCGTCAGAATTGTCCCAGCTCCATCACCGACGGCGGGTGCGAATTCTTCTACTTCTAACTTGCCTATCAATCGTGTGCGGATGTCCGCATCGCGTGGTGACTGGAGACCACAAACGAACCGGAGCGCTTTGAATTGATCGTTAGAGAGCTTTGATAACTGAAATGCTTCACAGTGCTTGTTGATTGAAGCAGCATACGAAGAATAATCATCAGCGTCGTTCTTCATGTACTGGAGATACTGATAGCGAGCGTTGAATAAAGAAGTTTGACGTCCGAAAAGTTTCTTCAATTTCGTGATGGTTTCTTCAAACTTGAACTCTCGGGGGTGCTTTGGCAGGATGCTGTTCACGTAGCGTTCGTGGAACTGCGTGCCAATCTTGCGTAGAAGTAACCTTACTTTCGCGTTCTCGTCCAACTGCTTTCCGTCTTCCTTAAAAACGTCTTCGAAACGAGCGTACCATGATTCAAAATATATTCCGCCGTCAGGGTCGTACCGGAACTCGTCGATTCCAGTTGCGAGAGACTCGATGATTCGTTCACTACCAGTCGGATTGGCGTTCGTCCGTTTGAGATCCGCAATCTGCTGCTGCTGGTTAGCAATCAATTCCGTGAGCCGTATAATCGCGTTACGAAAATCCTGGTCTGACATTTTTGAATTCGCTGTTTGCTTGAAGTCTTCAAAAAGAGGAACTGGAGGAAAAACTTCCGGAGGTGACTTGAATATCCTCGTCGCCAAAATATGTTGAGTTCTTCAAGATAATAGAACTACTAATAACTGTTAAGTTCTACTTTAATAGTCTAGTTTCTTTGGTGGTTGGAATCAGAATCAATATAATTTTTCACAGCAGTTATTTCATAGCCTTGACAGCACGTCAAGGCTTACTTGACTATTCCATTACAAAACTAATTTCGTAACGTAATAACAACACTGTCACTGTGAACAAAAATTTGGTAGCTTGGGGACTAGGAAACGTTTGATATATTTATTAATGTTAAACATTTTTCTTTCCTTTAACCAATTTCAACAGAACTAACTTTTTGACTTAACTTTTTGATTCTGGATTATAACAGAATCATTCGACAGAATATCCTAATTTGCTATGTTAAAAGTACCAGTAGACTTTCGTCTTGAAAAATACTTTTCAAGCTCTAATGTAAATTAAACCTGACCGCTTCATGCGCAGCAAAACTGAATCAGAAGTTTGCTGTTAATGGAAATATTGTGCGCCTTTTGTTGTCATTGAAATTTGATAGTTTGTGTTCTCGTGGAGTGCTACGAATTTTGCAAGCAACATCGCTATACCTACTCGTGAAGCCGTTATTTTTTCCACCGTTTACAAATAATAAAAGCTAATGGATTTTCTCGTCGTTTCTCCTTACAGGTAAGCAGTTAAAAGTTTCCATGGAATCCAGAAGTGAGCATTCGTCCTGCCATCGTTGATTGCAGAGTTACCATTCAGGTGTTGTTTATTTAAGGTGATTTCTTTCATGTTATTATCGCTTTTCGCCAGTCTCTTTATTAATTAAATAAAGTGACTGACCCTTTCTTGTCACCGGTAAAATTGACACGATGCAATGAAAAATACAAATTCGAATATGCGTATAACTACATGCATAGATCATGATGCCCTATTTTTATTTCTTAGTTTGCAGCAACAAACAATAAACATTATAAAAGAATGTTGATGGTGCGAGTATATCTACCCGCTACGGATAAGTGTTTTTTTCTCTACGCAAGCATACTCAGTTAAATGAGGTTATGATGGATGGCTTCGCATAAAGTTACACGGTGATGTCACGATTTGTGAACCATTCGTTAGGTATTCAGTACAACAGTGAACAACTGTAGCAGCGCACGAAGCTGCAATTACCTGCCGTGGAGGACTGCATGATTGTGCGGCGGCGGTACAAGGATGCGAGTCCGGAACAACGTAGAATCTTTCGCGGTTTGCCGTTGAATGATGATAATTATGAATCTGCTGCGGCAGCCGATGCTACAGTACAGCCGATCAGTGTTGTAGGCAGTTTTTCTTGTATCAGGGGACTCAAGTGACATGACAAGTTCGTTACAAAGCAATGTATTCCCTTATCTACGCCACTGCGATGTATGACGGAGATGCTTTGTCTTTTTGTGCATGTGCGTTGTTAGTAAAAGTGATAGATTTGTTGTTTGCGATTAATACTGCCGTGTTCCTTTGCTCAGCAATGTTAATCTTTAGTTTAATTCTATCTTGGTTTGACACGAACAAAGCGATATGTAACGCCGTGGACTGATTATTGGCGGTTGTTTTTTTTTTGTTTTTCAACAACCATTCGCGAGCATTCCAATGCATGACTAATAGTGCGGTTATTCATAACAAATATTTTTTATTTATCTTTACGAACCTTTACCATCTTTAGTAAGGCACAAGGTTACGCGATTTTTCTGCTCGAATTGCATGACAGCTCGTAGTTTGACATATTATTCAATTTAGCATTATTTTTTATATTTGACAGTGTGACCAATGACAAAAAAACTGACTGTGATATATCAAGATATTGTTATGTGATAAACTGGCAAATTCAATGAACAACGTGGGAATGTCAAGTTCACGAAACTAATCTATTTCTGCCACGGTATCTGTAACTCTAAATTGCATAGAGAATATGTCATGCCAATTTCCTACGAATGCGTGTGCAGTTTCGTTGAAATTGGATGATAGGTGATTTGGCAAATGGCTTAATTGCAGTTATGAATATTTATCGTGCTTCTTTTTTTTGGGGAAAAAATTCCATCCAGAGTGAAATTATATTACAGTTTAGGTTTATTACCGCTCTATCTGCGCTTTTCTTTTTTGGATCGATATACTAATGTACCAAATCTCATCCCGACAAAGGCTTGCACCATAAAGCCTGGGCCCGATCTCTCTAATCTCATTCGATGGTAAAATCATTATTATAATGGCCGCCGTTATTATCCATCTACCCATCATAATCGTTTGTCCGTGTACCGGATGAGAGTTATAATTTATTTTTAAGATCCTTCCAACTTCACCTTTCTTCGCGCTGCTTGTGCATTTCTCAAAATGTGTTTCTATTTCATGCGTAGATATTGCGGGTAAAGTGCTGCTGCCATCACCATTATCGCCATTATGAGGCTTTAATATTTCTCCACAAACAAAAATGGAGAAGTTTCTCTTCCCAGCTTAGTCCAGGACAAAAGAATTTTCAAAGACTACTCACTCCACAGTCTGCTTAAGATTGAGAACAATCGTTTATTGCTTGTCAGCTGATGTTCCGGAGAGATTCTAAGCGGTTGGGTTGGGCTGATCCTAAGTACCTTCTGTACCTACAAAAGTTGACATTTTGGCCATAGGATTGGGGAAAACAAAGCGGTACATAACCGTGTCGAGATCTGAGTGGGGCTCGATTTATGATGCTGTGTGGCATGGTGGAACGTCCTATGAGTGCTTTCGTAATGTTTGGTAACGCGGAGCAGTCCAAAAATGTCCATTTATCACTGTCAGTTTATCGTGCATTGGGAAGATGGTTTCTTCCTGTTCCGGTGCTTGCTAATTCGCACGAATTAAAGGCTTGTTGACAACGCTTGATGGATAGAATATTAAGCAATTGAGTTGTATTTAAAGCATTTAAAGTTACTATGATGGTTGCTGGATTTTTACACCTTTATGAAATTGAACGTGTATGTTCAATGTTTTCAGTCTTCTTTCCATAGCAACCTGTTACACTTCAACCCTACTTTATCGCACTGCAGAGGCAAGGTTGGGACGGAAACTATTACTAATACTGATTTCCGTTTAATCATCCTTGGGGAACCGGGTGTCTGCAATGCTGTGCTACATAAACATGAATCAAGCCAAAAAACAACACGTGCCACAGATCAGCGGCTTCAGAGATTTTCAATGTGCCTCTCGTGCACCGTGGTATGATGAATAGCAAAACCACACTGTATTTATCACTTGCAGTGAGTTGCGACCTTCTGAAACGATGGTGACTAATGGAAAAATGCGAGCCTCACCACCACCAGGGAAAATCAATCGAGGCAAACTTCGCTCCCCATTTGTGTTATTGCAAGTTTTCCTCCACATTTGTTGCGATTTACTGTTGTTTCAATATTTAATCAGCCTTTTGACATTCGAGCATGTGTGCATGCCGTTCATATATACACACTCCGGAAAACTCAACCGTCAGGATAAATAAGTACCCACAAACAAAAAAAAAAGAACCGAACAGCTTGCAAGCGAACGAAATTCGGTGAGGTTCTTCCTTTCCTACACGCACTCCTAAGACGGATAGGATTTTAATTACAAGCCAATATTTGTTCCTGCTTCTTGTGGAAAATATATTTCCCTCCCGAGCGTTGACGGAACGTTGATTACCTTCAGTGTACGTGGGTTTGTGTGTGCAATGTGTTACATTGCTGGAGGGGAAATCTAGACAGGTTCCATATGGGATAGCATTGATTTATTTCAGAATGCCCATGCAGCTTCCGGCTCGGGAAGGATTTATTCGCACCAACCCCCGGCCGGTTCTGGTTTCGCACAGGAGCGGATTATTTACTGCCAGTGTTCATCATCGTGCTTGTCTGCTGCGATTGCTTTATTGGACCGGGCAGAAGAGCCGGTTAAGCCCGCAAACTGGCCCCAGCAAATTAAGACGATAATAAAAACAATTGGTTTTTCCTGTATAACAGACTATAGATGAACTGCAGCCGGTGTTTTCCATCGATAAGTGGAAGCTAAGTCAATAGTAAGGACAACAATAAAATAGCTCCATTGCCAGGAAGTGTTGCTTTTGAAGTTAGCTTGAAGCGTGTGCGGCTTTCGTGGAACGCTGGAAGGAGGATAATCTGCTATAGCAAGTCAATAAATCAAATAAAACAAAGTGGATAACAGTAGCAGATTGTTGCCACAGAAGGTTAGCAAAGTGATTGCTGCGAAAAAAGGGTTCTACTTTTCTTGAGTGAAATGTAATTCGAATCGACAGTCAATTGGGTTAGCACTAGAATCTTCTTCTTGAATGAACTTTGACAACTATGTGTTTAACTGAGCTTGAGATAATCTTGCAATTGGTCGGCGTGCGACCAGACCGAGCCAAGCGCCATTTTCTTTAAAATTGAGTTATTAGCACCAGTGAATGTGCAAACTGATAATCTATGTTCCATTAAAGAATGAAATCATTTGAACAGTTCATAGGCGTGTTATAATAAAAAATCTCTGTAGCACTTTGTGAAGGAACAAAATTGCGTCCGATCAGAGTGAACCATAAACACAGACATGGCATCTAAAGAAACTGATTGTTTGTGATTTAAAAGCAAACTTTGCGATTTATTTCAACCAGTAAATGATTTCTCCGCTTCGGACAGCTCGTTAATACGACTGTTATCAGAATTAGATAAATAAACAGCCAGGTGGTTTTCGTAGAGCCGAATTTCGCTTCAACGGGCACATCACTTTTTTCAAGATCTTGTTGAGCCAGACCGAACCAAGTGCATTTTATCTTCATTTGATATTTTTCAAATAACATTAAATTTTTTTTTGTGACAAACGTCAGGACTGGGTTAATATTCGGTAAATCAATAAAATTAGACAATACCCGCTTCAAAATACCAGAGTATCTCATATTGATACTATCTTAACACTTGGCACTTAGTGCGCTTTGGCACCAGGAAATAGAGCAACAGTAATGAAGCTTTGCTTGTCTATCAACTGTATAATTTTTGATACAGATTGGACTGAGAGATAAAGCAGCGTTGATATTTATGTATTACGTTTGACTAGTAAGAAAAATTAGCTTGTTTAATAGTCAAGTTAATATGTTATAGTAAATAGGTTTGACCAGACCGGACTGAAGACCATTTTTTAAAATGTTTGTTCGACCAGAGTGAACTGAGTGCATAGGTGTCAAAAATAAAAACCAAATATTTTATCAGTTATTGCTATTTTTCGTGTATTTATGATAAGAGGACATTCATTAAGCCTTGTTCGTTACGTGTTAGCATTGAATTAATGATATGTTCAAACACGATTAATTTATGGGTGGTCAAACTTCAAATGCTATTTATTAAAAAAAAATGTTTTCGGCGCTTGGCTCGGTCTGGTCGCACGCCGACCAATTGGTAACTATAGTTATAATGTTCAGATGCAAATCGAACTATTTTATTCAAAGTTTTCCGGACCTCGAGATAACCAGCTAAAATCCGTCAACAATCAAACCGAAAAAGTGACCACAATTTCATCCCAGAAAGTAATATTGGACTCTACAGGGTGGCAGCGTGAAAGTGATACACTTTATTTATGTCATAAAACTCAAACCAGCTTTTATGCTCAGAAGTTTGTCATGCTGTGACAGAAAATACATCGAGTGTAGACCAGACCAATGCTGCCTTCAGGTAACGGATTGTCCGCTTCAGAATCTTCCAGCTTACCGGAAAACTCAGATATGGGGTGACATTGCGCATTTCGTTTCGAGCAACTCGAACAAAACTAAATTATCGCTGGGGGCGCTATGTTTCGTTTTTCGTATTTTTTTCGACATTGCGGGTTAGATGAGCCGCAGGACAAATGACAATGACAGCTCCTTTTAAGCTTAAAGCATAACTGGCAGTATGTGACCTACTCGAAAATAGCGAAAATCGTTCGAATCGAGCTGCCCAATGCCACCCCTAGCCGCACGCAACGCATCTGGTACATCACGCTTCCTGATGATTCCCTGGATGGCTTTCTAATAGTTCTTTGGTAGTTCGGGAACTTTTTCGACTTAGATGGAGACACCTCTCCATGGTCAAGAGGTTGCATTCCTAGATGCCAAATTTTATTAGAATTTTTAGTGCGTTATTCTCCTGTGACTTTCAGCTTCACGTTATGTTGGTGGGAATCAAACTTCATACCTAGTAAATGTTTCACGGTAACGCATTCACACATCTTGAATTCAGTAGATCATATGAATCACAGTTTCAATAGCACCGAGTTCAGCATCGTAGTGATTGCTTCAGACGCACAGCTACAGGAACAGTGGCCAGCCGTACCTTCGGACCGAACGTCTCCTTGTGGTCGATTCCAGGTTGCTGCAGGAAGCTTTCGTCACTAGTCGAGCTTTGTAACGGAACGATTGTCCGGTAAAGTAAGCTGGGCATCCAGAATTTCTCCCAAATCCTTAACTTGGCTTACAAGCCCGATTGCCGTCTCTAGCAGGGGGTATTTCAATTGTATCGTCCGTTTTTTCCACGAAACCAAACATTTTGACGGATTGACATCCTTACAGTTTCGATGACACCAATCGGCAAATATATTCAGCTGACGTTGAAAGAAGCAATAGTATTAACACGAAGATAATGTTCCAGCTCATTCGCGTAGGATAACCGTGGTCCTTCAAGGTAGAAAGATAAGTGGTTTTAGGTGATTTCCTTGCGATATTCCGGACGTAGCATATAGGTAAGAGGATTGGCAATTCCCAATGGCAACTGGTAAGATTCGACTGAAACCATTGCAAAAGGTTCCCGTTGATCCCGAGTTTTTCAAGTTTAGTGGTGGCTATGCGGTGGTTCAATTTAACGAGGGCAGCTGTCAAGTCAATGTAGATAACATCCGTCTGAGCACGTTTCGACATTCGACATTTCGCTGATGTATGAAATGAAAAACAAGAGATTATTAGCAGTGGAGCGATCGGCTATGAATCCATGTTGGTCTGTGGTAATAAAAGGCTTGCATTGAGCGAGTAATGGTTCCATAACGACAAGTTCGAACAGTTTGACGACAGCGCAAAGCGAGGTGGTGCCATGATAATCATCGTCGTGTTTGCTACTTCTCTTATGTACTGGAGACATGGGACCGTTCCTAAACCACTTGGTCATATTTTGATCATTTTTTAAACCCCTCGTAACCCCCCCCCTCCCGTGTTCTTTCGTGGTCTTTTAGTCAACCCCCCCCGCTTGGCGTCTTTAACCACGTGGCCTTTTCATTTACCATGTGCCAAAAATTACCTTGATTTTTTTACATTTTTATTTTGTTGTTGAACCTTCAGTACATTCTATATTCATAGAATGCAAAAGCTTCATTCTTGACTTGGTGGCAACAATAAATTATAAGTCAGGAAAAAAGACCACGTGGTCATTTCATTTACCTCCCACCCCACCCCCGTGCGTGGTCTTTTGGCAACCCCCCCCCCACCGTCCGTTTACGTGGTTTAGGGATGGTCCCCATGTAGGCAAACTTTCAATATGATGGCCAAATACCGAGAGCTATAGATAAGTGGAATACATGCAGCTGATGGGATATTACCAAGTCTCGGGTTTAGAAATAATTTAAGATTACAATAAACCTTAGAAACCATCCCTGTGTTCAAGAGAATCCTGTTCGAAGTTTGGTCGGACTGAAGTGTGTTAATAGCAGGGAGTTTGATGTGATGATCGCCTAGTGTCTCCTGTGTGAACCCAATAGCGAATTTCTCAGAAAAAACTGCCAGATGCCCTGCGGAGTTAAGTGACCTGACCATTGCCGCTGTTGATTGAGGGGGGACTGAGAATCAGTCTAAATCGAGATACGTGCCCCGAAAGCTATCCGTTTAATTTATTAATTTATAAGTGAATTAAGTGGCCAAACTTGTTAAAAAGTGTCAAGTTGTGATCTGTGATGCTTTGTCTAAGTGAGAAAAGTGAAGGTTTTGTGAAAAACACAGTGTTCCTTGCGTGAAAGTGATAATTTTTCCTCGAATATCAATTGAAAATTGTAAGGCCAGCTAAGTTGCGTGAGTGTGAGTGCCTACTTTGTGCGTCGCGCTAACTAGCGGTTCGTTATTAACATGCGAAAATGGAATGTATGGCGGTGTGAGTGATGAGAACGATAATATCTGGAGAGAGAGCGAAGAGAGTAGTGTTGCGCTGTGCTTGTCGGCTTTTGTTTCGCTGGCATAGGCATAACCAAAATAAAACAGATGAGTATAAGTTTTTGTATCAAATATTTTAAGAATGCATAGGCTCTGTGTGTAGTGGTTTTTAGCGGGTTTTGGACTTTTTCAGAAGTGTAAATGTGTCATCTGTTGGGTGCACAAAGTGTGGTAGCTTTTCGGTTGCGGGTGGAGTTTTTTTTTTATATTTACAAACCAGATTGTGCGATGCACTCTCACAGGTCAAAATTGACAGTTTTACAATATAGTTTCAAAAATTATCATTCGATGCATCGTCTACAATTGTGAGTCCTAGCAGGGCGGTGACATTTTATTCAGTTCTATGTTCTTGTTTTATGATTTTCCTAGCTTTTGGACAAATGTTGATATACATAAGTAACTTTTATTTAATTATGTTGAAATCGTTTTGGGCGTGAAAATGGTTCACTACAACTGAACTTTGATTGCAATTATTTCGGCATTTTAATAATAAACTTGGAACTCTGTTTTGTTTAATATGCTTATTTGCATTTTTTTGAGTTTTTTGGCTATGAATGCATGGAACTTTGTCAGTTTTTATACTAAGTAGGTCTTTGGTGCGAAACGTCGTGTCGCGTATGCGTCGGTAGGAGAAAATGGAGCGGTCGTGCATTATGCCCCGGTGAAACGCATCATCGGCCCGGGTGAGTTTTATTTATCTAAGGGTTTCCGGAGTGTAGTGGGCACGCTATTGTTTGCTTCGGGGAGGTCAGCTCAGTTTCGCGCACGTTATTTTGACAGCGCTCAGTGTAACTATCTTAATACAGCGGTTTCGGAGTTCAATGACCATTACATCGTATAATGCTCGGGTGTGCCTTGTGGGTTTTTTTACTCGCTCTAACGGTTCTTTGAGCTGGTACCAGTAGTTTGCGTTCGGCGTGCGGTGCGTTTTACGAAATTCATTCGTTTCGAGGTAAATTTCAATAGTTAACGGGATGAAACGCGAAGTTTGGTGAGATACAGACTGTTAACGATTGGTTGCCGGTGATACCTAGAAACTTCGATTCTCCTATATGCCGATACAGCGATCGTGATGCGGTTCTATTTATATCGTCTTCTGATGGCCGGTTGCGCAGAGACCGAGAAATATCCATATCGGGCGCAAATTTGTGTAGAAAAGATCGCACCATCAACCTCGATGGATCCAGATCAATTCCTTTCCACTAACACTAATACCTTCCTTTGATACTCGTGGATGATGCAGAGGATTCCTCGGTCTCTAGTAGCAACAAGTATTAAACTAACACTCCCGATATCCCTTCCTCTATTGATCTGCATTGGGCGTGGCCAGCTACGTTATTGACCAGTGAAAAGAAAAATCACCAGGAATTGTACACTGAAAATGGCTTGCTACTCCTAGGCACCATTTTGACGGTTTTTTGTGCAATTTCAGCTGATTCTGGTCAATCGCGGGCAACACACGGGCGATCAAATATGCTATGCTATGCTATGCTATGCTATGCTGACCATTGCCGCTGTTGATTGACGAATTTCAAAAACTGCCTGTGACGAGATTTGAGCTTTCCCTGTAATTCTTGTTGGTATCGGAGAAAGCGTCATGTTTCTTGCATGATGTTTCTGATATCTGAAGATCCGTCTAGACTTAGTTTTGTCCCTATCCACTCAGTGTGAGTCAGATTCATGTAGAAAACATCGGTGGTGCCTTACTTTGGTAACTTGGAGTCTATCAGTATTGTAAGCACTTTGTCTTGCTTGGTATTATTGCAGTCCGCCATAAACTTGCATTTTTTTATATTCTTTTTGCAAACTTTGTTCAGAAGGTTTAAAGTAGGATTGACATTTCTCATTAAACTACAGTTAACCGCACTACAGAAGGAGATTATTTATTTCACATGTATTGAAACTTGTTTTTAATCTACTTATTTCATAATTCATGGTTTACCTTTATTACATAATCCATGGTTTACCTTATCGTCAGAAGTCTTCATACTTAATAGACCCCAAAAGGTTTAACGAGAATGGGAAATATTAATTTTTTTTTCAAATTTTCAAACCCACTTCTCTCGAAACTATGGATTATAAATTGTGCCAGTTTCGAACAAAACCTACGATATGCTTATTATGTGAGAGTTTGCGAAGGTTCGAATATCAGCCTTGAGCCCATCAAGGGTGCTGTATTTTTCTACTTTGACGCAGTCCCTAACAGAAATGTCCTCAAAAGGACGTTTCACAACGCTAGAGACATGCCTGTATGACGGTTTCCTCTGTTGGTCCGTCCGCTCTGAAAGGTTGTGAGATATTTGAAATCACCACCTGCTGCGCTGTGACTTGCTGAGGGTTTTTCTTCCGTGTTGTTGTGCACTCGAGCGAGCAAAACAACAACATCAAATTGTTTGTATATTTCAGTGTTCATCTCTGATTGGTCGAATTATGCGTTTAACAAGGCTCTATATTTTTCAATAGTACAATAGTTTGCGTCATAAAATCAAAATCTTCCGCGTTCTGGTGGATGAAGAGCCGATTTCCAATCGGTTGCTGTAAGAATGAACATCTGTTGGAAACTGACATTTGAAAGTGGAAAATTTCATGACACTCACGATGTTTTCGGTTTTTTTTTTCAATTTGTACCCCTACGTTGCCGTAAGACAGAATTCTACGTCAAAAATAAGATATTATACACACAAAGAAAATATTACCAAGCGAACACGTAAAAACAACGTGAACTTAAGTAAACATAATTGTTTTTACTGGTTTAGGTAAAACATACGCATAAAAATAAGTGAAAACAACGCAACAGCTTAAAAAAATGCGAATACCCAATTTTGAGTAAAAATTTGTATGCAGTTTTTGATATTGATACTGATGATTCAAGGTATTCAATTTTACCTAAATGATGACTTCCAGGTACTCAAAAGTAGGTAAATCATTTTTTCCTAAAAGTACCTTCCCGCACAGAAGGGCTGATGTGCGATAAAAATACGCATATTTGGGTAGTTTTATTTTTCTGTGTAGGTTGAACTTATGCTCAACGTTGCGCAGAGGACGCAAAGGACAGTCGTTGAGAGCACACTGATGTTTTGAAGAATTTCTGTTTCTTTAAATTTTCAATTTTTACGTCTTAGGGGCCATCCACATACCACGTGGACAGATTTTTAACGATTTTGACCCCCGCCCCCTCCCCCTCCTTAGACAACTGCCCATATAAATTCTAAAAAAATTGTATGGACCGTGAACGATCGATATTTTAAACACGAAGCTTAACTTTGCCGGAAAAAAATTAATGGAATAATATAAGTTTTTTGATTTCAGTTGATCTGCTGCGTCGCTATCGTAAACACCGCAAACCTCTGCCAAAGAAAGCGTTTCGGACAAATGGCCATTAATCGCCAAATAATTGATATTTTTTATGAACAAACGTGTTTTGTTGTTGTTGTATAATAAAACTTTCAGAAAACTACTACTTTAATGCAATAGGAACGGTGCTACACGCTTAAAAAAATTCCAAACTTTTTCTCGAGCAAAAATGTATATTACTCCTTAAACAAAACCTTCTTTCTTGCTTTTTGAACGTTCTATTCATTGTTTTATTGTTCACAACGCTAGTGTCAACATCGCAGCTGCTACGAAAAATAAAAAACTGGAGTATGCAACTGTTTATATGAGAACTGTTTCGATTTAGGTTTTGCTATCCGTCATTTTTTTCCTACACAATTATGTGGGCTCGGCCGGACGGGTTATATGCACTGCAATGGAAAACAAAGTTACCAACGCTAACGTCTATACTCAATTCACTCTCAAAAGTCTAACAAAATTGTTTCAATCTTAGTGCAAAGTTAAGACGTTACACTCTATACCAGCAGGCTGAAATTTTTGTCATCACTCGTTTGTCTACCTTTGCAGACAGTGATGCCAATTTTCTAAACTCTTTAAAGTTTTTATTTACTCTTTTTTTCGAAAATTTAAACATGAATTAAAAATAATAAATTTGTAACGGCCTAATAATATTATTACTATAGCCTGGTTTTAAACCAAATAACAAATGAACTCTCAATACATGCCAGCTTTAAAAATTATTTCAAAGAAACCCATTTTGATTTATTGGCGTTTATCGATAAGTAACGCAACAAAGTAGTAGGTAAATCTGATCATTACCATTAGAAATAGTTGAAACATTTAAACTAATCATTTTCAGGGTTGCAGAAAGAAATGAACTTGGTAGTACTAAACATAGATGTCAGAGCAAAACATACCTCGAGAATCCAAGTATTCAACAGATACCGGGCATCAAATGAAACTCGGAAATTCTAGTTATGAAAGAAATTTTTTTTTTGGCAAAATATATAATTTACAAGTTCGCTACAAATTAGAGAGCGAAAACCTACGACATAAGTAATAAAGAAACAACGATTCTTAATGGCAGTGAAACAACTTTGTTGCACTGTAATTTTCACTTGGCACGTTAATGTTTCGCTGAATGGTGCTGTAATACTTCAAGCCTCCTCTTGTTGCTGCTCTGTAGAAACTTGCAAACATTTCTTCAAACAATTTCGATATGAAAAGAACTTACTAGCAGCAAATTTGCTCGCTCCATTCGGAAATCCGGGTTGTATGTGGGCCTAGCCTCGTCTCAACCAAACGATGTATTCGTTAATGGGAAAAGAAATAAAACTCATCCCGGTTGTAACAAGTGAAGCGGCAGATGGAGGCATATCCTGCAGCTTTTAACTAGACCCAAAAGAGCCACACAGCCAACCGCTTGGGCATTGCAGGCATCATTGAGAGGGAGACGAACAAGGGATGCAAATTAGTTGGGAAAAACCGTCGAGGATAAGTTGAACCACTGAGACAAAAGAATGTTTGTTTCCTCTTCTGGAAAAGTGTCGGCCAAAAGGAAACAAAAAAACTTGATGTGAACTCCATTGCATTGTTTGTTGCTGAGCGCCGAAAAACTTTTGCTTCCGGGGAATTTTGTAATAAATAATAAAGCCTTCCCTGTAGATGACTTGGAATGTCTCCGTCGTGTGTCTTGGTGGTAGAAAAGAGCGCATCCCAGCATCGCCTCTGAATGGTATTGTCTGCGAGTAGCCGTAACAGGAACGGGAATTGGCGTGTGTTTGGCAGATGCAAATTTATACCTAACTGACGATAAAGGATCTGGTGCGTTCTAAGGGAATGTTTCCACCGCAGTCGCAGTAACGATAAAGTTCCACGCTTAACCGGCACTTAACACCTTTTCGCGATGTCGGCGACAAAGTTGGGCTAATTTGGATGCGCCTACCGTTTGTTAGCTGGCGTGACGGTCCGTTTGAATTGGGCCATTAAGACAAACGGAAAGACTGAAATAACAATTTAGTGTAAGAATAAAACACTTTGCACATTTGTTTGAAGCATTCTGCAGCTCGCCAATCTAAATGAAGTTTAGAATTTAGATTTTCTTAATTTCATCGAAGCTATTCAAATTCCTATAAATTTTCATAATCACTGTAGTATCCACTATGATCAATAGCTGGAAATATGAGTTTTAGATTGTATTTATATATGCATTCAACAGATAAAATAAACCCTGGGTGATTTGAGCTTATTTAGGCTTTTTAGGTTTGAAAATCTTCAATCGGATTGATCTCCCAAAACCATTATTTCTGCAGAAACCTTTTTATTGCATTACATCCTGACCGTATTTTGATTTCGGTTTCTCCCTGATGATGGATAAAGCAAGGCTTCAGGCATCCGAAGATTTCCACAAGCAAAACTACTTCCTATTCAAACCAGCTATCCTTTCCGCTTGAGTCGGTCCTTTATAGCGCTTGTATTTAGTTGTGGTCGGTTGGCAGCAGAGTTGGATTTTTTTTGAAGTAGAATACTTCTCTCAGGAAGTTCGGCTACATAGGGATGTGAAATGAAAATCTAAAATCGAAAAAAGTGAAAAATATGTCCAATTTCAAATGCTAATAAATCGGTTAGTATTCGATGGATTTCCTTCGTTCTTGCAGCAATAGATTGCAAAATCTTCTAAGATTCTTCCCAAAATAAGATAATTGTAATTTTATTATTCACACTATTGTACTATTGAAAATAGTCAAGCCTTGTCAAAACGAAAAATTCGACCTCTGATTGGTCGTTTCATGCTTGCTTCCCAAGCACGGTCGACAGGATCATATACCTTGCAATTGAAAACATGCTATTTGGCCTATATAAGAGCCTGTTTCAGCCGGAACCGCTCATAATAGTTCTAGACAGCGACAACAGCAGTCGTCCTTCCTTAGCAGCAGCACTAGCCCTGTGGTTGGTCACCACGTCTCAGGAGCAGCGCGGTTTATCTCAGCGTGTGTCGCCAGACAGCCATTATTCCCCCGTGTTGGGGCAGCATGATGATTGCCATCAGGAAATCCAATTTCGGAAATCAAAATGCCTTTTTTAAGGCAAATAAACAAGTCATTGAAAGTTAATAATTTTTGTCAACGCAAGCAAGCATTCTGTGTTGCATCCTAGCAATTCAAATTTGTCGCACCCGTCTAATTTACTGAATGTGAAATAGCTTCCACAGTGCATGTTGTCCGTGTATCTTAATTCCCCCAATGTTAGGGCAGCTTAAAGGTTGTAATTAGCAACCGATTTTGAACCGCAACATGCTTTTTTCAAGGCAAATAAAAAATAATTGAAGGTTAATAATTTTCTGGCATCAACACAAGCAGACATTCTGTGCGGGATGCAATCAAATTCTGTTGTAGTTGTCTGATTTTTACTTTCACTTTATTTAGTAAACCCCCCACTGTAGGGG
The DNA here is from genome assembly GCF_029784165.1 of Wyeomyia smithii. Classification (NCBI taxonomy): domain Eukaryota; kingdom Metazoa; phylum Arthropoda; class Insecta; order Diptera; family Culicidae; genus Wyeomyia; species Wyeomyia smithii. Next base: position 176,236,493 of record NC_073695.1, read on the forward strand.
CAGCGCAAAGGCTGCGATCAGCATAACCGACATTGAATAATTAACTGCCCTGTTAGTACGCATTAGCAAAAGCAGTTAGTTCGACTATGCAGAGCTAATATGAAGTCGATTCAATCAATCAGCATGAACAGAATTTCGTCGTCACCCAGCTGCCAAGTTGCAACATGATGCAACACGCAACAGCGAGCAAACGAAATCGCTTGATGTTACAAACCGCAATAAAATACGGGTTAAAACCGTTGCGTGTGTGAGAGCACCATCGGTGTTTATTCGCTGGATACACTATCTACTGTCTACTGAACGCAATAATCTGCTTACATGCGACACGGGGACGGGAACATTCTCTTCAACCAAGCTGCACAACACGACACAAAACATGTTATTTTGTTGCTTCAATGAGAGTGCTATCGGTCCGGCTCGACAAGAAATCATTTTTGTGCATCCGTGCTACGAAACTGAGGAAAAACTTTAGAAACTGAAAAAAGAGGTGGAGCTTATCAAATGATCGCTCTGAGCCGGAATGGAGTCACACATATTTTCCAAGTTATATCATTCCACCACGTACGTAAAATAATTCATTCCTATTTTCATCCCTTTATAAGAGCCTGTTTTAGTCGAAGTCGCTCATAATAGTTCTGAACAGCGACGACAGCAGTTCTCCCTTAGCAGCAGCGGGAGCGAGCAGTGGGTACCATCGATAGCAGATAGCGGCCACAACTGTGGCATGGCTGCGGATAAGCGTAGCAGTTTCAGCGGATCTCACCATCGATAGCAGCAGGGTCAGCAGAAGCAGGTACAGCGGGTACCAATGGCGGCCACAACTGTGGCATGGCTACGGATAGCGTTGCAGTTGCTCAGCAGTTGGGCCAGCGTAAAGCGGCTACAACTGTGACATGGCTATGCATAGCGTAGCTGTTGCAGCGGGTATATCAGCATCGATAGTAGCAGGGTCAGCTGATGCAACGACACTCCCTTCACTAAAATGCTGTTTCAGTGAGGTAGCGGGAAGCATCAGCAGCAGGCTTGCATACAGTGAATACATCAGCCAGCAACTTTCTGTAAGGCCTCTGCCATAGTAGACGCGAAAAGCGGCGCGAACCGATTCGCTCGGCCGTAGGTTGATGTACAGCTCTACTGGTGGCTGTACATTAACCTACAGCCGAGCGAATCGGTTCGCGTCGCTTTTCGCGTCTATTATGGCAGAGGCCTAATGGGAAAGTTGTATCATTTTGTTCGGAAGAATATTATTGTCGGTAATATTACAGAGATGCGATTGCGTAAATCCGATTTTGAATTGAACATTTGTTCTTTTGAGAACAAATAAAACACTTATTTGAAGATTTAATAGCTTTTGGTACCAATAGCAGTATAGTGACAGCCTCAGCGGTAGATGCAGATGCAGCCGCTACTTCCCTGAGGCCGATGTTAAGGTAAATGGGAGCAGCACGGCGTAACAGTTCGGGTTATGCTTAGACGCGCGACATTTTTCGTTCTTGATATTCCCCACATGAAACGACGCGCTTTCGTATGATAGTGGTGGTATTAGCGGTAGATGCATTTGCCAACACTTCCTCCAGTAAAGCCGTGTCTAGTTTTCAATGTGAAAACACCTTTCTCATTGTGTTGACCGTGCGCCTTAGTCCTCACTATCGAGGTAACACAGAGATGTAAGATAAACACTACATCCTATGATAAATTGAACAGTTGTCCTTATAAGGACAACAAATGAATTAATGAAGATTTAATTTTGAATTAGAATACTTCTCTCAGGAAGTTCGGCTACATAGGGTGTGAAATGAAAATCTAAAACTGAAAAAAATGAGGAAAATTTCAAATGCTAATAAACCGGTTAGTTTTCGATGGATTTCCTTCGTTTTTGCAGCAATTGAATAGAAAATCTTCTAAGATTCCTACCAAATGCATGAAATTGCAATTTTATCATTCGAACTATTGTACTATTGAAAACTCTTAAGCCTTGTCAAAACACAAAATTCGACCTCTGATTGGTCGTTATACCGCGCTTTCCCAAGCACGGTCGGCAGAGTTATGGACCTAGTAAATTGGGAATGCATCATTTGGCCTATATAAGAGCTTCATCAGATAATAAACACACATTTCATCGGATATTAAATTGAACAACTGAAATTTGAAGAACACAAATGATTATTTGAAGAGTTAATATTTTCTCGTTTTGCGCTATAATCCAAAGTTAATTATCTTCATCTACATGCATACTCTGACTATTATTACGTGTTTGCGTCGCTTAGTGTTTGGCTACGGTCATGCAGAACGCAAATAACGGCGCGATGCGATTCGGCAAGACGAAATCTGTTGAAATGTATAGCTCTACTTCGCCTTAAAAAGAGCTGTACATTTCACCACGGTAAGGCGAATCGCATCGCGCCGGCATTCGCGTTTTGCATAACCGTAGCCTTTGTTCCGTTCCCGTTTATTTATGTCGTATTAAATGTGCATATTACAATTCGGCAGCACCTCAACTTCTCATTTGCACAAAATACAAAAATATTCAATGAACTTCATTCAAAATATCAGACAAATAGAAATTACAATACTGCCAATGAACGGTCAACGTTTATTTACTAGAAAAAATGACTGACACGCAAGCAGCCGGGTTATCTTTCTTGTAAAAGTATTCTACTTCAACCTTTCGGTCGTGGCTTTGCATACAACCTTCTTGTGATTTTTTCGCTTCGTTTACGTTTTGGAGCACTTGCTGTTTTTCACCTTATGAAACGGAAAAAAATCACGAAATGAAGGGTAAAACGAATAAACAAAGCGTGAAGCATTCACCCCACGAAATGGAAAAATATAATAGTCTCGAAGATGATCCACGCGGATGCTTGAAATGGTGAACAGGATTTTCGCTTTACTTTGGATGTCGCCGCGTTGCGGACAAAAAACTTTTCAAATGAAGCATAAATTTATAAACTCAAAGTTTTTCTACTCGGTTGAAATGCTACGATAAACGACACTTGAATGGCTAACGACAACTTTCTACAACTGGTAGGTATAGTGAAAGTAGCTCACATTTGATCGGGCGTTTTGTTGGCGTTTGAAACTTTTGATCGTGGGAGACGATTGGAACTGTTTTATAGTTGATAGCTTGTTTTGCAGATGAATTCACTATCTATAAATTGTATCATAGTTGTTTGTGTGTTACCAAAACTGTAAATGTGGAAAAATTTTTTAATATTCAAATATTCATTTATAGTAAAATAATTATTTTGCTGCAGAAGTTGAAAGCTACGCTTCCACAGAGGGTAATCTAAGAAAGGCATTAAATTTGATTCCCATACAGTTAACTAACCAAAACAGCTATACAAACCATAGATGAGGCAAACAAAATTTGAAATAAATAGGCCTTACAAATTAAATCCTGTTTTGCCACAGCATTGTCTCCCAGTACAAGGAACTGTGTGCGAGGGAATGATTCAGTAAGCCCAGCTTCATGGTTCTACCAAAGCCTTTCGAGTGTAATGCAATATCCTTTCATTTCCTACGGATTTGGTTTGAAAAATTGGAAAAGACTTCCCTGTACATTGTACGGGAGAACATATTACATTTTCTTTTGATTCGAAGCACAAGGGCGAGCTCTAGTTTAAAGTCCTGTATCAAATTAATACTGATAAATAGTATCGAATTATTTTCGAATGAGATTTTGGATGGCCAGTGCGGGCATGTCCGATGTTGGGGGAAAAACCTCCGACAGTGATCTGATTTCATTTTGATGGACCAAATTCTTTCCGGGAAAAAAGGTCATCTTTTGAAATGATGGATGCGGTCGTCAGCAATTTGTCGTTTGAGTAATTGGAGTATATTTTTCGTACACCGGAACGGATGGGGATAGGGAAAGTAACTTTTTGTGGAGCAGCGGTGGATATTGTAGAGGTATCTCAAAAATGAAAGCATTTCGCATGCTTTGTGGTTGTATTATTATAAAATATTCAGCTTAGATATCCTGTAGAGGCGTTCTACATGAGCTTGTGTACTGATCCGAAATAACCTTTTACGGATTCGCTGATAACTTTAGTGCTTGTTCACATTGTTGTCAGTGTGACGAAAATATTTAAAATTTGAAACGAAATTTCAACATTCTATCAAAAACTGAAATTTTATCTAGTTTTTCAACAAACAATTTAATCAAACTTAAATTTATCTTGAATTTCGATGCTACCGAAGAAAATCTTCGTAAAACACATGACAACCACTTGCTATTTTTGAACAAAACTTTTTCGGAAATGAAAAATACTAGTTTTGTTTCACTTAAGATTGCGAACATTGCAGTCACTTTCAACGCTCACTATTAGTAGATTTACGGTAGAGATACTAAAAGAAAATGAAGCTTTAATCAATTTTTAGGTTCTCCGTCGGGTCAGCATCAATATGCGTCCTGGTTATTCAATGAGAATCCGTATGGTTTGACGATAACAAATAACGTTTGTAGAAAAAAATGGACTTTTTTTCGGATGGTATTACAAACATAAGATAAGAAAGATAATACTATAGAAAGAATATACTACAATAGTTCTAATTATTGGACGCAGTAGTCTAGTTCCACTACAAATAAGGGACCATTCATTAATGATGTCGCGCGTTTAGGTGGTGGGTGGGAGGAGGGGGTTTTAATTATTGTGACATTTTGTGACATATGGGGGAGGGGGGGGGGGTTAGCTTGAGTGTGACATCACATTTCAACCAAAAAAAAAATAAATAAAAAAGTCACCTACCTAACCACAGAGATCAACTCAGAACTATTTATAATATTTGCATCATTCATTTATAGTTCTACGATCCCTGTTTTTGCTTAAGATTTGCCATAGAAAAAATAAATGACAATTTTTTTCTCCCTAAAATAGCATAATGTTTTTTAATTCCGTTTCACCGTGCATGTTCATTTATAAATGACAGCGCAATTTCATTAATTTTTAGTATCTCTCAATCCAATCAATACAAAAATTGTGACAAAACGTAAATAAAAATGCTTGGTTATTGTAACATGTGGAGAATATTTGGATTGCGAATTGATTGAGGAAGAGGAACTAAATATTGATGGTTTTTCAAAAATCAGCAATGATGCTGCAGTTAATGTCTCGGCTTTCTATGTCGTTGATATGCGACTCCATCAGCAGCATCCTTGGACCAAGAACTAAACGCCTTATCAGTTATCTTCTATGATCTTCTTTTCCTTTTAGTTTCAGTTTTTCTTTCAGTAAAATCGTTCTTATTAAGAAAAAATACATTACTAACAACTTTCTCGATTTCAATCAATTATCACCAAAGAAGGGGGAGGGGGATATAAAAACGTGACGTAATTAAGGGGAAGTTGTGACAACTTGTGACAAGGGGGAGGGGGGAATTAATTTTTTCCAATTTTTGCGTGACATCATTAATGGATCGTCCCTAATAAAAGAAAGATAATTGAGTTTGGTAAATTTCTCATGAAAGGAAATTATGCTAGCTCACTTTCGAAAAAAATTCTACGCCCCTACGAGCGGCCTTTCGGCAGTTAACGGAACATTCACCATGACGGACGAAAACATGCGTGTAGATATGTTTTTGACTTCTTTCGTTTTATTTATCAATTCCTCTTCAGTTTTCGCGACAAAATTGTTGTAGTAGATCAATGGGACGCAAATTGGGGACGCTGGGCGGGTTCGTCAACTTGGGTAGCACATCGATATTTAGCTGCTCCGTTTTCTCCAACTATCGCTTCGAGTAATGGGCCTATGCCAGATCTGGCCAAAACACCGCGTCTTCGGCCTTATGGTATTTATTGATGAATGACGCCACTTCCGGCAGGCACTTCGAACTATAATATTGCCCGTTCACGGCCAGTCCGGAGCGAAAGTAGAGCTGCTTTGACATCCCCTTCTCACTGATTGTCAGCCGCAGCAGCCCCTCCTTGGGGAACTAGGTGTGTAAAATGAACTTCACCTCGGTGCTCACTTCCTTCATTGGGGAAGTAAAATACGAAGTGCCCTGCCAGTCGTTGCCCGCTAGGGTGAGACACGTTTTGTCGTACATCACCACCGCAACGTCACGACTTGCCGGGAAAATCAACTTGACCACCTTATTCAGGCGCTGCCGCTGCGTCACTGCCTGTAGCTCCGAGACCAGTGGGCGGAGCTACCGCTTCCTGATAAATATGTCCTTGTTCGCCAGTTACCTTTTCACTGTTTGGAACGGAGTAGCTTCTCTGTTTCCCCCATAACGATAAGAGATCGTCTGATAGAGCTGTAAATTTTTCTCAGCTGACTCATGGGTTACTATGATTAATGATGCATGGGCAGTTTTGGCAGTGCGTGTGAAGGTAAACCCATGAAAAATGGCAATTTTTGTCTTTTTTACCGCAAACATTACAGTCGTAACTATATCCCGAGCTAGTTTTTCAAACACATCTTATGTTTTTTGATTATGCTGGAAGTGAACTTAATGTGTTGTGAAATTTCTGTTAGCCTCCCATTATTTGAATTCATGATGATTTATCATTTTGAACGTAGAACTACGTCTTACGGCAACATTCTGGGATCAGGGCCCAAATTGAAATACCGAATACATCGAGAGGGTCACGAATGTTAATTTTAATTGCTTATAACTCAGTCAGTTTTTAGCAGGTTTCCATCATTTCTGCAACAATCGATTGGAAAATTAGCTACACACCTATCACAGTGCGAAAGTTGTGATCTTATGATACTAACTATTGTACTATTGAAAAATATAGAAGCGTTGTTCTGAACGCAAATTTCGACCAGCTGACAATAAGGCCAAATACCAATAAATATGAGTATTTCTGGAACCGGGGTGATATCCTGAGCCCGGAAATCAACCCCCGACGTCATTTTAAATGCAAAAATAGTCTCATTCCTGAAAAACAGTCTTAATAAACCACGTATAATGAATTTTTCCGAAATCAAGAGGCCGTAAATCGACCTTAGGTGGCGTTTTGACATCCATGGTTGCAACTTCCGGTTTCGGGAAATCAACATATAATGATTAAGTACCACGTACTAAGGTTATTTCTAATTAAGGAGAGCAACGGGGGCTTGTTTGATAGGCTACGCGCGTGTGCCAATACGATTCCGTGGGGTAACACCTACAGGACCGTAATGGCCAAGACCAAGTCGTGTTGCCGCCTGCAGAGCGATCACTAGCGATGCTGAAGCGTATCATCGAGGAACATTTCCTCGCCACGAGCCGAGTTCTTGGCCTCTAGCGGTCCAGTCTCACGTTTGACGCTTCATTATCTCAGACACAGACCAGGGATGGTCGGCCAACCTTCCGTATACGAATGAAGAACTCATTGTGATCGCCATTTTCTTAAAGGTGAGCACACCATCTAGAGGGCCATTAAAGTGGTCCCTGGGCTGTTCCGGGTAGTCATGAAAAAGGATGACTGTCTCTTCCCGGAGAGGTGGAAGCGACAGAAACTAGTCTTCTGTCCTCTGTGGAGATGTAAACGGTCTGAGTGACCAGTTAGGCTTCGGTAAACCAAGTGTGTGACGGATCAACTACTACTACGCCAGTGGTAGCTAACTGCCAGTCTACATGTGCTAGCTGTAAGGTTCTACATGTGTTAGCTATAAGGTTTAAAAGTAAAGAGAGTGTATGAAGCAGAAAAGCCACTTCCCGACGTAATACTTAACCGTCGTCCCGGGAAGATAAGGGCTGGAGACTGGAGGGATTTTAGTGGGTTAAATTCAAGTTACGGAAGTATTTTGCGTGAAGTTTTTTCCGCGGATTTTAAATGTGGTAAAAACCGCACCATCATTATAAAATCTCAAATGCCTTCTGGCGTTGCGCATGACATCGATATAATCGAAACGAATCGTAAAGTTATGGAAGAGGCTATCTGAATCTTTAGGAGAGAAGCGGCGAAGTTCTGGTGTCAGTGCTGAGGTGGAGCTAGATGGGAAATCTTCGAAGTAATTGGATTGGAGAATTCATATACCTTTATTGATACCCTCACGACATGTGGCAAAGACGTGAGCCGCAAAGTCAAACGACGAGTTGTAGCTGTAAATAGGACTTTATACGGTCTACGTAGCCAGGTAGTCTGCAGACTCACACAAAACTAGCACTTTATAGAACGCTGGACTCCCTAGTTGTCCCTTACGGCCATGAATCATGGACACTGTGAATGGGCATGTGTAGCCAGAATGCCTAACGTAGGAGCTGCCTAAACTATTTTTTTTTGTTTGTCTGAAGGGCATTGGGCCTAAGAGAGCCACTACGACCATCATATTGATTATCTTTTGTGGCAGGCCCTGAGTTGTGTACACAGATTACGAGGTAGTCATACTGATTGATGGAGTAGGGTTAATTGGTAGTAATGCTGTGCCCCAATTTGGTATCGCATAGTCAAATAGACTAAGGACCTTTTCGGGATTAGAGTTCCATACCTGATATGGAGTTAAAAAGTAACGTCCGAAGAAATAGTACCCTGTAAATGCAATGGCTTTACAATGACAAAGCAGGTGAACGTTTCAACTGCAAGGTTGCAGAAGCGACAGTTATCACATCCAACAATTCCGATGTTATTCAGGTGATAAAGAGCAGAACAGTGTCCGGTAATAACTCCCGTGTAGAGACGTAGCTCACTTGATACCGAGAAGCCTCTCGGTTATAGCATGGTTTGGAGAGAAAAATTTCTATGCTGATCCTTGTCTTTCGAGGTAGTGGGGCCGTTCAATAATTACGTAAGCATATTTTTCCATTTTTTCAATCCCCTCTCTCCCCCTTGTAAGACATCGTAAGATTTTTTGATACCCCTCCCCTCCCCCTAGTAAGATCTTACTATATATACTAAATATAGATTTTTATTATGGTTTTATCATCCTGAAGCAAGCACAATACTTCTTTTCCTTTTCTGTCTCTAATTCGAGTTAATCGGCCTTCCGTAATTTTTGTTTTATGATTCCACACTTTCATGAACATGTTTTTTTGAAAAGTTCCATCAACAATGTTTTTCTTACGTAAGATAATCAATTCACCCCCCTCCCTCCCCTGTAAGATAGCGTAAGAAAATTGCACTACCCCCCTCCCCCCCTACTTGCTTACGTTCATTTCTCTCGACAGTGTCCAGGTACCCAGTACAGTAAAACTTGATCCTGCCGGAATAGCTCTCGTAGTGCTGCGCTGAATCCTTTACACCCGGCTTGTAGACTCCGGAACCAGTGTTGGATCCTATTTCTGACCCATCTGTATAGAAACAGATTGTGCCAAAATTATACTCAGCAGAGAACCAGAAAGAGGCCGTAGACTCCGAGGAAGCCCCGCAGCCGGTGGCTGTGCACTGTGTAGTAGAAATCACTGTTTTTCCTAGTTTTATTATGAATTTAAATGAAATAGAGAGAAAGTTCCATCAAAATGAAATCATGATGGAGTATGGAACATACTAAAACAAATTAAACAAAGCTCAACATTAAACTTTTTACATTCCTTGCGAGTTTAAGACACAGAGAACAGACGTTCATCTTCTTTTGAAAATATGTGTAAAAACTTGCAACCGTCATTCACCACTAAGTGGTAATGCTCCCGCTATATGGCGCTTTTGTCACACACAAACCAAGCACTGATATCGATAAAATATCGATACAGCAATACTTATGCAGTGTAACTGGGGCACCACAAGACAGATGTCGTTAGTGTATTAACGTATTTTGATTCAAATTTTTACACACGATTTTTAAATTTCTTTATATGAACATGAATATCTGTTCTCTGTGTTTAAGACTTGTATGTATCGCCTGGATATCGTTGTCGACTTTCGGTTGTCTTTGGAAAATAGTCTGTTTCTTTTCCTTTAGCTTGTTGTGATTTTTGGTTATTTGTTGCTTACAGCAGGTGCTTTCGGCATATGGCACTAGTGCTTGCAGTACCAAACCACCAACTCACGCTTGAATTGTACAGGGTGAGGAATAATTTTCCGTGTTTTTTGTTTCAGTGTATAACTAAGATTTGACAGATGTTCAAATGAGCTTACCTATGCAATTTTTAACCCTGGCTATGTGTAAACAAAACCACGGAATCTGCTTCGAAACAGTGTGCATCAAGTATCATAATGAAGTCAAGTCCATTACGCAGTGCGGTGATCGAGTTGTATAAACAAGGAAAGCGTCCAGTAAGTATCGCTAGTATGTAAAAAATGCCTATACAAACCATTAGAGACGCTATAAAACGATATAATGAGTTAGGAAATTTAGAGGACCTCCTGAGCGGTTTTAGAGGCAGAAAAAGAACCGCTAGGACCCCTGGGAACCGGATAAATATTCGTCACCGGATTGATCGTGATTCTAGAAGGTCAATTCGAAAAATGGCAAAATCATTAAAAATTGACCCGAAATCTGTACGAGCTATTCTTTACAAGGATTAAAAAAATCATTACCCAAATGACAGGATGATAGAAAATCGGTTTCAAAAATCGAAGATTCTGTTGAAAGAATTTATCGATGGACGCCATCGCACAATTTTATTCACCGATGAGAAAATTTTCACTGTGGAGCAATTTCATAACCACCAAAATGACCGTCAGCTTTTGCCTAAGGCTAAGCGTATTAACGCAGCTCGATCACATCATCCAGTTCCGGTGATGGTTTGGGCGGGAATTACGGCTACCGGTAAACCCCCTTAATATTCATTGAAAAGGGTGTAAAAATCAATCAATTTGTTTACCAAAAGCTTTCAACCGACACAGTGGCACCTTGGGCACGTTTACATTTCGGTAAAACTAAATGGACATTAAAACAATATTGGGCTCCATCGCATGGAGCGAAAAAAACACTGGAACTCTGTAGCAGACTTTTTCCGAGATATTTAACTAAAGATGAATGGCCTTCAAACTCTCCTGATTTAAATCCAATGGACTATTTCGTTTGGTCTATTCTTGAATCCAAAGCCTGTACTTAACCACACAAATCATTGGATCATTTCAAAGTTAATCTAACCAAAGCCTGGGATGCCATATCTATGGAAGAACTATCGTCTATCGTCGATAATTTCCCTAAACGATTGAAGGCGTGCGTTGAAGCCAAAGGAGGACATTTCGAGTCCGTGATGTAAATATTACAAACCATGCTAATGTATCTACATTTTGTATAAATATGTTATTGTTTAATACTGAAAGAATAAAGTTATGACTAGAACATTGAGCACGGATAAATTTTCCTCACCCTGTAATTGCGTCGTGATCGAATTCACACCTTGGTACAGCTGCCATGCATTTTGTACATATACATCGATATTTTTGTTCATTCGATCGACTCCACAAATATGGTCCAAGTATTCAGTAATAACGCATGATTGAACAACCAGCATCTTTTTGTGAGTTTCTTCACAATAATAACGTACTAAGAAGCACACAAAAACAGTACCATAGAACGCCGAATGATGACAAATGGCATCACACATGTCAATCAAATACCACACCACCACATTTTCGTTATAAGTTTAGTTTTTCCTGAATTGTAGCTGCAAATTATAGCTTTCTAACAGTGTAATACCTAGAATGTTTTCAATTTGGAAAAAATAGAAAAAAAAAGATTGATACCGACACGGTGTGGCCATTTCAACCAAGTTATACATTTTTCATTTTCTGCCAAATTTCGGGTAGCTGCTATGTTCAAGTACAAAACTAAAAAAATGTTTCAAATGACATCATTGAGTTGATTCGGGATAATCATGTGCTGACGAAAAAACTGTATTTTGTTTTGCAGTCCACCGACGACACTGTATGTAGATCGGATCGATATCTCAGGAGCAATTACGTCATGAAATCAATTCTACGGCGGATATGTGTACAATCTTAACTTTTACGATAAAACGCATTCCCATCAGCAGAGTTACGGCCCGGTCCAGACGGTTACCAGACCACAGTAAAGCAACCAACCCGTCATAAATCGGAAGATGGACTCTACGTGAGCTCTCCTGACTTCCTTCAGCTGTATCGTTACTGCCGCGTGCCCAAACGAACGCCGTACGACTATATGGCGACCTAGTGACTGTGCTGGAACATTCCTCTCCGTGGGTGGCAGTTTTACGGATATGCATTATGGGACTCTTATCTTCCGGGTGGTCGGCCGATTACCTGGTGAATCCTCGGCTGGAAACACATGTACCTGGCTTAGAACTTCCGTTTATCACTACCAACCAGGAAAAATGGTTCCATGTAGGTACACACGGAAGCTTGTCCTTCGTAGTCTTAGGCAAAAGGAAAATTATTTTTTCCGCAAACTCATAAACTCTATCCTACCTTCGATTTCCTCCAAGGGGTGAGCACGAGTGCTTCTTGATTCACCATGTACGTTGAAAGTGGAGTTTTTTTTTCTCCATTGGTTGGGGTTGGAGGACGAGTGCACAAAGATAATGGTGTCTTTTATGGCACTTTGCCTCAGTGGGATGCGGTTTGCTGGCCTGCCTTAGTATGTGGTAGCTTATTCAATATTTATATGCAATTTATAAGTTATCATAAATAAAGGCAAGACGCTACGCCCCGCGATGAAGGGTAAACGGCATCAAAAGGGATCGAAGTTTGAGTCAAGGGGGAATAGCTTTAGGGGATAAACACTTGGAATGAAAAGGGCACACTGGCGGCTGCTGCGAGTATTTTGACTGAGGGACGACGAATGAATAATGAAAACATGTTCCGCGCTAAGCAGATCAGACATTACCCGGCCTAGGGGTAAAACGGAAGGACAGTCTGGCCGGTGGAAAGTATTGCTGTCATATCGGGAAGCTTCATAGCTCTGCTAGTCGGGCTTGGGATCGGAAGCAGCCTGACGAGCAACGCCAGCTAAAGGATAAAAATGAGTTTATTCTGCCTGTCGCTTCCGAATCTGCTATGCTGATTGTGGAAGGGATTTTTTTTCGGGTAAAAGCGAAAGTTGATTGTTCGAGTCTCTACGAAATATTGACGCTAGGAAGAATACATTCACGCGAGAGGGAACGCGCTTGTGTCTACGTCCTCGAAAAGTTTGCAAACTGAAGAATGATGTTACTAGCTGTCAAGAGATTTTTATTATTCTTCTGCCGAAAAACGATGGTTTGAAAATGCGGAAAACTTTTTTCATAACAAGTTGTTTTCACTACGATAAGTGTTGTTACAGCAATAAATTCGTAAATATTATTGCGAGGAAAAGTCAGCGACAAATCCCTTTAAATGTGCTGCAAAGCCGGATTCTTAAATTGACATTTTATGCCGTCAGCCTGGTATGGTACGATGTAATATTTTTCGGAATAAGAAATAACAGAATAAACGAAGAGTTTTGGAATATGTTGTGATGATAATAAGCTTGAGTGTATTAACTAGAGTGTTGTCACTTTGCTAATTATTAGCTTTGAGATATGCTTGTTGTGAGGATTTGTCCATGTAATCATTCTTCGTTGTACACTAGCGCTGAAAATTGTGTTTGACAGCAAATTTCTTCTAAGGGTTATCAACAGGATTCAATAAACAGGAGAATCATCAACAAAATTCTATTCAAAGATCAAATATTAAAGAATAACGTTCTTATAAAAAACTTCTGATGCCTATCATGCTTGTGGTGTTCGAGTCTCGGCATTAGCTCTGCAATTACCCTGTAGGCCTGTACAATAATAGTTGGCTGCAAAGTTTGGGGCAATAATGTTCATCTTCTGGCTAAAAGTAATAAGTAATTCTAACAATCGCTTTGAAGCTCTACCTAATCGAGGGTGTCAAATTGAACCCTATTGTAGAGCAAAATCCTAGAGAGTCCTGGTGTTCCACAGGTTTCATGTTTGAGTGATGAGAATCACGAAAAGCCACCGGTTAATTTATGGACCAATAAATTTCCACCTTTACTGCTCATTGCGTACTGACTGTTGGCGCTCTGCGAGTTTGTCGAATCCGCTAGATTGTCTGTTAATAATTTATTTTCCTCCTGCGAGAAAGCGTTTCGCCGTACGGCTCCATTAAGACGATCATTTTCACCCGGCAGGGAACTTCTTGCAGCTGCCACTTTCACCGTAGGGACGGAATTGATATTGTCTCAATTGAGTACGCTGCTGTAGTTAACAATCCGGTTTAACACTGAGTGACCTCGAAGAGGATAAATTTCTCTAGTGACGATGGTGAAATCGATACCTCGAATTTTCGTGTATGGATTGTTAGTGGTTCAAGTGACAAACTGTCGGAAGCTACCCGTAAATAGTCTTGATATTAATTAAAAAGATGTTATTAGTACTTGGGAGGTGATTAAACGGCATGCTGTTTTCTGTGAATAAAGATGATTTTAGCTAAATCTTCACAGAATCTAGAAATCACTTTGCGTGACTACAAAAACAATTCACCTGAAGGATGATGAATTGAAACATACAACTTTAATGGATGCTTTTCAATTCAACAGCCAGCTTCCGAGAAAGGAATTAATGAGAGCTGTCGTCTATAGTCCTGAACTTCAACAATGATACTAACGGACATAATATCCCCCAGGAGCGGTTGCCAGTTTGTACCTTCTCGAGAAAAAAACCCATTTGGGGCCCGCAACAATCAAGACAAATGAATGCAATTATCCAAATAGAAGATAATCAAATGGTCCACGCACTAATTTACGACACATGCAAGCAATTCTTTTCTTTTGCACTTTCCAAATGGCGTTTGGTCTTTCACCCCCTTGTCGCTTTAGTTTTACCCGGACCAGCAGCGCGTAAAATGAAGCGAGGGAGGGATGAAGTCAATTTTTCAACCTCATCGCCAGGCGGGGCATGGTCTACAGAGTTAGTGAAAATCATTTCAATCCTATCTTCCTGATGTACTTGTGGGGTTGGTAAATTCACTTTTTCCGAATTGTCATGTGCGGTGCTTCAATGTTGAATGGATTGGAATAAATACATCTTAGCAGAGGCAAGGCATCTTTTATTTTCTAAATATATAATCCTCTTAATTTGAAGAAATGATTCCAGTGCGGCAGAAAATTTCGATATTGCCAGAAATAAAATGAGAAATTTCTACTGACCATTTGGCCAATTTTCGCCTCTTTTCATCAACAGGAAGTTGCCATTTTGGATTTCAAAATTGCGTCTGCGGTCGATTTTAGGCCCATGAGCAACATCCCGGTTCCAGAAATAGCCATTTTGGGTAGAAATGGAACAATTTTGATTATTTTATAGAAACTGGAAGTCACCATCTTGAATTTCAAAATGACGTCTGGATTCGATTGTCAGTCTTTGAGTATTATCTCACTTTCGGAATGACTATTTTCGGGTTTCCAGATAGTGGAAGTAACCACTTCGAATTTTAAATGACGTCTGAATGGATTTTGGATCATATTCTGAAACCGGAAGTCGCCATGTTGTATTTAAAAAGGCCGTCTGGAGTCATTCGAACTAAACACATTTTTTTTTCAAAGTTATGAATTTTTATGACTGGGAGAGAATATCTTCTCACGCGCAGAGAAAGAGACAGACTTACTTTTATATATGCCTATGTGATCGAGACTTTACCAGTCAGTTTTGCTCTGAACTTCAAAAAGGAAGCTTTTCAATCAGGTAAATTAAACCCATTCTTAATGAGCACCTATGTAAGCAAGCTGTTCCTGCGTTTGGCAAGGCATGTTGTTGGTTCATCGCGCACGATAAAGGAGTACTTCCTTAGTAGTGAAGTTGTTTGCGAGAGGTAATCAATCAGAAGACATTTTTCGGTGGTTGAAATCCTCCGGGGTGAAGCGGAATTTTATCTATACCACCATTCGTCGTTATTGGGAGACGGCCCTGTCAAAGGACCATGCAGGATCCGGGGGGCCGCATTTGGCGAGAACGTCAGCAGCCATTAGGGTAATGAGGAAGCGGGTTCGTCGTAAAATGAATCACTCGATCCGGAAAACCGCTGCTGACCTAGATGTGTCCATCGGTACTGCCATCATGACGAAAAACCTGAGTACTTCGAGACATTCACGGGAAGGATCATTACATCTTTCAACGGAATGGCACACCGACCCACACGCCGAATATCGTCCAAGTGTGGTGTCGGGAGAGTTTGATTGATTTTCTAAAGAAGACTTTGTGGCCTCCCAGCTCTTACCTTACCTTACCAGTCAGCTCCATTCCATTCAACTCGGTCCATGGTTGCAGCTCGCCAGCCATGTCGTCTGCGAAGGCCCCGCAGATCGTCTTCCACTTGATCGAGCCACCTTGCTCGCTGCGCCCCCCGTCACCGCTTTCCTATCGGGTCGTTATCAAGAACCATTTTCACCGGATTGTCGTCCGACATCCTAACGACATGCACAGCCCACCGTAGTCTCCCGATTTTCGTCGTTTGTACGATGAGTGGTTTTCCCAGCAGCTGGTGCAACTCGTGGTTCATCCGCCTCCGCCATGATCCATCTTCCATCTGCACTCCACCACAGATGGTACGCATCACCCTCTGTTCGAAAACCCCAAGGGCGCGTTGGTCCTCCACGAGCATGGTCCAGGTTTCGTGGCCGTAGAGGACTACCAGTCTGATCAGTGTTTTGTAGATGGTTAACTTCGTACGGCGGCGGATTTTATTCGAGCGGAGCGTCCTCCAGAGTTCAAATTAGGCAAGATTTCCTGCCATAAGGCGTCGACGAATTTCTCTGCTGGTGTCGTTGTCAGCAGTCACCAGTGAGCCCAGATACACGAACTCGTCTACCACCTCGATTTCATCACCGCTAATATGAATTCATGGCGGGAGGCTTAAACTGTCTTCTCTGCAAACCTCTTCCTCTCATGTACTTGGTCTTCGATTATGGCCAGTCCAATTCTTCCGGCTTCAGCCTACAGTCTGATGTACGTTTCCGTTATCTTCTCAAGGGTTCGTATTACAATATCAATGTCATCAAGAGCTGAACGGACCTTCTGAAAATCGTGCCACTCGTGTCGATACCAGCCCTACGTATCACACCATCCAAAGCGATGTTTAATAGTAAGCACGATAATCCATCACCTTGCCGTAATCCTCTTCGAGATTTGAAGGGACTCGAGAGTGTCCCCGAAACTCGAGCTCTGCACATCACCCGATCCAGCGTCGACTTTACCAACCGTGTCAGTTTATCCGGAAAACCGTAATCGTGCAGAATCTGCCATAGCTGATCTCGAACGATTGTGTCGTATGCCGATTTAAAATCGATGAACAAATGATGTGTGGGCACGTTATACTCACGGCACTTCTGTAGGGCTTGCCGTACCGCGATTATTTGGTCCCATAAATCCCGCTTGGTATTGCCCCACGAAATCCCTTGCAAACGGTGATAGTCGACGGCACAAAATTTGAGAGAAAACCTTGTAGGCGGCGTTCAGGAACGTGGTTGCACGGTAGTTGCAGCAATCCAACTTGTCGCCTTTTTTGTAGATGGGGCACACTGTACCCTCCATCCACTCCTCCGGTACTACCTCCTCCTCCCAAATCTTGAAAATAACCCATTGTAGTGCCTTAGCCAGTGATTCATCACCGTGTTTTAACAGCTCGCTGGGGAGTTGGTCAGATCCAGCGGCTTTATTGTTTTTCAGCCGGTCGATCTCCTCTCTATCCTCCTGGAGGTCAGGGCCTGGGATTCTGTTGTTATCTGCGCGTACTCCGAGATCTACTACCACTCCGTCGTCGTCCTCTGCTACATCGCCATTGAGTTGCTCATCGTAGTACTGATTCCACCTGTCAATCACCTCACACTTGATCGTGAGAAGGTTGCCGTCCAGGTCCCTGCACATGTCGGCTTGTGGCACATAGCCTTTGTGGAAACTGTTCAGCTTCTCGTAGAACTTTCGTGTGTCATTCGCACGGTGCAGTTCCTCCATCGCCTCGCGATCTCGATCTTCCTCCTGGCGCTTCTTCTTCCGTAAGACCGAGTTTTGCATGTTCCGTGCGCGTCGGCAGCGCTCCACGTTCGCCCTCGTTTGGTATTGCAGCATTCTCGCTCGTGCTGCATTCTTCTCTTCCACTAACTGTTTGCACTCGTCGTCAAACCAGTCGTTCCTCCTGTTCGGAGCCATAGTACCAAGCGCCGCTACAGCAGTACTACCTACCCCACAGCTATCTTCAAGAGTAGCTGCGCCAAGCTGCTCTTCCGTTGGTAATGCTGTTTCCAGCTGCTGCGCGTACTACCGTGCAACCTCGGCGTCCCGTAGTTGCCCGATGTCTGGTCGCGGTGGGTGACTTTGACGCGTGTTTCGCATTGTCGAAAGTTTCGAGCGCATGCATACTGCAACAAGGTAATGGTCCGAATCAATATTCGCACTGCGGTAGGTGCGAACGTTGATGACGTCTGAGAAGAATTAACCATCGATTATAACGTGGTCGATTTGGTTCTCCACTTGTAAGTAAGGTGATCTCCAGGTGGCTATGTGGATGTCTTTGCGGGGGAAGAAGATACTTCTGATTACGATCGATGATTAACGATCTGCAATTCCATGTACCGAGTTTCCAATCGTAGTCCTTATTTCGCCACCTAGGTCTGTGCCGATTGTTCCGATCCGTATTAACTTCTTTGATATTTGCAACGTTTGGTATTTTGTGGGGCGGCTTGTTGGGCCTTCCTTAACGTCTCGCCGGAGGACCATCGTGTCAGGTTTGTTTAGAGTCCCACGCTGACACCAGGACGTGGATCAGCCGTTCCTAACATGGAGATCAGACGCTGTTTTGAGGCGCACCATCTTGGTGAACAGACGCTCAGGTTGGCGAAGCATTTCCTCTACCGCCGAGATATGGTTACCGCGCCAACGATCGCGTCGCATCTTCTCACTTAGCTATTGTCGGATGACAACATTGCCCTGGCAACGCCAACCAGTTGTGTCCATGTTTCAACTGATAGTCTATTGTATCATATGACTCGTGGAGGCGCGAGACAGGAACTTGTGAGGACCGCAGCTAAGTTTGACGCTTCTTCCAAGTTGTCAACTCATCATTTGAAGCTCAAACCTGTTTTAAATTGCTGTCATATTATTGTTGTTAATTGCGCCTCCTGCGATCTCATTTCTTCGTTGTATGGAAATTCGATTTTCGTGAATTTTACCATTTTCCTTTGAATCACCATTTGAAGCCCGGCCTCCCAGCTTTCCGAGTCTTACACACTAAACTTATCTCGGCAAACTTCCCAACAGCTGATTGAGCTCGGCGAAGTTTTTAACGAATGTTAGCAGTATATTTCGACGAACATTCAGTAAATATATCGATTTACCGTAAATCAGCAAGTATTGACGTTTCGTTTGCCGAAGTTCTTAAAAATTCTGCCGAGAACTTGTAGAACATTTCGCTGATTTTATCAGCTGTTGAGTTCTCGGCAATAAAATCTAAGTGTGTAATCCCCTAGACTTTTATGATGGTCATACATGCTGGCAGAACGAACATATGGACCAATTCAAGAAACTTATGCCAAGCTCTGGGATGAGATGCCGATGGGCCAGGTGCGTGCCGCGTGTGATTCTTTTGAGAACTGTCTCAAGCTTGCCATACAACACAAAGAAGGAGGGGGAGGGGGGTGGTTGACGACTTAATTTTTTCGCTTCCAACTGGCTTTTCTTTTGACAAAAAAAAAAAACAATTTCGAACAAAAGTAATAATACCAGATTCTGTCAATAAACATAAATTTACAATTATAGTTCTCTACATGTGAGTTAGAATTAAAAATAAAAATCGATGTTGTAGACACCGCCACCCTGCGCCATTTTTCTAATGCCTCAAAGCTGTGCATAATGCGTTTCGATGCGCTTCTACGCTAGCTAATGCTATGCACGCCAGGAGGAAGCGAAAAAGTCCTCAAATCGGTTTCGCTAATGCTACGGTGTTACCGTTTGCTGATTGCATCCAATAACCGAAATTGGAGATGGTGCCTGGCTGTTGGTTGGTGAGGATGATGATGAAGATGACGGTCGTAATGACAATATTCCACTATCTGCACCCTACCAAGCGGATGAGCACAATGCAGCCTGGATGCTTACGGTCTATAGTTCGTTGGGCTGAGACGTAAACGCGTGGATTTATCATCACGGAATGGGCGGTATGATTATTGCATATCACGACACCCTCTTGGACTTGCTGAATGCAGAGGCTTTCACCCCCTGAATGACAGTAAGTGACTTTTTTGTGAGGGGAAACTTTTGGTTGGATTATATTGACAGTGGCAAATAAGGGCGGCTTCAAGAATAAAACTATTACAAGAAATTATTTCAAGGATTTTGCCATTCTTCCAGACGCTATGCCGGAATTCGGGACAACCGTTTATTGGATGAAATGAAAACAAACCAACCGGAGCGGAAAGCTGTCGCATTTGTGGCCGAAAAAGTCACGGTTTTTGCTGGGAGTTGGAAACCGAGGAAAGTCTAGTTGGACAAATTGGCGGACTAATAAATAATATTTTTATCGTCTTCGGCGTGGTGGCGTTGGTAAACATGCGGAAATGGAACATTCCATTACATACCGGATAAGTGCAGCGCAATTTGGCTGTGTCATAACTTTGCGGAAATATTTTGATGGAATATTTTTGTATTTTTTCGTTTGTTTCTCATAAATAAAAAAACGTTTCAATGTTCTTTTGGTCATGATGTTTCGTTCAACATTCTGTAATTCCAGTAATTAAAGAGTTCATATTTTAGGAATAAAAACTGTATGAAAAATACATTAGACTGCCCATGATATCAATTACCTATTAAACGGTTCGCTTACTATCAATTTGCATTTATGATCTGTTGTTGAACACTGGCTAAACATTTGCCTATCAGCAGGAGTAAACTTCTCTTGCTGTTAAAAACATTATTCCGCCATGTTTCAATTTTTCATATCTTGTACTAAACCTCTAATCGAGACTTTGAGGAAGAAACTGATTAGTTAATCACAGCATTTGCTAGCTTAGTTGAATGACAAATTTGTCTAAAGTCTGCAAAATACAGTTTCCATCAGTGTTGGGGTGAGTGGAGGTTAATAATGCGTGTAAAGCCTACACTGGAAAAACAGAGGGGGAAACGTCCGGAAAAAATGCCTACAAGAGAAACACTGTAATAATGTGATTGACTTCACACAGCAAGCTCCGAGGGCTGCCCGGGAGATCTTCTAGGTACGTTTCGAATGTTCTGCGAAGGGACACAGCATCGTCTTTGCTCAAGTCTTGCTCCACTACTTCAACGGGCCTCTTGAGACTGGCTGATGATAAGTTATGGCTGACATTTTCAACGCCTTTGTTGGTTTACGGTCAAACGGCAACCGACCGTCGGCGGCAGGCAGAAAAATACCGACAGTCGCTGGTGTTATTGAATTAAATTAATGATTTTGGGACTGTTTTTCTTAGCTTAAACAATATACCCACACCGTCGCACCGAGAACGAATAGGTGAGGGAACAATTAGGCAAGAACGTGATTTGGCTGGCTTTCAGGTAATGGCGGAAGATTATCTCTTTTGGTTGAATTTATGCAGCCATGGTTCGCAAGAACATTTCGTTGTGAATAACCGATAATATAATTGTTTATTTTGCGTAAATGTAATTACTGACAGCCGAAACCCTCAATACATGCAATCCTTTGATACTTACTAAATCAGCATCCTAACTCAATTAGACAATATTCTCAAAGTGTTTATAAAGTGCTTCGTTCATTCGAGTCTCTACTCAGGGTCCACCATAAGCAGCGCTAATGGGAAGCATATTTTTGTCAAAATTATCAGTGGGTAAATAGTATTAGCACCCACCGTTATGATGTGCTATGGCAATTGCTTTCTCGAGAGTCCCTTCTTTCCTCTGGCGGTTGGTCCGTAATCGCTGGAGGTGGTAACAGCTAAAATTGAAAACTTTTGGAACGTTGGTTATAATTACGCGTCACCTCCCTTCGGCACTCAATTCAATTTCGCAGCTCAGTTGTGTGCGTAATTTCAACAGCTAATGGAGCAAAACCGGAGTTTGGAGTTCCAGGTCGGTTGAGTGAGTCCTTCAGAAAGGATTTGCTCTGGTAATAAGTAGTAAATTATTAATTTAAATCCTAATTACGGTTGCATGTTTTTGTACGTACGTAATCTGCGTAATTTTTGCTTTTGTCGTTTAAATGTTTCAAGCAAAAATAGCACTTTCGATTTGAGTTATGCTACTTGGTTCCGGATTATACTAGGAAAAAGCGTTGGGAAATTTAAGCAGCAATCCAAGAACACCTGGTTTTAAATTGAAGCGGAGTCTGTCTGTATAGGGTAGTGTGAGCTGCTTTTAGCTCTTCTGGTCTAGTGAAAAGTTTTTAGGACTACACCTTCCTACGTGGAAGTAATTGGTCGTCAAGTATTGGGAGGGGAAGCCTTCTTTAGTTTGGATGATTAACACAACAAATGTTAAAAATAAGTAACCAAAGAACAAAGGAAATGAGGAAGAAAGAGAACTTTATCGGAAGAAGTTTTTAAAATATCTCTATGGTTTTGCAATCAATACAAATTAGTTTTAAAAATGTCAAAAATGTTTTATTGTGAAATTGTGTTGAGCCACAAATGACCAACTACGAGCCACCACGTGGTCGACTCCGAATTTTCAACGGCATACCACTCGGTAATAGTAAATGCGTAACATGTGAAAACATATCCTCATGTTTGTTATAGTGATGAAAACATAAGACATTGTTTTTTTAAATAACGCATTAACTATTTCCGAGTCTTATGCCAAACAAAATTTGTAGTGACTTTCATGTTTCTAAGCACTACAACCTTAACCCTCTAGTGCCCAGTGCCGCCTTTAGACGGTCTCCAGTTACACCTCTACAAAGCTTCAATAAAAACTTAAAAAATGTTTATAAAGTTCCATAGTGATTTTTTCGAAGTCCGTTCAAAAATTAATTTGGGCACTAGAGGGTTAACTGTCATTCATATCGTGAAGGTCATAATTGACAAAATGTAATAAATAAACATAAATGTTCTAACTGTCATAAGTGCCATGAATGTCATGAATGTTTTAACTGTCATAAGTGTCATGAATGTCATAAATGGAGCGGGGGCCTAGTGTGGTTGGTAACGTCTCCGCCAACCACGCTCGACGCCTGGGTTCGAATCCCACCGCCGACATAGGTGTCGATGGTTGTGAGGTGGCGTGATCCACTCACAACCAACCCAACTGGTCTAGATTCAATCCTAGCCAACACCGGGAGATTTTCTGGGGCGAAAAATCTCTGGGATCACGCCTTCCATCGCATGAGGAAGTAAAGCCGTTGGCGCCGGTCCGTTAATAAACGGGTCGTGAGTTAGGGTCCTGGGTGTGGAGTCGCCTCCCTGGGCGTCGGTGATTGGCCACAACAGCGGCGGAAATAGACCGACGGAAAATAAGCGAGAATAAAAAAAAAAAAAAAATGAATGTCATAAATGTCATAAATGTCATAAATGTCATAAATGTCATAAATGTCATAAATGTCATAAATGTCATAAATGTCATAAATGTCATAAATGTCATAAATGTCATAAATGTCATAAATGTCATAAATGTCATAAATGTCATAAATGTCATAAATGTCATAAATGTCATAAATGTCATAAATGTCATAAATGTCATAAATGTCATAAATGTCATAAATGTCATAAATGTCATAAATGTCATAAATGTCATAAATGTCATAAATGGCATAAATGTTATAAATGTCATAAATTTCATAAATGTCATAAATGTCATAAATGTCATAAATGTCATAAATGTCAAAATGTCATAAATGTCGTAAATATCATACTTACTTTACTTTTACTTTTTTGGCTAACGGACCGTTCACCGGTCCAGGGCCGAACGAATTAGAGATGTCCAGCTTCTTCTGTCTTGGGCAGCCGTTCTCCAATCTCCCCGTACACCAGCAGATCGTGCATCTTCTTCCACCGCGCACATCCACCGCGTGCGAGGCCTACCACGGAGTCGACGGCCTCTTCATGGTTCTCTACTGAAGATAGTTTTGGCGGCTCTCTCGTCAGGCATCCTGGCTACATGTCCAGCCCACTGAAGCCTGCCCCGCCGTATTACCTTCACTATATCAGCATGTATGTATACTAGGGTGGGACAAAAAATAAATATTAGCTCCCATGCACATTTTGTGTTCCTTATGGGTCCTGTAACAACTGTGTAACTTTTCAGATCGATCGGTGGAACCCCTGATTTGCGCCCGATTTTTAAAGTTTCCATACGATTTTATATGGGAAAATCCACTTTTTCAAAACTTATCCTCTAGAAATTTCCAGTTGGCTCCCAAAAATATACCAATACATGATATTTGTAGGAAATTTTCCTGGGAATAATTCTTTCTGAGACTGAAAGGCGCTACAAAATTTGTAGAAAAAGTTATTCACCTTAAACTGATCAAATGTCTGACGAACGGCTCAACATTGAATTTTTCCAGCAACACTGCTGCAGCATGCTGCTGTTGCAAACTCAACAACATGATGAGAAACAGTTTCGCGTAGAATTGAGCTTGAAAGCGTGATTTTTTGCTCATAGTATCTTCGGAGAAAATGCTTAGAATATCAATCCCTATATTTTGATAGTATTCGTTGTGTGATTTATACCCCTAAAAGTCAGAAATCAGCTTTCTAAACAACCCTACATAGTGAAAAACATTTTCGTGTAGGATTAAGCTTGAAGGTATGATATTTTGCTCACGTTATCTTCATTATCGGAGAGCTTGCTTAAAATATTAACTATCAAATTTTAATGTAGATTGATTACTCCCCCTAAAAGAGGGAAAAAAGCTTTCTAAACACCCACGTCGGATGACAATTTGGGTTCTGGTGCCAATTTAATAGATCATACCCTGGTATCTTTCAGAAAGGAGTTTGGTAGATACATAGCTACAATTTGCGCAGATACATGGCCAGCAGGTCACTACGAACCACCGTAAATGAAGTCTATTGGAAAATAGAAAAAGAGAGTATTGATCTTTGGACGGGATGTTGGTTGAGCGGGCATCAAGGTGGGCCGCTGAAAGATCCGAAACAACTGGAAAAGGGTAGGTTTCCGAAGATTTTCTTTAGCTCCCCGTGTTGATTGCAAACCGCTGTCTGTTGAAAATATAAACATCTTTGGCTCAAACTTAATTTTTTATTACTGATAATTCTGCTAACAAAGACACCACGCAGGGCTATTCGTATTACCCTCCGTCGCTAGCTAAAGACAAACCACCGGGGAGCCATTCTTTTTTATTTTTTTTAACTTCGGCACATGAAGCAATCGAGGGCTTGCAGTTTCGGGGAGCACACAAGCATTGGTCGCCACGACGAGATCGACAATGATATAATAATGGATAGCTTGACGGTAATCATCGCATACAACCACCTGCAATATTTTTTTCATATTTACTTTTGTAAAAATGAAGCGTTTGAAAAAACACGTGTCAGCAAGCGGGCTCCCGAGGGCTCACGAAGTCGGGAACACTCGGGCCTGTGCTAACCGAAGCTTCTGAAGGGCTGTTTTATTTAGAACACTGTGGGTTTTCGTTTTGTATAAGCACTGAAGGGCAATGAAAATACCCTCCGTGGTATCGCTTAAAACACACACGCAGTGGTGTGGTAGGTTTGGACATGCCTGGTTTCAAATGGAATTTGCTTGTTGACCGAGATCTACGTCACAATCCAAACACCTGCTTCTGTTTCCTTTTTTTCGCTACTAGAACAGACGAATGTCTTCTTCTTCCTCACTTGTGTATACCTCATTGGTTCATAGTGACCTGCTGGCCATGTATCTGCGCAAATTGTAGCTATGTATCTACCAAACTCCTTTCTGAAAGATACCAGGGTATGATCTATTAAATTGGCACCAGAACCCAAATTGTCATCCGACGTGGGTGTTTAGAAAGCTTATTTCCCTCTTTTAGGGGGAGTAATCAATCTACATTAAAACTTGATAGTTAATATTTTAAGCAAGCTCTCCGATAATGAAGATAACGTGAGCAAAATATCATACCTTCAAGCTTAATCCTACACGAAAATGTTTTTCACTATGTAAGGGTGTTTAGAAAGCTGATTTCTCACTTTTAGGGGTATAAATCACACAACGAATACTATCAAAATATAGGGATTGATATTCTAAGCATTTTCTCCGAAGATACTATGAGCAAAAAATCACGCTTTCAAGCTCAATTCTACGCGAAACTGTTTCTCATCATGTTGTTGAGTTTGCAACAGCAGCATGCTGCAGCAGTGTTGCTGGAAAAATTCAATGTTGAGCCGTTCGTCAGACATTCGATCAGTTTAAGGTGAATAACTTTTTCTACAAATTTTGTAGCGCCTTACAGTCTTAGAAAGAATTATTTCCAGGAAAATTTCCTACAAATATCATGTATTGGTATATTTATAGGAGCCAACTGGAAATTTCTAGAGGATAAGTTTTGAAAAAGTGGATTTTCCCATATAAAATCGTATGGAAACTTTAAAAATCGGGCGCAAATCAGGGGTTCCACCGATCGATCTGAAAAGTTACACAGTTGTTACAGGACCCATAAGGAACACGAAAAGTGCATGGGAGCGAAAAAATTACACCAACGCTTTTTTCCCATACAACTGTGTCCCAGTCTAATGTATACCTGGTACAACTCGTGATTCATGCGTCTGCGCCACACTCCGTCTTCCAGTTTACCGCCAAGTATCGACCGCAGAACTTTACGCTCAAAAACTCCGAGCACTCGTCGATCAGCTTCCTTCAGCGTCCATGCTTCATGTCCGTAAAGGGCCACCGGGAGTATCAGCGTCCTATACAGCGCTAGTTTTGTGCGAGTTTGCAAACTACGGGACCTTAGCTGGTTACGCAGTCCGTAGAAAGCCCTGTTCGCAGCTGCAACTCGTCGTTTCACTTCACGGCTCATATCGTTGTCACATGTCACAAGCGTACCAAGATAAACGAATTCGTCAACCACTTCAAATCGTTCCCCATCTATCTCCACCTCAGCACCAACACCACGGGGACTCCCACGCTCTCTGCCAGCTACCATGTACTTCGTTTTGGCAGAGTTAATGACAAGTCCCAATCTCGCTGCTTCTCTCTTAAAAGGTACGAAAGCCTCTTTCACGGCCTTACGGTTGATACCGATGATATCGACGTCGTCCGCAAAACCAAGAAGCATGTGAGATTTCGTGATGATCGTACCGTTTCTTTCGACGTTTGCTCTCCGTACTGCACCCTCAAGAGCGATGTTAAACAGTAGGTAGGAGAGCGCATCCCCCTGCTTCAGTCCATCGAACGTTACGAAAGCGGCTGATGTCTCGCCAGCTATCCGCACGCACGATTTTGATCCCTCCAGTGTCATACGACTCAGCTTTATTAGTTTCGTAGGGAAACCGTGTTCCAGCACGATCTGCCACAGCTCGTTTCTTTTCACTGAGTCGTATGCCGCCCTGAAGTCCACAAACAGGATACGGGAGAGCACTTTATATGCGGAGTTGAGCAACGTTATCCCTCGATAGTTGCTACAATCCAATCGATGGCCCTTCTTGTAGATAGGGCATATGAGGCCTTCCAACCAGTCGTTCGGCATTTGTTCTTCCTCCCAGATTCTTAGTATTATCTGGTGGACCGCATAGTACAGCCGCTCGCTTCCTGCTTTTAGAAGTTTGGCCGGGATACCGTCCTTCCCAGCGGCCTTGCCGTTTTCCAGCTCACTAATCGCCTTTTCACCTCCTCCTGTGTTGGTGGCCCCACAGCTTGTTCGTCACTCATAATCGTCATCCTGTTCCTGCTCTGCTCATCCGGCTCCTCACCGTTCAATAGCGCCTGAAAATGCTCCTTCCACCTGGCTGCAACCGTCGGTTTATCAGTAAGCAGGTTGCCGTCCTTGTCATTACACATGACCGGCACAGGGAAATTCCTGCTTCTGACTCTGTTGACAGTTCAATAGAATCTCCGCACGTCGTTTTCAACATAGCTGTCCTCTGCGCTGGCGAGCACCTGCTCCTCGTACTCGCGCTTCTTCCGACGGTGGGTTCTATTTTCGGCAGCTCTTGCCACCCTGTACCTCTCGCTGTTCTGACGCGTAGCCGCAGTGAGCATGCGGCTCCTGGCACGGTTCTTCTCATCTGTCGCTCTCTGGCACTCGGCATCGAACCAGCCGTTAGGCTGTCTACCACGCGTGGTACCTACCACCTCTCTCGCAGTCGTTTTGATGGCGCCGTGAATACTGCTCCACAGCCCATTTATGTCTTCCACTCCTTCCTCCTGCTGTTCTGCGATCCGTTGATCCAGCTCTCTGGCGTATTCTGCTGCCACGCTATCAGCTTTCAACCGCCGAATGTTGAAACGCATCGTCCTCTCTGTGCGAGATTTCAGCACGTTCGACAACCGTGCGCGGATCTTACAAACGACGAGATAATGGTCAGAGTCAATGTTTGGTCCCCGAAAAGACCTTACATCAGTAACATCCGAAAAGTGCCGACCGTCAATCAGTACATGATCGATCTGGGAGCAGGCTTCTCCATTTGGATGCCTCCAGGTGTGTTTCCGGATATTCAAACGTGGAAAATAGGAGCTACATATGGCCATTCCTCTGGCGACGGCAAAGTTTATCAGCCTCAGGCCGTTTTCATTGGTTGACGAGTGAAGGCTATGCCTTCCAATGACCGGACGGAAGAATTCCTCCCTCCCAACGTGTGCGTTTGCGTCTCCGATGACGACTTTTACGTCGTGTTTTTGGCATTCGTCATCGTCGCTCAAGCTTGTCATAGAACTCATCTTTGACTTCATCGGATTTGTCGTTTGTCGGCGCGTAGGTGTTGATTAAACTGTAGTTGAAGAATTTGCCCTCAATCCTCAACACGCATATACGGTCATCTACGGGCCTCCACCGGATGACTCTTGTTTTCTGATTTCCCAGCACTACGAAACCGACGCCCCGTTCCGCTGCTTTGCCGCCACTGTAGTAGATGTGGTACTTGAAAGAAGTGCGTGCAATAGGGTCTACTGCACGGAATTCCCTTTCTCCGGAATTTGGCCACCGAACCTCCTGAATCGCTGCGATTTCGACTCCCTGCCGCTGTAGTTCTCGAGCGAGCAAGTCAGCCCGCGCCGATTCATTGAGAGATCGGACGTTCCAAGTACCCAATTTCCAATCGTTTACCTTAATCTTTTTCCGTGTTCGTAGCCTAGGTCTTTGCCGATTGATCCGTTCCGTATTTCTAAGTTCGTTGTTCGTGGTTGATGAAAGGTTTCGGTATGCTACCTTACCAGGGTCGCGATACCTACATCCTGCTGATGGGGCTG
Organism: Wyeomyia smithii; assembly: GCF_029784165.1. NCBI lineage: Eukaryota > Metazoa > Arthropoda > Insecta > Diptera > Culicidae > Wyeomyia > Wyeomyia smithii. The sequence goes on from NC_073695.1 coordinate 176,265,653, forward strand.
CCATCTTAGGTGTAGCTGGCGGGATACAGCATTCCATAATTCAGCCAATAAATAATTAAATATCATAAATGTCATAAATGTCACAAAAAAAAAACAAAAATGTCATAAATTTCATGAATGTCATAAATGTCATAAATGTCATAAATGTCATAAATGTCATAAATGTCATAAATGTCATAAATGTCGTGAATGTCATAAGTGTCATAAATGCCATAAATATCATAAATGTTATGAATGTCATAAATGCCATGACTATTATAAATGTCATAAATGTCAAAATGGTAGAATTTTCAACAATGTCAAGAATGTCAAAAACGTCAAAAATGTCAAAAATGCCAAGGAGGTCACAAATGACAAAAATGTCGAAGATATCAAAAATGTCAAAAAGGTAGAAATGTCTAACATGTCAGAAATGTCCAAAATGTCAAAAACGTCGTACTACCTCATCGATTTACAGCCAAAGATTAAAGACAGATTTTGCATCAAGTCAAGAGGGCTTACTGTTCCTTAAACAACCGATGTTAGCACATTACAGATTTATGAAAATTCATCCGCCTCATGGTTCTCATTGCGATTAGGTTTTTCTTCATTCTCATTACGATATTCATTCGCTTCAAGCCGGTAAACATTTCCGTCCACCCCAACAATGTGCGGAAAATATCGAAGACGATGTTGCGAGAAAAAAAAACACTTTATTAATAGTATCATGTTCATCATCCCCGTTTCTACGACCCGGCGATGATATCCGCAGACGCTTCATCTGGCGTATGTTTACATAGTTACATAATACCCTGCATGCATTTGCCTTCCATCTCTAAACCACTTTTTGGAGATCATAATGATTCCACTCTTTGCTTTTGCCCGTAGAACAAGCATTGCTGAAAGGTCAAAATCTGTTGCCTGTCAGTGACAGATACTCTGGCGACGGAAAAAGGAAGAGAACTGATCTATCAGATTACCAAATATGATTGATGGTTTTCGGATGATAGTGAAGCGCGTGTCTGTGCCGAGTGCGAGTCCGAGTGACAGGCACACCCTCATTGACTGGAACCAATATCCAGGATCAATATTTGATGAAACAAATGGCTCATTGCCTAAGAGTGCCAAAAGTTACACCGTCATTAATTTAATGTTCGAGTAAATTTGATCAATCGATTGATGGGAGTTTTCGTTTTGTTTCATTTCAGGTTAGCTTTCGCCTCTGGTTACAGACGGATTTTGGTTCCAAACAAAGGTTTTTTAAAGCTGCAGTTGTAGGTAAAATATTTTGACCCAAAGTTGGTACAATGTTACTATGGAAGCCCACTATTTTTAACGCTGAAATGTGTACCTTCTGAAAAAGGGGACTTTGAGTTTGTCACCAAATTAGCAAACCATGTTCGTAGTTGTGAAACATTTTTTTTTCATTTCGTAGGTACATGCATTCTGTTGACTGAACAGAACTGAAGTTTTGACAAGCATTTATCGGCCACATTCAAAGTACTGAGCAAGGCTTAAATGGGGGAGAACTGGAGCAAGGCTCCAAACGACGCACAGTGCGTTGAATGTATGGGAACGCGGGACAAAAATCAAAACAGCCATTCTAGGTTTTTTTTTCAATTGGTGTGACACGAAAAATGTTTAGTACTGATGAGAGCTAATATTTGCATAATTGGCGAATGTCAAATACGTAATACTTAATAAAATGATAATTTTCCAAGAATATTATCCATTATGAGATAAAAGGCTTGAAAAGCATATTCAAATAATTTATAGGCGATGAAAAAGTGACCTAAACGCCATCACAATTAGTTTTTATTATTATTTTCATTTAATACCCTTTTGATTAGGTAGGTTTACTGTAGCAAAACATTTAGACATCAATATTCCAGGAATCTTTTATGCGTTTTACACATAAATTACGTGTTATACATAAAAATAAGGGACATATGTACGATAAACTACTCATTCTTGGTTCCAGAGGTATCATTCGAAAACGTGAATTCCTGTTGAAAGAGCGAACTTGAGCAATGGGAATCACTTCCAAAGTTTGAAGGATATCCCAAATAAGGGGAAAAAGTGAAATTCAGAGAGGTACTTTGTGGTACTTTTTTTGACGATCGATTTTAAATCGAAAGTGTAATTTTTCTTCAAGCATAAAGGAGCATGATCAAGAAGCCTTTAACTTCCAAATGCGCTATGTTGTGTCTCAATAGTAACATGTAAAACGTAGTACTTACATGCCTCTACCGTTGCCATATTGGTTTTAACTTGAAAAGATATAAAGTATATTAAAAAATTAATTTGACAATTATGAGAATTTTTCAAAAATAACGTATCTTTTGAATAGTTGAAACCACTTCTCAGTAGATGCGTTTCATAATCGAATGGGTGAACTTACGAGGTTAATAATATCATTACAGTTCGTCTCAAACATGTATAAAACATATCAGCATATAGAATTGGTTCAATAAGAAATCAACTTTTTTGATTTTTGTCTATGGAACGTTGCACTGTGCGACGCATGCTTAACCCTCTCTTTACAGCAAACCACTACATCTTGAAACAAAATCGGTTGTAGTGTATTTTGTTTTTTAATGGACTGTTAGAAAGTTTTACCCCTCGAAAGTTTTTGTATGGAACTGTACCTATTCCTTGAAGTGGTAGAGCAGTTATCTGTGCTAAGTGAATGGTCGGAAAACTTGCAATCAGTGCTGTCGAATCTCGAGAAAATTCTGTTGCGCAAATTGTTGCCACCTATACACACCAACACTGGCAAGTGGAAATAATCGCTTCAATTTAGCACAACACGTCTCCACTGGTCGCCTCATACACACGCATTCCGCAACATGTGCTGAACATCATTCGGTTCGTACAAGTTAATTGAAATGCTAAAATCTCTTAAATGCTTGTGGCTTTCCGGCGCCGTACCAGTCACTGGGGAAGGGTCGATTCGGGGAAAGTTTCGCAGCCACTCGAAATTATTGAAAATTTGTCGGTCTCCTTACTTCAGAAGGGATAATGCTATTCAGCAAGAAGCAGGGAAATGTTTCATGATGAGTTTTTACGAAAATATCAAACGCCAAATTCTATTCCCCTGTGCCCAACCAAGTCGTAACACCGCGTACCCTGCCACTTCATGAAGGAGAAAAAAACTTTTATGGATTAGAAGCTTATATACTGCCCAGTGAAAATGTTTAGGAGAAGTTGAAACTTTCCATATTTTTCACTTTTGAGATTTTCGCTCTACCCCAGACAGAAGGGAACTTTAAATATAAAACAAACACTCAAGAGCTCTAAAGGATAATCTGGCATTGTTTACCGTCTCCATAATTTGACGAAAAATAATTAAGCCCTGTTTGCTTGATTCTGTTGATCTTCTTGTTTTCGTTTATCCTGTCGTAATATAGCTTCCGAGCTGAGGGATAGCATTTTTCATGCAAAGCACAGAAAAGAATACGATGCCGAATGGCAAATCAAAAAAGCAAATGACGAGTGATATCGCAAGAAGTTTTTTTTCTGCGAAATATTTATTCATTTTGATACAGAGCTTGGTTATCTTGATTGATGAGGGTTGGAAAATTAGTTTGCATAAGGAAAATTTTAGCAGGTAGATTTCATCATTAGAACTGGAAAGAACAAAAAAGTTGGTTTATGTTTTTGCATTAAAAACCAATTTCAACTCAGAACTGCGTCTTTCCTAACTATATTGAGGTATATTCTGCGGAAAGTTTAAAATCATCCATGGGCCAGAAAGGATGATAAAATTCCAAGTGCACTAAGATCGTTTTTTACGCGGGGGATACGTTCGAAATTTGTATGGGTCCGCGTAAAAAATGACTTTTTTGAGTTGCAAATATTACAAAGAAAACCGTCCTAAAACGTTAAAGCCTCGTTTGAATATGACAGTGGCCAATCTGGAGACCAAAATTCAATATTTTAAATTTTGAGTATTTAAACCAAAAATTGTGAAATTTTTGAAAACTGATATATAATCATTCGGAAAACGTGATTGAAATGAGGTTGATATCTTGTACCGTTTTTGAGTAATGGAGGAAAGCAATCCGCGTAAAAAGCGACCTTACTGTATATGGTCATTGGCTAGCGATGCTATACACTGAATACACTAAACTCACGCATTGCAACACACGCTGTCGAAATATTTTTATCTATGGTATTCTAAAATCTTCTGCAAGCTCCTATAGCCAGGCTTGTCGTTTCTCCTCAGAAAATTACAAGCGTATAGATGAATATCTTTCACTGCGAAAACAACTGATCTCACAATGGTGGGCAAAGCGACGCTCTTACTTGAAGTAGCGAATCGTTTGCATCTGACGAGCTTGCGAAAAAACACCGCGGTGAAATTTATAATATCTCTCCAGAGAGTTAGCTTTCTCATACAACAGGACATTTCGCACAATGTCTACACAACAAAGCTCTCTGCAGTGCTGTGTGTCTCTTAAGCATATATCAAATTGGGGCAGTATCTAGGTAGGAAAGTAGATTGCGTTGTTTGCTTTGCATTTCAAAACTGAAAAAAAATCTAGCTGCCCGTCATTCATGTTCGCTCTTCCAATGCTTTCGAATTTGTCTCAGCAGTGAGCTCCGTGGTGATTTCTGTGTATTCTCACCAGAGTAATTCACCACTCTTGTTTCGCAGCAAATGTATTAGTTTTTCTGCGAGTAGCATAAAACACAGCACATAACAGGAGAAAGAAGTGTGGAGCGAAAACTGCTAGACGCAACGCTTATGCTGGGCAAGAAGTGAGAGGTGAATGTTCACCCTGCTCATTCTGCATATCGAGGAGAATAATCGTTTGCCGTCTTGAAGTCTATATTCAGATGATGAGTCTGCGAGTTTACTTTTCTGAATTGCTCAAGGATTTGACGCAAGGTGAACATTTGGTCCTTGGTAAATCGCCCTTTCCGGAAACCGCACTGGTACTCTCCAACAAAGGTTTTCTGCAACCGTTTCAGCATATGCAACAAGATGCTGGAGGGAATCTTGTTAGCAGAATTCAGGAATGTTATGCCTTGATAATTACTGCAATCGAGTCGGTGGACCTTTTTATAGAATGGGCAACTGAGTACATCCAACCAGTCCACTGGTAGTTTGTTTTCGGCCCAAATTTTCAAGATGAGCCTGCTGCTTGCACGCAACAGCTGCTCACTCCTGGTTTTAACAAGTTAAGCTTGGAGGCCGTCCTTTCCAGCTACTTTGTGGTTTTTTGGCTGTTTACAAGCTTCCCCGACCTCATCCAAGCTTAGCGGATCCACAGTATGTTCTTTTTCTTCTGCTTATGCAAAACTAGAGCCGAGGCAACTCTTGATGTTCTGTTTGTTTGGCACAGACTTCGCAACCGACTGTTAAAAGTACAGAAGAATTGCGGGTTTGATAATGTCTCTTTTCGACCACTCTAGCTTCTAGACAACTTTTCTTTATCTGGCGTGTCACGCGATTTGTTGCTACCATCGTGCAAGTACGGACACGATATTTCTTGTCCTGCGCTCATGCCCAACACCTCTCGCGCTGTATCGCTGACCGTATCGTGGATGTGTTCAGGTTTCCAACCGATTCGGTAGTCCGCTAATCAACTTTTCAAGTGTTGTCAGCAGCAACTCCATCAGCTGAAAACCTCTGGATATTCAACCGCATCCTCTCCGTTTTTCTCGACTTGTATACGTTGGCCAGCCGAGCGCGAATCGTTCCCACCACAACATGGTGGTTGGAATCAACGTTTTGGGCCTCGGAAGGAACGCACATCGATGACGTTTGAGAAATGGCGACCGTCAACCCGAATATCGATCTAAAGCAGACTGCGCAATTAGAATGTAACCATGTTTGTTTCAGGATATCTTTTCGGCCTCTGGCTGCGGCGAAGTTCACTCACCTCAGGCCATTTTCAATACGGGTGGCTACCAATAATAAGACGGGAGAATTGCTTCCGTTCTTCCTGTGCGTTTGCGTCTCCGAAGACGATATTCATATCATGTTTTGGGCACTCTCCATATGTTTTATCGAGGAGCTCATGTTACTCTTCTTTGCGTCATAGCATTTATCGTTTACCAGTGCCTATCGACCCTCGACTCTCATAAACGCATAAAGGGACCCTGATGGGCCTCCAATCAACGCCTCGTTCACCTCTGTCTGTAGTAGGTGTTGCCTTCGAGTGCCGGTTCTAGTAAAATATAACGTTCCAGGTATCGAGTTTCCAATCATTGCCACTTTTAGGTCGCCTGAACCTGAAAAAAGAACTTAGGGTGCAGAGATAAAGCTAGGAGAGTGATACTGGGATAGTTGCACTCCCCAGACAGCTACTTGGTCTCCTCGGGACCTATTAAAACTCCTCCAGTCTCTCGCCCTGATCTTCCTAGGACGAGTGTTAAGTGTTACGTTGGGGAGTGACTTTTGTGCGTGGTGCACCCTCTTACCATCTAGTTGAATACCTGGAGAGTGGCAATTAGCTATCACTGGCGTGTTGGTGGTTGTCCTGCCACATACATTGCAGCTCCAGAAAAATTTGAGAGGCGACTGCACTGACCGCGTTCAAGATGTCCGGGTCATCGCACATCTTCTGAACTAGGTTGTCCGCAGTAGTGCATAGTCCGCTTACTACCATCATGTCGTTCCTCGCAGGTAGTCTCTTCCATATCCACGCGCTCGGGACACAAGAAATATTCGAACCTGCGAAAATATTACCTGAAGCAACCGTGCCGTGACAGGATCTGTGTCAGGTGTTCAGTTCGCCATTGTGCCTTTTGACCCAACCGGGTGCATCCGAAATAAGTTGGTTCGTGGCATTGGACTATTCGTTGGTTGAAGCATTCTCTGTCTTCGTTGATGGTGATGCTGATAGGCATCATGTCGAGCAGAACATGGACTGCATTGTATGACACTACACGATACGCACTCGCAACTCTTAGACACATGAGCCTGTTGGTACTTTTCATTTTATCACGATAGCTGTTAGTACCTAGAGCTGGCCTAAGTTAGGACCACACTGGCCTAGGTATGGACGAAACCACGCTGCCAAGATATTTTTGCTTACCATCATACACCGCTGAACTATTCGACGTCTTACGATGCAATAGCCGAGAAGATCTCCTTACAGGCTTAGTCGACGTGACTTCCACACGTGAGCTTATCGTCAACCATAACCCCTGAGGGTTTCAAAGATCACTTTGAGTTAACGCTGCAGTCTGCGACTCTGACTACCGCCTGTTGCTCCGATTTACGGTTGTTCACAAACATGACCGCCGTCACATGGTGCGCTAGTTCCAGTTTCCTGGGGTGCATCCAGTCTTCGACCTTGCGTATACAGTGCGTAACCGTCAACTCGACCTCTTCGATCGACTCGCCGTAGACCTCCATCGTTATATTGACGATGTAGGAGTTACTGCAGGGACTTTGAGTTTCAACACACCGTGGGAATAGTTTTCCAGAATCTTGTATGTACAAAGACTCCGATGAAGCATGGATGCTTCTGAATGCAAGCGCTATGGAGTCCCAGGTGGCCGTATTGAACGTATTTTTAACGTCGAGCGTGACGACTGCGCAATAGCGAATGCCTCTCTTATGCTAGAGTTCTATTTAAGCTGTCTTGGGGACGGACAGAATAGCATTCAGCGTGGACTTATTCTTCTGGAAGACGTCTTGGATGTAGCTGGCGAGATACCTCATTTCATAGCTCGGCCGGCCGCTCTGGACCAGTCCCTGTTTGAGCCACCAATGACATAAGGAACAGACGCTCAGACAAACTGTCCTCCAAGGTGAACCGCTCCCTCAGCATACGTCCAAATTCTCACCGGTTCTTTCCTTGTTATCTCCATGAGGACGTAGAAATAGGAATTGCCTAGTAGTATGCTTTGGACTACATTGGGGGCTTTTCCTGGCAACTAGTACGGGTTGTATTGCTTGTACTCTCTGCCCCGCCGTTTACCAACCCATTGATGTCTTTTTAGTGGATAACACCTATAGTTTTGTGATAATGAAGCAGAGCTAAGCCCAAACCGAAACAGCAAAATAATGAAAACAATCCGACCGACATTGACGTTCTGCCTTTCTCCTAGAAAGGTATAGCAATCACTGAAAAAACTAAATGTATTAAAGTGCTCCAGAGGGCCTAATGTCGTATATCACTCGACTTAGTTCGACGAGCTGAGCATTTTCTGTATGTATTTGTGTGTATGTATGTATGTGTGTGTGTGTGTGTGTGTATGTGCCACTGTTTTTCTCACTCACTTTTCTCAGAGATGGCTGGACCGATTTCCGTGAAATTAATTGCAAATGAAAGGTGTAGTTACCCCATAGGTTGCTATTTATTTGGATTGTAATCGGATTTTTGGTTTAGAGGTTATGTATCAAAATGTAAAAATCAAGAATCATCAATATCTCAGAAACTACACAACCGATTTTAACAAAACTGATGTCAAATGAACGGGCTATCTCCAGAACTCTTAACTTATAAATTTCATGAAGAATAAACATATAGTTCAAAAGTTATGTAAAGAAATGTTTTTCACTTTTCTCAGAGATGGCTGGACCAATTTTCACAAAACCAGTGTCGAACGAAAGGCCTAGTTGTCCCATAGGTTGCTATTGAGTTTGATTGTAATCGGTTTGTAATTTTGTCCGTTATTTATAAAAATGTCAAATCACGTTATAAAAGCAAAGCATATATCAAAAACTGCTTAAACTCACTTACTTTCCTCAGAAATGGCTAGACCGGTTTTCACTAAATTAGTTGAAAATGGAAGTTCTATTGGCCTCATAACACCCTTTTTAACTTCATTGTTATCGGATTTTTATTTTAGGCACCATGTATCAATATGTGAAAATCACGATATTTCATTATCTTAGAAACTACACAACCGATTTGAACAATATTAATATCAGATGAACAGGCTAGTTAAGGGTTAACTGATGAATTATGATTGAACACGTGGTTTCAAAGCTTGACTGCCCTATACGTTCCCTTTTCATTTGATTATAATCGAACTTAAGCAACCTTTATGTATTAAATTGTCAAAACAACGGAAGTCTATTATCTCAAGTATTACACGACTTATTTGAACATAAGTAGTGTCATACAAACGAGTCATCTCTCGAACTTACAAATAACAAACTTCATAACAATTTGATATGTGGTTCAAAAGTTTTGGAAAGAGAAGAAATTCAAAACTATACCTGCTTTGATCAATATATATGGCCTCAACATGATTTCATTGTGGTATCGTACTATTTGAACGTTCCCGGTATCGCTCGTGATTGTTCGAAATTAAGAGTCATTTCTTTTATTTCGCTATTTCTTAAGCACTACATTACGTCAAATTTCATATTTTATACTTCAATTACAACATCAATATTTTAGAACCCAAAGAGTGAATATACCTTCATTGGATTTAAGCAGTCATATAAATTTAATTTTTACAAATAATAAGTTTAAATGTGAAAGGCTGAGTTTGACCGCTAGGTGGATTAATTTAGGTTTTGTATCAGGTTTGACGTTTTCGTATCTTCGATGTTAAACTCTGTCAAATGTACAGCGAGGGATAGGAAAATGCATTGTCTCGGTTATCCCAATTTGCCGTTTAGTATCCAGTGTTCCCAGCGACTAGAATTTGCGCGGCGTTGATTTATATCTCCATAGATATAAACTTTAGCCGCAAGGGTATGTTGTGAAAAGTTGTTTAACGGTTAATATGTATAATTTTCTCAGTCCGTCAAAATGAAAAGATCCTTGCTATAATTTGGTTAGGGAGCTTCAATCAAATTTTGGAAAATCTAGTTTTTAAAGCGAAATTCAACATATTTTCTCGTGTCATTTCGTTGTCAAAAATTAGGTAGCCCAGAAATCTCATGGATATCGGTATAAATAGAATTTTCCGATGCTCCAGGGGTTGATCAATCATGTCGTTGTCATGAGTTACTTCAGCGCAAGGCCAAACCGAAGACAATATATATGCGAAATGGGTCCTTCAGCGTTCAAATTTATGACTGCGTACTAACTAATGATGTCCTACACGGGAACCGGCGTTGGTGGAGGAAAAATCTTCGAATTTATTTGCCTTCCATAAGCAAACGCAAAACCGCCTCCAGCAAGTTTTGCTTCGTTGCGAAAGTAAATGTAGCAAGGAATGCAAACATGCGGTGTAATTCCTGTCGCTATGGATTTTGGCCCTAGGTTATATATGTATTTACTGCACAGGTACCATCGTTTAAAGCCGGTGTTGTGCGCCAAATTTGCTAAAACATATTCTTGACGGTATTGAAAACTGGAAGCAAAATTGTAGATAGAAGCTTTATTGGAAATTTTGTGGGAATATTTATTTTGGCCGTTTCCCATTAGTATTGCAATATTTTTACCTTTACTTAGAAAACCTTTTTGGAAAGCAATTGTTATGAACCATTCTTTGAAATTTAGCTTTAAAAGTCTCAATACTATGAAAAAAATAATAACACTCTTGCAAAGCCAAATTTAAAATCGGTTTGAGATGTTTGAGAACTTTGAAGTTCAAACGGTTGAATGCTCAAAACGTATAAGAAACAGTATCAAACGAAGAGACCTTCGGCTACCAGCATGGAAGAGTGGGCTTGAAAGTTGTTTTTCAAAATAGACGACGAATCACACATAATTAAAAAAATTACTAGCATCAAAGTTTTACATTATTGACATCGTCTCAAAAATTCAAAAACTACTAAAAACTGTTGTTAATGAACTTGTGCAAAACCATATGAAGCCTGTCAAGAAAAAAGTTCGAAAACATACACACTGTTTGTACGTTTATCTATTTCTTGAAATATGAATTAGAAGAATCAATTCAATTCAAAGTGATTTAATAGAAATATCGAAATTAATTTTGTTATTAATTTTTGAATTTCTATTTATAAACATGAATTTGCACTAATTTGAAATGTGTTACTATTTTCTGAGACGACCTTTTTCTAATTGCTATACATCAAGATTATTTCGAAAAGCACACATCAAGGTCAGTGCTACTGACTCAGTGGCGTGCATTCACAATTTAGTATAAGTAAGATCAAGTGTAGGTTAATGATATTTAGGAAAGCGAAACGAAACTCACATAAGGCAAAATAGAATTTATAGAGTCATAAAGTTACAAGGTAAATAATAATTACTTTTTACGACCACACAATTGAAAATCCTCGATTTTTTACTATATAACTAATTACACCTTCTGAGGGAAATGTGAGCTCTATAAATGTGATGAAACTCTCTTGCAGTGTACATCCAGAACAACATAAAATCTTAGCGATTGTTGGAATGATGAGTGCATGCAGACTGCATTTTTTATTTGTTTGTCGAAATATTCTGAACGAAACCGAAGAACGTATGAAAAATATGCTTCGTAATTGAATTAATTGAAGCGACGTGAATGATCACTTCCCACGTTACGCAATAGGTGCGATCCAGCACCGCGGGGTGGTAAATCCAGTTTGGCCGAATGGAATGCGGTCAGTTATGAAATCCATTTCGTAAATCCACACAATTAAAAGCGGAAATTGAATAATGCAGGAGGAAATATGATGGGAAACGGTATCCGATTATCACCTACCCGCGACGAGCGTCTGTTTTTAATATAGGATTATTTTGTGAGCTTGAGGTATTTTTTTTTTGCTAGATGAGGCTCAATTATCTTATAATTAGGATATTATTCAAATTGTTCACTAGTGCATGTTCGAAATCGATTGCTTAATCCTGTTTAAGAGCACTAGTATGGCAATTATCAGCAGATATACGGATAACAATTTCTCGATATTGACTCTAAGTTTCAGCAAAGCAGCGGAAACAAAGTGGTTTGCTAATCTAGGAGTGTTTTACGGTTTTAAAATTTTTATGCGAAAATTTCATTTATTATATTTCGTTATATATTTTCCACATTTATTTTACAATGAATTCTATGAAAGTGTACCTTCCTCTTTAATGGTTTAAAAAGGGTTACCGAAGCATTTCGCTACATGCATTATTAAACCTTAATTCTGAATTATGCTTCGTCGCCCTACCCACGCTATAAAATATTTTAATTTCACCGCAACGCGTGAAAGCCCGAAGACTAAGTCCTGAAAAAGGTAAGTCGAAAAAGCTCCCCTTTAATGGCCTGTCACCGGTTTCAGTTATGACATTTTTCATCTGTCATATATTTTTTTTATAAGGGTTCGTCTACCTGGGCAACGCTTCCGCTGTAAGTACCCTTAAGTCGTTTTGCGGGAGTTCCGGGTTACGGTCTATGGGATATTTTTTTGTTAGGCTCAGCCACACCCACATCGTTGTGCCACCTTGCAGAAGGCCAGATTGGAGTGGTTTTACTTCACACTCCGCTAGATCTTCCAGCCGCAATCACAAAACGTTTCAAGAGAGCCACTTCATTTTTGCCTTCATCTTGGTTTCGGCTTTAGCTGTAGGGGATTCTCTTTCATCCAGTTATGCATTGCTCGAAATGCTGCCGGATAGCGTAAAAACACATAATTCGCAACATACCATTAAACGATGTTTGCTCTATTAAGAAGTGAATGTCGGTGTAGCATTTGCTTTTTTGACGCCATCCAAACTGGCGTTCGAGATGCTATAAGGCCCATGCAACGCTTTACCAACCAGTTGTAACATTTATGTGGTCCAATGAAGGTAGTAGCTGTGGTTATGAAAACCGTTCTCTAAACAATGTAAAATGTTGGTTTCTATAGCAGTCGTTTGAGGGTTCAGGGTGTTATATGCCCAAAGCGAATATTTAGCTGTCTGTGGTTTGCCTAAAACTCAAAGTGACTTTCTTCCTTTAAAGCTACGTTATGGTTGACACGGCTCGGTTGTTTATAAAAATTTAATCATTAAAATAGACGATACCTGTCCATTACTCTTGCTCTTGATTGGTAACTTTCTCATACATTCATTGGAAATCCTATGCAGTTTTGAATTTTTTTCTACATGGTGAAGGTGCTGCAACGCATTATGCTTTTTTATAGCGAATTTATTTATCTCTATACTATCTGGCATATCTTCTTTGGCATCGTAAATCGCAATATCGTTCCTCTATTCCGGCGTAGGTCCCAGTGGAATAAAGAAATTCGCTAATAGTTTGTTCACCAACTCAATTCACTACTTCTTGAATGGAAAAACTGTCAAAAGTCATGCGTGCATAGTTATGGACGCTTAGTGTAAAATTAGGGAAATGAAAAGAAATAGTCAAAACTGAGTTTTTGTCTGATTTCGGCACATGCTTATAGCTTTGTTACTTTTCGAATTGTTTTGCTCTTTTTGATTGGGTTTACCAACTTGTAAATAGAAGTTTGCTAGTGAAAGGAAGGCATCATAGGAAGAAGTGTCTTATTGCATAAAACAACGCGTTTCAATTAGTGCAAAATGTTATTTAATATCCATGAATCATTGAAAATAACAATTTCGTGAAACATAATCTATATCTCATACAGCCACTGTAAACCAAACTCGAATAACTGTATCAAAACAAATTAATGTTTGACGTTTATGCTTTGTTTTTCATGAAACGGTGAAACACATTCTCGAGATGTACTGCCGAAGTAAAAAAAACATAAAAAAAGGTTCTGAGTCCAAGGCCACCATGATGCAGTTAAACTGCTAGTTATTATATCGCGTGACTATTGAATGCTATTACTATTGCATTTAAAAATCATACTAGGCACAATTATGATAACGTGCGCCGAGGCTTTGATAGACTGGCCGCAATGAGATTGAAAAAATCAGAATGGTTGTGTGCAGTAGCAGTGAAACGACTTTAGACTGTTTGTTGTATTACTTGCATTTTTGAATTTAGGAGTAAAAAGCTCGAAGCCCACTCTCACTCTCTTTTTCAATCATTTTCAGAATCACAGACCATATTTCAGTATGAGTTGAGAACACGTTCAAGGAATTGGTGTTTTGTACTCTCAGGTTCGAATATTTTTTCGAATCAACTGTCATGAATAAACAATGCTTGCGACCAGTGTTGAAAACCAGAAATATGGTTAGAAATGAAAGTAACGAACCAGTAGCTTTCATAATCAGAGCAACTAGCAGAAAATGATGAAACATGTCACAGGGTAGAGAAGATACAAAAACTAATTTATGTTAAACTAAATATAGTGCTAACAAGGAGAAATTATAAAAAATATTCTACGACAAAACAATTCAAATTTACACAAAATGCTAATACTCAAAAAACACCAGCAGCATTGCAGTTTTTCCTTGATTGTACACGAATAGAAATCGTGTACCGCTGCAATAATAGACTAGCCGCGTTCTGCTCCACCTGTACTGTACGGTACTGTTGCCTTTAGCAGACCGTTCTCTTTCAAGACATCAGATTTTACTACGTTCTAACTGCAGGTCAACACTAAGAAAAAGGGCTGTTTCAAACTCGAAAAACTTTTAACTTCGAGACATCATATTAGTTTATGGAAGCGAACATTAATTGGCCTGTTAGGACGAGGAGACTCGGTTATTTTTCATACTGATATAGAGAATGTCACAATAAATGGTTGGTGTCTATTTGTGTCGTCTGTACTAGGCATGCTTTGTCAAGAGTTCAGTTTAGGTGAAGAAAATTTGTTTATTATTGGCAAAGATTTTGGCACATTTTTAAACAGGAAAACATAAAACAATCGCTCAGGGCTAAATCTGGCGAATACGGAAAGTGGATAAGCTGCTTGCAGCGCAATTTCTTCGAATTATCAGTCGTATCGCGAGTAGAATGAGCGAGAGCTTTGTCTTGGTGTAAAAGCACTTTTTTTCGCCGTATGCGACTGCTTCACCTCATTTTCAACGTGCAATTGATCCAATAATGTTTAATAACATTGTTTATGGATTGTTTTACCATACTCGATGTAGTCGATAAATAGAATGCCTTTCGAATCGCAAAAAAATACTGGCTAACACTTTACCGGCTGATTGTTATGATTTTTGGTGCTTCGGACGACTCTAACCTGGCACTAGCCGTTGATCTATGTTTCATTCGTTGTCGTGAATCGACGCAAAAATTGCTTCATGAAGCGCGTAATCAATGCTGGATTTCCAGTGTTTTTTTTTTTTCAATCAACGTTTATTTGACACGGCACAATACAAGTTAATGTTATTGGGGCGTCATGATGTTCTTCAAACAGCCAAAAACAATGAGCAGCTTATTTGTTATGTTCTGCTGAACCAAGACACGAACTGGAAAATGGACTTTCTCGGGCCTCTAGTTGCTGGTATCGTGTGGGGTCTAGTTGCTGGTTCTGGATCGGGGGTCCAAACGTGTACTTGCGGTTAAGTTGGATGTAGACGGAAAGCAGTGGGGCTAGACTGGTGCATGGATGGATTTAAGGAAAATGTATATGGAGGACATGTAGGGAAGGTCAAGGCTCGCCAAGACATCACGAACAGGAACAGCCAGCTGTCTACCCTCGGCCTGCAGGGAAGCTATTAATTTAGACCTGGCGCCACGGTGTTCAGGGCAAGACCAAACCACATGATCTATGTCGTGATAACCTTCACCACAGGCACAGATACCACCTTCCCCGAGCCCAATACGATGGAGATGCGCGTCAAATCCATAGTGATTGGACATGAGCCGAGACATCATGCAAATGAAGTCTCGACCTACATCCAATCCCTTGAACCACGGGTTCGTCGATACCTTGGGGATAATGGAATGTAACCACCTTCCCAGTTCCCCCTTTGGTCCAAGAATTTTGCAACTGATGATCGTATTCTGACTTATAATTGCGAAAAATTCATTAAAGGCAATTGGTCTTTCATAAATCTCACCGCTTGCTGCACCCACCTTAGCCAAAAAGTCCGCTTTCTCATTGCCCGGTATCGAGCAGTGAGAAGGGACCCACGCTAAGGTAATCTGAAACGGTTTTTCGGATAAAGCACTTAGATGTTTCCGTATTTTCCCCAGGAAATACGGAGGGTGCTTAACATCTTTCATCGATCGGAGAGCCTCAATGGAACTGAGACTGTCCGTAAAGATGAAATAATGGTCCGTGGGCATTTTTTCGATAATCTCTAGGGTGTACTGAATTGCAGCCAATTCTGCGATGTAAACAGAAGCAGGATTAACGAGCTTATGGGAGACGGTTAAATTGTTATTGAAGATACCGAAGCCAGTGGACCCATCGAGAAGTGATCCGTCAGTGTAGAACATATTGTCGCAGTTGATGTTTCGATATTTATTGGAAAAAAAATTTGGGGATCGGCTGCACGCGTAAATGATCCGGAATTCCACGAGTTTCTTCTACCATGGATGTATCAAAAAACACAGTAGAATCAGAAGTATTTGATAAGTCGACACGATTTGGAATATTCGAAAAAGGGTTAATATTTTGTGACATGTGACTGAAATACAATGTCATAAAACGGGTTTGAGTATTAAGTTCGATTAACCTTTCAAAATTTTCAATCACAGGACGGTTCAAGACCTCACATTTGATAAGAATACGAGAAGACAGGCTCCAGAAGCGGTTTTTCAAAGGTAGAACACCAGCTAAGACCTCCAAACTCATCGTATGGGTCGATTGCACGCAACCTAAGGCGATACGCAAACAACGATATTGTATTCGCTCCAGTTTGATCAAATGTGTGTTTGCTGCGGAGCGGAAGCAGAAACATCCGTACTCAATTACAGACAATATCGTTGTTTGATAAAGCCTTATAAGGTCTCCCGGGTGTGCTCCCCACCATGATCCGGTTATTGTACGAAGAAAATTAACTCTTTGTTGACATTTTTTCATCAGATACCTAATATGACAACCCCATGTGCCTTTAGAGTCGAACCAGACACCAAGATACTTGTGTACCAAAACCTGAGAAATAGTTTTACCCATTATTTGTAGCTGGAGCTGAGCAGGTTCATGCTTCCTAGAAAAAACTACTATCTCAGTCTTCTCCGGAGAGAATTCGATACCTAGCTGTAAAGCCCAAGCAGCGAATTGTCCAAGGTATCTTGCAATGGTCCTTGCAAATCGGCAGCTTTGGCTCCTGTAACAGAGACCACGCTGTCGTCTGCAAGTTGTCTTATCGTGCATGAATTTGCCAGACCTTCTTCGATGTCATTTACATAAAAGTTGTAAAGAAGGGGGCTTAAACATGAGCCCTGGGGAAGACCCATGTAGCTAATGCGAAAAGTTGCCAATTCGCCGTGCGTAAAATGCATGTGCTTTTCGGACAACAAATTGTGCAAAAAATTGTTCAAAATTGGAGAAAATCCTTGTCGGTGAAGTTTACCCGAAAGAATGTCAATTGAAACGGAATCAAAAGCCCCCTTAATGTCCAAGAACGCAGACGCCATTTGTTCTATGCGAGCCTACGCCAGCTGAATATCTGTTGAAAGCAACACAAGACAATCATTCGTCCCTTTGGCACGGCGGAAGCCAAACTGAGTATCTGATAGCAGACCATTTGATTCGACCCAGTGGTCTAAGCGACGGAGTATCATTTTTTCCATCAATTTCCGGATACAGGATAGCATTGCAATCGGCCTATAGGAGTTGTGATCAGAGGCTGGTTTCCCTGGTTGTAGGATGGCGATCACCTTCACTTGCCTCCAATCCTGCGGTACAATGTTTTGCTCCAGGAACTTATTGAACAAGTTCAACAAGCGCCTCTTGGCATTGCCGGGTAGATTCTTCAACAAGTTGAATTTGATTCTATCTAACCCAGGCGCGTTATTGTTACAGGACAGGAGGGCAACTGAAAATTCTGCCATCGTAAAAGGTGATTCTATCGCGTCGTGGCCCGGAGACGCATCGCGAACAATGTTTTGCTCAGGAACAGAGTCCGGACATACTTTCCTGGCAAAATCAAACATCCACCTACTTGAAGACTCCTCGCTTTCGTTGACCGTTACGCGATTCCGCATTCTTCGGGCTGTTTTCCAAAGAGTGCTCATTGATGTCTCCCTCGACGTCTCGTTCACGAACCGACGCCAATATCCGCGTTTCTTTGCTTTAGCCAAGCTTTTAAACTTGGTATCAAGCTCCGAATAACGTTTAAAGTCGTCGGCACTGTCAGTATCCCGGAAGGTCAGATACGCGTCGAATCTTTGCGTGTAGACATCGGAGCACTCTTTGTCCCACCACGGAGTGGAAGGCCGTTCTTTGATCGTCACGCCGGGATATTTTTTCGTTTGGGCTTGCAACGCGGCGTCGAGAATCAAGCCCGCGAGGAGGTTGTATTCTTCAAGTGGTGGATGATGTTGAATCGACTCGACAGCTTCTGAAACCATTTCCTCGTATAACTTCCAATCGACATTCCGTGTGAGGTCATACGGAATGTCAATTGGTCGCATGCGAGTTGTCACGTTTGTAACTGAAATAAGAATAGGCAGATGGTCGCTACCGTGAGGATCGAGGATTACCTTCCATGTGCAATCCAACCGTAGCGACGTCGAACATAAGGATAGATCCAAAGCGCTTGGGCGCGCTGGAGGTTTCGGGATACGTGTCATTTCACCGTTGTTCAAAATAGTCATGTCGAAGTCATCGCAAAGGTTATAGATTAAAGAGGAGCGGTTATCATTGTAAGGGGAGCCCCAAGCCACACCATGAGAGCTGAAGTCTCCCAAAATCAAACGTGGCGAGGGAAGAAGTTCTTTTAAATCAAAGAGCAGTCGTTGCCCAACCTGTGCTCTGGGAGGAATATATATTGAGGCAATACAAAGCACTTTACCTTGTATTGTCATTTGACATGCGACAACTTCGATGCCTGGAATCGAGGGGAGGTTAATACGATAGAAAGAATAGCACTTTTTAATCCCTAAAAGTACGAAGTTTAATCCCTAGAAGGCGAATAATATTAAAATCATGGAAGTTAAGATCAGTATTCGAAGTAAGCCAAGTTTCACAAAGGGAAAATGCATCGCATTTGTTTTTATTTATCAAAACTTTGAATGAATCGATTTTTGGTAAAATACTTCTGCAATTCCACTGTAAAACAGAGATAGAATCCTTCAAATTAGCAGATGAATTAGCCATCGAAGGATACGATCGCTGCAAGGAGGGGCCATTGGGCAGTCAACTGCTTCAGAAATGATCTAACTGTTGGGAGGAACGCTTTAAGAAAATTTTTAATTGGATCAGGTATATTGAAGTTTTCAAAAATCCAGTCCACAATATCTGAAAATTTCACCAATCCAGCATTTGATTTATCTACTGGATGTGCAAAAGAAACAACTGGGGTTCTAGATGTTCCTGGAAGTGCTGGGAACTCCTTCTGAGACTTTAAATTTCCGAGCCCAGGAGGAATTTGCTTCGATTTTTCCTCAGCACTTTTTGTAGTGATTGTATTTTTCATTTCACTTTGAGAAATCCTAGGACCATTTCTGGGAAGCTTAGGAGAGGAAAGATTTTTCCTCTTTCTAGACTCCCCAGGTTTTACATAGGTTTTACATAGGTTTCCCCTAGTGAATCGTCCGAATCGGTTTCATCAGAGGACAGTGGATCAAAGGGGTTTGAAGTAAAGGGAGGGGTGGTCGCGGTCTTTTTAAGCATGTCTGCGTAAGAACGCTTCGAACGCTTCTTGAGTGACCGCTTGATTTTATCCCTGCGCTGCATGTACACCGCGCATGTGGAGAGCTCATGCTGATTTACCCCGCAGTGAATGCATTTTTCAGCATTTGCACTGCAGGTAGCCTCAGCATGGGTCTCTCCACACTTGCCGCACCTTGCCTTATTGCAGCAGTAGGCCGCAGTGTGACCTAACTGCTTACAATTAGTGCAATTCATTACGCGGGGAACATACAGGCGCACAGGTAGACGCACCCGGTGGATCGTCACGTGACTGGGCAGTGCAGACCCGGCGAACGTAACCCGAAACGAGTCTGACGGGGTGTACATTTTTTTGCCGTCGACGAGCGACACTGACCGCAATTGCTTACAATCAATGATCTTTACATCGGGGCATGTGGCGTTCTTAAAGCAACCGATTCCGCTTTTCAGTATACACTCAACCGACAGACCCGAATCGGTCACGACGCCGTCGATCTCCACGTCGCGAGCGGGTACATACACGCGGTACTCTCGAGTAAAGAGCTCGGAGCAGGCTATATCGTTGGCCTGTTTCCGGTCATTGACCACAACACGGAGCTTGTTTGGTCTGACCTTTGAAATTTCAGTCACGGCCTTGAAACGTGACGTCAGGTCTTTTAAAATCCGCAAAATATTTAACGATTTCGACTTTGGCCCTGCTTTTGGCCTAAAATACACAAAAAAACAGCTGCCCGCCACTCCGTCTGGATAAAGCCTGGGGCGAGGGGTGACTGAAACAGGGTCAGAAGAGGATTGATCAGGAGGGACAGGGTTGATGGGGTTTGGGGACGGAGGATCGGGGGGTAAGAGATCTACATCCATTGCGCTTAGGTAAGCGCAATAGGTCCGACAAGAAGCACGTACCTCTTTCTTTGCGTTCTCGACGATGCTCGAGTTGTCTTCGACAGCACAATCACCAGATCACTGCCACACGCAGCAACACAGCCAAACAGCAGCAAGTAGTGCTGAACAGCAGCACAGGAAATCAAAGGCCCTGCGCGCGGGTTATAACACAAATCAGGATTCAGGAAAAACAATGCAGGAAGAATCGGGCAAACGATGCCAGTTATGTAATATTTTATCCGAGTTAAATTCCTCTGAAAAAAACGCGGACTCGAAAACTGACGTCTATTCGCAACGCACACGTCTACTTCGATGATGTGGATTTCCAGTTGAAAGTATAACATTTGCATTTTCGAATAAAATACGTCGTTTGGAAGATTCCTATATTTTGATGCAGATATGTAAATGTTCCCACCACGAGCTTATTCGGGGCATCCAGGATGTTCCAGAATGGCCAATGCAGAAATATGTCTTTTGGAAGAGCTCACACAAGGAAGACCGCTCAAGACGGGTCAAGTCCAACTTTCCCTCTGTCATCAACAAGGATGAGTGGTCTCTAAACTCGCCAGATCTCAAAGTGATGGACTTCTCGATTTGGGGAATGTTAGAAGAAGAGGGCTACTCACGAAAACACACAAGTCTAGACGAGTTGATAAAGTTTTTTTGTTGTAAAGAAATGTCTCAAATTGACTTTCGGTTTGCCATCTCAGAGCTGTCATCAGAGCTAAAGGAGGACACATTGAATGAGTTGTTGTTCAACTCTGTTTTTTGTTACAATAATTATGACGCGTATTTTTAAGAGTACGCAACAAAGTAGAACTAACAACAACTATTTAGTCACAAGATAAACAGTTTGCATGTTTGGTAAATTTGGAGAAATATGAATTTTATAAATTTTTTGCAATGGCAACAATTGGGTTCTAAAGCTATACCAGTTTTTATATATCATTTGAAAAAGCCACGTTTTCTGAGCGAAACGTGATTTTTTTTATGTTCATCGTTTTCCGTCAATTTTTAAATGAAGAATAAAAATACTGCTCGAAAGGTCTTAGATGACGTTTCGCCCATGTACGGTATATGAGAGAACTGTCATTTAAGGCATTTCGAGCAGTTTTTTATCCTTCATTTAAAAATCGAACGAAAACGATAAACATTTTTTAAAAATCATGTTTTGCTCAGAAAATTGCACTCCTCCAGCTGATATATGAAAATCAAAAAACCGTTTAAAACTTTAGGACCCCATTGGCTATTATATAGGGCCTACGAAACCTCGTTGAATTTCTGTCAACATTACCATAAAATCTGCTCGTAAGTGCAAACATGAACGAAAGGAGTAGGAGATGTTTCTTTTTATACTCTACTAACAAAAATTATCCCCTACTTTTTGTTTACATTTACAGTTACGACCTCCTGGCATGAGTATCGAGAATTGTTCTTGTGTATATTAAATAAAAGCTTTGTTTGTAGCTGAGAAAATAACATTCAAAATATTTTAGTAACTTCGAAACTACATCTTATTATCATTTCCAAACTAAAATCAGTTAGGGTTCTGTTATCAGTAAGTTTACATAGTTCGTATCGCTATGTGATGAAATTTTCCCTATCATTTGGTCGGCGTGCGACCAGACCGAACCAAGCACCAAAACATTATTTTGAGTAATCGGCGATTAAAGTTTTACCACTCCGTATGTTTCCTGCAAGCTGCTGCAGAGAGTTGATGTTATGACACCATTGAACAGTTGTTCAAATGATTCGTTTTCTTTTATGAAAGATAGATTATCAATTTTAACATCCACTGACGTAAAAAACTCAATTTTCAAAAAAGTGGCGCTTGGTTCGATCTGGTCGCACGCCGACTATTTTATAAATAAAAAATCTTGAAAGCGATAGCTTCTATGCCAATTGGGTATTTTAGCTATACTAGTTTAACACATGAATTAAAGAAGCTGCGTTCTCTGAACAAAACGTGATTTAAAAAAAATAGATTGTCGGCTTTCGGTTTTTGAAACACTAACTAAAATTGCTCGAAATCTGCTTCTAGTCGCTTCTATACCGATTGTTATTTAAACGATTAAGAGCGATTTTCATTCTTCATTTGACAATCGAAGGACAATAATATAATTTTTTTCAATATCACGTTTTGATCAGAAAATTTCACTCTTTTAGTTGATTTATAAAAATCAGGAATTCGTATATAGCTAAACAACCCAATTGTTCACATTTTAACAATTATCAACATTTCATGTGTTTACATTTCTCGGACGTGTGGAGCGTAAAAATATTCTAAAAGACCTGGCATACCTTTTATTAAGCGACGTCCAATCAAATTGAACTTATTGCTGAAATCAAACTTAAATCAGTTTTGTAGATATTTTTCAAAAAACTTTAAAAACTTCTGTAACATCGAACTTTAAAAACTTGATTACAGAGCTCTTAATATTATAATTTCGTAGAATTATTATTCGCCATATGAATAATGTTATGTTACGAAAACAATTAAATGTTATGTTATGTTACGAAAAAATTAAACTAAAACAAATATTTTTTTTATTCTATCAATTTAAAAAAAAATGTTGTTGAGTTTTGTCGAGTAAACAATTAATGATTACTTTACTTTTTCAAGTGCTTCAAGTATGCCGGACAGTTTTATAGTTTTGTTTTTCAATTTCCTTCTGTAAAATATACACCCCACCAAGCTGGTGAGTCGGGAGCCCGTCCTACATCATCACCGTGTGTGAAAAGTGTCACCTTTGTGCACACTACCGGATGTCCTACACATTCACGCTCATGCTAGAATCACATTTTATTTCACAAATGAAGAAAACGCGGCTCAGCGATGTGAAAGTGCCTCTTCCGCACACGTGTCCATTGTGTGTACAGAACAATGTTCGGGCTTCAGAAAGTTGCCTCGAGCTATTAACAAATCACTTCCAATGCCAGCGAAGGGATCTTTGTGTGCATGAAAGAATACTCCCGAAGTGGAATGGAAGCGCGTTCCCATCGAGGGAAAAGCAATAGGTTAAAAAGGATCTAAAAATAGTATATTTTATTCGAATTGTGTACAAGAGGCAAAGCGAACCTAAGTAACTGGGTAGAGAGAGAATCTGGGCCGCAACGCATAGCGGTATGAGTCCTCCTCAAGCTGCAGGCTATAAACATAGGTGACCCAGGGCTCCCGAGAGGTCACACACATACACATTTTCTCCCTTCAGTATGCCACTGGAGGGAAACCAATGATGTCCTTTTTACGACTTGATTACGGCTTTGATGTTCGATGTGTCATAAAAAGGAAAACTTTTTCCCCGTTTACCAATTGGGCGCAAACCAAATTTCCTTTGCCTCATGGCCGTCGAATAACCATAAAATATTTAAATAATTGCGAGCGAACAAGTGCTGGTTCCCGGACGCAAAGTAATGGTCGATCTGTATAGTTGGAATAAAATAATCGCTGTTAGGCCAATGATAAACTTTGATGTTTACAGAGTAGGATTTGCATAAAAACATTTCAGAGGGCCAAAGGATTGGGGTACGGGAAAAAAACAAGTCGTTTCCGGCTGTGACTTATTGCGGTGAAAAATCGGTTATTTTTGTAAACTTACTCTTTTGAAGCGTGAAAAATATTTCAATTAGCTTTCGGTTGAAAATACTTTCTTCTTGGGTTGCGAAACTGGTAGAGGCGATTATGCTAAAACTGTTTGGTCCTTCTAGTTAAGCTCACTTTCGCAAATTGTAAAGTTCACCAACTTCCGCCACCTGTCTGCAATGAGTATCTCGAACGTTCGGATTACCGCCCCATGGGAGATAAGCAAAGGCCGCCCACTGCGAAAATACACCTTGTATGAGCTGTATTAAAATTTGAAATTAATTGCAATTTGCATTTTTGTGCAATTTAGATTCTGGTCTGCGACCGTACCGTGGAATGGACTAAAGTTGTAACCCGTTTAACACCGAATAGGATCGCATCCACTACGCATCAACAGGGTGCCACACCTTGGTTCATATGATGGGATTATGCAAATTGCGGACAATTATAGTGTAGATAGGAAGGGGACAACTCGAATGAGTGTCAGTCGGAAGAAAAGTGAAATAGACAGAACAACATGTCCTGGCGTGTTCCATTAGTCTGAACCGGAAGTTAACGCGTGGTCTTACAGATTGGCATGGGGTTGACACCGTCCATACAAAAAGCACAGACTCAATAACCAGCACATGTCGCACGCAAGGTGCTTCACTTCTTAGACATGCAAATTTATTAAAGCGTTTGACAGGTTTAGAAGCGGCGCGATGATTTCTTGGTAGGTTTTAATTAAGTAAACACACGAGACGACCGAATTAAAGCGGCAAATTATCCATTAGTTGGTTAATTATCTCAATCTGTTGTCTGCTGTTGTCTACTGCTGCTGCGGTTTTATACACTTGCGATGCCGTACAGTGTGATATTAACCGCTTGCTGTCAGGTATTGGGCGCTCGTTTACAAAATATTCTAGCTCATGAAAAGCGAACTTATCTGTCACATTGTTGTTGTGTCCACTTACCGGTAGAATCTTGGTGATTCATGGGTTGAAGTTAGTTAGTCACTGAGACCATATTCACCACAGATAGTAAATTGGAATTTGACTAACAGTGCCGTACTTAGGCACATTTGGTTACCACAACCAAGGGTTGGCATTGTCCATTTCAGCCTATGTACGGTGGAACGGTAAGCGAAAGCCTCGACTCAAGCACCATGAACGGACCAGGTTGGGAAATTGAGTTTGAAACCGAGCGTGAAATAAGATAATAATAGTGTGGCCGATTGTTATTTCACACTTTTATCGTTATACTGCAGTAGTAGCATCGTCGTTTCACACTATTCTGATGGTAACGAGTGTCGGAACGGTGACTAACTGTCGATAGCTAGTCCCATAGTGACAGAGCGTCTCTGGGGAAAATAGGAAATCGCTTTGGCATGCCTGTCACCTGACCTGACGGATAGTGGCATGTGGGACTTTGCAGGAGTTGCAGTGGTTATTGAGTGTTAATAAGGAGTTAATTTAAATTGGTCTATGTTGAAAATAGCTAACCATTGAGGGGATTTTTTACTGACCTTTGAGTTGACTCAAGGTCAAGGATTATTCAAGTAATTTATTTCCTTTTATTTGATTCCGTATAAAACAAGTACAACTTATAGTGCAAGGCAAACAACGAAAAAATACATCTCAAGAGGTTTACTTTGTTATTTCAACGAGCCAGCTTCTTTTAAATTGTGAATAATATCGAGAATTTCTAAAATGTAAAAAACCATCAAAAATGTAACAATTCGAATAGGGTATCAGATCAGTTCTCATCAATCTAAGCAGTAGTTTTGTTCAAAATTGCCATCATCCCTTGGTAAGTAAAAAATGTTTTTGTTCTGAATCTTGTCACTATATTTTTTTATATATAACGCGATATTTATGAAACAATAATCCAGTGCCAAAGTCAAAATACGTCTCCATGGCACTCGGTGCTAGGCTGCTATCGTCCAATCGCCTCCAACACCTAAGCCGCGAGCGTCCAACAAGTGTGGGGTGTACCCAGAAGTCGACGGCCTCTATTGGGATTCCTGCTAAATATAACCTCTGCTGGTCGCTCTTCCGGCATTCTACGCTCAAAAACACTTAGAGCTCACCGATCAGCCAGTTTCAGAATTTAAGAGCTCCAAAAGCTTCTTCCGCCGCTCTCTGGGTAATACCAATGCCAGCCCTTCATAACTCCATTGTTCAATACGATATAGAACTAAAAATTTGACAGTAGGTCACTCCGCTTCAAACCATCTAACGTCAGCAACGATATCTCACCGGTTACCCTAACGCTTGATGTGAATCCATGACATGTATCAGTCTAATCAGTTGTAATGGAAAACCAAGTTCGAGCATATGCTCATTTCCCTTAATTAAATCGTACGTTGCTCGGAAATCCATGAACAGATGGTGAGTCTATAAGTTAAATTCTCATCTGGTTTGCAGTGTCCGTAGTTGAAAAGTAAAGAATGTCGAAAGCATAAAAATATGTCGAGCTTTTTGGAATTTTTGGCACCTCTGACATTTCTAGCAACTTCCACATTCATGTCAGTTTAAACATTTTTGATATTATGACCAAGAATATTAAAACTATCAGAGCTGTTTAAAATTCCAAAAATGCTGCAAAGATAAATTGAAAACTATAAAATCGAATAAATTAGAACTAAGGAATCTCGGGAATTAGGGAACTACAAAACTTTTAAACGAATAAACAGAAAAAAAATAATAAAAGGTGAACTTAATTTGAATTTAAATTTAACACCTAGACAGCCCAGCTGGCCCTCCCAGCTGGCCCTCCCAGCTGGTCTCGAGGTACGATGCAGGCCTAACAAGCCAGTCGTCATATGTTTGAATCCCGGTTCGGGAGAGACTGTTAGTGTCAGTAGGATCATAGTGCTAGCCCCGCAATTGTCCTGTACACTCAACAGTTGGCTGCGAAGTCTGTGTATAATAAACAGAAGGTCGAGTTCCAAATCGGAATGTAGAGCCAAGGCTTTGCTTTGCTTTTATCTAGACAGCCACCAAAAACTTCAATTTGAAATCTGAAACACTAAAGAACTAGAAAAACTAGAATTTATAGCTTATCTTACCAAACAGTGCCAAGCCGTGGTGGGGGCTTTGTTGTACATACGAGTTGTCTCCACTCTGCTCCTTGAGCATCTCCTTGCCCGATATTTATCTTCTTGCCCGATGTGCATCTCTTCACTTTGTCCCTGACCGATTGGTTTCAGGAACCATCTTTACCGGGTTATTGCACGAAATTGTTAGCCAACCGTCACCTGCCAATCTTAGCAGTGTGAACAATAGATGACTTCCCAAGCAATTGCTGTAGTTCGCAATTTATTTGCCTTCTCCACGTTCCGTCAGGCCCACAGGTCGCCACCGTGAAACACTCACAAGTAATGAATGAGGAACAAAGAAATTCGGACTGGAACAATCGACACTGACCCACGCGACGAAAACGACGGACAAACGATTGGAAACTCGGGACGTGGAGCTGTTGATCTCTCAATTTCCAAGGGGCACACGAGTACTCTCCAAAGTATTGAAATCCCGCAGGTTCGACGTCGTAGCACTGCCGGATGCTATCTACCAGAGCTGCGGCATCACACATGAGCTGGGGACAGCTTTTGATGGGCGAGATGCAGAAACGGATGAATGGGTGGTGGCCAATCAGCCCTCGAATGGTAGAGAATCAAGGGCCGGTTCTTCAATATCAAGACGGCAAGGCTGAATTCTACGCGCAGTTGGAACGTGAGTACGACCACTGCCCAAAACAAGGTATCAAGATCGTCATAGGGGATTTTAATGCTCAGATCGGTCAGGAGGAGGAATACAGACCGGTGATTGGAAGGTTCAGCGAGCACCCGCTGACCAACGAAATGAGCCTATGAAATATAGACTTTGCCGCCTCCAAGAACATGGCCGTGTGTAGTACCTGCTTCCAGCACAATCTCCTACACAAGTACACCTGGAGGTCTCCAAATTAGACAAAAACACAGATCGATCACATTCTGCTTGATTGTTGGCACTTGTCAGACATCATCGACGTCAGAACGCTATTGGACCATTACCTGGTGATGGTTAAGACGGTTAACAACATTCGGTAGCGACGCCCGCCCCGGTTAGGTCTCGACTTAAACAGCCTAACGTCGCCGAAAACCAGGCGCATTCGCTCGAAGCTACGCTGCCGGAGGGGGACCAGCTGGAGGCAGCTCTTCTCTAGAACTGTTGGAACACCATCAAAACAGCCATCAACAGCGTAGCGGAGAACGTCGGCATGCGGAGCGAACCCCATGAAACGAGTGGTTCAACGAATGTAGGAGGGTGCTGGATGAGAAGATGGATGGATGAGGCTGCGTAGTGCCACTCGTCAGAATGTAGGAAGACACAAACAGAAGAATATGCAGTGAACCCAAATCTTCCGAAACAAAAAGTACCGCCAGGAGGAGGAGGAGTATGTAGAGCTGAACAGCAGCATTATTCCTAGGAAACGCGAAAGTTCTACTAGAAACTCAACGCATCCCGCAGTGGTATTGTACCGCGAGCTGAAATGTGCCGGACTAATCAAGCAGCTGCGTATAAATCGGCTGTGAAGGAAGGCCTTGGAGCGAAGCGGAGATGGGCTCGGAAAAGCTGCACCGGTTGATAGATAGAATTTGGCATACAGAACAGCTACCGGAAGAGTGGAAGAAAGGCGACAAATTGGACTGTGGAAATTATCGTGCAATCACCGTCCTGAATGCCGCCTACAAAGTACTTTCCCAAATCATTTTCCGTCGTCTCTCACCGCTATCCAACAGATTCGTGGGAAGCTATCAGGACGGCTTCGTGGAAGGACGATCTACGACGGACCAAATATATACCATCCTCCAGAAATGCCGTGAATACACAGCCCCTACGCACCACCTATTCATCGATTTCAAAACCGCGTAGGACACTATCGTCCGAAAAGAGCCATGACAGGTCAAACAAATAATTTGAATTGTTCTCAATGTCACCGCATTTATTCTCTGATGCAACTCAGTAACCTATGCTCATTACGACGATGTATGAATATTGTTTATCATAATTATATTGTGCATTTGAATAAAAATTATCAAAACGTCGCTGATAAACTGGCAGTCAGCCTCCCTTCCGATGTTTATTTTTGGTGTTCTCGCAACACTGCGACCATCTCAGCCGCTACTGCGCTGTCACTCCGTTTTACAAAAACAAATACATTGAAATCATTCCCGCAGTCCATGTTGTGTGAACACACAGTTGTTCTATGTGTTTGTGAGGTCGGAAGAAAGTTCGGAAGTCGGAAGTCCGACTTCCAAACTTTAATTTAGTGCTGGCGCCACAATAACTGAATAGTGGAAAGAATATCAAAAACCTCGTAATGATATTCAGAGAAGCTCCAGTGATTATCAATCCGAGTAGTGAAAGTCTATTCAGAAGCTGTACACCGCACAAAACATCATATCAACATTCGCATGGGTAGTATGATTATCAATGAGAAGAAGGATGAAAATCGCTGCTTTTGAATATCCTGACAGTGAATATTCTCAGCACTGGGTTGTCGGGCTCATTTGAATCCCGCAGAAGGCTTCGACAGGATGATGGTCTCTCCTGTCTGCTATTTAACATTGCACTACAGGGTGTAATGAATCGAGCGGACATCAATACGCGGGGTACGATTCCAGTTAATTCCTTTGCTTTGCTGATTACATGGACATTGTCGGCAAAACAACTGCGACGGTAGCAGAACAGTACACCAGACTAAAACGGAAAGCAGCATGAATTGGGTTCAGTGCGTCTTGAACTGTAGTGACAATCCTTTTGATATTTTGTCTGAGCAAGAAGCTGGTGAAATGGAAGTTATGAGTAAGGAAACTATACAAAATGTCAATTCTTTAAAAAAGGAAAAAGTTCCACCTATTGTGGTAACTATTTCTTTTGAATTCAATATTTTCAAAAAGGAACTTTCAACGTTTGTTTCTGACGTTAAAGTTACCTATCAAATTGGTCGTAGAGGCGAATGCCGCTTATTAGCCGACTCTATAAAGGGTCGTAATCGTCTTATTCAGTATTTAACTGAAGATGTATAAATTTTTTACATATGACACAAAGAGCGCCAAGCCGTTCAAGGTCGTATTGAAAGTAGTGCTGGGACTATCCGGATTAAAATATCCGGATATCCGACCTCGAATATCCGACAATTATCCAAAATCTGGGTCAACCGGAGATCCGGATATTATCCGACAGGATATCCGGATTTTCGGATAGTCGGATATCCGGATATCCGGATATTGTATCCGAACATAGTTTAATAAGAAATATGTAAATAATTACTTACGAGAGGATGGGGGATTGTGGAAAAAGTCATTTATCGCGTTACATTTCATTCGAACGAGCTTAAAAGAAAGAAAAAAAAATCCGGATATCCGGATAGTATATCCAGATATCCGACTATTCGATAATCCGTATCCGGATATCTGGACATCCGAATAGTATTCGTTTACACATCCGTGATCCGAGCTTCGGATAACCGGATGACGAATATATCCGGTTAAAATTCCCAGCACTAATTGAAAGGTCTCACCAACGATCAAACCGTTGATGAGATCAAACTTACTTTAACAGAATTACTTGGCATAGCTACTACCCAAGTAATTCTAATTTAACAAAAATCACGAGGCGATAACAGTCAGAAAACTGGAATTTCCCTTGTTGATTATTTAATTCATTTTAACCGCAATGAGGTTAACAACTTAAAATTTTTTGAAAAAGCACATGCTTTGTATAATGTGCGTGTAAAGTGGG
The DNA here is from genome assembly GCF_029784165.1 of Wyeomyia smithii. Classification (NCBI taxonomy): domain Eukaryota; kingdom Metazoa; phylum Arthropoda; class Insecta; order Diptera; family Culicidae; genus Wyeomyia; species Wyeomyia smithii. The sequence continues at coordinate 176,296,362 of NC_073695.1, forward strand.
AAATAGGAAGTATGGCGGAGGTGAAAAGCATATCACCCAATGCCGTACTTGCCAACGTTATGGCCATGGTTTCAAATTCTGTAACATGGACCAAAAATGTCTTAATTGTGGAGACTCTTCTCACAAAAAGGACACATGTCCTGTGAAAGAGAGTAAAAATTTTCGCTGTGCGAATTGTAACGGCAATCATATGTCAAATTTTTATCAATGCCCAGTCCGTTTAGCAATTGTTAAGGCAAGGCAAGGTAAACAAAATTCAATTTCTCAATTAAAACCAACTTCAAAACAAAATTCTCCAAGCGTACCAGTGACGCATAGTTTACCTACTCCTTTGCATACCCGTTTAACTTATGCACAGGTTACAGGTAGTTCGAACATTATTCCGCCTAGTGTTGGTAGTTCGAAAATGACCGTTAATATGAATAAGCAAAACACGCTAGAAAATAATTGTACACCTATTACTCCAGCTAATATTGCTGCTGAAAATATTTTTTTCTAATGTCAACTGCCTGGGGCCTATTACGGCAGGTAAACTTTCTTTTTTGCAACAGGCAATGTTCGATCTTATGAACGCCATGTTGCAGGCAAAATCAATGTTTGAAGCCATTCAAATAGGCACAAATTTTACTATTAAAATTGTTTCTAATTTTAAATTTAGCAATGATTTTGAATAAAACAATTAAAATATTAAATTGGAATGCTCGCTCATTGAATGCCAATGAGAATGAGCTTTTTAATTTTTTAACAGTAAATAATGTGCATATTGCAATTATTACTGAAACATTTTTGAAACCTAACATAAAATTAAAATATGATCCCAATTACGTGGTTCATAGATATGATAGGATTCAGGGTTCCGGCGGTGGAGTTGCAATTGTTATTCATCGCCGAATCAAACATCGTGCTCTTCCCCATCTTGAGACGAAAGTTATTGAAACTTTGGGAATTGAAGTTCAATCTGAACCTGGGATTTTATTTATTGCCGCAGCATATTTACCATTCCAATGCACACGCGAGCACAAAAATTATTTTAAAGGTGATTTACAAAAACTCACCAGAAATCGTTCGAAATTTTTTATAATCGACGATTTTAACGCTAAACATCGTTCATGGAATAATTCTCAAAGTAATTCCAATGTCAAAATTTTATTCAATGATTTTTCTTCAGGATACTATTCTATTTTGTCTCCGAATAGTCCTACATGCCTTTCTTCTTTAAGAAACCCTTCAACAATTGATTTGATGCTAACAGATCAAAGTCATATATGTAGTGATTTGATCACACATGCTGACTTTGATTCTGACCATCTTCCAATAACTTTTTCTTTATCACATGAATCAGTTTTAAACCCTATGAGCTCTGTTTTTAATTATAACAAGGCTAATTGGGAAAGATACAAAACACATATTGAGAAAAATTTCAATAATGAGCTTGATTTGCAAAACGAAGTGAATATTGATTCCGCTTTGGAAGCATTAAAATGTGCAATTGTTGATGCCAGGAATTATTCTGTTCCAAAGGCTCAAGTGAAATTTGATTCACCAATAATTGACGAAAATCTTCAATTTTTAATTCGTCTGAAAAATGTCCGCAGACGTCAATATCAACGTTCTCGTGACCCTGTTTTCAAAACTATTTATAAAGATTTACAGAAAGAGATTAAACATAGATTTACTCTTCTGAGAAATCAAAATTTTGAGACTAAAGTTGAAAAATTGAACCCATATTCAAAACCTTTTTGGAAGCTGTCGAAGATTCTTAAGAAACCTTCAAGGCCTATTCCAGTTTTAAAAGATGGGGAACGTTTTCTTGTATCCAATGAACAAAAGGCTCAAAGACTTGCTCAGCAGTTTGAGAGTGTTCATAACTCAAATTTGAATTTTGTGAGTCCAATTGAAAATGAAATCACACGTCAATTTGATTTAATTTCTTCCCAGAATTTTTTACCTGCAGAAATAATTGAAACTAACTTGAATGAGATTAAAACAATTATTAAAAATTTCACAAATATGAAAGCACCTGGTGACGATGGAATCTTTAATATACTAATCAAACATCTCCCTGAGAGCACAATGGAATTTTTAGTGAAAATTTTCAATTGCTGCTTCAAAATTGCATATTTTCCCAAATTATGGAAAAATGCAAAAATTACTCCAATTTTATAACCGGATCAGAACCCAGCTGAAGTTTCAAGTTATCGACCAATCAGTTTGCTTTCTTCAATAAGTAAACTGTTTGAGAGAATTATTCTTAACAGAATGATGTCACACATCAACGAAAATTCAATTTTTGCAAATAAACAGTTTGGATTTCGCCATGGGCATTCCACAACTCATCAATTGCTCCGAGTTACTAATATGATACGAGCTAACAAATCTGAAGGTTATTCCACTGGAGCTGCTCTTTTAGACATAGAAAAAGCATTCGACAGTGTTTGGCATAAAGGTTTGATTGCGAAATTGCAAACTTTTAATTTTCCAACTTTCCTAATCAAAATTTTAAAAAATTATCTTACTAATCGAACTCTGCAGGTTGTCTATCACAATTCAAAATCTGATAGATTTCCTGTCAGAGCAGGTGTACCTCAAGGTTCAGTCTTGGGTCCAGTCCTGTACAACATATTCACTTCAGATCTTCCTGATTTGCCTCCAGGATGCACAAAGTCATTGTTCTGCGATGACACAAGCATTTCCGCAAAAGGAAAAAGTCTTCGTGTCATATGCAGTCGATTGCAGAAAAGTTAAGATATTTTTTCTTCCATCTTGCAAAAGTGGAAAATCTCTCCCATTGCTTCTAAAACTCAAATGATAACTTTCCGCATAAGCCTAGGGCTTCTTTCCTCAAGCCAAACAATAATCACGTAGTCAAGATGAATGGGGTTATTTTAAGTTGGTCTGACAAGGTTAAGTACTTGGGACTAATTTATGACAAAAAACTTATTTTCAAAGAGCATATTGAGAGTATACAAGCCAAGTGCATCAAATATACGAGATGTTTATATCCTCTAATTAACAGGAATTCTAAACTTTGTTTAAAGAACAAACTTTTGATTTACAAACAAATTTTTAGACCAGAAATGCTTTATGCTGTACCGATCTGGTCAAGTTGCTGTTCAACAAAGAAGAAAACGCTCCAAAGGATTCAGAATAAAATACTGAAAATGATTTTGAAGCGTCCTCCTTGGTTTGGTACACTCGAATTACATAGACTTACTGGTGTTGAGCCATTAGAAGCTATGTCAAATAAAATTTTTAACAATTTTCGACAAAAATCGTTGCAATCCTCAATTGCTACGATAAGCCCTCTTATAGCCAATAAGTTAGCAATTAAGTTAGTTGTAAGTTTACTTCCCCTTTTCTGACAAGTAGGTTTAAATCCCTACGAATGATAAGTCCTAATTGCGAAAGTAAACAACTCCTAACAATTAAAATTACAAATTTCTAACAGTGTTGAGAAGTCACCATTTGTGATTGGACCAACATACTCATTATTTACTAATATTTATCATAATTAACAATTGTTTCAGAAAATTTCTGCAGTTGAATCGCGTTGCCTTGCGATTTTGGGATTTCTGACTGCCGGTATATTGGTTTCCGAATGCTTGATCTGAGATGTCTAAAAGCTCAAATATATTTTGGTTGATGAATATTTAATAGGCACTTTTGAGTTTCATTCAACTCACCTGAGCAACTAAAATTTTTTCTTCATACACCGGATTAATCACAAATCGTTGACAACCGAATTTTTTTTTCATTGTCGCTTCGGTAAAAAATAACCGATTAATCACGTTTTAGTGAGAAAAAAAATCCAGCAGTAGTGAAGGTTGACAATTGATAAACAAATTATTTCCGACTGCCAACGCCTTCTAAGAACGCAATATGGTCTTTATCTCTACTACTGCTGTTTACAGTGGAAAATCGATTTCTTTTCTTTTAAAGTTTCCCCTTCAATATTTTACAATCTTCCTCGACGTACAAAAATGCTCTGTGTTAACAAACAAAAATTGAGTACAAATCGGACGATCTATTCGCCAATTTCTGTCTCTCTCCTCAATTTATTTATTTAGATACCTAGACATCCCAGCTGGCCCTCACAGCTGGTCTCGAGGTACGATGCAGGCCTAACAAGCCAGTCGTCATATGTTCGAATTCTGGTTCGGGAGAGACTGTTAGTGTCAGTAGGATTATATTGCTAGCCCCGCAATTGTCCTGTACGCTAAACAGTTGGCTGCGAAGTCTGTGTATAATAAACAGAAGGTCGAGTTCCAAATCGGAATGTAGAGCCAAGGCTTTACTTTGCTTTTACCTAGACAGCCACCAAAATCTTCGAATCTGAAACTGTAAAAAACTAGAAAACTAGAATTTATAGCTTATCTTACCAAACTGTCCTAATCCGTGGTGGGGGCTTTGTTCAACATACGAGTTGTCTCCACTCTGCTTCTTGAGCATCTCCTTGCCCGATTTTTATCTTTTTGCCCGATGTGCACCTCTTCGCCTTGTCTCTGACGGATTGGTTACGGGAACCATCTTTACCGGGTTATTGCACGAAATCGTTAGCCAACCGTCACCTGTCAATCTTAGCAGTGTGAACAATAGATGACTTCCCAAGCAACTGCTGCAGTTCGTGATTTATTTGCCTTTTCCACGTTCCGTCAGGCCTACAGGCCGCCACCGTGAAACACTCACAACTTGTGAGTCACAAGTAATGAATGAAGAACAAAGAAATTCGGACTGGAACAAACGACACTGACCCACGCGACGAAAACAACGGACAAAGTACATCTGGAGGTCTCCAAATTAGACAGGAACACAGATCGATCGCATTCTGCTTGATTGTCGGTACTTGTCAGACATCGTCGTCGTCAGAGCGCTATAGGAGCGTTTACGTCGACTCGGAACATTACCTGGTGATGGTTAAGATGCACCGTTAACAACATTCGGTACCGACGCCCGCCCCGGTTAGGCCTCGACTTAAACAGCCTAACGTCGCCGAAAACCAGGCGCATTCGCTCGAAGCTACGCTGCCGGAGGAGGACCAGCTGGAGGCAGCTCTTCTCTAGAACTGTTGGAACACCATCAAAACAGCCATCAACAGCGTAGCGGAGAACGTCGGCATGCGGAGCGAGCCCCATGAAACGAGTGGTTCAACGACGAATGTAGGAGGGTGATGGATGAGAAGATGGATGGATGAGGCTGCGTAGTGCCACTCGTCAGAATGTAGGAAGACACAATCAGAAGAATATGCAGTGAACCCAAATCTTCCGAAACAAAAAGTGCCGCCAGGAGGAGGGGGAGTATGTAGAGCTGGAACAGCAGCATTATTCCTAGGAAACGCGAAAGTTCTACTAGAAACTCAACGCATCCCGCAGTGGCATTGTACCGCGAGCCGGACTAATCAAGCAGCTGCGTATAAATCGGCTGTGAAGGAAGGCCTTGGAGCGAAGCGGAGATGGGCTCGGAAAAGCTGCACCGGTTGATTGCAAGAATTTTGCATACAGAACCGGCTACCGGAGGAGTGGGAGAAAGGCGACAAATTGGACTGTGGAAATTATCGTGCGATCACCGTCCTGAATGCCGCCTACAAGTACTTTCCCAAATCATTTTCCGCCGACTCTCACCGCTATCCAACAGATTCGTGGGAAGCTATCAGGCCGGCTTCGTGGAAGGACGATCTACGACGGACCAAATATTTACCATAGGCAGATCCTCCAGAAATGCCGTGAATACAGAACCCCGATGCACCACCTATTCATCGATATTAAAACCGCGTAGGATACTATCGACCGAAAAGAGCCATGACAGGTCATGGATGAAAACGGCTTTCCGGGTAAACTGATTAGACTGATAAAGGCTACGGTGGATGGACCGCAGTGCTGGGTGCGGATTTCGGGTAGATTGTCGCAGTGCCTTAGAATATCGATGTTTATTCGCAAATCAATAATTTGAACAGTTCTCAGTGTCACCCCATTTATTTTCTGATGCAACTCAGTAACCTATGCTCATTACGACGATGTATGAGTATTGTTTATCATAATCATAACTGATTTGTGGAATGTGAAAGTCTATTCAGAAGCCGTACACCGCACAGTACAGTATAAATTGTGGAATGAGGTAGTTTTGATTTTCACTATTTTGATAAGATTTTCATTATTGACGATCAAAATATCATAACACGATTGTTAATGTTCATCCTGTCGGTGCTCATCGGTGCCTCGAGTCCGGTAGGAAAAACACGACCTGAAGTGCAGCGGACGAGATGGGTAGACAATATGGAGCCGTCAAACTAATCGTTTCTAGAATCCGGGGCCCTCTATTAGCGCGGCCTATTAGAACGTGGTCGATTTGATTCTCCATAGTCTGTTGGTCGGGTGGTTTTGTTGATATCATTGCGGGAGAAGGAGGTACTGCGGACTTCCTTACCACGGAGGGCTGTGAAGTTCACGCACCGATTGCCGGTATCATTCATTAGACACGGCGTGCAGGTGACATGGTCTTTTACCGGTTTTACCGGGATTACCGGTCTGTGCATTGCCTCTCCTCCTACCTGAGCGCCCTGAGCATGTCTCCAATTATGGTTTTCATGTCCCGTCGCGAGCAGCTATCGTAGACTTGTTTCAGCTGCGCGTAGAAAATTTTCTTCTTGTCGTCAGGTCTCCCTACATGTAGGCAGTGCACGTTGGTGATGCTGTAGTTGAAGGCCCCTTATCTTCAACATGCATGTCGCATCCAATACTATGAAGTCGGATACCAGGACGTCGGTCAGTCGCTTCTAACATGGAGATCAGACGCTGTTTTGAGCCGCACCATCTTCCATAGCATCCATAGCACTAATAGTTATCAAAACTCATCATAACTTTGTTGTTCAAAAGTCAAGTGGTCTGTCCTCTGTGAACAGCTTATTCGATTCTGTAACACTCTGAAATGTTGGTGAGGATGCTTTAGTTCTATACGATGAAATAAAAACATGAAAAAAAAACCACACGGTACAAAAGTTGAAAACGACTTGTACTTATAGAAAGGTGACCGCATGATATCGAAGCTGATGTGCAATATTTTCATAAAATATAGCACTTCAACACATGACAAAGAGTTGAACGTGTGAATGGGATAAAACATTTCGAAAGTATTGCAATATCCCCTCACGATTCGTCACGTCGCCAGGCGTTTTCCACCCGCGAGCCAGAGACAGGGGTTCTACTGAACAACCAAATAACTGCAAAATGCTTTCGATACTTCCACCCGCGGTAAGTCCAATCAAACGCTAAAACCTAACATAAGCTGACACTAAGCTAGCGACAGAGAATTTAAAAATTTATAACTCCCGTACTGGACCGCACCGAAAACCGTGCGGCAGCCCGACGTGTTCGGAGACGACAAAGAATGTTATTCATCGTGAGGAGGTCTAGATTAAAGCCGTGTACTTCTATCCGCACTCAGTTAAGCACCGAAGCCAAAGCTGCCGGTGTACCGGTGAATTCCGTTTCACGATACTGCCCCATACTAGTTTGTGGTTGAATGGTAATGTACATGTTGCAATACGGCGGCGTGGTATCAGAACACAAAAAAGAGAAGCATTCCACTTTAATGAATTTTTCGCTTCCGCCATGCAGAGGAAATACAGAGATAACGAGTGTGAGTTTAGGCTACAACAGCTCTAAACAGGAAAATTGCACGGAACAAAAAAAACTTCGGGAGCTAGCCGACTGCTACATAAACGTGCTACAAGAGAAATAGCAACAGTGAAGTGTGTACGTGTAATAAAAATATTGTTTTATAACTTTACGCCTTCTGGGCTCCTTGGAATGTTAACATGTCGGGTGGGAGCCAGTGTGGTCGAGAAAACGAAAGGACTTTCGAACATGCGGCGCTTGAACAGTTTGGTGGCGCGATTGTGTGCAATATCAGTATCAATTTTCCACCGTCGATTCCAATAAAACGTGACGAATGGTTAGCAATGCAATCATGCAACAACTGGCCAAACTAAACCTCAAAGATTCGCTAGATTAGAGGAATGAATTGATCCCGAGAGATTTTACTATCAAAACAATGTAACAATGTAAAGCTCATCATCCACGCGGTATGATTTTTGAGACCTATTCATATCGCTAGCACCAGGAAATGAATTTAAAATGGAATCCCCTTTCCATGGTGGGACTAGGCCGAACAACAACGCAAGTGATTATGACTAAACCCCGCAGTAAGCTTTACACTTTACGCGGCTCTCCAACTGGTAGAAAACCGTCATAATTCTCCATTATGAACTGCTCGTTGCAGGCATTGCTCGAACCGGGATAACCTGCAGGCGGTTTCGACGCTGAAATCCGCATCAAAATAACCGCGTTGCGTGCATTGTTTGTCCCTGTCTGTCGTTTGGCCGCCAGGCTGCAAACAGGGAACACAGAAGCAGCCACGTTTCCGCTCCCCATTTCTGATCATGTACTCCGCATTTTAGGACCACAGCTGGTTCGGAAAATTTGATGGGCTTTCCCATCGCTGATGTACTTTTAAGTTAGAACGCTTGCGATTTCGTCATGTTGTAAACCAGCCGACGACGATGACAACGATGATCCCAATCCTAAAAATGGCACTTTACTTCAGAACGAGGAATGTTCCGCTGTATGCTTAGGCTATAAATTTAATACAAGATATTTTATAAAATTGAAACATGTTGAAATCATCTGCATGATAACAAAGTTGAGTGCCACATCTTTAAGTAATTTCGTAAAAACTGTGCCTAACAATTGCGATGACATCTACAAATCGAACATTTAAAAATTAACTTTTTTGATATATAACTATATCCGTTGAAATCACTGGTCGCCATGCGAATTTTAAATTATATTATCACCCTCAAAATTGTAACAAGCGTACGCAGTGAAACTTGCTCTTCGGTTTTGTTGAGATAACCCTTGTATACAAAGTCACCTAGTGTGAGTGAAGTGAAGTGAGTAGTGTGTGAGATAGTACCGAAACCTAGCATGATAAATTTCAGTCTCATCTTCACAAGATAAAAAATGTTCAATTGTACTGTTTCCATAGAATAGATGTTGCAAAATGAGCACACCGTTGCAAAGTCGTTGTATTATTGTTACGTTTTTTTACTTTTCATAATGCGTTTCCACTTCGTGACCGTGGAGATACAAGGAAACGCTCTTTTTGACTGCAGGCGAGGTTGGCACAAAAGTTTTGTCCCTCTTTGTCGCGTCCCAACGAGTCGCAATCCACACTTCTGCGAACGAACATGACGACGAGGGTGGAATCGTTTTACTGCCGCGGAACTTATTTATGTGCACTCGGTATAAATTAATACTGAACGCGTCATAAACGACGAAACACATGTGGAAAATGTCGCACCTGCGAGATGGATAATAGATTTAAAATGCTCTGGTCTGTCTCCCTTCGTACGGATAATGGATGCTGAAGATGAACTCGGCTTTAAAGTGGGAGGTTACGTATCATCGAACGTTGTCATAAAATGATGAAATAATGATGATATGATGAGGAAAAAATTGAATTTTATAGCTATGTATTATCTGTTCACTTGAAACCTTCGGTAAAAGTTGTACTGTTATGAGAAGTTGTAAAAAAAATGTTTCATATTTTCAGAAAATTTCAAATTTATTTATAGATCGATTTAAAACAGATCTTTGAGATCACATACACATCACATTGAATTCTCGATTAAATTACAAAGGATAGCAAGTTGAAAGTAGTCCATAATCCATGGGCAGTTGACGAAAGTCGAATAACGACAGCTTGAAATGGAAATCTATTAAGTCGACAAACGAAAGATTAAGACCAAAAGCTTACAAATCGAAAGTTGAAAGGCAAATATCAAAAACTAAAAATGGAGCCGAGTGAAAAAAAAAGTGAAAGTCAGCGTCCAAAAATCAAACAAAAACCTAATACAGTAAAATAATCCATAATCAACTGCTAAAATTTAAAAGTCAAATATCCGGCAGTCTCAATCTAAAGGAGAAACGCAAAAAAGGAAGGTGTAAAATTGAAATCGGAAGGTAAAATTCAAATGCTGAATAGTCTGAATTACAAATCGTGCGAAACTGTCAAATAGTGGAAACGAAACGAAATTGAAAAATGGGAAATTAAAAATGCTAAATACTAATTTAAACATAGAAAATCAAAGGACAATAACATTTTGAATCGAAAATCGAATAGATAAATTAAGATTGGAGAACAAAACATGAAAAAAAAGAGTCGAAACCCAATAGTCAAAAGTGAAAGATAAAAAAATGTCAAAAATAAAAAGTTGAAGAACACTAAAAGAAAAAAAAAGAAAAGTGAAAAGCGAAAATCAATAAGCTTCAAGTCAAATTCAAAAGTTAAAAGTTAAAAGTTAAAAGTTAAAAGTTAAAAGTTAAAAGTTAAAAGTTAAAAGTTAAAAGTTAAAAGTTAAAAGTTAAAAGTTAAAAGTTAAAAGTTAAAAGTTAAAAGTTAAAAGTTAAAAGTTAAAAGTTAAAAGTTAAAAGTTAAAAGTTAAAAGTTAAAAGTTAAAAGTTTAATCTTTAAAGTTAAAAGATAAAAGTTAAAAGGTAAAAGTTAAAAGTTAAAAGTTAAAAGTTAAAAGTTAAAAGTTAAAAGTTAAAAGTTAAAAGTTAAAAGTTAAAAGTTAAAAGTTAAAAGTTAAAAGTTAAAAGTTAAAAGTTAAAAGTTAAAAGTTACAAGTTAAAAGTTAAAAGTTAAAAGTTAAAAATTAAAAGTTAAAAGTTAAAAGTTAAAAGTTAAAAGTTAAAAGTTAAAAGTTAAAAGTTAAAAGTTAAAAGTTAAAAGTTAAAAGTTAAAAGTTAAAAGTTAAAAGTTAAAAGTTAAAAGTTAAAAGTTAAAAGTTAAAAGTTAAAAGTTAAAAGTTAAAAGTTAAAAGTTAAAAGTTAAAAGTTAAAAGTTAAAAGTTAAAAGTTAAAAGTTAAAAGTTAAAAGTTAAAAGTTAAAAGTTAAAAGTTAAAAGTTGAAAGTTGAAAGTTAAAAGTTAAAAGTTAAAAGTTAAAAAATAAAAGTTAAAAGTTAAAAGTTAAAAGTTAAAAGCTAAAAGTTAAAAGTTATAAGTTAAAAGTTAAAAGTTAAAAGTTAAAAGTTAAAAGTTAAAAGTTAAAAGTTAAAAGTTAAAAGTTAAAAGTTAAAAGTTAAAAGTTAAAAGTTAAAAGTTAAAAGTTAAAAGTTAAAAGTTAAAAGTTAAAAGTTAAAAGTTAAAAGTTAAAAGTTAAAAGTTAAAAGTTAAAAGTTAAAAGTTAAAAGTTAAAAGTTAAAAGTTAAAAGTTAAAAGTTAAAAGTTAAAAGTTAAAAGTTAAAAGTTAAAAGTTAAAAGTTAAAAGTTAAAAGTTAAAAGTTAAAAGTTAAAAGTTAAAAGTTAAAAGTTAAAAGTTAAAAGTTAAAAGTTAAAAGTTAAAAGTTAAAAGTTAAAAGTTAAAAGTTAAAAGTTAAAAGTTAAAAGTTTAAAGTTTAAAGTTTAAAGTTTAAAGTTTAAAGTTAAAAGTTAAAAGTTAAAAGTTAAAAGTTAAAAGTTAAAAGTTAAAAGTTAAAAGTTAAAAGTTAAAAGTTAAAAGTTAAAAGTTAAAAGTTAAAAGTTAAAAGTTAAAAGTTAAAAGTTAAAAGTTAAAAGTTAAAAGTTAAAAGTTAAAAGTTAAAAGTTAAAAGTTAAAAGTTAAAAGTTAAAAGTTAAAAGTTAAAAGTTAAAAGTTAAAAGTTAAAAGTTAAAAGTTAAAAGTTAAAAGTTAAAAGTTAAAAGTTAAAAGTTAAAAGTTAAAAGTTAAAAGTTAAAAGTTAAAAGTTAAAAGTTAAAAGTTAAAAGTTAAAAGTTAAAAGTTAAAAGTTAAAAGTTAAAAGTTGAAAGTTAAAAGTTAAAAGTTGAAAGTTAAAAGTTGAAAGTTGAAAGTTGAAAGTTAAAAGTTAAAAAATAAAAGTCAAAGGTTAAAAGTTAAAAGTTGAAAGTTAAAGGTAAAAGGTTAGAAGTTAAAAGTTTAAAGTTTAAAGTTTAAAGTTAAAAGTTAAAAGTTAAAAGATGAAAAGTAAAAAGATAAAAGTTTACATTAAACAGTAAACAGGCAACAGTAAACAGTAAACAGTAAACAGTAAACAGTAAACAGTACACAGTAAACAGTAAACAGTAAACAGTAAACAGTAAACAGTAAACAGTAAACAGTAAACAGTAAACAGTAAACAGTAAACAGTAAACGGTAAACAGTAAACAGTAAACAGTAAACAGTAAACAGTCAACAGTGAACAGTAAACAGTGAACAGTAAACAGTAAACAGTGAACAGTAAACAGTAAACAGTAAACAGTAAACAGTAAGCAGTAAACAGTAAACAGTAAACAGTAAACAGTAAACAGTAAACAGTAAACAGTAAACAGTAAACAGTGAACAGTGAACAGTAAACAGTAAACAGTAAACAGTAAACAGTAAACAGTAAACATTAAACAGTAAACAGTAAACAGTAAACAGTAAACAGTAAACAGTAAACAGTAAACAGTAAACAGTAAACAGTAAACAGTAAACAGTAAACAGTAAACAGTAAACAGTAAACAGTAAACAGTAAACAGTAAACAGTAAACAGTAAACAGTAAACAGTAAACAGTAAACAGTAAACAGTAAACAGTAAACAGTAAACAGTAAACAGTAAATAGTAAACAGTAAACAGTAAACAGTAAACAGTTAACAGTAAACAGTAAACAGTAAACAGTTAACAGTAAACAGTTAACTGTAAATTATTAAGTATAAAGTATAAAGTATAAAGTATAAAGTATAAAGTATAAAGTATAAAGTATAAAGTATAAAGTATAAAGTATAAAGTATAAAGTATAAAGTATAAAGTATAAAGTATAAAGTATAAAGTATAAAGTGTAAAGTATAAAGTATAGAGTATAAAGTATAAAGTATAAAGTATAAAGTATAAAGTATAAAGTATAAAGTATAAAGTATAAAGTATAAAGTATAAAGTATAAAGTATAAAGTATAAAGTATAAAGTATAAAGTATAAAGTATAAAGTATAAAGTATAAAGTATAAAGTATAAAGTATAAAGTATAAAGTATAAAGTATAAAGTATAAAGTATAAAGTATAAAGTATAAAGTATAAAGTATAAAGTATAAAGTATAGAGTATAAAGTATAAAGTATAAAGTATAAAGTATAAAGTATAAAGTATAAAGTATAAAGTATAAAGTATAAAGTATAAAGTATAAAGTATAAAGTATAAAGTATAAAGTATAAAGTATAAAGTATAAAGTATAAAGTATAAAGTATAAAGTATAAAGTATAAAGTATAAAGTATAAGGTATAAAGTATAAAGTATAAAGTATAAAGTATAAAGTATAAAGTATAAAGTATAAAGTATAAAGTATAAAGTATAAAGTATAAAGTATAAAGTATAGAGTATATTTTGACTTTGCTTTTGGAAAGTATAAATTTTCAAGTATAAAGTATGAACTATTAAACATAAAGTACAAGGTAAACAGTAAAAATGAAAACTAGAAAGAAAAAATAGAAGAAAAAGGTGAAACGTAAAATTTAAAAATTAAAAGTGAATAGTAGAAGTGAAAGTGAAAGTTAAAAGTAAACATTAGAAAGTAAAACAAACTAAAATTAAAACATAAAATGAAAAACTTAAACAGAAAATTTAACAAATTGAAAATTAAAAAGGGGAAAATCAACAATCTAATGAAAAATCAAAGGTTTAAAGTCTTATTATGAAATCATTATTTAAAAGTCTACAGTTGAACCACGGAAGCTTAACGTCAAAGATATAAAAACGGTTACCTAAGGACCCAAATGGCAAATGTTAGAAGGACCAGCATAAAAACGATTGAACGTAATTGAAGATTCAAAACGTTTAGACGTCCAAACGCGCCATAGGTCGAAATTTGAAAACTTCCCTAAATTCCCAATATCTTCAAAGCGTCAAAACATGAAAGTTCAAAAGTCAAATAGAACAGAAAACCAAAAATCCAAAACTAAACATCAAGCAACGAAAACTGAATATCTAAAATCGGTAATCGAATATCGATAGATGAAGGTTGTGAATCAAAACCCTAATATCGAAAGCCGAAAATCGAAAAATAGAAGAATTTTTTAAAAAATAATGTAAAATCAGCTGTTGGTTTGATACCGAAACATAATGATAGAAAATGTCTAACAGGTGAATTGAGTCAGATTTTTCATTTGGACTTCGAAACTATTAAGTTATATAAAATTAAATCTGATTTGGTACTGGAGCCAAAAAGAGTTTTTGACTAATTAGTTTTTTTTAATGCAGTCTTTATTGACGCAAGTAAGTGAAAGACCGGAAGTATAATTATATAATTAATCGCAGAGTTATGTGATTCATCATCTTCTCAAATCAAATCGTACTAATGTCATTCAACAAAAAAAAAATTCCCACAATATTTACCACCTTCACCCAACAACCATCAAAAATTCCATCACGCCCACAATCAGGAACGCAAAGCCCAAAAATAAAGCCACTCAATCCACATGACGCACGTTTTCCTAACGAATCTAGGCGAACGATTGATGGCTTTGTTAGTGTATACGAAAGAACCCACCCAGAGTACGAGGGCGAGGTGGTTGATCCTTTTGCAGAGCGATACCCGATTGTAATACGAATGAGCCCAATAATTACTATCGCTAACGGCAAGACATGGCGGTGGCAACCAACAGTCGGCTAAAGTATTGCGACCACGGTAAAACTGCTTGTTGTCGCACGAGAGGAAACCAAACCGATTTCTATAGAAACGAGTTGATTGTTTTGAGGCAGATGCAGTCCTGTCGGAGCAAGCGAGACTATCATAAAAGATTTCCATCGGAACATTTTCAAAGAGATGGCAAACGGTTGGGGTTTTCATCTGTCTGATTCCCATCAAGAGACAACGAAACTCCATTAAGCTTAAAGCCTTTCGTTGGGGACGTTTTCTCTGTAGTGTTGATATTAAATTGAAATGACGAAACTGATACGATTAGGTGATTAAAGGATTGTTTCATGCTCCTGAGATAATACGAAAGATATGACTAAATGGATCTTGTCGTACTACCGTTTGATTGTGGATGATAGCTATGCTATGAATTCGTTGCGAGGCTTCAGACTCGACAAGGCCATGACAACCGTGTACGTTAGATAACAATTTGGGTCCAATTTAAGATTTTCATTTCATATAACGATAATATTGATTCTCAACTTAGTTATGCAGAACATAACGAACCTATTTTCTAATGAAAACTCGAGAATACTCGTCCTGTGGAAGCAAAAAAAGAAGTCAAATCCACCCACATGCACCCTCTCTCTGTGTAAGTAGAGATGACCGGAACATGGTGTCAAGGGATCTGTTTCTCGTGCTCGTAGGTATCACGTAGACGATTACGTCACAGTTGAAAAGTTAATTCCATTGCCGAAATGAAGAGTCTTATCGGAAATGCCCGTCTAGGCAAAGTGGTTTGCTTTGCAATAAATCATACTTATTACACGTAAGCATACACGTACGGGCATTCGCAAATCGTTTGAGGACTTCCGTGTCATCAACAGTAACGATGGCATGTAGAGCCATGTTTTTAGGCATGGCGAAATTGCTATTCATTAGAGTTTGTCCGGACTGCCGGGCGGCAGCATTAGCCGACTTCCTCCGTCTATACAGTACGCTTGTGTTTATTCGGTTTGCTACCCCTTTTCCGGTGGCAATAACAACGGGTTGAATGTCTTGAATTTAGCACTGCTGCCACCACGCACCGTGGAGAAACAGTTTTCGCAATTAATATATTCGGATGCGAGATTTATGATGATCTGCGGCCGTGTTCGACTAGGAAAAACGGGAAAGGTGCGCACTGTCGGTGGTTTGATTCCGCTTCATTTCCACGAGTAAGTAAAGATAAACCGTTTAAATATCGTTAGACTTCCGTGGTAGAGACTGCGTACCTTCGGCAAAGTCGATGAACTGTACAGCGCTACATTCCGGTTGGTTTGTTTTGATTTCACATAGTTAACGCAAATGGTTACGGCATCATAAATCCACCCTTCGCGAGAATTCTGCCGGACCGATCCTTGGCACCTGGAACTGTGATATCGTTCAAGGGATGCTCGGTAGCTGATTATCCGACGATGACGACGGTTTGTGAAGGGTTGCACGGACTTTCTGATTTAGGTAGATTTTACTTTTAACGTGATTATGCAGTTGTTCAAACTTTTATTCACAAGGGTAATCGATAATCGAGCCAATAAACATCTGCTGCAGTGCAACCCTTCTGAAAATCAGGGATAACGTAACAAACAAATCATACATAAATATACTGGCTTATTTTGGCTGCCGTCACTGAATTTAACCGTTGCTGCGATGCTTCCTTAACAACAAAAAATTAAAAATAAGAAGCGCATCATCAGCTGAAAACTTTTTCGAAGCTCATCTTCACAGAACAAGCGACTAAAGCGCAATTTAAAATATACTAATTTATCTGGCCACATAGGCCAAAAATTATCACGCAGCAAAAAAAATTCTCTATTATTTCAGAGAATTGGAGCAATTGAAATAAGATCCTACTTCCTACATCAATTCGACAGCAACCCGAAGACCACTCAAATAATCCGACGGTTCATGTGGATCACGTCCTTCAAGCTATCTCAAGTTTTTCCCATTCACTCGGTTATCCTTTCCCGAATCAAAATTACTCGCAAGTAAAAACAGGATCTAAGCTATCGAAAAATACGAAAAACCATTTCCACCCGGAATAGGATATTAAGGTGGCAACCAATTTCCACCGATATGACGCTCAGTCGTTTCTCGTCCTTGCTGGGAACCAGCCAAAATAGTTGAGTCAGACTCGTAACCCCACCTCTGCTGGTGGTGTACGCCAAATAAAACCGGTTGAAGTTGAAGGACGATTCGGACCGATAAGCGGGGAGCCCAAAATTTCCAGGCTCATGAATTTTACATTGGAGTATATATATGTATTATATCTTTGGCAGGTTTCGGTGGTTTATATTTGTGTGTGCGTTTTTTTTTAGTTTCTTTCTTTGATTTCGGTTTCGTAACCCACGAGCCACATTGGCCACATTTTGACCGACATTCACCTACAGTCAGACGCGTGGGAGACCGAAGGATGACTCAACCTTCTGTGAAATATTGCCATCTAATGTGTTTCTCTTTTTTGTTGGTTTCATTTCAGGTTGGTACCAAATTTTCTAAACGTGAGTTATAACAGTTGGAATAGCAACAGGACTCTATTGGGATTTTTAGATGACGAATTTGTGAACTGATATAAACATTTACCAGGTGAAGATTCGTTATTAAGCACGGCATAATTCACTAAAACTAAAATTTATTTACACCATTCTTCATTTTCACCCATTGCCCTTGATTAGCTGAATTTGTAACAATCTAAAAGCGGCGTGATATCAATAGAACATTGATGATACATCAATAAATTTCTATTTTACCCTCAGCACTTCCTCCGGATGAAAAGCTGATCCTAATTGATGTTAACTGAACCGCAGCTGTCAAAACATCTCATTACTATTCTCGCTATCCACTTTCGACACCACATCGTTTCTATATTGTGGTAATAGCATACCTGTTTTGCGAGCACCACCTGACCCCGTACAAAAGGGATGTGCTCTCCATTTTCACGACACTTCCTGCTCCCCTCCCACACGTGACTGCATTAGATTGACTCCCAGATTGTATACATCCCCGTATACATCTCCATATATCATATAACCCAGAGAGTGGCTTAACGATGATGTTCGAAAGCCGACAGACGCACACCAGCTTTCCATAACAGCTTCGGTAGGCTTCTCTTGGTAAGCTGTCGAAACAAAACTTTTAACGTCTCTACGCTCAGCCAGGTTTTGTCACATTCTTTCACATCAATGGCAGCCGCCATCATCAAAGGTTCACCGGATATCTTTTTCTCTTGGGGTCTTTGCTATCCCTACTTTTCTCTTATCGTATCCGTGAGTAAACTCAACTCGAGGTAGCCTTTTCACATCCTTGATGACTTGTTTGCGTATGATGTTTCCAAGGATTTACGTTAGAGTAGGATGAGCGCAGTGGCTGCCTGTTGCCAAACACTGTGAAGAGGCAAATAATGCAACATTCATATTCATTTTGAATACAGTCGTTATCTTATGGCTTGGCTCTGGCAATTGCGATTCATCTAGTAGATTTGATGGAACCAGCGCATTTAAAGCAAAAGGTTCTGTGTAGGAAGGACTGCAGTACGTGTAGCCCTGTTGTAGTGTCATACCGCGTGATAATGGTTTATACATGAAATTTGTTCCTTTGGACTCATGGTAGAAGCTTCGAAAACTTGTTTTGTGTGACAAAATAAGTTTGGAGTAGGAATGGGGCAGCCTCAAAGTGACAGTTCTCTAATAAACTAGATCATAAAAATTGATTAACATTCTCTATTTTTGTAAAAAATGATTTCGAAAATGTAATGTTGTGTTTTCAATGTGTAACGTAATGTTTTTTTTCGCGTTTTTTAGTTCTATTAGTTCGCAGTTGATTCTATTATAAAAACCTAAATTAATCTACCTAGCGGTCAGACTCAGCCTTTCTCATTCAAACATTTATATTTGTAAAAATAGATTTACATGAATGCTTAAATTCAATAAAGGGGTATATTCACTCTTTGGGTTCTAAAATATTGATGTTGTAATTAGAGTATAAAATATGTAATTTGACGTAATGTTAGTGTTTAAGAAATAGCGAAATAAAAGAAATGACTCTTAATTTCGAACAATTTAATCACGAGCGATACCGGGAACGATCAGTTAGTACGATACCACATTCAAATCATGTTGAGACCATTTATATTGATCAAAGCAAGTATAGTGTTGAATAGTCTTTGAATTTCTTTTCTTTCCAAAACTTTTGAACAGCATATCAAATTGTTATGAAGTTTGTTATTTGTAAGTTTGAGAGATGACTCGTTTGTAGGACACTAGTTATGTTCAAAAAGTCGTGTAATACTTTAGATAATTGACTTTCGTTGTTTTACAAATTAAAACATAACTGTTGCTTAAGTTTGATTACAATTAAATGAAAAGGGAACGTATAGGGCAGCCAAACTTTGAAACCACGCGTTCAATCATAATTCATCAGTTAACCCTTCACTAGCCCGTTCATCTGATATCAATATTGTTCAAATCGGTTATGTAGTTTCTAAGATAATGAAGTTTCGTGATTTTCACATTTCGGTACATTACAGACGAAGTTATAGTCCGATTACAGCAAAATTCAATAGGGTGTTATGAGGCAGCTAGACCTTTCATTTGATACTAATTCTATGGAAATCGGGTCAACCATCTCTGAGAAAAGTGAGTGAGTCCAAGTAGTCTTCGGAATATGTTTCTTTTCATAGCTGGAATTCAGATTTTTAAACACAACAGGCAAAGTAATAATCCGTTTGCAAAAAAAAATCATTAGAGTCTTATGGGGCAACAAGACCTTCCATATGACACTGATTTTATAAAAATCGGTCCAGCCATCCCTGAGAAACATGAGTGAGATTAAATAGTCTCCAGAACACGTTCCTTTCCTTAACTTCTGAACCACAAGTTCAATCTTCATAAAATTCAAAAACTAAGAGTTTTTCAGGTAGCCCGTTCAATTTTGTTCAAATCGGTTGTGTAGTTTCTGAGATATTGATGTTTCGTGATTTTGATGTTCATAGCTTCTGAGATATAAGAGCGATTTTTACATTCTGACGCAGCGCCAAAACTAAAAGTTTAATTACAATGAAATTCAATAGCAACCTAAACGTACCCTTCATTTAACACCAAGGTAGAAAGAATCGGTCAGACCATTTCTGAGAAAAGTGAGTGCGAATAAAAAGTGCACATACACACGTACACACCCACACACAAACACATACACCTATACATGCATACATGCAGAAAATGCTCGATTCGTCGAACTGAGTCAAGTAGTATATGCCATTCGGCCATTTGGACCACTTTTCTACCTCTTAATTAGCCAGTGATCGTTAGGCGAAAATCAATATGTTTACTTTCATTATGTGATTCCACATTTTTATGAACAACGGACAAAGTTACAATCTGATTGCAATGAAATTCAATAGCAACCTATAGGGCAACTAGACCTTTCATTTGACACTAATTTTGTAAAAATCGGTTCGGCCATCTCTGAGAAAAATTAGTGTGTTTAAACAACCTCAGGATAACTTTCCTTTACATAACTTTTGAACCATATGTTCAATCATAACGAAATTTAAAAGTTAAGGGTTCTGGAGACGGTCCAATCATTTGAAACCAGTTTTATTGAAATCGGTTATGTGGTTTCTGAGATATCAATGTTTCATGATTTTGACATTTTGATACATAACCTCTAAACTAAAAATCCGATTACAATGAAATTCAATAGCAACCTATGGCGCAACTAGACCCTTCATTTGCAATTAATTTTATGAAAATCGGTCCAGCCATCTCTGAGAAAAGTAGTGAGAAAAAAAAGTTGCACATACACACACACATACACACATACATACATACATACAGAAAATGCTCAGTTCGTCGAAAGAGATCGAGTGGTATATGACATTCGGCCATTGGGACCACTTTTATACTTTTGGTTTTCCCAGTGATTGCTATGCCTTTCTAGGAGAAAGGCAAAAATTCTGCATATACGTCACACGTGAATAGCAAATAGATAATTTATTGTTAAAAGTTTTTATTATATCTTTACGTAGTGAAATAACAAACAAACAAATCATCTGCATTACACTATACCATACTTGCTAACAATAAGTTGACAATCCATAACTTTGTTGTAGACTAGTTCAACGTACCCAGCGTTTAGGATAGAAAGTGTCAAGAGATAGAACCACCATGTCACCTTGGGTTTCAAAATGGTTTCAGTGGGCGGTTTTCAACCTTTAAAAATCACCCCAATCCCAGAATTTACTTATTGTGTGCTATTCGGCCATTTTGGGCTACTGTTCAAACGTCAGAAGTCGGCATCGGATTTGACCAATTTGACCAATTTGAACTATTTTCTAGAGACCGGTATTATCAATTACTTACTTTACTTTTACTTTTTGGCGACATCAATCCAGAATACGTCTCCACATCACTCGATCTTGCGCTAGTCTTTTTCAATCACCCATAACACCCACCGATCAGTCGTCATCACACATTCAACGTGTACGGGGTCTACCACGGAGTCGCCGACCTCTGTCGGGATCACTATCAATATTATCTTCGCTGGTCGCTCCTCTGACACTTTTTCCACGCGGCCAGCACACTGTGGACTGCCGCATATTTCATCAGCTTGATAATATCCGAGAGTTCGTATGCCTGGTACACCTCGTGGTTCATGCTCCTGTGCCACACTCCATTCTCCAGTTTGCCGTAAAAGCCTCTGTTGTGACGCCACTTCGTGACTAACATCGTTTTCACACGTCACTGGAGTATCAAGGTACATGAATTCATCGAATACTTCATAAATCCCACTATTTATAACAACATCAGTACCAGCGACTCCCTCGATGAACCTTCACGATCGTTACTAGCCACAATGTTTTTTGTTTTGATAGACCAAGACCAAGACCAAGACCAAGACCAAGACCAAGACCAAGACCAAGACAAAGACAAAGACCAAGACCAAGACCAAGACCAAGACCAAGACCAAGACCAAGACCAAGACCAAGACCAAGACCAAGACCAAGACCAAGACCAAGACCAAGACCAAGACCAAGACCAAGACCAAGACCTTGACCAAGACCAAGACCAAGACCAAGACCAAAACCAAAACCAAGATCAAGACCAAGACCAAAACCAAGACCAAGACCAAGACCAAGACCAAGACCAAAACTAAGACCAAGACCATGACCAAAACCAAGACTAATACTAAGACCAAGACCAAGACCAAGACTAAGACTAAAACCGTGATCCCAAAACTAAAACCTCAGGAACAAAACCCAGATCTTAAGATCAAGGACCTCGAGACCCCAATCCCGAAATTAAGACTAATACCAGATCGAAGACCAAAATCTGGGAGAAAGAACCGGGTATAAGGCTATAGGAGTGTAAACAAACAGAATAACAGAATGAGCTCTCATTGACTGTCATTTCGAACCAGCCGGGCAAGCCCGGATTTGAGGGGGGGGGGGCAAAGGGGGCAAATGTCCCGGGCCTCCCGATTCAAGGGGCCTGGGGCGACCTTCTATTGCTCGTCAACTTCCAGAACGTTACCTCTAAATGTTTTAAGAAAACAGGGCCTCACGAATAAATTTGCCCCGGGCCCCCCAGCGGCTTTATCCGACCCTGCAGGCGGATAAAGTGTCATTTAGTAGTAAGTTTTGTTATTGCTGGGAATTTTGTGATTAATTCACCTAAAAATGAGAAATAAATTTTATTTTTCTCATTTTTGCACATAAAAATCCACTTTACTGGGCAAAGTTGTAGCACATTTTGAAAGAAACAACATATTCGAAGACACAATACAGGTATACCTCGATTTTACGCACATTCTCGTTTTTGAAATGTGCGTAAAATCGAATTGAGCATAAAATCGAACCAAAATTTTTAAACTTTTTGATCGGAAATGTGCAAGAAAACATGTAGGGGTAATCCAATTAGTACGTGACGTTAAAAGAGGGTTGGAAAGCTTGAAAACTCATAGAAAAAATATTAAGGGAACAAAAAAAAGAGTGACAAAGGAGCGTGACGAAGAAGGTAATTACACTAAAGTCGCTTTTTACGCGGGGGATACATGCCGCGTAAAAAAAAACGCGTAAATTCCGGAATCCGTGTAAAAAACGCGTAAATTCCGGAATCCGCGTAAAAATGCCGCGTACAAAGAAACCCGCGTAAAAAGCACTAAGGTCGCTTTGCATTACGTAATTAATAGACGTTCTCTAATGTGCCGTGGGAAACTCACCCAGAACATATGCAAAATGCTTGAAAGGAATTACTTAAAACAATGAAATGGGCGTGTGTGTATGTGAGTTTATATGTGTATGTGTGTTTACGTGTGCACGTCTGTATGTGTGTGGATGTGCGTATATGTATGTGGATGTGCGTGTACGTGTGTGTATGTGCGTATATGTGTGTGGATGTGTGTATGCATGTGCATATAAGTGTGCGCGTATATATGTGCGTATATGTGTGCGTATGTGTGTGTGTGTGCGTATGCGCGCGCGCGTGTGTGTGGGTGTGTGTGTGTGTGTGTGTGTGTGTGTGTGTGTGTGAGAGTATATGTGTGACTCACACATTTAATTTTACCCACATACTAATGCTAAGGAGGCATTGAAAACAGCTCCTCTATCTTGTAACAGTACACGTTTTATATAAAAGTTTCAGTAAATTACTCTAAAAGAGATTATGTGCGTACGATGTCAAATATTTTACGGGTTAGACACGTATACAACCTTTAAAAAGTTCGCTGTTTCGCAAAAGAGGCCTTGTTGTTACTGTCTCCCGGTTTTCGGCAGATTTCCCAGTCTATATGGAGGGCCCCTTATAAGTGAACCATGTCTAATATATATATAACCCTTCATTACGCACAATTTAATGAAGAAAACATACAAATTTAAAATGTGTTTGAAAAAAGTGTGCGTAAAATCGAAGTACGTAAAATCGAGGGTGCGTATAATCAAGGGTGCGTATAATCGAGGTATAACTGTACTTTTACCTACCAAAATTTTTAATGAAACAATGCACTAACTTACTTACAGATATCTACGCAGAGAATCACAGAATCTCCCACACGGTCGCGAGATACGACGCTGACCTAACAAGCCAGTCGTCGTGAGTTCGAGTCTCGGCTCGGTAAAGACTGTTAATATCAGTAGGATCATAGCGCTAGCCCCGCAATTGTCCTGTATAGTAAGCAGTTCGTGTTTTTTTCAACATTTTTGTTTGTTTTCATGTATGAAAGATTTTTCTTTCAACAATAATACAAAACGCATTCCTTATAGAAAATGTTTTCATAATGTATTAATTCAAGGGGTTGATATTCCGGTTTGCAGTCTGATGAATTGCGCTGATTTCTATCTGCTCATCATCGACGTTTCGGTCCTTCTATGAGATCCCTGATCAGGGCTCGAAACAGTAATTAACAAGTTGAAAGGTTTTTGCAAACGTAAAAACGTAAATGTTTTCATAACTTATTAGCTCGATATGCGGCGACGCACAGTGCGTTGAATGTAGGGTAAGACGGGACAAAAATTAAAACTACACGATTTTGTAGATAAAACATGTTGATGTAACAAGGAAAGTTGTTCATTCCTTTCATAGCTACAAAATGCATAAGGGTCTTATGTGTTTCACTAAATCACAAAACTGTCCCAAACCCCAACGCACTCATCCTTCACCAGAAACCGTTAATCTCTTTGTAAAAGTTGTACATTGTAACGAAAACTGCGGTTTCTATGTTTTACTTACTTTTACATAATTGCAAAAGTGACTTAAGCGCAATTATAACGAAAAAAAAAAAGATTATTTTAGGTATTCTTTTAGATATTCTTTTATGTATTATTTTTATTGTTTTTTATATATTTAATTACCAGAGTAATAAACAATTTTAAAATTCTTCATGATGCATGTTATATTATCAAGTCAAGTTTTAGGTCATCTTCAGACGAATTGGAATAGTTGTTCGAAACGGTAGCAGCAAATACTAGTTCTTCTGGGGAGTTATTTTCAACGAGCTCTGCAACTCGCCGATTTTTTATTCTGGTGAGCAGCTTTCAAAAAGTTTCTGAGGATGCCCACGAGAAGAAATGTGGTTTTATTCATAATTATTATTCTCACCGAATCGAGGAAGAGCATGCGGTGACTCCAACCAAATTTCATGCTTTTTCTATTGCTTTTTCTATTGCATTTCTCCCATTTCGAGTTCAATTTCGAATAATGTACAGCAAAAACTTGTGCAATTTTTTTATTCACATGCTCTACTGTGTCTTCTGGTAGAGATGATGTCAAATATCGAAATACACATGATGTTCTTTTGCTTACATTGCAGTTCTCAAAAGTCTGCCGGTTCACGAGCAATCGGCATTGACATACGAAAAATAAAAAATCTCGCAAAGTTGCAGGAAATTGCAGCTAATTTTTAAATATTCTGAAGAGGACACTTCAAGCAAACTTCTGATATATGTTTTAGAGACGAACTCGGTGGAACTTTTTTTATAACGCTAACGAAAGTTTGAGTTCGCGTTTTTTCAAGGATTAATACCTTCACCAACTCATCATACCGACTAATCATACACGCAATCGAAGCCAAGTCTCTCTACCAATGAAATATATTGCACTAACCTTGATTGTTATTTTCCATTTTATTTGATTGGAATACACGAAGTAATTAAGTTTTACCAACGTTTAGAAAACGCGCGACAATTCAGCTCGAAATGTGAAACTAATGATTCCTCTGGACGCTGATGCTTGCTATGCTTGTATTAGTATTTGTGATGCTTCCCAAAGCTTACCAATTTTTGTTCACAACCCAGAAGATATCTATGAACACTTCTGAGTACTTGGTGCATCCAAATAAAAAAGAAAGAAAAACGATTTTTGTCTATGGCTCAACGCACTGTGCGACGCTCATAGGGGTGTTTGAGAAGAAAAGTTGGAAAAAATTATTTTCATGCATAATTTCGCTGAAATATTTATATACAGCAGTTATTGTGTCTTCAAAACGAATAAAATATTGAAGCATGAATTATATCTACGTAGCAATGATAAATAACTTTTCTTATACAATGTGGTAGGTTTCTTGTTGAGAATATTTCAGCGACTGCTAGAGCCACATATGATGGAAAAACTTCTTTGGGCATATGATCTAGCGTAATCTACTCAAAATCATTCAAGTTTTGAATTTATCAAATACCTTTCCTCTAGAGTGGCTCTCGCTTTAATTGTATACCATATAGAGCCATTTATTGCTTTTATTTGGAAGGTGAGAAAGTTTCCTACCAGATACAATCTCTGCGTATTCAAGCATATGTTAAAAATAACATTTTGGAAGCAAATATGCCTGGGGTGCTGTTTCAATCGTATTTTGATGTTTTTTCACACAGTTAAATATGATTAACATTATTGTTTTTAATCGGATCATAAGGTTTAATCAAATTGACCGCTCTGCAGTTTGTTCTTTGATACCAACTCTTTATTTGCTTTAGTTTTTGAGAAACTGCAATATTAATGAAGCATGTTCAGTAGAAAAATGTTAACAGACAATTCCAAATAAATATGGCTGTTTCATGATGTTTTATTTTATTTGAAAATCACCTATCAGTATTCTTCGGATGTCTTACGTTTACAAATTGTAAGAGAAAGAAAAAAAAGAGTTTTGAATAATAAATGTGTCATTTTGCAACAAAGAAGGAGTCCCACAGAGCGGAAAGAATTTCAATCGACACCAAAATCGGGATTTTTACAAAATGACCCCAGATGAAAAATACCCACAACTTTGAGCAAAATCTGTGACGGTCGATGCCAAGTTTGTTCTGTTTTATGGTTACTTTGTATGGAATGATCCATATACTGGCGGGAATAAAGTCTAGATATATCATAAATGCGCAAACATGCGCAGCTTTTTTTTTCTGGACGTGTTTCAGGAAACTCATATCTACTAGAAAATGACTTTGTTTGTGCCCAGAAATGTCCAGAACATTGAAAAAAACAACTTTGAAAATTAATTCGGAAGGCAAAATTTTAAAAATGATCAATGCTTTATATCTACCCAATAAGTCACCAAACCATTCATCTAAAATGATCAAAACTTACTGCATACCCTTCATTTGACTATCCATATTCGTTACAGGTAGGCTATAATCATCAATATTTAAAAATGACATCGGAAAAACCAATAAATTATGTATCGAAATTGTCTCTCGCTTTTGGTTGACAGATTCACAGCTTTCGTGAACCAAAAACAAAACAAATTAAAACAAAGCAGTTGCCATGTGGTACCCCCACTACCTATGAGTTTGGTAGTGTTGACTATGGGGGTTTAATAATAAATTCGGTTTTTGCAATTTTTCCAACTTTTGCCCTCAAATACCCCTATGTGCGACGTCACGAATCAGAAATTGAATTTTTTCTGAAATGTTTCAATTCTGCTCAAAATCGCAGTGAATTATTTTTTTGCGCAGAATATAAATTTCACAATTCATCACCTGTTAAAAATTTAATACATACAGGGAGTTTTGCGGATTTATCAAAAACAAACAAAAATTGCATGTAACAGTGGCGTAGTCAACCGAGGGGGAGGGTAGTTAGGGTTGAATCTCCCCCAGAGCCTTTGACCTTCAGTTGTTTTTTCAATATTAGGGTTCTACATTACTGAGTAGCTCCATGCTTGTCATTCTCCTCAGTATGTAGAAAGAGCGGAGAAAAAATTCACCGCGCACTTCCCTTTCTGGAGTGCCTGAGTGTAGCAAATGCTTTCACCACACTGCTTCTTTCTCCACTTTAATGTGTCTCAACCAACTTACAGAGAGGCAAACACAAATCCAGCCCACCCCACATCTGATAGAAACAAGAGGGGTGAATCACTCTACATAAAAAACGCAGAAGTACACCACAGAGTCCACTGGCGGGTAGTCTGGAACGTGAAAAAAAAACCTACCGGGCAAAAGTGTAGTCCTAGTGTAGCCACATCGCGGAAACGATTTCGACCAGAGTGAACTAGACCGACACGAGCGACACAGTCTAATTTTTTCGCCCAATCTCTTTTACTCTTCTTCCGTGCTCAAGAAAACAAACTGGAAAACGCACCGCAGATAGCTCTGCTGTGTAATTATTGTGCGTGATGTTCATACGTGTGAGAAAGTACACCATAATTCCTTGTCTCGCAAGAGAGAGATTTCAGATTTCACCGCGGTGCTTTCAGGAAGCTCACCAGATAAAAATCGTCTGTCGTTCTCTTCTAGCATGTGCGTTGATTTGCTCTTTAGTGTGATAGCAGTTGCTTTCGCAGTGCAAGATGTTCTCCTGCACTCTAGAGGTCTTCTGAGGAGAAAAGACAAGCATGAGTAGCTCCACAAAATATGTCCCAGTTTCGATTTTTTTAAATGGTTTTTTTTTAATTTAAAAAGAAATTTCTTTTTTTCAAACTACTTTTTAAAATTTTAAATTTTTTAAAAAAAAAAAAATATTTTTTTGAAGTGTGTGTTTTTTTTTTTGGAAAGACAAAATTACTATCGGAAACTTTGTCGAAGACGCCACACCGATCAAAAAAATCATTTTTGCCCTAAAATGTTTGTAATCATCAATACTTTCTCAAAACTGCATTTTGTGGAATTGTGGAATTGCTCAACTGTTGATTGAAGTGGCAATGCAATTGTTGCAAAAAGCCGTATTTTGTTTAGTAGTAGAGCTCAAAGCTTTGCCTTCTCGAAGAAAGTACCCACGCCAAATTTTCGCTCAATCGAACTTCAAGGTGTGGAGTCCAAAAACGGTCAAAGTTCAACTTTTTGAACCGATAAAAAATGCGATGTTATAATAGCCCGAAAAATTTAGAAAATCAACTTTTTGCTCAAAACCCCCAGAAAGTCGATTGAAAAACAAAGTTGAATCCAAGACCAGATCTCGACGATTCATGCATTTCTAAGACTTTTGACATCGAAAAATAGTCGATATCGAAAATTTCATGCTTTTTTTCATGAATCAAAAAGTAAAACTCTGACTGCTTTGAGGCACGGCTTCCGGAAGTGCGAGTGCAAGGGCTAAATTAGTTTTGTAGACTAATATACGTTTATTTACATAATACACCGCGTTCGTGCAAAGGAAATAACGACCCCCCGGAGTCAGTTTTGCTACTAGTTTGATTTTATTGATTGTTATCAAAAATATTTTTTTTTCTAAACGTGCTGGAACTCCGGAGAGAAACAATTCCCTTTACCAATTTTCCTCTCTGTTCTTTTTTCAACTTTTCATTTCTTGGTTTTGCCCCTATCACCTATAAAAACAGGCAAACTTTATTGCCACGGGAAACAAGGTGTCTAGTATCAACACTTACTACAACGCAACCCGTATTAAGAGCAGGGTTGATATTTGTTGACACTCTTGAGTGAAAGTGAAAAAAAGTATCCATAAACGTTATTTTTTTACAATCCTTTCAGAGTTCTCCCTTCCCGCTTTTTGCATGGAAGTGAACTGTCAAAACGCCTCATTATATTTCATGCGATGGAAGCAAGACAACAAAATCAGTTTATCAGTGAACGAAGATTGTCAAGGCATCGGTCAGTGTCAGTGAAAAAGTGTTTCGGTAAGGTTTATTTTGGGTGAGTGAACTGTTTGTTTTTCTTTTTCGCTTTGAAGTGGGGATCATTTGGTTGGATTTGTCGTCAAATTTTATTCCGTAACCGTGAACGATGCACCCGATCTATTTCATCTGAGTATAACAGCACGTTACTAGGACGAAAATCTAGTGTATCTGAAAGAGCGATCATTGGAAGTGAAAATTGAAAATAATTGGCTTTAATTTTCGAAGAATTTTGCTGGGGAAAATGATTTTTATCAGCACTGATTAAGAGTGAGTGATTTATTTATTTATTTATTTATTGAGTTGTTTACATTCATCGGACAAACAGTCTAAATGTACACTTGAAAACTAATGACTAGAACTATATCTGCACATAAAAGTTTGTAACACGATCACAAAAAACAGTAGAGGAAACATGGAAGTCGAACAAATAATAATATCTATTGAATAGAGCGCACATAGTTCGAATAGGCTCGTTTTGTGAGTAGTCCGTCCTATGTTGTTGGAGCCTCAAAAAGCTTCGTTGACGCAGTGGACGTGGCAGCACGTTCACATCCATTTTATTGAGAATCTAGGGCGCGTTGATCTCTCCTAGCAGGATCTTTCCGACGAAAACCGCTTTTTGCACATTGCGTCGCTTTTCGAGAGTGTCCATTCCTAAAAGTCTGCACCGGGCTTCGTACGGAGGTAGCGCATCTGGATTTCTCCAAGGAAGTAGTCGTAGAGTGAATTTCATGAACTTCGACTGGACTTTTTCGATTCTAGTTATTCAGATGCTGCGAAAAGGGCTCCACACGACGGCAGCTGTTTCCAGAACAGACCGCACTAGGCTATAGTACATGGAGCGCAGGCAGTAAGGATCACGAAATTCGGTTGTCATCCGGAGAATGAACCCAAGATTCCGCCTAGCTTTGTTAATTATATAACTGTAGTGTTCCCGGAAGTTCAACTCTGCATCAAGCATAACCCCAAGATCTCGCACTACGTTAACTCTGGTAATGGTTTCATCGCCTATACGATAGTTTCACTGAATAGGATGTTTTTTCCTCGCAAAAGAAATCAATGAACATTTCGATACACTGATAACCATCATATTGTGTTGACACCAGTCGTAAAATCTGTTAATTACACTTTGCAGATGTTCACAGTCGGCAGGAGTTTTTACGGTTTTGCGTTTTTTTACGGTTTTGCGATATCAACTTATTTGCTGATGATACTGTTCTGTTCATTGCGGCTAAGAATCCTAATGACGTTGTGGCACTTTCAATTCAAGATTTACATTATCTGGCGAATTGGTTGAAATTTAAACAGCTTAAGGTAAATATTAGCAAAACAAAGTACTTAATCATTTCTTCTGCCAACTCCAGACCAGACGTAAATATTGCAATTGATGGTGAGACGATTGATCGCGTAAACGAAATAAAGTATCTTGGAGTGATTATTGATGACAAATTATCTTTTAAGTCTCACATTGACAATGTCATCAAGAAAATGGCAAAAAAATACGGATTTCTGTGCCGTTTGAAAAATGAATTGACTGTTAGTAGTAAAATTAGTCTTTATAAGTCAATCATTTCACCACATATAGATTTTTGCCCATCCATATTATTTCTTGCAAACAATACACAAATATTGAGACTGCAGCGCTTACAAAATAAAGTTATGCGATTAATATTAAGATGTAGGGGAGGATTGTACAAAACGCACCAGTTAAGCATTTGCGCGAATTACCGCGCTTCAAATCATTCCAAAGCGACATTGTACGAGTAGGAAGATTGTAGGATCTATTTATTGCATGTTCATGACGAAGTTTACTTTAAAATACTCGATTTCATTGTCTTTTTTTGGTAAAAATTACCACTGCCGCCAAACAAGCCCGTGACCAAAACGCACCACAACAAAGGTCAGTATGCTCCAAAGCAGTAGGCTAATATGCCACTAGCAGATATCAGCACGCGAAGCGAGAAGCACTTGAAGTCTCGAAAGTAAAATCATAAATAATGGAACATGCTCTCAGTTGTCAAGCAATCTCCTGCAAGCTCTTCATAGTGCATTCTGCCCCAATTTTAATTTTGTTTGTTTTTAGGTAAAAGTTGATGAAAGTTAGTGAAATAATTTGAAATACTCATAGCATTATAAACTCCAAAAGTGTAAAGGCTAGGGGAACCATAGTTTGTTGTATTATTTACTAGTCAGTTAATCATAAAAGCTTAAATAAAATTCATGAATAGTTACATGTTGGACAGAGCCACAGCCAATTGCACAGTTTTTCGAGTATTTTAGTCATTATGGCACACTTTTTCATTAAGAACTGTAGAGAAGCTGGGTTTTTATGAGAAAAGCGATGAATTTCGTCATAAAAAGCCACATGTGTAAGTATTTTGGGGAATTAATAGCGTGGGCCATCTTACCCAACTGGTGCGTCTTGTACGGTTCTCCCCTAATAGATACACTTCCTCGAATTTTATGCTGGACGCATTGCAATGGCTTTCTGTGAAGCAAAGAGTATATTTTCTGACAATGGTGTTTCTATATAAAATTTTTAATAACATGCTGCCCCGATATTTCTGTAATCGAATTGATAGGGGAAGTGATTTTCATAGGTACAACACTAGAAACGCGGATGATGCTAGAACACCAAATTTTCTTTTTGGAAGATCACAGAACTCTCTGTTGTACAAAGGAATAAATTTTTTCAATTCGATGCCAAGACAGGTAAAACGTGCAGCAACAATGGCGGAGTTTAAATGGCTTTGTATTTCACACATAAAGTCTGTTTTGTAGACAGATTATATAGAATTTTTTGTAAATTAATGACGAAGATTGTAAAATTTATGTATTTTTTTTAAATATATTGGGTAAACTAAGCTATTATGTTCACTGATGATGAAGGATTTTTGTTTGAATTAGTTGTATAATATTTAATAGTAGAGTTTAAAAAAGAGTCGACTACACATGTTTGAGCCACGCGCGCGTAGACTGACATAGACAATCTGGATATTGAGTACATCAGGATTAAACCCCTGAAATTGAAACAAAAAGCATATCGGTTTGGAAATTTGCTTTTTGGTATGAAATAGCATATATGCTGTTATTCTGATTTTTGATATTTATCTGTTTTTGCGATTTTGAACTAGGGTTGGGAGAAAAAACTGAAAAGGCTTGGATTCGCCTGTGGACTGTAAAGCTCGTTATCGAGAACTATAGTATCACAGGATCTCTCTCGTAGTTTTGGATCGTTATCCAGAATCAATTCTGATTAGTTAACACTCCTAAATGTTAGGTTCAATTCCTAACCAAGTCCAGATAATTTTCGGGTTGGAAACGTTCTGGATGAGCCTTGGATCCATGATGGTATTGGAAAATCGTTTTTTTTATACTCATTGTTAAATTATTGGTATTCTTTTGAAGGGTTACTATGTCTGTATTAATAACAAATAACGGATATTTGTTTGCCAACTGGTTACATTGTATGACTCTATATAATATCTTACTTAGATAAATCGACCAGCTCAAACCGATGTAGGGGTATGAGGTGGGACCATCATCATCATTTAAGGAGTTTTGATTAGGTTATACATTTTCAAATCATCGGCATACAGTTATTTACAGTCTTTCGGCAGTGCTAGACAGACGTCGTTGAAAAAAATGGTGAATAGTAGTGGCCCCAAGTTGCTGCCTTGCGGAACACCTGATCGGGTAACGAATTCTGCTGACTCCACGGAACCCAATTTAACAGATAATCGGCGATTGCTTAAATACGATTCGAACCAGTGGACAACGTTCGAGGACACACCAAGCCGGTCCAACTTAGCAAGCAGGATACGGTGGTTAACTCTGTCGAAGGCCGCTTTCAAGTCGGTATAAACTGTATCAATTTGATACCCTTGTGGCATGGAAGTAAGGCACAGTGATGTGAATTGAGTTAGATTAGTTACAACGGATCTGCCAGGGAAGAATCCATGTTGCTCATGCGAAATATATGACTCTGCTGCCCGGAAGAGTTTTGCGTTCATAAGTATCTCAAACAGCTTTGAACCAGCACATAGTGAGGTAACTCCACGATAGTTAGATACGTCGCTTTTATTACCTTTTTTTAGAACTGGAAACATAATCGACTTCTTCCAACATTCTGGAAATAGGGCTTGTGATAAGGACAGGTTGAATATGGCTTTCAATGGCGCACACAGTTCAACGGCGCATTTTATCAAAACTGTCAAAGGAATTCCATCCGGTCCAGGCGTTTTCGAAGACTTAAATTTTTTAACAGCTGCTAGGATGTCTGTGTTATTGAAATCACGGCAGTACATGGAAACCATACCAGTAGGGACATTGGCAAGCGCGCTCTCAATTTGTTGATTGCTGCATACTGCATCGTCAAATATACTAGCAAAACGTTTCGCAAACAGATTACATATTGCTTGAGTGGAGCTCGCGGTTTCGCAGCCCAAAAACATGCTTGAAGGCAGACCATGTTCCTTCCGCTTTTCGTTAACGAAAGCCCAAAACCGTTTTGGCTTAGTTTTTAGCGTTTTTTGCATTCGCATTACGTACCGTCCGTAGAGAGCTCTGTTGTAAAATTTATATTTGGTGCTCGCTTCAATGAATCTCTGTTTGGTGGCGGAATTTCGGTTGTTTGAGTAGAGCCTCAAAGTTCTAGAGCGTTGTTGTTTCAAATAACGGAGACGTCTATTAGTCCACGGAGGTGACATTTTTGGGCGACGAACTGGTACGAATCTTGGAAAAAGCTGCGTGAGCGTTGCGTTAAAAAATTGAACCGCCTCGTTTACGTCGGAAGCATTGTAAACTGGTGACCAATCGACAGACAAAAGAGCTTCTCTAAGGCCTTCAAAGTTGATGCGGGCGAAATCAAGGAGTTGATCGTCAGGGGGTTCACTGAAGCGTATGGGAGCCGTACAATGCAGGTGTGTCAGGATTGGAGGATGCAGAACATCAACGGGAATAAGCGCTTCAGGAGGATCTGAAAGGTGACACATCGGTACAGCCTCTTCATCCACAAATATTAGGTCTAGTATTCGGTTCAGATTATTGGTCCTTAAGTTGAGTTGTTTCATATGGATCAGCGACATATTGTCCATAAAAATGTTACTAACGGAGGCTGATTCACTGGGCACAATTTGGGCGTACCCACCAGTAGCGGCCCGCCAGCACAAGTCCGAAAGATTGAAGTCACCGAATATCATGTGAGTTTCGCACACATTTAAAGATTCTGCCACGGAAGAAATCGAACTGTTGAGTCTCTCTATGACAGAGCGGTTTCTAGATAAGTCCGGGGGAACGTAAACCACGCCTAAGCAAACCATTCGTTCAATGCAGTCAACCTTAACCCAAAGATGCTCTAGGCTGTCGTCGATACGAACCGTGCAGAGAGTGGAACGCGTCGCCTGTTTTGTTTATTTTTTCAAATTTTAGTTTTTTATGCGTCGATCAATTTGATGTGTAGTGTTTGTCTCTTGCCCCAGACCAAAACTTTCAGTATTTATAACTATCAAAAATATACGCGTATTCAAATTTCAAACTTAAGCTTTCTAAAGTTAGTACTTTCGCAAAATAATTTAACTGCGGCTTTGGAGTGGTCTCTTCATCAATGGCATCGAAAGAAGTTGGTTTTTCTATTTTTTCGACCTGGTGAAGCATTCATTCAAAAGTTAGTTTGAACTTGAGAAAGAAAACAATACTGGTAAATGCAGTTTTTGTATAGAATATAAAACAAAAGACGCGCGAGCAAGTGTTGGCATTGTTTGCCTGGTCGAGTGAAGGTTCATGGTCGTCCGCCTTTGTGCAACTGTTTCGCATCGTGGCTGTTTGCTGGTGCGTAAGCCGATTTTGCTGCTAAGTGATTTGTGCTACAGCAGTGGACGAGAATCTCAACACAAAGGAGGAAAAAGAAGAAGCCAACAGTTGACAGCGAGTTGTGTCGCTGTGCTGAGTGATCACACACCCGGCTCACTGCTGGTGGCTGTTTGGAGCTGCTGGATTGGTGCTGCTGGCTGTAACGGCTGCAGCTTCGACCGTTCGGACAACCAACCCTGCTGAAAGGAGAAGTAAAGAGGTACGTGTTCTGTCGGCGCTAGTGCGCTAGATTTAGCGCGATGGATGTAGATCCCTCGCCTCCCGTGCCACCATCCTCGAACCCCTCCGACCCTGTCCATCCTGCCAACCCTTCCTCTGTTAATTCTCCAGTCCCCCCTCGCCCCAGGCTTTACCCGGACGGATCTCAGGGCAGCTTTACTGTTTTTTTTCGGCCAAAAGCAGGACCGAAATCGAAGCCGTTAAACATCCTGCAGATTTCTAAAGACCTGACGGAGGGGTACAAGGCCGTGACCGAAATCTCCAAGGTCAGACCCAACAAGCTCCGTGTCGTGGTCAGCGACCTGGAACAGGCCAACGCTATGGCTCGCTCCGAGCTTTTCACACGTGAGTATCGCGTTTATATACCCGCACGAGACGTGGAGATCGACGGTGTCATAACCGATTTGAGTCTGTCGGTCGAGTGTATCTTGGCAAGCGGTTTTGGGTGCTTCAAAAATGCTTTGTGTCACGACGTAAAAGTGAAGATCATAGATTGCAAGCAATTGCGGTCTGTGTCTCTTGTCAACGGCACAAAAGTGTACACTCCGTCAGACTCGTTTCGTGTTACGTTTGCCGGATCTGCTCTCCCTAGCCACGTCTCGATCGATCGGGTTCGTCTTCCTGTGCGATTGTATGTACCCCGTGTTATGAATTGCACCAATTGCAAGCAGCTAGGACACACAGCCGCCTACTGTTGCAATAAGGCACGATGTAGCAAGTGTGGAGAAACTCATGCGGACGATTCTTGCAGTGTAAATGCTGAAAAATGTATTCACTGCGGGGAAAATCAGCATGAGCTCTCCACATGCCCGGTGTACATGCAGCGCAGAGATAAAATCAAGCGGTCACTTAAGGAGCATTCAAAGCGATCTTACGCTGAGATGCTGAAGAAGACCGTGACCACTTCTACCATAACATCGAACCCCATTGATCTGTTGTCCTCTGATGAAACCGATTCTGACGATTCACCAGCGGGAACAACTTATGTCAATCCTGGGGCGTCTAGAAAGAGGAAAAATATTTCCTCTCCTAAACTTCCCCGAAAAGGTCCTAAGATTTCTCAAAGTGAAATGAAAGTTACAAACAAACCAAACAGTGCTGCGGAAAAAACGAAGCAAACTCCTCCTGGGCTTGAAAATTTAAAGTCCCAGAAGGAGTTCCCAGCACTGCCAAGAACATCTAAAACCCCAGTTGTTCCTTTTGCACTCCCAGTTGATGAAACATACTCTGGATTAGTGAAATTTTCTGACATTGTGGACTGGATTTTTGAAACTTTCAATGTACCCGATCCAATTAAAATTTTTCTTACAGCATTCCTCCCAACAGTTAGATAATTTTTGCAGCAGTTGACTGCCCAATGGCCCCTCCTTGCAGCGATTGTATCCTTCGATGCCTAATTCATCTTCGTATACGAAGGATTCTATCTCTGTCTTACAGTGGAATTGTAGAAGTATTTTACCAAAAATGGATTCATTTAAAGTTTTAATAAATAGAAACAAATGCGATGCATTTTCCCTTTGTGAAACTTGGCTTACTTCAAATATTGATCTCAACTTCCATGATTTTAATATTATTCGCCTTGATCGAGACACCCCATATGGAGGAGTACTTTTAGGGATTAAAAAGTGCTATTCTTTTCATCGTATTAACCTCCCCTCGATTCCAGGCATCGAAGTTGTCGCATGTCAAATGACAATACAAGGTAAAGAGCTTTGTATTGCCTCAATATATATTCCTCCCAGAGCACAGGTTGGGCAACGGTTGCTCTTTGATTTAATAGAACTTCTTCCCTCGCCACGATTGATTTTGGGAGACTTCAACTCTCATGGTGTGGCTTGGGGTCCCCCCTACAATGATAACCGCTCTTCTTTAATCTATAACCTTTGCGATGACTTCGACATGACTATTTTGAACAACGGTGAAATGACACGTATCCCGAAACCTCCAGCGCGCCCAGGCGCTTTGGATCTATCCTTATGTTCGACGTCGCTACGGTTGGATTGCACATGGAAGGTAATCCTCGATCCTCACGGTAGCGACCATCTGCCTATTCTTATTTCAATTACTAACCGTTTAGCTCGCATGCGACCAATTGGCATTCCGTATGACCTCACACGGAATGTCGATTGGAAGTTATACGAGGAGATGATTTCAAAAGCGGTCGAGTCGATTCAACATCACCCACCACTTGAAGAATACAACCTCCTCGCTGGCTTAATCCTCGACGCCGCGTTGCAAGCCCAAACGAAGAAATATCCCGGCGTAACGATCAAAGAGCGGCCTCTAACTCCGTGGTGGGACAAAGAGTGCTCCGATGTCTACACGCAAAGATCCGACGCGTTTTTGGCCTTCCAGAAGGGAGGTATACCCGACGACTATATACGGTATTCGGAGCTTAATACCAAGCTTAAAAGCCTGGCTAAAGCAAAGAAACGCGGATATTGGCGTCGGTTCGTGAACGAGACGTCGAGGGAGACATCGATGAGCACTCTTTGGAACACAGCCCGAAGAATGCGGAATCGCGTAACGGTCAACGAAAGCGAGGAGTCTTCAAGTCGGTGGATGTTTGATTTTGCCAGGAAAGTATGTCCGGACTCTGTTCCTGCGCAAAACTTTGTTCGCGATACGTCTCCGGGTCACGACGCGATAGAATCACCTTTTACGATGGCAGAATTTTCAGTTGCCCTCCTGTCCTGTAACAATAACGCGCCTGGGTTAGATAGAATCAAATTCAACTTGTTGAAGAATCTACCCGGCAATGCCAAGAGGCGCTTGTTGAACTTGTTCAATAAGTTCCTGGAGCAAAACATTGTACCGCAGGATTGGAGGCAAGTGAAGGTGATCGCCATCCAAAAACCAGGGAAACCAGCTTCTGATCACAGCTCTTATAGGCCGTTTGCAATGCTATCCTGTATCCGGAAATTGATGGAAAAAATGATACTCCGTCGTTTAGACCACTGGGTCGAATCAAATGGTCTACTATCAGATACTCAATTTGGCTTCCGCCGTGCCAAAGGGACGAATGATTGTCTTGCGTTGCTTTCAACAGATATTCAGCTGGCGTATGCTCGCAAAGAACAAATGGCGTCTGCGTTCTTGGACATTAAGGGGGCTTTTGATTCCGTTTCTATTGACATTCTTTCGGGTAAACTTCACCGACAAGGATTTTCTCCAATTTTGAACAATTTTTTGCACAATTTGTTGTTCGAAAAGCACATGCATTTTACGCACGGCGATTTGGCAACTTTTCGCATCAGCTACATGGGTCTTCCCCAGGGCTCATGTTTAAGCCCCCTTCTTTACAACTTTTATGTAAATGACATCGACGAATGTCTGGCAAATTCATGCACGATAAGACAACTTGCAGACGACAGTGTAATCTCTGTTACAGGAGCCAAAGCTGCCGA
Organism: Wyeomyia smithii; assembly: GCF_029784165.1. Classification (NCBI taxonomy): domain Eukaryota; kingdom Metazoa; phylum Arthropoda; class Insecta; order Diptera; family Culicidae; genus Wyeomyia; species Wyeomyia smithii. The sequence continues at coordinate 176,335,087 of NC_073695.1, forward strand.
TTTGCAAGGACCATTGCAAGATACCTTGGACAATTTGTCTGCTTGGGCTTTACAGCTAGGTATCGAATTCTCTCCGGAGAAGACTGAGATAGAAGTTTTTTCTAGGAAGCATGAACCTGCTCAGCTTCAAATACAATTAATGGGTAAAACGATTTCTCAGGTTTTGGTACACAAGTATCTTGGTGTCTGGTTCGACTCTAAAGGCACCTGGGGTTGTCACGTTAGGTATCTGATGAAAAAATGTCAACAAAGAGTGAATTTTCTTCGTACAATAACCGGACAATGGTGGGGAGCCCACCCAGGGGACCTTATAAGGCTTTACCAAACAACGATATTGTCTGTCATTGAGTACGGGTGTTTCTGCTTCCGCTCCGCAGCAAACACACATTTGATCAAACTGGAGCGAATACAATATCGTTGTTTGCGTATCGCCTTGGGTTGCATGCAGTCGACCCATACGATGAGTTTGGAGGTCTTAGCTGGAGTACTACCATTGAAAAACCGCTTCTGGAGCCTGTCTTCTCGCATTCTTATCAAATGTGAGGTCTTGAACCGTCCTGTGATTGAAAATTTTGAAAGGTTAATCGAACTTTATTCTCAAACCCGTTTTATGACATTGTATTTCAATCACATGTCCCATAATATTAACCCTTCTTCGAATATTCCAAATCGTGTCGACTTATCAAATACTTCTGATTCTACTGTGTTTTTTCGATACATCCATGATAAAAGAAACTCGTGAAATCCCGGATCATTTACGCGTGCAGCAGATCCCCAAAATTTTTTCCAATAAATATCGAAACATCAACTGCGACAATATGTTTTACACTGACGGATCACTTCTTGATGGGTCCACTGGCTTCGGTATTTTCAATAACAATTTAACCGTCTCGCATAAGCTTGATAATCCTGCTTCTGTTTACGTCGCAGAATTGGCTGCAATTCAGTACACCCTAGGGATTATCGAAAAAATGCCCACGGACCATTATTTCATCTTTACGGACAGTCTCAGTTCCATTGAGGCTCTCCGATCGATGAAAGATGTTAAGCACTCTCCGTATTTCCTGGGGAAAATACGGGAACATCTGAGTGCTTTATCCGAAAAATCGTTTCAGATTACCTTAGCGTGGGTCCCTTCTCACTGCTCGATACCGGGCAATGAGAAAGCGGACTCTTTGGGTAAGGTGGGCGCAACAAACGGTGGAATTTATGAAAGACCAATTGCCTTTAATGAATTTTTCTCATTTGTACGTCAGAATACGATCATCAGTTGGCAAAATGCTTGGACCAGAGGGGAACTGGGAAGGTGGTTACATTCCATAATCCCCAAGGTGTCGACGAACCCGTGGTTCAAGGGGTTGGATGTAGGTCGGGATTTCATTTGCGTGATGTCCCGGCTTATGTCCAATCACTATAGATTTGACGCGCATCTCCGTCGTGTTGGGCTCGGGGAAAGTGGTATCTGTGCCTGTGGTGAAGGTTATCACGACATAGAGCACGTTGTTTGGTCATGCCCTGTACACCGTGACGCCAGGTCTAGATTAATAGCTTCCCTGCAGGCCGAAGGTAGGCAGTCGGCTGTTCCCGTTCGTGATGTCTTGGCGAGCCGTGACCTATCCTACATGTCCCTTATATACGTTTTCCTGAAATCCATCCACGCCCCAGTTTAGTCCTACTCCCTTCCGCCTGCATCCAGCCTAACGACAAAAACGTGTAAGACCCCGGATCCGGAAACAGCAATCAGACCCGCACGATACTCTCAAGGCCCGAGGGAGACAACCCAATATGCCAGTCCGTAATATCTTGGCCCAGCAGCGGAACATGTGCTTACCTATGGCAATGAAAACCATCATACAGTAAACCAGTGCTTTTAATGCAAAATATTCTAGCTTTAAGTTACATTTAGTTTCAGCTCGTAGTCGGCAGCGAGGATAAAAAATTTGCTTTTAGTTATTAAGATACTTTAGAAAGTAAGCTACCAGATATAATTGGCGCCGTTAAACATTAAATTGTATTTGTGCCGTGTCAAATAAATTATAGATGAACAAAAAAAAATGCAGTTTTTGTCTTAGAGCTCGAAGTATTGTCAAATACCATTTTTAAATTCGAAAAAGCTACTTTCGGTATCTGGAAAACAGCCTAAAATATCCAAATACCTCTCAATATGCGTATTTTCGGAGCCGGGATAATGCTCAGAGACCTGAAATCAATTTCAGACGCCATCTTGAGATCCAAAATGACTGAAAAAGCAGCAAAATCTAAGAATTTTGTTTTAATTTTGAATTCTTGAGCTTGAACTGGCTTCGTTCAACTAATAATACATAAAAATCTTAATAATCAATAAATGTTAAATTTTTGTAACGAAAGCACCTAAATATGTATCGAAGTCGAATTCGATTTAGACTTAAAATTTTTTTCGAACTTTCAGTGCTGAAATGTTTGATGATTTTCTTGAGAGTTTTTTTTGAACTGCACCAAGATAGGTATTCTTTGAATTAAAATTACTTATTTATTTTATGACTGTCAGATGTATCAGATAAACCCTGATTTAATTATCAATTCAAATGTAATTTATTCTATGCTTCACTGAGTAATGATTAACAAACGACCCGAATATTAAGAAATCCAATTACCTACCTTTCAGAAAATGTTCAAATCCTTGTTACATACATCACATTCCGAAGCTTCTTCTTATTTACTGCCATTTCGACCCACTAGAAGGTATGGCTCTTGCAATCACCGCCGCAAACCAGAGCACCGAATGAATAACCGAATCTTACCAGCACATGTTCGGCTAAATATCGTGCTTAACGTTAATACGTCGTTTATGGGTGCCGCTGCTTTTGCCCCCTTCACCCGTTTTTGTGTTTTTTTTGCGGTACTTCTTGGCTGTGTGATGTCAACAGCAGCGTTACTTTCCCGGATGTCGATCGATGCAGAGGGAACTTTCTGACATCAAAGCACGCACGGCCTCGAAACTGTCAAGATATTATGTTTAGCCCACATAATAATGACCGAAGTGAGCCGGGGAGCTTGTCTTCTTTGTGTTCGGCGCAGGATGGGACAAACGACCACAATCTCGATCTTTGCAGCCTCTTTATTTTCCGTACATTTCCGGTTCGTAACAACTCAACGACAGACCCAGACTGACCGTCCGGTCCGCCCATGCATGGTTGACTTTTCTTGAGGGACGCAATCCATGGAATTTCGCTTTTCTCTTCTTTGAGGGTGTTTAGTGAAATGAGGCGTCCTGCTGGTTGGCCCGGTCAATAACGAGCTGCTTCCGTGGGCGGTTAGGGTGGTTTTTCGAATACAAAAAAATAAATACATACGAAAGCAAAAACACAAAAACAACATTCGTTTTAGTTTTAAATTTCCTTTAATAGCGTTTAATTTATTCAGTTTAGGTTCATTAGTTTCTGTTGATCACCACCCTGAAAAAATTGTTTTAGGACAAGACTGAGATTTAGAGCTTTGTAGTTTTCTAACCAGACGCGATGGGTTGATGACGGCATTGATCCTTAGAAGGATGGATAAATTAGACCGCGGTAAAGTGGGCTACGACCGAATGGTTGTTAAACGGATTCAATAAATAGTTATGACTATCCCATTACAACATGAATCAGGGGCAGCTTAGTTGCTAGTCTGCACGAAAGCCAAGGTGCATTTTTATATTATGAGATAAGGCAAGCTCTGATGAAAGTATGTTTGTCCCTCGTTGATTTCTCATGGTAACGGCAGAAGATGCGTGTAGAATCTTTCTCAACAAGGGGAAAAGCGATGACAAAGAAAATTATTATTACTAATATTGAATCGTTTTCTAGCTTCTTTCTTTGAGCCGTTTTGTCTCCCGCTGTGGAGCACAAATCCTGGTCCTTTTATATGTTGATTTGATTTTTCCGTTCTGAAACACACTCTGGAAATATTCTTATCTGCATATGATAAATGAAATAGAAAAATCTAGATCTACCATCGGCATGTGATGCACGTTTTCAGGAGAAGGAACGATGGTACAAACTTTCGCTACTTTTGAAACGATTGTTTGGAACAACCCAAAATACCTTCCAACTTTGAAATGTGGAATATCTCGCAATGTGACAAGCTGGCATCTCCAGTATACTATATAGACATTCCAGCTCGTGAATTCCTCCTAGTGCTGAATGCGCCAGAGACTCGAGAACTGAAAAGCAGAACCGTCGTCGGAAAAACTCCATTCAAGAAATATATTACGAATAATTTATCGCTTTTCGTAGTGGACTGGGTTTCCTTGGAGAAATTGAGTGAGAAAGTGGATGGAGACTTCTTGGCGAAAAGTTGTTCAAATTGCGGCAACGATGATGATGGCAGCAGCAGACTGTATGAATTATTTCTGGGATATGCGAATCACTTGGAGTTTTCCAATAAGGATTATATGGTCTTTGAGTAGATGATTTATACGATGGCGGGAGTAATAACTATGTACATATAGCCGATGTAAATATGTTCATTTTGTTATTGAATCTTAATAGACGGTTCCTGGTAATTCTCGATACAATCGTTAGTATTGTTGTTGAAATTATTTTCACGAGTGAATTTAACGATGTGCTAAACACAGCACTGATCAAAAATATATGCTCTTCATGTTTCGTTGGCCCGTTACGAATGCCTGAATAGTTTAAAAGCACAAGTTCAATATATCTATGAAATTGGAAAAAAATTGGTTACCGGTTGTTTCCTTATCGTGCACTCTGTTCAACTTATATCAATAAAGTTGTCTATCTACTCCCCATATCGGATACATGACTGTTTTATCAAACCACTTAGACAAATTGTCATATCACTGAATAGCGTCATTCTCTTTTGCTGTTGTCAAAACTTCTTATCTTCATACGAATGCTGCTCGTATCTCTTCCTGCAATCGTTTTCTTCCGCGAATTCTTCCGATGCCTCTAATCCACTCCAGACAGACGCGCCAAACGTTATGTCGCGTTACACAGCATAACTTCCCAAAATCCCATTCAACGCAGGGTGCACAACCCTTCAAAAGGAAACTGCGCCAAAAATGGATGATAAATTGGAAACATTTATCCCTGCGACCGCGCGTGCGGTGGTTTTCTTTAAGATAAAATGTTTGTTTCGTTAGGTACCTATATTGCTGTATGGCTTTTCGTCGTGACTGAATCGGAAATCACGTAACCTGTGTAAATTTGCTGCAGTGTTTCTAGAAATCTGTCTGCGTTTCTACTTTATGCATCGTGAAGAAAAAATTCGCGTTTTTTTTTCGGCGGTAGCTAGAATTCCCACATCAATCCTTCGGTTGCTAGAGACAGATAGGGATACGTTTTTCCCGGACGGCACGTGAAAAGGGTTAAGTAAAAGTCAGCAGCAGGAATAAGAGATTTCTCCCGTTCCAGTTTGTCAGCCGACCCCGTAGCATCGACTAAGAGAAGAAAGGCATGCTGCCGGCAAAAGATGAAAAATGCTCTGCTATTCTTTTGCGATCGTGAATATAATAAAAAAAAGTTTTGCGTAACGTCCCTTCGAACGACGTCAAATCTCTTGAGAGTTGTTTGATTGTTTTCTGATTTCATTGCCACTGTTATTGAGCTGTGATTTTATGGAGTGACTTTAATTTGACTTTGCGTTGCACGATCCAATTCGTCTTTCCGCTAAAACTATGTAATCTTGTTTTTAAAGTTTTTTATTTCAATTATCTTAAAAATTATTTGAATTTGAATTTCCCATCATTTCGTTTACACACTGTTCATGGGGTGTATTATTTTGTACGAATCATTTTATCTCAGGAGTAGTTTGAATAGAAAGTTTCCTATTGGAAGAATTGTAATTTAATCATTACTTATACGAGTCGTCTGCAGAGGCGACGTGTGACCAAGTGGGCTACCTGTTCCATTAACATTTGCAACATTGAAACAACAGCATTGTGATAGCAGATTTTAAAATTTTGAAAAAAAAATTATGTCGGTGATATTTTTACCCCTAAACTCTTAAATATTTCAAACAAAATCGCCGCGCGCGAAATCGTAGTAAACAGTTTTCGGAACCGGAATTACGTTGTGGGAGACTCTCTGATGAACTGTCATTAGCAGGGCCAGGATGAGGAACGTGTTCAACAAGTACAGAAGGAGCCAGCGTCACTTCAGGGGCTTGCCAGCATACAGTAGCGAAGCAGAAATCCAAGAAACGTCCGTTTTCTTTGGTAATTTTGTTGCACTGTTGGAGAGTGTGCAGCACTCCAGCAGGTTGGTAGGGGTTGGTGACAACCTAGACAAGCCCGGATCGGCGTGCACGAAGCCGCCAAATACTGCCGGCTAGATTGAAGCATTACGTTGGCGGTAAACTGCGATTAAAAGTTCACCACCTGAAGTTGTGCGGTTATTTTCTGAGCTCCGGTTAGAACGTAAAACTTCATAGTTGGGCTCGAAGATTTGTCGTGAAAGTGAATGATTATCGAGCAAGGATTCGGTTAACACAATAATATCGTATGGACTGTATGTGCATTCCAATAGGTGTTGGTATTAAAGATGGATATTCGTCAACGGACTGGAAACGGGTAGCAATTCAATGGCACTTGCCTGATCTGGGATTTTGAATGCCTCGTCTTTCGTATCCGCTTGGAGCGTTTTCAAATTACGTACGCATTTCCAGAAAGAGGCATGATTTTGCCTTAAGTTTTGTTATACATTTTGCAGGTGGGTCCTGTGACTTTCAGCAAAAAAATATTTGTACGCATCCCTATTCTGAAGTACACTGCGGTTTGCTGGAGTTCTCGAATAAAATAAAATAAAAGTTTTTCTCATTTTCCGAAGCATGTTTCTCGAATCACGAAACCTGGGTGTGCGCCAAGACCTACGCGTGGGCTGCACGACTAACAAACGGAACATGTGTGTTAATTACCTTAAACAGTTCCTCGTGAAAGGTTGATACATCCAAATCGATGGATTCAGTCTAGCCTGCTCAAGATTATTGGTGTTCGGCAACAAGAGTGAGATGCTTTTAAGGTTGCTTTTAATTGCAACAAGAACGCCTGCTCCCCGCGAAAGTCAACTAGTAAGCGCGGTGCGGTCACATCTGGACAAGCTGTGATCGAATGATAATTCTGAATCACTGATGTCAAGTCGGAGCCAGGTTTCAGTCAAAACTAAAACATCGTAATCACAGCTGGAAAGCAACAGTCTCAGCTTGTTTGTTTTTGTACGTAAGCCTCGCATGTTCTGGTAGTAAATAGTCAGAGGGCTATTTTCGATGGTATCCTGTAAACTTAGGAAACCTGTATATTAGAGAAATGACAAGATACTCACTGTTAAGGCAACTGTCAACATCAAAACGGGCGAGCTGTATAATTTGGCATTGCCGTTATCCACTTTGATGTTGACAGTTGCCTTAACGGTGAGTGTCTTGTCATTTCTCTAATATACAGATTCCCTATGTAAACTGGAAGCGTTTCCCACTTCCACACGCAGAATCGGGACGACTGACGAGCGCAGGCGGTAGTGACTCGGCTGTGGGGGGAAGCGGTCAGAGGCATCCATATTTTGGCGCGACCCAGTGGTCAGAGGAGTGCAGTTGTAGCTGGTAGAAAACCGGTTGCTTCGTTGAACCTTGTGTGTAGTAGGTTTCCATTTGAAGAGAACACGCTTCGGTGCTGGTAGGTTGGGATTACTTCTATGCGAGGAACATTTGATGATTTTTGTACAATTGGTGGTACCCAGAAGTTTTCTGCATCAATGCCATTGAACTCCCGAAACACTATGCCGCGTGGTCAAGTTTCCACGTCAACTGCGAAATTGCGATCTCTTGCTCAAGTCGGCGTCCTTTTGACGTAGTACTACGTCTTACCGCACTATATCAAGATACATTCTGTAAAACTAAAACCAAGGTGTAACGTCGGAATGAAAGATTTCAAACGGTAGTAGTGGTGTAACCACATGACGGATCACAATAAACAATATATCGTTGGATTGATGAAATGATGGACAATTTTGTGATTCTTCAGTTATTATTATTGCTTCATTGTTAAACAGTGAAAACTGCTGAAAAGTTTCAAGGTCAAAAGGTTGCCAAAGCTTGTGATACAATAATTGGCATATCATTGAGTAATAAATTAATAAAAAGGTTACCAATTTTTTCAGTTCCCCGTTTCGCAGCTTTCGACCAATCACGAGCTCGCTTTCTGTTGCTGTAACAGATGATTTAACATCGTTTTAAAATGCTTATTGTTCTACTACTCCTGAACAGATTTCAAACATCGATGTCTTGATCAGCAGGTAGAATATTGCGAAAGATTGTAATATAATAATTAAGATATCTTTCCTACAAAAGTTGTGTTAAAAATCGTGCAAGTTTAGACAATCAGAAGCTCACTTCCCCTTTGCTCATTTCGTTTTGGTTGTCGTGACGAGTAGATGGCATTTGAACTGAAACCGTAATGGTTTTCATATCCATGTTGTAACGATAAAAACTTCTTTCAAATTTTTAAAATTTAAAACTGCATTGAATTGCTGCCTACACGCTGATTTTCTCATATTTATTTGAATGACCAAATATAGGCTATCTAAAAGACAATAGAAAACCAAAATGCTCCGTAACGTTTGCGGTAAAGAAAAAGGACAAAAACTGCCGACTTTTCATGGGTTTACTTTTAATCGCATTGACGAAACTACTCATGCATCATCAATCATAGTAACCCAGGAGTTAGCAAAACAAATTGACAGCTCTATCAGTCAAACTCTAACTGTGATGGCGAAAAAAGTGAAGCTACTCCGTTCAGAAGTGTGCGCGTTCAAAGAACGGTACCCCGCCGCGTCAAAAACGGACATCGTGCGGCACTTTGGGGACGTCGAGTATGTCCGTTCCGGCATCAAAGCCCGGTTCCGGACGGCCAACGACCCTGAGCGACAAGAAGCTTCAGAGGATGCTGAAGAGGAAGACCGAGGAAAAAGTGGCTAAATCGCTGCGTGCGCTTGGCCGGGAGGTTGGTGCATGCGGTAAAACCGTGAAAAAGTATCTGGAGAACATGGACATACATGTCAGGAAGCGGCAGTCCCGTCCACTGGTCTCGGAGCTGCAGGCAATGACGCAGCAACAGCGGTTGAATAAGATGGTTAAGTCGATTTTCCCGGCGATCGCGACGTGGCAGTGGTGATGGACGACGAGACCTATCTCACCCTGGATGGCAACGACTGGCAGGGTACTTCGTATTTCACTTCTCCCACGAAGAAAGTGAGATCCGAGGTAGAATTTATTTCACACACCAAGTTCCCCAAGAAGGTGCTGCTGTGGCTGACAATCAGCGAAAAGAGGATGTCAAAGCCGCTCTTCTTTCGCTCCGGGCTGGCCGTGAACGGGGAAATTTATAGTACGAAGTGCCAGCCACAGGGTCGTTCATCAAGAAATATCATAAGGGTGAAGACACGGTCTTCTGGCCAGATTTTACGTCGGCCCACTACTCGAAGCGATCGTTGGAGGAGATGGAGCGGCTGAATATCGATGTGGTACTGAAGTCCAACGTCCCCCAGCTGCGTCCCATCGAGAATTTCTGGGCAAACTTGAAGCGCAAGATCTATTCCAACAATTTTGTCGTGAAAACGGAGGAAGAATTATTAGAAAAAAAAAACGAAGAAAAAACTTAAAAACATGCCTACACGCATGTTTTCGTCCGCCATGGCGAATGTTGCGGTTAACTGCCGGAAGGCCGCACGCAAGGGCGTAGAATTTTTTTTGCAAATGCTATAATTACCATTAATGAGAAATTTATGCAACTCAATTATCTGTCTTAGTTTTTTTTCATCACCATCTGAAAAAAGTCCATTTTCTACCGCAAACGTTACAGATCGTTGAACAGATAGTTAACAGAGCTGTACTTATGGTTATATTTTTACAGTTAAATGAATTCAATTCAATATTACAATCCTAGTTGCAACCCGCGGTTGGGGTATAGAGAAAAACCAAATTTCTTGTATCTTGACACTAGGGTTTTTTTCCCTGTCGGGGACATATTACCACTGCGACCAGTATTTAGATCTATTGTGGTGTTTTTTTTTTGCTGTATACCTTTTTGAAAGATATTGACCACTACATTTTTTTGGTGGACAACATCTTAAATTAAGGCATTATCCCAATCTGGTATTATTTTGCTTATAAACTCTAAAACACTAGGGTTTCCTCATTTATTTTCGTATTTTGCAATTAAAAAAAATACATCAGCAATCTGCAAGAAACTATTTAGATACAAAAGATATGAACTGCCGCTATTCGCATAACAGTCCTATGTAAAAGTCCTATGTTTTCTTGTTTTTTGCGGAAATGGGTACATTTTGGCATGCTCTACAAGAGAAATCGAGGTTGTGGGAATCAAACCTCACTTTTTTAATGGTTATTCTTGAAAAACATGCCAAAATGGACCCATTTTCGCAAAATTTACACAGGACTCGCAACTTCTACATAGGACTATTATGCGAATAGCGGCAGTGAACACAACCTTCTATTGCCATACTTGTAATTGAACAACATTATGCAAACATCAATTGGGGAGGCTAAGATTGCTTGTTTATGAAGGAAACAGAAGGATGACCTGCAAATGTGGCACCAACTGGTTAATTTTATCCTGATGCGCCGTGCCGAAAGTAGTACGTGGTCAAATCGAACAGCGTCTGCATTCTCTCTTGAAATATGAAACTATTGTAGTCCTACGTCAGCCATGCGGTCGTGTTTTGGATACCACCCTCTTATTTTTTTTTGGTTACCTTAATTGCCTCGTTCCGTAAACTAACTTTAGCAAGCGATAATGGCCTCAGGTTTGACACTGGTATCAATTCTTGACAGGTATAGCTGAAAAAGTTCCTTTAAAGGTGGGTCTGCCATCATCGCTTGTAAAGAAGTCGATTTCGTTCCGACCAGAAGAGGCGGGTGCGTTTTCGTTTGTTCCTCGCGGCAACGTTTTTTGGAGGCTTCCTAGCTACATCTTTCGAAGTTCACATCTGCTTGAACCAGCTTAACGCACTGATCACACACATTTTCCATTCTGGTTTAATTTTTTTATTCAGTGTAGCAAATGTGAGAATTTAGAACGACGATGGATATGACCTTATGCTCGATGGCGGTGCCACAAGCGAGCAACAAAAGCAATAGGCGATGGTAGTGATTAAACTTCTCGATTTACTCGAACTCGATTAACTTTTCTTTTGTCACAAATCACTTAATAATACGATGTTGAAAAAGACTCAAGGATGAAATGGTACGTTAGAAAAAAAAAACACTGATGAAAACAACAACACTACACAGTTTTCACGATTTTACAGATAAATAACTTAAAAATGTGCTCGCTCTGTTTCATCTGAATTCAATTATGCAGTAAATATGGGAGCATTAGTTTGTCTTGTTTATTGGCAACTTCTGAGTAAATACCAACAAAAAAAAGGAATTTAATTTGCATTCATGCGTTGGCAGTGTTTAAGAAATCTTTCGGCAACCGATGCCGAATAAATAAAGTGCTGCAATATAAGTTGAATTTACACAGCAGCCTAATAACTGCTGCTAAATTGCTTTTGCTAATATGTGTTGGGTATAGGAAACTACCAACAACTAAACGTGTAATGAAATCCACATGTTGTAGAGAAGGTCTAAGCATTGTATCGATTCAGGCAACAATTCAGCAGCACCTAGGAAATGAATGTGAAATTTAAGCTGCACAGTTGCAACCGATGCTAAACAAATACGTTCAAATACGTATTTAACAGTTTGCAACAACTGAAGTTGTTGAAAATTCCGTCTTTCCGTTATTAATTAAAAATTTATTCTGCTGTACAAACTCCTAATATTAACTGCTACATTTCTTCACGCATCAGTGGAATTAAGCCCATTCATTATGCAGTCGAACTTCTAAAACCCCCCTTTATTCAAATGAAAGGCAAAACCTGTGCCGTCAAATGAGCGAACTTTATTTCCATCGATTTTACTGTATCGAATCCCATGATATATTATTTATTACTTTATGTGTCTCGTGTGTACAATACCGTGTGACGATACTCCAAACAGTGACGACAGCATAAAGTAATCTAGGCAGATATTTAATGAATACGACCAGACCAGAACTGTTCCCCACACTCCATTGCGTGAAATCCCAACCAATGCTTACACACTGCATTCCCATTACATCGCGAAGCACAATTGAAATAATTACCTTTAGCGTGAAAACCACCGGATCTCATGCCATTATGGTTTTCGGAATAAATCGCAACTTCGTTACGCGACATTAGTGTACGCTCGTGACACCAGCTTCCGAGCCGCCGATGTTTAATGAATTTGGTCCGCCAGGTGCCACCGCTGCTGCGCTGGCGGAACATGTTCATCAAATCTGATACCAACAGTTTCATACTGCCGAGCCGGAATTTAGTGGGATTCCCATAAAACATTTCACCAATATGTGCTGTCAGCTTCGGGGTTTGGGTGAAACTGTCATGTGTGTGGTAACATATTTCAAAACGTTTGATTAAATTTAAACTTATGTGCTTGTTGCGAACATTATCTATGACTTAGTCAGCGGGAGAAAGACCGACAATAGTTTGAATGCGACGTGCGAAGAGATTTTCCGCAAAATTAAGGCGCGGAATTCTCGCTGGTTGTTTTAATTTTGAGTCAAAGATTTTGTGGGATATCATAATAGTTTTAGATTTTCATAAAAAATGTACAATAACGAATAACGACATCTTGCTTTCAAATATGCATAAAATATATTCTTTGCCGCATAAAAAACGACATGTGAGGTCGGTTGGTTTAATGGCTCGATTAAAGGTTTAGCCTCACAAACGCTACCTACGAGTTCACCAGTGCCGGTTCTACCATTTCACAGCAAGCTAGACACCCTGAATTGACGCAGCTACAAAAATCTGTCATTTGCAGCAATTTCATTCGCACAATAGAGAAATTAATTGCGCAGACATAAAAATTAATTCACTTCTTCAACTGGGTACCGGGCACGATCCGACCTGCTGACATCATAAAATTGGCATCGAACATCGTTGTTCCGGCAGTGCAACGACAACCGTGGCAACAGGCTGCAATGTCTGGCGGACAGAGCGGTAGGACAATCCACAAATTTTACAGGACGGGTGCTGCTAATGGTACTCCTCATCATACCGGTTTAAAACCGACTTCCTCCTCCGTTGTCGGTCGGTAGATTCATCGGCGGTGGCTTGCGGATTGCCGGTTGTCGGATTTGGTGCTACTGAGACAAAAGTTTGTCGGTACGTAATAAAAATTCATTCAACGTGACATTTATGGACAATCAATTAAATACAGTAGCACACATTAACATATTTTTACTCGGCATAATTGCTTGCTGTGGTGGATAAATGCTTCCCTTTTCACTTCATTGTTGTTTCTGCAGGAGGGTTTCTTAGCGCAAAGGTGTGATTATGGGGTGTAAGGGTTGAAAGTTTTATTATGTGCCCTTAAGTAGCTGTCCTTGAGCATAAGTGCTTACGGAAAGGTTCGATAAGCCTAGAAAGAAATTCGGGCGAAAGGGTTGAATTTTGAAATCTCTTGCAATTAACTGTTATTCTTATACCCCGTTCACACTACACCACATAGCACCTGATATCAGGCGATTCGTGCTATGGAGGCCATATCACTATCCATATCACTTGATATCTCATACAATCGAGCTGTCATCACATATCACCTCGACTACATGATATCGCGGATATCATGTTCGAAAACCGATAAAAACTAGGTTTGCAGCAGTTGGCAACACGGCCAATCTAAGCAAATGACATTTGATGCAACCCTACAAGTTTCGCAAATCGAAATCGGGACTCCGAAGGTGCTGATATTTGTTTGGTTTTTTCATGCGAAAAAGAAGGAAATAAATATTTTTGCTCTTGACATTACACACTCTTCGACAATCGCTCATGAGAGTTTACGTAGTTCCGAATCAGCTGTCAGAATGTTGTGTTTTGTTTTTGATTTGACCTGTTTTTGTTTTCTTTTTTTTCAATTGCCAAACCAAATAAAGCAAATGTCAAACCATATAATCTCACTGTAGTGTGAACACCCAAAGTGATACCCGATATCATCTGGCGATATCAAGTGATATGCAGCATAGTCTAACAAAGCATTTAGCTTAGCACCATTAGAAATCCTTTTTGATAACAGCGCTGTTAGTAGACCACTACGAGAATCTATCTCACCTACGAGAATAAGGTATATGTTTATTTGTATTTGTAAAAAGCGCTGGTGATGTCTTCCTTCTCTTTTTACACTTTTGGCCATCCTCGCTTTTGGTTTTCAAATAATTTAAATAAGGGATACAATGCAATCCATTTATAAGCTTTTCCTATCATTTTGAGGTTGCTTTTGATAGTTCCGACATTTTGGACATTTCATATATGTTTTATGTTTTTGTCACAACTTTCTAAATATTACTTTCTCCTTTCAGGATATTACTTTCTCCTTTCAACAAATTTCTTCTAATATTTAAGGCTACTCTCAACAAATCAATATTTTTTCTTTTATATTTTTAGTTTTTGTAGATTTTTATTATTTCTGAAATTTGATGTTTTTGACGTTTATTATATTTTTAACAATTTTTACATTTTTGGCACTTTTGACTTTATAATTTTGACGTTTTTGATATTTATAACATATGTGGCATTAGTTTACAGATTCGAAAATTTTAAAATTTGTTTACAGTTTTCTGTTATTTTTGACACTTATGACACTTTTACTCTTTTGACATCATGAAAAAGGTCCATAATGATGTTGATGTCCATTTTTATAGTTTTGACATGTTTAGCATTTTTGATATTTTTGAAATTTTCACTTTTTCTGATATTTGTTAACAGTTCGGACAATTTTAAAATTTGTTTGCAGTTTTGTTATTTTTGTCATTTTTGACATATTTGAAAATTTCAGACGCTTTGAGTGCTCTCACAACTACGAAAATTTTAAACGTTGTGCCGTATATGCCTTTTTTAAATTTTTTGATATATCTGACAATAAAGTTTTTGATATTATCGAAATTTTCATAATTTTCGATGAAACCGTCTGCCAAAAATGGTATATTTGTGTATAGATGATTGGAAGTCATAAAAATGAGAAAATCTCTTTTCTAGTTCATATTGATGGAACCAGGGCTGCAAGTTTTCGACAGTGCAAACGAAAATGACAAAAACAGCATGTTCACTGTCTCAAGTTAAAACGACCTTCAGTGCCACCAGAGTGTGAATCTTCTTCTATTAAATAATAATAAGTTGGTGTCTGTATAACGGCGTTTCACTGCAAATAGAATCAACGGATTTGAATGATTCTTTTTGTGTTTGTTTTGTCTTGATCTCCGACGAGTTAATAAGCCATAAAAATAACAATAATCAACTGATAAAGTTTAAAAAAAAATGAAATACATTTTCGCCTTTTCCCGCCTTTTACTCCAAAAACAACGTCATTAGATTACTATGATTGCAGGCTATGAGCGGTAGACAAGCTATTGTAGCGTCGTTATTGAGGCGTCGTCGTTGAGTAAACAAGCACCTGTTAGTGATTCACATATAAAGTGATATTCGTTTTCGCTGCCTACTATACCTTTTCTATGCAAAAGCGCTATAGCGTGGTAGCAGCAAACTCGACATGCATGTGAATACTCTCAACGTGGCTTTGATTTTATTCAAGGGCATATACTTGATAATATAAATTAAATTTCTGGCTTATTTGAGCAAAGTTGCATATAATCGTTTTATTTATCTGATAAATGAAAAGAAAGAACAATAATATCACTACATGTACGATGATTCAATTCACCATTGCTCGGATCTAATCAAGCTGTTCAATTTTCTCTAAAATGCACACTGACTTAGATCATTGACATTTGCTCATGCTGCAATGATACTTCGATAATTTTCTTCCACATGTAGTTGGAATGCTTCCTAACGAAGATGCCGTTAAGGGTATTCCATAAATGGAATGTTCCCTAATCTACATGATCAAACTGATTCTTGCATATCTTCCAGTTGACTTTGACAAATTTCTGCTGTGGTCGAAGTGTTTTTTGTTCATATGAAGATGTTGTAAGTGGAATGTTCAAATACTTAACATGCCGTTGAATTAAAATCAAAATCGTTGTTTTTGTTCCAGTTTTGCGAGTTAAGACACGAGTAGGGGTAAACAGGGTAAGACCGCCCAGCGGGGTAAGACCGCCCTCCGTAGTTTTACTACCAAGTTACATAATAATTGAAAAATTTCTTTAACATGTCTATTACAGTATAATGACATAACATTTTGCACCCCTTTCTTTTTTGATAGCGCGCGAACGGTCACAGAAACAATAAAAAACAACCTTCAACTGGCAACCAGTCAATGCGCTATTGTTTTGCGGCAACGGGACTTAAGCTTCTTCTGTCTAAAAATTTATTGTTTTATTCGTGAATATACGTTTAACCGCTTGCCTGGATCTGTCTTCTTTCGGAAATGTCGAAGGCCGTGAGTGATCTTGTAATTTTGACTACTTTTTCGATGGAATATGAAAATGTTCCACTGGGGGTAACGTCGCCCACTATACATGGGGTAAAACCGCCACGTGTACAACTGCTTGTTATTTTACTTCAAAACTCAAATGCCTCGACACTACAAAGGGAATATATGCAGGATCAGTAAAGCAATTTCAAGCCACATAAGACATCGATGTTGATCGACCACTTTCGATTTGGTTGAAGCTTTTCTAGTAATATTTTTTAACGCGACTAATTTTTGAAAAAAGTAAACTTGTGTAAAAATGGTATTAATGAACAAAAATAATTTTAGAGCCAGGACGGTTTGTTTGATCGATATGACGTCTCCAGCAGAGTTGAAAATAGCAGTTTTTTTACTTCCGAAAAAAGTATACACTGTATAAAAATTCAAAGAAAAGATATAAGAATAGAATTAAATTTTTTTTTAAATTTATTAAAAAAAACAATGTTTTTGCCTGCAAAATCTGCAAAAGGTAAGCTAAAATTTGATGGTTGTTATATCATGGAGTAATAGAAATATTAACAGTTCAAATTTTGCAAAGAATTTTTTTGGGCGATTTGTTTGATGTATAGAATCGTTGGTAATTTTGTTCCTCAAAAAAAAAGCATAAAAAATTTAAAATATGCATAAAAATTTTATAATTATTAGTATTACTTCATACATAATAAGTCTTCAAAAAAATCATACAGACAGGTTTACTGAGTTTCTATTTTTAGCTTAAAGACAGGTTTATTATAAATTGAATATTTTGAAAAACCCCAATTCTGGAAAATCTATTTATTTTGCAAACCACAAAAAGTTACCTAAACATTGATTTGAACTTGGATAATCAAAAAACCAAAAAAAGTTAAAACTTAGAAAAAAATTATTTTTTTTTTAGATTTTCAGATTTCAGATTTCGCAGTGTATATTTTATTAAAATAGAAAAAAAAATACCATCTACAACTTTGTCAAAGACATTATACCGAGAAAATCAACCGCTTTGGCCCTAAAAATATTTGTTATCCTCAAAAAATAGTGGGCGATCTTACCCCGCTGGTGGGCGGGTTTACCCCGCATGAAAAAGATCTGCACATTTTCAATGAATTTTTAAAATTGAAAAAAATGCTGGAAAATAAACAAAAGTATTTTAGTTCTTAAGAACCTCTTAGCGAAGAAAAAATGAAATTGCAGCCGCAACTTTTTTTCTATAAACAGAAATGCTCAAGGGGGCGGGCTTACCCCGCTTACCCCTAGTAGCAGGTCAATGAAAGTGTCAGGCTCCGTAACACTGATATTCTATTAAAAAGTCAGGAAATATACGAGTCCCGAAGGGAAGTTGATCGGTTAAGAACAAGACGAGCTCGAAATGCGCCGACGTTCGACACCCCATATATCTCAAAATCGTCAGTTACACACTTAGTTTAAGTATAATATCTTAAACACTCAATTGAGAGAAATATGCTAATCAAATATTTTCAAATACTACTACTTTATAGATTCAAGGTCAAATTTACCACCGAACAGATGCATTGCTGCCACTACCCGATGGCAAATGTCCTTGAAGCGACAATTCTGACAAGAAACTACAAAGGAGAAGTCGTAATAACCCCGCGTATCTCGATTACTCCTACCGATTTGCCGTTAAATTTTAAACCCGTGCGTCGTTAAATTTCCCGTGCGTCGCGCGTTCGCGATGACTATTGATAAAACCCAAGGACAGTCACTGAAAATTTGTGGCATAAACTCCAACCCGGTGGCATCGGCCTTGTTTCCTGGAGCTGCCGTGAAAGACAGTGGCGCTAGTCTCATCTATGTTTTTGAAGGCTTGTTCACACAGCAGTGTAAACATGACGAACGGAGCATAATATATGTTGTACAGAATTATGCGCTCGAATCAATTTACTCATGTAAATGAAAGCTTAGCTTAACTTTGTTAATGTTTAAAGGTAGCGTTGATATACTATCTCATTTACATATACGTTGAGATGTTATCTCTAAATCATCGCGCGATGTCAGCCGCCTGCAAGAAACACCGCCGTTCGAAATCGGCAAGAATAAACGTTGTGTACATTTTATAATGATGCAACGCATTCATTTTTTGTTTCATCAAGCAAAGCACTCGACGTTATGTGCAATAAATACATCACCCAAAAACAACACATAAACACACTGCAGCTGAACACCGACACTGTACGCACGTATGAACACTGCTCTTTCCCGTGTTTCGATGGATCAGCTGTCAAATTGCATGTGAAATTGATCCAGTGATCCAGCTAATGCTGGCTTCACCTATAATTTCCTTCAGAATGTTTAAAAGAATGACTGTTTATTTTCAGAAATGTATTGAAATGATTTGATTATGGTTGAAAGGTGCTTCATCATGTTCAATGAAATAAAAACGTAGAATTTTACGAGCGCAGGATTGAAAAAAAAACTAAAAACAAATCAGAGCCGAAACATATCGTAGGTATGTTTTTTAGCAGCAGTTAAATATTTCAGTTTTCGCAATACAACAGTCAATAAAACTCAAGGCGGCGGTACGAAGTTTGCCGGGTCAGCTAGTGTTCAATGAAAGTCATTGATAGAAATGAGAAGTCTGATTCAATATCGAAATTATTTGAGCCGCGTCAATTCATTACATGAAGTCGATGAACTATATAAGCATCTACATTCTCAACCACATAAACATCGCTGAAGAAACACATCGTGTGCGAAAGTCTCTTTCATTCTCAGCTCGTTCGTTGAAAATTGGAATTCGAAGATTTCAATTTCAACTGAAAATCCTTTCATGACAGTGGAAGTTTGCAGTGCTGGATGGAACCTTCGGGCACCAAGGTGTCAAACGGTTTTTAGAAAGCTGTGTTTTCATCTTCTAATTGATCTATATCTCTTGAACTTGTCTTAAAGCCCCCTACAACTAGCACGTTGTTTGAAAGAAGAAAGCCCTTGCTTTCTTTTTAAGTGAGAAAAACCTAGCCGCCATCTGGGATCTCACCGTCAGCTTGGATTTATACCACCGATTTTAAATTTTATACCACCATTGGAAATCAGAGAAAAAACTCTTAAAGGTACATTCAAAAAATCAAGTAGGCGTCTAGTTCACCTTGTCATTCAGAATACTTTTCGACATCGAGCTTCGAACAGTTGAACGTATGATGCGCGCCAATATCAAATTCAAGATGGCGGCAAGATTCAAGATGGTGGTCAATTTTTTTCTACTTCAAACGAAAGCTCTATAATTCATTTTCAATACGATGTACTGACATTAATGACATTTATGACATCTATGACATCTATGACATCTATGACATCTATGACATCTATGACATCTATGACATCTATGACATCTATGACATCTATGACATCTATGACATCTATGACATCTATGACATCTATGACATCTATGACATCTATGACATCTATGACATCTATGACATCTATGACATCTATGACATCTATGACATCTATGACATCTATGACATCTATGACATCTATGACATCTATGACATCTATGACATCTATGACATCTATGACATCTATGACATCTATGACATCTATGACATCTATGACATCTATGACATCTATGACATCTATGACATCTATGACATCTATGACATCTATGACATCTATGACATCTATGACATCTATGACATCTATGACATCTATGACATCTATGACATCTATGACATCTATGACATCTATGACATCTATGACATCTATGACATCTATGACATCTATGACATCTATGACATCTATGACATCTATGACATCTATGACATCTATGACATCTATGACATCTATGACATCTATGACATCTATGACATCTATGACATCTATGACATCTATGACATCTATGACATCTATGACATCTATGACATCTATGACATCTATGACATCTATGACATCTATGACATCTATGACATCTATGACATCTATGACATCTATGACATCTATGACATCTATGACATCTATGACATCTATGACATCTATGACATCTATGACATCTATGACATCTATGACATCTATGACATCTATGACATCTATGACATCTATGACATCTATGACATCTATGACATCTATGACATCAATGACATCAATGACATCAATGACATCAATGACATCAATGACATCAATGACATCTATGACATCTATGACATCTATGACATCTATGACATCTATGACATCTATGACATCTATGACATCTATGACATCTATGACATCTATGACATCTATGACATCTATGACATCTATGACATCTATGACATTTATGACATCTATGACATCTATGACATCTATGACATCTATGACATCTATGACATCTATGACATCTATGACATCTATGACATCTATGACATCTATGACATCTATGACATCTATGACATCTATGACATCTATGACATCTATGACATCTATGACATCTATGACATCTATGACATCTATGACATCTATGACATCTATGACATCTATGACATCTATGACATCTATGACATCTATGACATCTATGACATCTATGACATCTATGACATCTATGACATCTATGACATCTATGACATCTATGACATCTATGACATCTATGACATCTATGACATCTATGACATCTATGACATCTATGACATCTATGACATCTATGACATCTATGACATCTATGACATCTATGACATCTATGACATCTATGACATCTATGACATCTATGACATCTATGACATCTATGACATCTATGACATCTATGACATCTATGACATCTATGACATCTATGACATCTATGACATCTATGACATCTATGACATCTATGACATCTATGACATCTATGACATCTATGACATCTATGACATCTGACATCTATGACATCTATGACATCTATGACATCTGTGACATCTATGACATCTATGACATATATGACATCTATGACATCTATGACATCTATGGCATCTATGACATCTATGACATCTATGACATCTATGACATCTATGACATCTATGACATCTATGACATCTATGACATCTATGACATCTATGACATCTATGACATCTATGACATCTATGACATCTATGACATCTATGACATCTATGACATCTATGACATCTATGACATCTATTACATCTATGACATCTATGACATCTATGACATCTATGACATCTATGACATTTATGACATTTATGACATCTATGACATTTATGACCAGAGCCGGATTTAAGGGGGGGCCCAGGGGGCCCGGGCCCCAGGCCCCCACAAAACGAGAAAAAGTTCTTTTCTCAATCAAAAATGAGATTCAATCAAAAGTTCAATTTACAGTTAGAAAATTTGAACAGACCATTTCAATCTGAAACTTCCCTTCGGTGTTATTTTTTCGCGAGCGCCAATATCACAACCACATCCATAAGATTTCACCTTCGATTCTCTTGGAATGACACACATTAACACACCATTTGATTCAAACCAGCGCGCATGGGAAATCAAGCAGGAAAGAAGATAATCCACAAGTTTTTTTAATACATTGCTGTTGATTTCGAAAATAAGTTTACCTGTCCGAATCAGGGATACTAGATTTGCGTTGCAAAATGCAGATTTTCAGAGTCCGTGTGCAGATTTTATTGACCTGCAGAAGTGTGTAGGGGTAAACAGGGTAAGACCGCCCTGCGGGGTAAGACCGCCCACTGTAGTTTTACTACCAAGTTATAAAATAATTGAAAAATTTCTTCAACGTGTCTATCACAGTATAATTACATAACATTTTGCACGTTTTTCTGTTTTGATAGTGCGCGAACGGTCGCAGAAATAATCAAAAACAACTTTTCAGCTGGCAACCAGTCAATGCGCTATTGTTTTGCGGCAACGGGACTTAAGGTTTTTCAGTCTACAAATCTATTGTTTTGTTCGTGAATATACGTTTAATCGCTTGCCTGAATCTATCTTCTTTCGGGAATATCGAAGGCCGTGAGTAATCTTGTAATTTTGACTACTTTTTCGGTCAAATATGAAAATGTTCCACTGGGGGTAAAGTCGCCCACTATACAAGGGGTAAAACCGCCACGTATCCAACTGCTTGTTGTTTTACTTCAAGACCCAAATGCCTCGACACTACAAAGGGAATATTTACAGGATCAGTAAAACAACTTCAAGCCACATAAGACATCGATGTTAATCAACCATTTACGATTTGGTTGAAGCTTTTCTAGTAATATATTTTAACAAGACTTATTTTTGAAAAAAGTAAACCTGTGTGAAAATGGTGTTAATGAACCAAAATAATTTTAGAGACATGACGGTTTGTTTGATTGGTATGACGTCTCCGGCAGAATTGAAAATAGTAGTTTTTTACTTCCGAAAAAAATACACACTCTAAAAATTCTAAAGAAAAGATATAAAAATAGAATTAAAAATATATTTTTTTTTTTTCAAATTTATTTGAAAAAATAAGTTTTTGCCTGTAAAATCTACAAAAGGTTAGCTAAAATTTTATGGTTGTTGGATCATGGAGTAATAGAAATATTAATAGCTAAATTTTTGTGAAGAATTTTTTTTTTGACGGTTTGTTTGGTGTATAGAGTCGTTGATAATTTTGTTCTTCAAAAAAAAACATAGAAAATTGAAAATATAAATAAACGAAAGAATAATTATTAGTATTTTTCTATACATAATAAGTCTTCAAAAGAATTATACAGACAGGTTTGATGAGTTTTAAATTTTAGCTTAAAGATAGGTATATTATGAATTCAATATCTCGAAAACCCCCAATTCTGAAAAATCTATTTATTTTGAAAACCAAAAAAGTTACCTAAACATTGATCTGAACTTGAATAATCAGAAAACAAAATAAGTTGAAACTTAGAAATTTTTTTTTTCAGATTTTTCACAGTGTATATTTTATTTAAAAAGAAAAAAAATACCATCCACAACTTTGTCAGAGACACTATACCGATAAAATCAACCGTTTCGGCTCTAAAAATATTGTTTATCCTAAAAAATAGTGGGCGATCTTACCCCGCTGGTGGGCGGGCTTACCCCGCATGAAAAAGATCTGCACATTTTCAATGAATTTTTAAAAATTGAAAAAAAAAACTGGAAAATAAACAAAAATATTTCAGTTCTTATTTTTTAAATGCGGGTATTGAATAGAAGAACCTCTTAGCGAAGAAAAATTGAAATTGCAGCCGCAACTTTTTTTTCTATAAACAAAATTGCTCAAGGGGGCGGTCTTACCCCGCTTACCCCTAGTTTTTTCCTAGGTTCTGTAGATTATTGCCAGCGTAGCCTTATATTTGCGCAGTCTTTCTCAAATTGTGTGCAAATTTTTGCTTGCGGATCGCATTTTTTTGCGAATTGCGGTAGGTTTTTATTTTTCAGATATCAAGAAAAAAATTCCGGATTTCGAGCAGTTGCATACATTTATTTATTTGAGCCTAATGATCTCGAACGCAACTGGAGAAAGATCTTTATCGAAGATAAAACTGATTGAAAATAGGTTGCGTACGACTATGAAGAGTGGAAGGCTGTCAAACTTAGCATTGTTAAGTTGAGAGTACAATATTCTGAAGGAGCTGAATGTTGATTATTCAATCAATAAGTTCTCTGCAGAAAAAAACTCGCAAGAAAAAATTCTAGCAAATTTTTGGTAACTTTTCAATGAGAAATAAGTGTTTTTAACTCGTACGATAAAAAAACGGGTTTGTTTTATTCTGGGGCCCCCACTGTAAACTGGGCCCCGGACCCCCACAATCGTAAATCCGGCTCTGTTTATGACATTTATGATGTTTATGTCCTTCATAACATTTACGACATTTATGACATTTATGACATTTATGACATTTATGACATTTATGACATTTATGACATTTATGACATTTATGACATTTATGACATTTATGACATTTATGACATTTATGACATTTATGACATTTATGACATTTATGACATTTATGACATTTATGACATTTATGACATTTATGACATTTATGACATTTATGACATTTATGACATTTATGACATTTATGACATTTATGACATTTATGACATTTATGACATTTATGACATTTATGACATTTATGACATTTATGACATTTATGACATTTATGACATTTATGACATTTATGACATCTATGACATTTATGACATTTATGACATTTATGACATTTATGACATTTATGACATTTATGATGTTTATGTCATTCATAACATTTACGACATTTATGACATTTATGACATTTATGACATTTATGACATTTATGACATTTATGACATTTATGACATTTATGACATTTATGACATTTATGACATTTATGACATTTATGACATTTATGACATTTATGACATTTATGACATTTATGACATTTATGACATTTATGACATTTATGACATCTATGACATTTATGACATTTATGACATTTATGACATTTATGACATTTATGACATTTATCACATTTATGACATTTATGACATTTATGACATTCATGACATTTATGACATCTATGACATTTATGATGTTTATGTCATTCATGACATTTATGACATTTATGACATTTATGACATTTATGACATTTATGACATTTATGACATTTATGACATTTATGACATCTATGACATTTATGACATTTATGACATTTATGACATTTATGACATTGATGACATTTATGACATTTATGACATTTATGACATTTATGACATTTATGACATTTATGACATTTATGACATTTATGACATTTATGACATTTATGACATTTATGACATTCACGACACTTATGATATTCATGAAATTCATGACATTTATGACATTTATGACATTTATGATGTTTATGACATTTATGACATTTCTGACATTTATGACATTTATATTGTTTATGACATTTTTTACATTAATTTTTTTTCACATTTTTGACATAAATGCTAGGACTAGAGTTAGCACTCAAGTTCCAACCGTAACAGTTGAAGCGAGTAAAGGCGCTATATCCTTGGTTTCGAAACCCGAACAAAAGGAGGAAATACCTATGTTCCATCTCAAGAGATTGGTCAACAATTGAGCGTACTTTCTTAGCTTTATTACTTCCAACGAATAAGGTATATTACTTCTTACATACGGATCGGTTGGTACGGATTGTCCCCGTTCTTAGATTATATTGTATTATATTGTGCTACACAGTAGGCCTGGCCGTTGACAAGAAAAATGTATTGAAATCATTTTTTTAAATGGGGGATATCATTTTCCAGGATCCTTTCAAGAACTGGCTGTGTTAGTGTAGACTAGACTAGACTAGACTAGACAGTTTTTACATTTTTGACATATTTCTATTTTTTGTAATTTTGAAAAAAAAAAATGACAGTGTAACATTATTCAACATTTTTGGTTACTATTTAAATATTTTTTTTAATATTGACATTTTATTCTCTTGTGACATATTTGACATTTTTGACATATTTGGCATTTTCGAAACTATGATAATTATATGCCCGTATAAAATATTTTGTACTGTTCCAGATTTTTATTATACTCTAATCGTTTACGTTACGTTGTTAACATTGCTAAATTTTTCGATCTTTCAGAATATGTTAATGAAAATATTTCAACACATTTGAATGTTGAAAAGTTAAAGCTTGAAATGCTTAAAACTTTGGGCATTTTCAACTTTTTAAATTTTTTTATATATTTGACCTTCTTTACATTTTTGACATTTTCGAAATTTTGACGTATCTGCCATATTTTAAGTTTTGATATTTTTGTCATAAATTTTTAACACTGTTGAATGTATAAAGTTTTTGACTTTCATGACGTTTTGGTATCATCGAACATTACAAAGTTTTTAACTTATATACCTTTTTACGCTTTAAATGCTTAAAATTTTTGCCATTTTTCACATTTTTATTTATGAAATGTCTGACAATTTTGGAACTCGAAAAACCAAATTAAATTGTTCAAAGTAGTTGAAAATGAGATTTGAAGAATTACATTAAATTTTCCCACTTTTTCTTGCCACGTGCGTATTATTTTTGCAACATTTATGGTATTTTGCTTATTTTGCACATACTCGACGGTTTTGTCATTCAAATTGCTGTCTATGCATATTTATCTTTAAAAAAAATTTCAAAGCTTCTAACATATTTACATTTTTTACATCAGATATGATTTTCGATATTTTTGACATTTTTGAAATGCTTGACATTTCAACATATTGAACATATGCAGAGCTGAAGTTAGGTGGTGAGGGAGATATTCTCGAGAGGCCCCCTTTTCTTAAAACATTTAGAGGTAAGAATATTTCAAATTATGGAATGTCTTAACGCTTATATGAAAGGTGACGAGCACAAAAAACAAAGAGCTTGGGTCCAGGACTAGGGTGTCCTCCAGTCGGGGACCCAGGACATTTGTCCCCATTGCTTCTCCTTAAATCCGGGCCTGAACATATGACATTTCCGACATTTAGAAATATCTGACGTGTTTGGTTTTTACGGGTAATTTTGAAATATATGATTTTTATCGCCATATTTGACTTTTTGATATTCCTAGCGAAGCAAAACCAAGGTGCTACATTGCGATTCGGAACTCGACCTTCAGTTTATTATACACATACTTTGCAGCCAACTGTTTAGTGTACAGGACAATTTAGGGGCAAGCGCCACGATCCTCCTGACAGTAATAGTCTCTCCCGAGCCGAGACTCGAACCTACGACGACTGGCTTGTTAGGTCAGCATCGTAGCTCGGGACTGGCTGGGAGATATTCCAATATTTTCAACATTTGTTTACAATTTCAATATTTTACGACATATCTCATATATTTGATATATTTTTGACATTCCTGAATTAGGTTGTAAAACGATGCAAAGATAATCTGTAGCCTGTTACGAATTCAGTTAGGAACAACCAATTATATTGTAAACACTGGTTATATTGAAATCGAAAGTAATATATAAGATTAAATTCTTATCAAACATTTCGTATCTATTACCAAAGTCCAGACGAGTATAGAGGTCTCTACCATCCCCATAATATTGCACAAAGTCCACCATTAGAAAACCACTAAACATGTTCAAATAACCAAAGAATGTGTTAACAGCAACAAATATCTTCGATACTCTCCTCCTCCCTCACGACACGAGGCCATAACAAATAGTGAGCATTCCTTTGGATCACCACACATTGAATCAACAGCTTTAACCAAGCGAAAAGTCGTCCTTATGTCAGACAACACAGAATAGGCTTTTCCCGGTCGCTGTTGTTGCCATCTTCCAGCTCCATAGAAATATACTGTTTCCCTTCGGCATATCGAAAATGCTGAATTTCACCTGCTCTGCAGGGTGCGCCCTCTCGGATGGCTACCGGCATTTGCTGGTGGATACAATCGGTGATCTCTCAGTCCACCAAACACTGCTCATAAATCGTGAATTCTATTGTTTCGTTTTCATAATTCATTCCCCATCCTTTTCATTCGGCAGGTTGTAGGTGTGCACCGTCGTCGGTAACAGAGGCGATGTTTATTCTGCGAATATAGCCGGCCATACACGTTTCTACTTCTACGATGTTCGTTTAATCACACTAGGGTCTGTAGGCTAGGAGACGACAGAAAAAAGAACTTCGGGAATGTGTCTATTGATGAAAAATGTTTTGTGATATTGAATTTTGCGCCCTCTTGTCACCTTTTCCCTCATCGATAACATTGATCTCTCGGTTGAGGATTTTGCAGTTTACTTTTAGCTCGGACCGCCGGAGTGACAACGATAGATTTGGCAACTTTGTCACGAAGCGATTATCTATTGTTCCTGTTTCTTCGTTTATAACATGTGATGTGTAGTTTGAGAAATTGCCATGTAATAAGTTTCTTTTGACGATGAGAATATTTCTAATAGGTACAGTTGGATTGATTTCCAAAAATAGCATTTTATCAATTATTCCTTCACAAGTACTGCGTCATGGTCCCTACAAAAACTTTACAACTGAACCCCAAAGAGAGATAAGTAACAACGAATCCGCTGCATCCGGCGATAATGAAAATGAAATTTAATGAAAACGGGTTGTGTTTATTTAAATAAATACCCCTTCATATTATGGCATTTATCGGATACTGAAGGGGAGAACCCCATTTCCGGTGCCGGTGAAGAGTGAAACGTTGCACCGAAGCTGGGCGCACACTGTCTGGCTGTCCCCACATACGAGAATTCCGATTGACTGTTCACATGTTCAATTTTGCTGACGTTTACTCGATTGTGATTTTCGACGGCATCTGATGCACACGCAGTTTAATAATCTCTTGTGCTGTTCTCAGTCAGTTTATCGGTAGGACGATTAGTGAAAGTTGGTCTTCTTGAAATATTTATTTCAATGTAGTTCAAAACTATATTGATCTTGGTATTTATTGATTTTCGCAATAATAATCACAATAAAATTTAAATGTCCAATTATTTTCAAACAGTAAAATGTTTTTTCATCAATTTTATATTGGACAATAATACCGAAATTTCGAACCACTGTTTGTGTACTCAACCCAAATGATTGCCAAGCTGTTGAAAACCATGCACAGTGCGAACGTGCAACGGTCGTAACGAATATGATCTACGGTCCGAACCCTGCAAGCACGCACTATGTTGCATGCAGTACAGTGCAAACTTAGCCAAACCTAGAACGGAATGAGGGGGACTGTTCGTGTGCAAGTTTGCTCCCCACAGTACCACAGTCCCAGATGAAATTTATTAAGCCGTAATAACTGTAAACACAACGCCCACCTCTGCCACGGTTGACTGTATGTGGTACGGCAAAAGTCCTCAAGTTGAAAAGTTTTGTTTGTGTATATATATTTTTTTCATTTCCGGTTCATCGGGTAGCGATGATTTTTCAATAAATAATCTCGTCTATTTAACTCAAACCTGTCCGCTATTAGGGATGATGGTTGGCGGTGGTGGCCCTCAAGAAGCGATGGGGGGAATTGTGATTTTAATATCACGCAATTTTCGCAAACAGCGTTGGAATCTCTAAGCGGGGGAAAAATGTGGTTAATTATTTCATCCTAGGGCATCGTGTGTTATAAGCAATTCGCTTGCCAAATATTTAATAAATATCTGAATTCAGCCCCTGAGGATACATTTCTGCTGTGATTTACGGGATCGGTGATTTTCGTAAACAACGTTATGGAAATTGATGTGTATGATGTGGTTGTTTGAATACTGCGACCAATGATGCTTGTGCGTTTGAATCTAATAGCGGTAGAGATACGTTATCTACTATGTATGGTATTAAATAAACCTGAGATCAAATATTTCATCAATTGCCGTGTATATATACAGCGATTGTTACCATAGATAGTTATGTTAGGCCTAATTTTGATCACTGGAACGAAATTGTCGATTACACATTGCAAAACTATTTATGTTCTTTTGCCTGCGCCTGGATTTTGAACATTCACACTAATATCTCAATCCTTCCCTAAAAATTAATTAACACTATATATTAGTTTTTTTTACTTTACGAACTAATTTCAATTTTTTTTTTGTCATATGACTTGCGTGAAGAGATCACTCTCTCAGTTACAGAAATAAACTCCCACCGGGCAGTGTGTGCAGTTCATCGTTGGCGTGCTGAGATGCAGGAACACAATAGTAGAGGGTGATTCGACTTTGGTTAAGAACTAGTTATACCTTTCCCAGTAGTTTAATTGGCTAAAACACCTTGCCGGAGACAACGGAGATTGCGGGTTCGAGTCCCGTCTGGACGAGGGAAAATTTTTTCTAAGCCTAAAAGTCACACCTTCTATTCCCGTTCATTTTCGCATCCTCGCAAACTG
Organism: Wyeomyia smithii; assembly: GCF_029784165.1. Classification (NCBI taxonomy): domain Eukaryota; kingdom Metazoa; phylum Arthropoda; class Insecta; order Diptera; family Culicidae; genus Wyeomyia; species Wyeomyia smithii. The sequence continues at coordinate 176,365,330 of NC_073695.1, forward strand.
CATACATTGCCCGCTTTACTAAACTATATATTAGTCCAGGAGTGACCAGGCTGCTATCAAAGTAGCTAGATAAAAAAGCATACCATGCCTGGTATCGTTCTCAAAAGTTTTCGCAGAAAATGCATTACATTCAAATTACTGTTGATTTTGAACTACTGGTGCTACTGGGTTTATCAGAGCAGAGTGCATAGCAAAATCATAACTCATCAATAACATATTTTGTTATGAGAACTTGTCGTGTTATTAGACAGATATTTACGTTTCCACCACGCGTATCAAAGGAACGTCAAATTTTGATATCAAATCGTGAAAAGTGTTTGTTATTGGATGTTATTATGTACAGTTATGTGTTTGACGTTTATCAATTCAAAATGTTAGAAAATATCGGAACCAGTTATTTTCGGTATTACTCTGTTATTCACTATATCAAGATTTGTGATATAGACCGCTCGAGCGCCACGAACTGTTACATAAGTTACGAAATTTAGATTACGGAAATCGTCTTAGTCGATGCCGCTCTTCATTATCCTGTATTTCTGTTTCCGCAAGGATTATGTTAAATTCGACTATCCTAACTATCCTAACGCTTGATGTAGAACTGTCAAGACCTAAACAATTTTGTTGGAAAGTCGTCGTCAAGCAGAATTAGTCATAACGCATTTTATTCAACCAAAGACCCACAACAAATTGCATCACGGGAAAAACATTGTCGAAAATTATCCATTGGGTATTTTGTCTTGAAAAAGTAGGTAAAAGTACTTTGAAGTGTATTGTTTACATTGTATTTTTATCGCTGTCAGTTTTGCGAAAATTGGAAAAAATCTCGTTACCCGATAAACAATGTAGGGAATATAGTCATTAGTCACTAGCCCTCAAAGGAGACAGTTCGCACAGAGAGAAGATAAAAACACCACCTGGAAAATCGTCAATGCTTTCATCGGGATATCGGAAAACAACTCGGAAACGTGCAGTCAACGGTAAGTCATGTGACAAAGCGTTACTACGAAACTCTGAGCTTTGAAAAGAAGGAGAAATGTGGTCATTATGGATGATCTATTAGTGCTCAAAATAATAAGTGTGTTGTGAAAACGTTTACGCGCAATTCCAATGCTCAGGATCAGGGGTGTAGCCAAAAAGTTGATTCTATCCAAGTTTTTTGTTCAGAGAGCCAAAGACCGGGAGGGACTGCATTATATACAAGGCGCAGAAGGCTCCAAATCAAGTCAAGGGCCCGAAAACTGAACACCCAAATACTGATGAAACCTCATTGTCTCATCATACATTAAGGCGGACTTCCGGCAGTTTCTGGGGCTACTGTTATTTACTGCCCAGCACAAATTTGTTGTTTTGGAGGAAGTAGAGAAGCATTAACTTTCAAAGGCAAGCGATCCGCTCATGTGGCGACAGGAGTGAGTCGTTAATGAGTACCGAGACTGTAAACCAGACGATCTACCTCAAGGAGCGTCTACATAAGCGTCTGCTTCCCCTGTTGAAGCAACGAGCCGGCCCGGGACACGTTAAAATCAATCACATCATGTCAGCTGTTAAAAACACGACACATGCTGAGCACTGGTTCATGAAAGCCATAGTTATTCCTTGAAGATCGGTTTCTTGAGAACGTATGAAAAAAGAGGTTACGTCAACTAGTGTTAATATCCAGGAGACCTAGTAATAAGGGGCAATCGATGGTTCCGTGTAGAAGCTCTCCCACGAAACACACCTTGGCTAAATTTCGCCTTCTTTCCAGAAGCTCTAAGTTGATGAGCTTACAGCGACTTTTGTAGCTGGTAGGTTACGTGAGTTTCGCCAAGGAAATTGCCTTAAAGCAAAGCGAACAAATTTGTATAGCTTCATTGGACCAGGGAGCAATAAAGCGTTTTAAGGCAGAACCCGTTTTCGAAGCTTTAAGCGAAACGAAACAAGAAATCCAGTTGCGACGACGCTTTTGAGACCAAATAAGCAGCATGATCATTGAAGCATAATTTGGAATTGAGCATAACTCCCAGAACCTTGACTACCGTTTCACGACTCAAAACAGTTCCTTGTAAGCTGTACTCGTGAAGATACATGACATGTTTCCGACCGTAGGAGATAGCTGAGCAGTGAGCCCTTAGACACATTGTGTGACATCCTGTTAATTCAGTACTAATCGCCGAAGGGTTTCAAGTTCTGTTGAAGCATCTGAGCGTCAAGCGAATTTTAAATTGTGCTGTATAATTTTAAGTTTTCTGTGTAAAATAATTTCATACATTTGAAAATCGAATCGACGTCGGTCATAAACAGTATCGAAAAGGAATGGTCCAATGTGACTGCCTTGTGGAACGCCGGATGTAATGCAGAACAGAAACGATGTGTAATCACTGTGTTGACAGCCATAGTTCTGTCAGTCAGGTAAGAGCGAAGCTTAGTGAGCCAGTTGTCGTTATTTTCCATTTTTTTCAATGCAATCTAGTGGTTTACTTCGTCGAAAGCTGCGGAAAGATCGGTATACATATATAGCGCCCTTCATTAATTACCGCGTTCTATTTAACGAATAATGGACGATGAAAGGTGATCAGATTCGTCATTGTCAAGTGCTCTGGCCCAAATCCATGCTGGTCCGGGGAGATGACGTGCGAAAAGTCATAAACCAATTTGTAGAGAACAATTTTTCAAACAGCATGGAGACATATTTTTGTGATGCGATTCCACGATAATTACCAACAGTTCACTTGCACCCTTTCTTGTGGATTGGAAAAATTAATGATTTTTTCCAGCATTCTAAGAAAACACCTGTCGTCAAATATAGGTTGAAAACCTTAGCCAAAGATGAGTGGTAACTCCAGCATATACAAAAGCTTACTAATGGGTCAGATTATATTGTCTGAAAATTTGAAAAGGATCGGTCAACCAGGTAATTATCTACAGCGTTTTTATCCGAGATGCAAATTGATGTGAGACACCCTTTAAGTCGTACGCTGCATTGAAATAAGTAACTGCAAGTCAAAATTGAATTGAGAGAATAGTATACGATGAGCTATATCCACGCAACTTCGAAGTCGTAGCGCTGCAGGAACTTTGTTGACTAATGTCCACGGTCCATACATTTTTTTTAGAATTCATATAAGCAGTTGTCCACGGAGGGGGAGGGGGGGGGGTCAAAATCGTTAAAAATCTGTCCACGTGGTATGTGGATGGCCCCTTATCGCAGCTACTCTCGAAGATGCCAGGAAGCGCATTCGATCCGCTATAAATAGCACTGTTGTAGCGCTAATAGGTACAAGAGCTCTGGTTTGAGCAGTTAGTCGAGAAGAAAAACGTAGTAGGCGCGAGAAAGCAGCAACACCGTACGAGAGCGACACTCGGAAGTCCTACGACAAGCTGAATAGCTTCCGCAAAGGCTATTTACCGGAAGCCCATATGTGCAGAAGTTTGGAAGGAATCCTTCTTTTGGACGAGTGTAAGGTGGAAGCAGCCCTTCGATGCGCATCTGAACGGCGATGCGGTAGAGTGTGAGAACGCTATGGCAATTGATATTGGTGCATGAGTAGAAGATAACACGATTCCAGCTTTGATCTCCAAGAAGTGGAGAAGGAGATTGGCCGGCTGGAGTGGAAAATCTTCTCAGCGAACTTCTGGCTGGGGCCGTGCAATAGGTAATTGTCAATATTTGAAGGGAAGAAAAAGTATCGGAGGAGTAGATGGAAGGTATTGTGTGTTTCATCTACGAAACGGGCGACAAGCTGGAGTACTGTAATTACTGGGCAATCACTCTACGTAACACTGCCTGCAAGAGTACTTTGAATATTTTGTCGTCACAATTTGCAAATCAGTTCGTGGGGCACTACCAGACGGGATTCATGGTGGCCCGCGCTACCACGGATCTGATATTCGTGGTTGGACAGGTTAGGCAGAAATGCCGCGAATAGAACGTGTCCACACATCATTTATATATCGATTTCAAATCGGCATACGGCACATACGGTCGGACTAGATGTGGGGCTATGGCAGATGATGCACGACTACCGATTTCCGTGGCTCGGACCTTTGTGACGGTGGTGGATACGTACATAGGAGTAAAGGCTGAAGCCAAATGGATTGGACTAGCTATTAGTGCTCCCAATACGAAGCATATGAAAGGAAGAGGTTCAAGTAATCTTCTACCTCAAGTTCAAGTTGATGGTAATGAAATCGAGGTGGTCGACAAATTCGTGTACCTTGGCTCACAGGTAGCTGCCGTAAACGGTGCCAACAGAGAAATTCAACGGCGAATTATGATAGGAAATCGTGCATACTTTGGTCTTTGGAAGATGCTCTGATCGAATAGAATTCGCCGTCGCACCAAGTTGACCTTGTGTTACGTACCATTTTCGGTAGACTGCAGATGGAGAGCGGCATAGTCAGGATAGTCCGGTAACGGTGGTTTTCGAACCAAATCTGTTAGGGACGGGACAGACGGAAGACGACTTACGGACCCTACGCAGATTGCAGAGCTGGCGAGCAGCAGCCATGGACCAAGTGAAGTGAAGGCGACTTACGCTCAGCAATGGCCAAACCACAGTTTAAGACTGTTTGGTAAGTTAAGATAAGGAGTCAGTATTGATATTTCTTGAAGGTCTGTAACAAGGTCCATTATGGAACGCCTTTATCGAAAGTCAAAGCAAAGCAAAACCTTGGTTCTACATTCAGATTCGGAGCTCGACCTTCTGTTTATTTATACACAGACTTCGCAGACGACTGTTTAGTGTACAGGACAATTGCGGGGCTAGCGCTACGATCCTACTAACACTAACAGTCTTTCCCGAGCCGAGACTCGAACTCACGACGACTGGCTCATTCGGCCAGCGTCGTACCTCGAGACCGTCTGGGAGATTTGAAAGTCATTCAGTTGTAAAATTCGCTCATTAGTCTTGTACACTTTGCCTCTTGTCATTCAGGATTGAGCACTGAAATTTTACCTGTATTATTACAAATATCTTAAAATAATAAATAGTATTTAAGATATTTGATTATTACGTACGTGCCGTTTTCAATAGTTGCACATAAGGCCAGAAATAAAATCTAGCAGGACACAAATCTTAGTACGGTCTGGGTGGGGTGTAAAATGGGAAATCTACACATTGAGAGCATCACAACGATTGTCCAACTTCGAATGATTATAACTCAATCAGTTTTCAACAGTTTTTTTTTTTCATTTATCCAGCAATCGATTGGAAAGTTAGCTACACGTCAAAAAATGCGCAGAATTGTGATTTTCGAATGCTATTGTACTATTGAAATCAAGAAAGACCTAACCACTGATGAAAACATGAAGTACCCGAGTGATTTGAATAAACCAATTTATGATAAGATTATTAGTACATAATCTCTATTTCTCAAAACTTGTTTTAATTTCTTAAAGACTTCAATAGTTGCCAAGAAACCCCCCCATATAGCGAGTTCACCTATTACCCAGCATCGTTGGGTGTGAAAAACCGACGTACACTTTCCACTAAGCTTCCATGTTCGCGATATCATCAACGGAGGTTATTTAAATCCAGCTAACTTCAACGCTAAAAAACTTACCCAACCGGATGCTGGCAACGTTTCGTACATCCCTTACCAATTGGTGTGTCAACCAACCAACCGGTCGGGAGTCCTTTGAAGAACGAAACAAATCTGCTCGCAATTTCCGCTTTGATGCGAACAATAGTGATTGAAATTTTCCTCGCCCTTTCTTGCATAAACAGCTATATCCAACATCCGCACCGCCGTCTCGCGGAGTTATTTGGTTTCTTTTTATGGCAGGATAAATGTTCCCGGTAGCAATTGTGCCGATTGTTATTGATGTTCGCATATAAACTACGCGTGTGGCTGGCAAATTCCGCTGGCAGATTTGGGAGTGGAAGTTCTCTATTCTGCATTCACTGATTGCCTACCTGATGAAAGAAAAATGTAATCAAGGAGCGAAGCCCATTCACGCTGCGGCGGTGATTCATTGGAAGCAAGATTTTTTGCTTTCAACATATCACTAGGCTAGGCAATTGAAAAAATGAAAAACAAGTCGGAAGCAGCAGAACTTACAAGGCACGCTACGTGTAATAAATATAAAATGTAAATATTTAATGTTTTCAATAAATAAAACACTATTTACATATTTCAACACGAGGCATGTCTGGTGGCCAAGCAAAAGGCATGTGTGAAATTGAATTCGAAACCTCGAGTCGGGAGAGGATTCACCCTAAATATGCATATTTAGTCAATCCTTAGGGGAAAGTATCGTACATGATATGAAGATGAGATTCCACAGGACTGCGGACATACCGATGAAAATATCGATGTACCATTGCGGTGCTTCACTTCACGTTTTCACACCATTTTCCCCTAGGCCGGGTGTCTGTCCTTGGCAGGCGCAAAGTGGTTGCACGGAAATTTTGCAACCATGCAGATGAGCAGCCATAAATCTCACCGCCACCGGTGGAAACCATTGAAAGCAACAATTTCTCTCCACTCGATCCACGTGGCTGCCTTGGACGTGATGAAAATGAAACAATATATGGTGGGGTGGGATGATGGGTGCTTCAAATCTACGCAAGTAAAAAGTTTTTCCCTTAGCGAAAAGACATACTGCTGCAGTTGCGAACATTTTGAGATATTGTAGTGCCAGACTTAGCACATATGTGCCGCTGCCAACATTGAAATGGCAGTTACAGTGCACACACGCAGCGGGACAATATGTATTGGCATCATCTCGCTTTATTTTGATTTATTGTCGAAAATTGATTTGATTTCTTCGTTCGGGGCTTCTATCGTATCAACGGAATCAAACGCAGAGTAGGGGGGTATGTCTTCCAATTGGTCGTTCTACCCTTTATGTTTGTCAAATGGACGGATTTGTTCGATTTCTATCGCAATAAAATTTCACCGATGAAACAAATGGTGCCAATTTAGCATGCTGATTGCTCAGGAATAGTTTCCGATTGTAGTTTGGAAGCGATGCAGAAATTTTTTAAGTGCATTTGAGTGACATTTGTCGAAAAATCGTTATACTTTCTCATAGTTTTAATTTATGAAAAATAACAATAAAATGATATGAAAATAGCTAATTCAAGAACGTTATCTGCAGAAAGAATTTATTTCTAATCTCAAGTAAAAGTAACAAATATACCAGAAAAGAGTGTCTCAGGTAACAGTAACAAATATACCAGGAAAGAGAGTGAAGAAACGCTTTGACTCATTGAATATTTTAATAAGAAAACCGCTTATACGGTTTCTAAACAGCCACACTGTAAATGCATGGTTCTTTAATGTATTTTGAAGATTAAATAAAAACATGATGATAATGACAAACAGTTCTAGAAGTGAAAAAAAAAATAGAAACAATTTGTCGGAAAACGGATTCATCAAAAACTCAGTAACATAGGGACAGTAGCGTACCGTAGCGATAATATACGCTATGTTTTTACTCTGTTACTGTTATTGTTTAAAACGTCAGATCCATGAAATGTCAAAATGCCACCAGGAAAGTATTCTGGTGTATATGAAAATAATTGTTTATATAACTAAACATCGAGAATCGAATTTTCGATTCCTTTATAATCTTTGGCAAGTATTATTCCCGCGTCTTCTTTTTCTATTATTCTAATATTTATTATTATAATAAAACCTCGAATATGCCTTTTTGGTGTATTTATTTCACAAAGATAGTACCAGTAGTGTTGAATTATTGTCATTACTCGAAATCGTATGCAACATCGTTTTGTTCATGCAATCTTGCCTGTAATATTTAACCAGACTTGACTTGCTTATTACAACAAATAATTTCGCTACACTGAACTGACATCGCATAGAGGGTGAGCCGTTGTTTATATACGCAATTCAAGCACGAATGTCATAGCCTGTTTCGGAACCATTAGAAGAGTATGATTGCCGAATAACTTTCGCAGGGAGCGCTGTGCTTGGTTGATTTAAGCTACTGCTATACGATAAGCCCCTAATAGTTTCATATCCTTTATTGACATATTTCACGTGCTTCAGCATTGACGATAAAGATGACGGGTCATAGTTTTTTTGCTCGATTTCCTATGGAAGTTTATTTCGGCAATAATAACGAACATTCGATAAATGGGATAGATCGTAAATCAAATTATATTCTTGAAGCTCAAACATTTAAACTAGATTCGCGCCATTAAAAAATCAAGTTTTTAACATGATGTGAAAGTAAATAAACTTTCTTTCACGAAAAAAAAAATATTTGAACAGTTCATAATGATCATCATCATTATTAATTAAAAATAATAAAAGCCACATTTTTATTAAAATTGTCTCCCAAAATCTCTTTCCAGATTTCCGTCTGCGATGACTACAGCTTACCGATAGACTTCGTCAAAAAGAGACCGTCCAGTTTCGATCCCTGCCTAGCCGAACGTTTACCGGACAATTGGGCATCGCCGAGTCCACAATCGGAACACGTAGGTTTTTTTTTAACTACAGCCATGCTGAAAGCGTTCGCTTTTTTCTCGCCTAGTTAGAAACAGATGCAAGTTTCTTTTAATTATTCGCCATCACAAAACAACCAGGTATGGGTGTCTGTCTGTGCTTGCCTTGAATAATACCAACGCACAGAGCGATTCCAGGGGGATCGCTTAATCATAAACACTCGACTTTTTCCAACAGTTCTCCACTTGCTGGGTGCTTCTTCACGGGGAGCCCGACCGAAGTCGCGTAAACGCCCAGAGCCACCCACACAGCCGATGTGCAGGCAAAGTAATCAAAGCCAAGAGAGCGACGACGTCCCTCCTTCATTGCCGGACTTTGAAAATGTTGCCTGTGGTGCGAATAATTACTTTTTAAATGGACAAAAAATTGAACTAGCATAATTTAATTCAATTAGAGTTTAATTAAAACGCAGATAAATAGCACTTGTCGGTTCCAGCAATGGTTGCTTTACGGAAAAATGGTAAGGTTCTGATCTGCCCGAAGAATGTCAGAGGATTTTACCAATCTAGACGTCCTTTGGCATGGTTTCGTACAATCAAATGCAACATGTATCGGCAGTTTATTTTTATGCAGCAATTCTATCGTTCCATTAAACCCCCGGCATTTGCCCCACAGCCCAAATAACCGTTCGTTAGACATTGTAATGACGTCCCCAGCCAACAGTAGAAGTAGCGAATCTGCATTTCAATATTGGAAACTCTTCCACAGCAACGTTGTCGCAAATATGTACAAACAAAGCGGTAAAAGCGTAAATCGATGACTTATTTATTTGGTTTGACAGTGAAATGTCCCAAAACATCGCCACCAGAAACATTTACAGTCGCTTTGAAATCTCGGCTTTTATTGACGTGTCATTCCCGATACAAGCGGATAGGAATTAATAAAACTTTGTAGTGTATCAAAACTCATACAATGTTTCGATTTGATGATAAACGATAATCACGAAACGTTTCCAAAAGTTTCCAATTTCCAAAAGTAATAGAAAAAATTGTAATTGAATTGAAATTTGTTTGAAAATGTTTTTTTTTTTGTTAACTCACTTCAATAAAATAATTGAATAAAAATTACACTATTCTCTATATTGGAACGTTTAAAGGTTGTTTGAGCTGACAATTCTACGGAACATTTAACAGGTAAATTAGATTACAAAAAGTACAAACGAAAAAGAAGTTGTGAGGCCCGGAAATTTAATTTAGAAAGGTTTTTTGTGAATCGATTTCGAAGTTTAGAACTTTTGCTGCACCGCTTGTTGAACTTCTCTGCGCCGTTGCAATGTGTCAATCCCAAACGACTTTAGAGAAACGAATCTAGTGAAAGAAAAAAAATACATGCGGAACTTCAAATCCTTTTGTTTTCCGTAAAGCGTAAGTCTGTATTTCAAACATGGCTTACAACCAATTGCAAGGAAGCAAATGTTTTTGTTTTCCTCCAATGCATAGAGTTTACAGATCGTAATGTAATTTTGAACAGCCAATGAAAGCTTTGAAATAACTAACATTAACATCATACAAGATGGAACAAAAAACCTGGCAACTTTCGAAACATTGTCTATCTATTCTGTATATGTACGAGCAAACAGATGCACGTACAGCGTACAAACTATTAACATTTGCAAAATATACGACGGTATGTCTTGTTTCTAGACATGAATGTTATTTCTTTTTAAATAACAAATTTGTTACAAACCGATTTTCTGGTGTCTGGAAAAATATCAAAACAGCCAAATACCACCAAATATGAGTATTGTCTGGAATGGGATAATGCTCAGAAGACAGAAATTGACCCAAGATGTCATTTTGAAAACCTGAAATTGCTGATTTTTAAACCTTTCGTTCCAAGCAACGCTGGGTACATCATGCTAATATTGAATATTGTCATTTCAAGAATAATTTAGCATAGTTAATACTCATGCACGAAGTTTCTGTTTAGAGAGCTGCTAAGGGGCCATCCACATACCACGTGGACAGATTTTTAACGATTATTACACCCAATTTAAGAGGGACTTATTTTTTGTTAAGAGGAAGACACGCGAAGGTATTTGTAGATTTCAGCGCAAAGGAAAGGTAACTGGTGGGGAGCCTGAGAATAAACCCATGCTTGAGTCCTTTTTGACATCGGATGGCCTGATCCTACTATGATTCGAACCCACGACCATCCGCTTGACAAAGCGGACTCTGTAACCTTGCGGCTACGCAGCTCCCCTTTTAAAGCACCTTAATAGCGAAGCAACAGAAGGAGGCGGGTAAGAATATAACCTTGGAGCGCCTACAAACGATCCCGATATCCCTGAGATCGAACGGGAATTTGGGTCACTAACAAACATTCGAGCGCAAGTAACGACAGACTGCCGGCAGAGCTCTATAAATACGACAAGAAGGCATTAGCAACGGCACTTCACTGTCTAATTTCCAGGTTTTGGGAGGAAGAGAGGCTCCCGTAGGAATGGTTGCAAGGACCTATATGTCTCATCTAGCACACGGGCGATCGGTTACAACGCAGCAATTACCGTGGGATAACATTGATCAACACCGCCTACGAAGTCCTCTCCCAAAGTCTACTCCGTTGTCTTTCTCCTCTAGGAAGAGGATTCGTAGGGCAAGCACGTGCTACTACGGATCAAATTTTCACTCTTCTGCAGATCCTTTAGAAATGCTAAGAGTACATCGTGCCTTCTAGGGTTTGCAATCCCGGGAACGATTTCCCGGGAATTACTTTTTCCCGGGATTCCCGGATCCCGGGAACAGAAATATTGATTCCCGGGATTCCCGAGCTCTTCGAAAAATTTCGCAAGATTCAGTATAATTTCCCATACAATTTTGCAATAAAATTTTATATACTATCAAAACACGGAACTAACGATGTGATAGCAGCTTTAAAAGGGCATTATACGAAGTAAATATTTAAATTGAAATGACGGTCAATATTTACTTGCCGAGTACTATCAATTTATTTGCTTCGGTTATTTGTCGAAAATATTTGCTGTCTTATTCAGTAAACGAAAAATTAGGCAAATATTTACTTCGTCCAATCTCATTCTTTGACAGTTAGTTAACTACTGAGCGAATAGTGATTTCTTTCTTTGCCATTGATAAAAATTAAATTAAATCAATTAAGAAAATTTTAAACCCGTGAATCAATGCGACCAGAAATAAATAATTTAATAATAACTCAGTCAGCGCAATTCGGGTCGTGGCCGTGATTTCACACGAAAAATCATCTTTGAGATTGATTACGTATACATTCAAATGCTCTGAAACTACCTTATTTAGATTATTAATTATTCTATCATTTCTTTCCAGTTTGTCTCGGTCTTTCAAAGAAAACTACCGAGAGGCTAAATAACGTTCTAGTTGAAAAATCAAAATTCTTACATGGAATCCTACTCTCTAATCAATGGTGATACCAATTACAAAAGGGTTTGTTACGCCAATGAAAACTAGATTGATTTTGCAGTTTATTTTTTAAAAATAATTCGCATCGTGGAATGGCACAATAAATATATTTGATAAAAATTAGCGAAGAGGCTTTGATATAAACTTGAATAATTCGAATTTTGTAATTCGTTTTTCATTCGAATTGATAATAAAATTGTAAACGATTTTAAGATACTTTTTATAATTCAACTTTTATTGAAATATCATTTTTACTAAGAATTTTTTTCCATTCCCGGTTCCCGGGAATTCCCGGGAAATTAGATTTTTTATTCCCGTTTCCCGGGAAATCAATTTCCGGGAATATTGCAAACTCTAGTGCCTTCACATCACGTCTCCGTGAACTTCAAGGCAGCCTATGACACAGTCGATCGAGACCAGCTATTACAATCCGCATAGCGGGGCTAGTTTGGATCTCGAATCCTTTCGAGATGCGCGCAATGAGATGGACTATTCTGCACGTTGTTTAATATTGTTCTCGAGGATGTAAACCGAGTACCGAAACAAGAGGCATGGTTTTCAGCGAAGGTAGCCAACTCATACGCATTGCAGACGACCTCGTCGTTATTACGAGAAATTTTGGCAAGGCAGAGGCAATTCTCGCCAGACTTAAAGTGGAGGCTAGGAGAGTTGGCTCAGGAATTAGTACGTCGAAAACCAAGTATATAAAGGAAAAGGCTCGAGAGAAACCAACATTTGCCTCCCACGGACACTGATCATAGACGGCGATGAACACGAAGTGGTAAATAAGTTCGTATGCTTGGGATCTCCGGTAACCGCCGATAATAACACAAGTAAGGAGATCCAACAACTGGAGCTGGAAATCGGGTCATTTTGGTCTGCGACACTGCGGACACTTCGATTCACGACCATACGGCGCTGTACGAAACTGACGATGCATAGAACCCTCATTAGACCAGTAGTTCTCTATGGATTTCAAAATGGAACGCTGCTCACGGAGGACATACGAGAAGTGGCCGTACTTAAACGGAAAGGGTTGCGAATAATATTTGGTGGAGTACAAAAAAAGCGGAAAGTGGCGCAGGTGTATAAATCAGGAACTGCAGGCACCACTTGGAGAAATTCCTATTTCAATTCTCTTCAATGGCCCAATCGGCACAAGAAACCGAGGGGCCCAAAGTGTTAGATGGCTTGAGCAGGTTGAAGCGGATCTACGAGACCTAGGAAATTGGCGCTGAGTAGCTCAGGGCCGAAAAGACGGCTCTAGACTGCTGAAATGTAAAAAAAAATAAAAAATAAAAAAAAAACAAATTTTAATACTACGCCATAGCTTCCAAACGTGAATTCTCCACAACAGGTCGCGAGCTCATTTCAAATAATACTTCTAACAGATGACAATTAAAATTTAGGAATTATTTTTATGTTCTCTTTTTTTAATAAAAACACGCCAAGAGAGAAATGAGAGCATGCTAAGTTCTAACTGAACTGCTCAAAAGTCCGGCAGTAAATTTGCTGTGAACGATTTTTAAAACAAAAATGTTCCAGTTTCGAATGTATACACTATCCTGCAAACCTCAATGATATTTCGCTGTGGGAGACCGATGAAAGTATTGAACAAAAAATGTTATGATATTTGTCAAAACCGAGATTTAATCTTAGTGTTTTGGCCACTATTCAAAATGTGTATGAGATCGAATGTTTGAAGAAAATTTTGATTCTATTTCTTCAGAAATACCATGCTGATAGAAGGAATATGTTTTGGCCAGATAAAGCACTGAACCAGTCCATTTGTACCCAAAATACGCAACCCAACGAATCTGCCTCAGTATCGTCCAATCAAAGGTTTCTTTGAGATTTTGAGTTTATGGGGATACAAATATAGCCGGAGAGCGACAACGGCAAACAGTTGATTTGTAGCATCAACGTAATAACGAACTTTTTCCGTTTTCAAGTATTAACCTAGAACTAGCGACTCGTCGTTACGTCAGCGAAATATATTATTTACATTCTCATAACTATAGCGCACAATATAACTACGGAATGTTTTGTATAGAAATGTTTCATAAATGTAAATAACATTTTTGTAATGAATTTATCCGTCCTGTTTGAAATATTTTTTACTTTTAATATGGAACAGAAATCATCGATCCGATTTTTGGTAAAATAATAATAAAATAATGGTGAAATATTGCAGTAGAATAATGAATTTGTTTGAAATCATTTTTACTGTGATTTAACGCTTTTAATTTATTTTTTTCTCACACAAATACATCATATATACATATATACATCATGAAAACACAATTGAAAACAAAAAAACCTAAATTAATCCAGCAAGCGGTCAGACCCAGCCTTTCTCATTCAAACTTATTATTTGTAAAAATAGATTTACATGGACGCTTCAATCCAATAAAAGTATATTCACTCTTTGGGTTCTAAAATATTGATGTTGTAATTGAAGAATTTGACGTAATGTTAGTGCTTAAGAAATAGCGAAATAAAAGTAATGACTTTTAATTTCGAACAATTTCATCACGAGCGATACTGGGAACGTTCAAATAGTACGAAACCGCATTTAAATTATGTTGAGTCCACGTATATTGATCAAAGCAGGTATAGTTTAAAATAGTCTTTGAATTTCTTTTCGTTCCATAACTTTTGAATTACTTATTAAGTTGTTATGAAGTTAGTTGTTTGTAAGTTTAAGAGATAACTCGTTGGTATGACGCTAGTAATGTTGAATAAGTCGTGTAATCTTTGAGATAATAGACTCGTTGTTTTAACAATTTAATATATAACGGTTGCTTAAGTTCGATTATAATCGAATGAAATGGGAACGTATAGAGCAGCCGAATTATGAAACCACTTGCTCAATCATAATTTATCAGTTAACCCTTAACTAGCCCGTTTGTCAGATATCAATGGTGTTCAAATTGGTTGTGTAGTTTCTGAGATAATGAAGTTTCGTGATTTTTACATTTCGATACATTACAGACGAACTTACAGTCCGATTACAGTTAAAATCAATAGGGTGGTATGAGGCAGCTGGAACTCTCATTTGACACTTATTTAGTGGAAATCGGTTCAGCCATCTCTGAGAAAAGTGAGTGAGTTTGGGAGAGCGTTACACACACACACACACACACACACATACACACACATACAGAAAATGCTCAGCTTTTCGAATTGAGTCGAGTGATATACGACATTCGCCACTTTGGAGCACTTTTATACCTTTAGTTTTTTTAGTGAATGCTATACTTATCTAGGAGAAAGGCAAAACGCATATTTCCTAACTAAACCAATCTACTAATCCATGGAATGGATTCTTCTTAGCTCACTTTAGATTTCTCATAAAGTTAAATCCTCAGAAACTCACTTAAAAGCTCTAAATTTGATATTATAGTCAGGCATCTGCACTCGAAAACTCATTTAATTCAGTCACCCACCTCAGAAAACAAAATCCACGCATTGTTCTATACGGCTAAAACGAGACTCGTTCAGCAGCCAACCAAAGTTTTTTTTCATCACTAGTTGACCACTTTTTACTTTAATCACTAAACAAAATCACTCACTACACTAAGAATTCTTTGATCTTTAAAATGTTCACCTCGAATTTCCAAAAACAAGCTTGAATTAGCAAAAATATATGAGATGAATTTGTACAATTCTTAAATTTCAACTGTATGTATTTTTATCTGTTTTCACTGCGTTGAAGACAATCAAAAGTTGCCTAATCAGTTTCTGTTAATACGGAAAAATCATACTGAAAATGTTGAATTATTCCGAAATAATTGACATAAATATACAGCACTGTAGTGGTTACCTAGGTTACCCATTTTGCACGTAAACAACTACATCGGATATCTAGGTAACCTACTACGACTGGCTGCGGCTACATTCATTCATGATAATGTGATTCATTCATGATTAACAATGTGATGAATATGGAGGCGTTGTGAGATGAATAATTGAGCAGTGATTGAAGTTTTGAGATGGATATGGAAGCGTTATGAAAAATGGTTTGTTTTACAAAATTCAGGATAAATCTAGCTAAGTTTACTAAATATACAATGCTGAACGATTCGATATGAGCACGTAAGCGTGTTTTGTTTATTTGTTCAATGATTTCGTGAAAATTTGGTGTTTAGTCCGTGCATTCTTCGTGAATATCGGCTTGATGAGATGAATAATCTCATAATTCCCCTACTAAATATCAAAGTCGACATTTATTTTTCTGCAACTAAAACTTTTGTGTGACCAATATTCCCTACCCACAAGGGTTCAAATTTTCCACTAAGGCCGACACAAATTTCATTTTCATTATATATCACCCCCCCCCCCCCCCTCCTTCCCTTTAAAAATGTTGAAAATTGGAAGAGGAAGAGAAAAGTTTAAGTCGTTTTGTTAATATTATTGACTTTTTGACAGTGTATATATTTAATTTAGCAACAAACAAGTCCAGTGATAGTGAAAGTGTCATCAAAAGGCAAACCAAATGATTAATAATGATAATAATGTGATATTTTCAAACATACTTTTGCATACAAGTTACAAACGTCGTAACTTGCACACAATTTTTTATGAAAGCTATTCCTTTTTTTTCTTCACAGTGTTATTTGTTTTTTGCCCTCTCCTTAGCCAACTTTGATAACCGTGAACATAAAAACTATTCAAAACTTGTAGCAGCCTAAACAGTGCTGCAAAAAAATACAAAATATCATAATAATTGGAATAGTTTTCTCTGCTTGAGGCTCATTTATAAACAATCGAGAGTAGGTTTGGTGACAAGGCTTTTGTTATAGCCGATTGAATTTTCGTGGGTGTTAACTTCCGAATGCGTATCACTGTTTGCTATAAAGGTGCTTCTACAACACTTCGCGGGGAAAAATCTTCCGCGATGAGATGTAAATAAATCGAAATGAAGCCTACCATCAGCGGTGATCCCTGGGGCTATCATTATCGACTATCAGCACGAGCCTATCAGCGCTACACCAGGATACCACGTTGTGTTCACTGACTGTAACACGCATTACACACGCACCAACTGACAACATCCCACGGTAGTGACGAGAGCGAAAGAGACCGCGATCGCCCAGTCGTTCACCATGCAATCAGGGTGTGCATGCTGCGTAAAGTTATGAATCGATTCCCGAAAGAACGTTCCTGGCTGTTCGTTTTCACTGCCCGGTCGGGTTGGGTTTGCATGCGAAAAAGCGCAAATTGATGGATCCTTGGGGGCATAACCCGGGCGTGAATGTTCCCTCCTTCACGCAGCACTTCAAACACGGCACTTTATTTCCTCTAGCAGCAAATTTTCCCACTCCTGCGAAGGCTGCCATGTTTTGACGAAAAACAAGCACTGTGTCTCTCATTTCCGATGGCATCAGTTTGCTTACAGGAAACCACGAAGGACCGTAATTTATGACACCTCTAATTTATGGCGCAAACTGAGCAACTGCAACGTCTGTCCCAATAAAAGTTCACTTCGTTTTGCTGAAATTTAAATGAAACAGCACAAAATCCGGATACTCTTCGTGCCGGGCCTAGGAAATTGAATAAATTCTGCCCATAGGTTAATTCGATTAGACTCATGAATATTTCGACACCGATATCGGAGAAGATGTTATGGGACTTTGGGCTTTTTCTATCGTTTCTTTTACGTTTGAAGCGGGAATTGAATTTGATATTTAGCAGAATTTGCATAATTTTAAATCGATTATAACGATGATGCTCGTGTGGGAGCGGAATTGAATGTACAGTTTACTACTAGATGTGCATTCATTTTTAACACGTAAATTGCGTGATTATCATATAGAATGGAATCGTTGACTCCTAATCTAAACGATGCACGTATCGATGATGCTATCATCATCATAATAAAATAGTAACAAACTAATTACGAAGTTTTTCTCACAACGAACTGTTTCGAACATGTTCGTACATAAAAACGAAGGGTGGCGAAAGTTAGTGTTGGAGGTTTAACTGTTGGACTAAGAAAGTCATTTACAGTATTTTATATACAATGACCCTGGTGCTATTACATTACTGATGAAAATAGTTTTAGTCTGGCACAAGACTGGACATCAGCAATTGTAATAATAAAATGTGATACTTATGGCGATGGCGACGGTAGCGCTGAAATCATCATGACAAACCAACCATAATGAATGTGAAGCAGCCTGGATTAGATCAGGATTAGAGGGCATTTGGAGCATGAATAAACTGCTTCATCGAAATCATGTTCGGCAGTGGTTTTCTGCATAATAATGCTGCAGCAAACCTGCCGAGAAAAATTATGATCAAGTCTAGTGGGATCATCAATTCTCATGCTCAGTGATCATCCCAATGACACATTCCTAGCTCTTCTACGCCAAGACATCAAAATTTCAAACTGCATATTTGACCCAGAACTGTTGTGTATGTGAAAGAGGAAACTCTGGAAGTAATGATGAGAACTCATTTTCCATCGTCAACACCCATATCCGGTGAAGTACAGGACTTAGAAGAGACAGGACTTTTATGGTCAACTGAAGTCTATCTTAAAGCCTGTGAAATCTTCACGCCTGGTAGGGTTAAATGGGCATTGAGTTCTTTTCAACCTTACAAATCTGCTGGAAATGATGAAATCTTCCCAGCACTACTCCAACAGGGAAAAGAAGCTCTTATTCCCCAGTTAACTGAGCTCTTCAGAGCCAGTGTTACCATGAGTTACATACCAAAAGCCTGGAGAAAGGTTCGAGTTGTCTTTATTCCTAAAGTGGGGAAAAGAGACAAAACGACTTCCAAAGCCTTTAGGCCCATCAGTCTCTCCTCTGTTCTATTAAAGACAATGGAAAAAATTTTGGACGACTTTATCAAGTCAACAGACTTGATGAAGTTTCCATTGAGCAAACCCAATTTGCTTACCAATCAGGTAAATCTACAATAACAGCGCTACAAGCGTTAGTTAACAAAATCGAGAAGTCCTTTCAAGCCAAAGAAATAGCTCTGGTTGCTTTTCTCGATATAGAGGGGGCATTCGATAATGCATCCTATAGCTCAATGCGTTCCGCAATGGAAGCAAGGGGCCTGGATAACTGTATTATTGAATGGACAATGGCGATGCTAAGAGATCGAGAAATTTCTGCTGATCTTGGAGGTGCGCAGCTAAATATCAGATCTAATAAGGGATGTCCTCAGGGAGGAGTACTTTCACCCTTATTGTGGTCCTTAGTTGTAGACGAACTCCTTAAAAGGCTAACAGAACAAGGATATGAAGTAATTGGATACGCAGGCGATGTAGCCATTATAGTTCGTGGGATGTTCGATGACACGATCTCTAATCGGCTACAAACTGCGCTCAAATCTACTTCAAAATGGTGTAGAGAAGAGGGTTTGAATGTTAATCCCTCCAAAACTGTTAAAGTACCTTTTACCAGAAGAATAAAGCTTAATTTAAAACGGCCTATTCTAGATGGTGTTCAAATTCAGTTCGCAGAAGAAGTTAAATACCTCGGAGTAACTTTAGACAAAAAACTGAATTGGAATTCTCATCTAGACAAGACTATCTCTAAGGGCACAAATGCCCTTTGGGTTTGTAGCAGAGCCGTGGGAAAAACATGGGGACTACGACCAAAAACAGTCCATTGGATTTTTTCGGCAATTGTTCGTCCGAAGATTACATACGCTTCACTTATATGGTGGCCTAAAATTAATGAGGTAACCGCTCAAGCGAAGCTTGGTAAACTGCAGAGGCTTGCCTGTATATCAATAACTGGGGCAATGAAAAGCACACCATCAGTTGCTTTGGAAGCCCTCCTTTGTATGCTACCTTTGCACAAATATGTAAAGCAGCAGGCTGCAAAAAGAGCTCTTATATTTAAACGTTATAATGAGATCTCAGATGGTGTCCTTGTGGGACACTTACGAATCCTTAAGAAATTCAGACTGAATTCTGATGCTAAAACAATAGAAGATTGGATGACAACGAAGACAAACCATGACATCCCCTTCAAAGTAGTTAAATCAAGCCGCTATGAATGGGAGTCAGGAGGGCCGAGTCTGCGTCCAGGTTCTGTTGTGTTTTACATCGATGGATCAAAAATGGATGAAAATACTGGAGCCGGGGTGTTTGGCCCTGGAATCAGTAGAGCTATACCAATGGGCCACAGTCCAACGGTATTTCAAGCAGAAATTCATGCTATTATTGAATGTGTGGATATCTGTTTAAATAGAAATTACAGATTTACGAAAATCTGCATATTTTCTGATAGCCTAGCAGCTTTAAATGCACTTAAAGCTTTCACATGTAAATCGAGGCTAGTGTGGGAATGCCTTATTTCTTTAAGACAATTGGCCAGTAGAAACGAAGTTACTCTATACTGGGTGCCTGGCCATTGCGGCATTGAAGGAAATGAAAAAGTCGACAGCCTAGCAAGAGAAAGCTCAGCATCAAATTTTATTGGTCCGGAACCATTCTGTGGAGTCCCAGAATGCGCTCTGAGGACTGAATTTAGAACTTGGGAAATGTCCACGGTAGAATCAAGCTGGAACGCCACGGATACATCCAGACAAGCTAGAAGATTTATCACACCGAGTGCTGTGAAAGCTCGGATCTTACTAAATCTGAATAAAAAAGATCTTTGGGTACTAACGGGTCTGTTGACCGGTCACTCCCCGAGTAGGTATCACCTAAACAAGATTGGAAAAACTCAATCTACAGAATGTCGTTTTTGCCAATTTGAAACCGAAACTGCTGAACATATACCTACTCTGCAACTGTGGAGCCTTGTTCAATCAAAGGATGTCAATATTTGGAAAAGGGCTACTAGAGCCCCATGAAATTTGGCATTGTGATCCTGGTAAGGTATTAGACTTCATAAAACGAGTCGACCCTAACTGGGATCGGGTATTATGTCAACCAGTGTCCATTACACCTTAGTTGTGATAGGATAATCGACTAATACCAAATCAAACAATAGTCCTTACTAATGGACGCAGTTGTGTTTCGGCCCTACAGGGAAAAAAATGTGAAAGAGGATAAATTGAACTTCGCGGAAAACGTTTGTTTCATTTGAATTTACATGCAAAACTTAATTAAATGATTGAATTAAAACACTCATGAAAAAATTAATAAAATCATAGTTTTATTTTTTTAAATATGCTTAAATGATACTATTTTGAAGCTATGGGTATGTGATACATCAGAAAGTAAAAGGTTTTTACAGACGCATTCACGGCCTAAACGCAGTTGTTGCTGCTATTGTGTAGATTGAATTGGTAGGTCATTGAAAAACAGGTCCTTTATTATGGCGTCGCGTTACAAAAACAGTAATTTTTTTGAAGTAGAATACTCTCAGGAAGTTCAGCTACATAGGGATGTGAAACGAAAATCTAAAACCGAAAAAAGTGAAAAATATGTCCAATTTCAAAGGGCTAATAAATCGTTTAGTATTCGATGGATTTCCTTCGTTCTTGCAGCAATAGATTGGAAAATCTTCTAAGATTCTTCCCAAAAGAATTTAATTAATTAGATAATTGTAACTTTATAATTCACACTATTGTACTATTGAAAATAGTCAAGCCTTGTCAAAACGAAAAATTCGACCTCTGATTGGTCGTTATATGATTGCTTCCCAAGCACGGTCGACAGAATCATATACCTTGCAAATTAAAACATGCTATTTAACCTATATAAGAGCCTGTTTCAGTAGAAGTCGTGCATTATAGTTCTAGACAGCGACAACAGCCGTCGTCCTCCTTTATCAGCAACACTAGCAGTACAGTGGATACCAGCGATGGCGGAAAGCGGCCACAGCTGTGGCGTAGCAATGGATAGCGCACTAGTTGCAGCGGATTCCAGCAATAATAGCAGCTGGGCCAGCTGATGCAGGGACAGTGGATACCAATGGCAGCGTATAGCGGCCACAACTGTGGCATGGCTATGGATAGCGCACTAGTTGCAGCGGATCTCAGCATAGATAGCGGCTGATGCAGTGAGGCACTTTAGTGAAATGCAGTCTCTGTGCGATAGTGGGCACTAGTAAATTCATTCAATGAAAAGTTGACTCTTTTTGACAACACGTGAGCTGTCTAGTTTTGAGTGTTAAATCATCTTTTCGCTGTTTATTATATCACAAGGAATACTTTATTCACCCTGTCAGTGATAACGCAAAGATGTGATCGGCATCTTATCCGATACTAAACTGAAAAACAAATTGTCCTTTTCAGGATGAAATAAAAACTTGATTGAAGAGCAAATATTTTCTAATGAGTTAATTCACATTTTAAAATTTGTAAAAGTTATAAATTCTACTTCATCTCCGTTTCTCAAAACGAACTGAATTATCTTTTCCTTCAATCATGAGCACATCCGAAAAAATTTCATCTCAAAATTTAAAAACTTACAACTTACTATATTATTGAAAATGGTCAATCCTTGTTGAAGCGCAAAATTCGATTGATCTGATTAGTCAACATTTATTGACTACAAAAAATGACTGACACGCAAGCAGCCGGGTTATCTTTCTTGTAAAAGTATTCTACTTCAATCTTGCGGTCGTGGCTTTGCACACAACTCTCCTGTTATTTCGTATTGTGCAAATGTTACAAACTGTAGAAAAGTAGTGTTCAGGATTTTCTAAGTACTCGATGAGACCTTTCTTGGCATATGCTGGTATGTGGAATTGGTGCATTCTACTCACAGTTACAATAGGGTCAAAGTTATTGTGTCGCGTTACGAAAATTTTATGTGTGTTTATAAAGTTACCAGAAACGAGTTTTTGAGCTTTTGTCAGTGTATATTGATAATACAGCATGGAATCATGATAAATAATAGTCATCTGCATCAAATTATATCCACCTAGAAGTGAGGAGTTTGCTTTTCACTGGAATTAGATTCAAAGTCAATCGAAACCCATGAGAAATTACTAGAATGGTTTTCAGATACAGTCATACCTCGATATAAGGCAACCTCGATATAAAGCAACCTCGATATAACGTAACTCGATATATCGTAACTTTTACCTCGATATAACGTAACTTTTTAAAATGTATTGAAATTGAAAATAAATGATACATCAACTGTTTTTGGGCTATAGATTGCTTCAAAAAAATGTTTGTAGTGAGTTTTAAAATTAATGTAACCAATGCAAAAATTGTCCTAAATGGGCATAAAAAACGTTTAAAAATACTAATAAATGTTGGAAAATAGGTTTTCACGCATCCTTCAGTAACAATTCACAGTCTTGCATCAATTAGAAAAAAAAATTTTTTGCTTGTTGAAATTTTCTCTAAATGGGCATAAAAAAGGTTAAAAAATACTGATAGGTGATGGGAAATTGGTTTTCGCGCATCTTTGAGTAACCATCAACAGTCTTGCATCAATTAAAAAAAATTTATTTGCTTGTTTAAAATTGTCCTAAATGGGCATAAGAATGGTTTAAGATTACTGATAAGTGATGGGAAATAGGTTTTCACGCATCTTTGAGTAATCTGTATATCAATTGAAAAAAAAAACTTTTTTTGCTTCTGAAAATATTTCTAAATGGGTATAAGACAGGTTTCAAATACTGATAGGAGATGGAAAATGTGTTTTCGCGCATATTTGAGTAACCATTAACATTCTTGCATGAATTAAAATTTTTTTTGCTTCGATATAACGTAACTCGATATAACGTAACGAAAATAAAAATAAAGTTGCCTTATATCGAGGTATGACTGTAACATTAAAAATGTAAAAATATCTTTGTGCTTGAAAATTAAAATAAATTATGGGAACGCAAATATATTATAATTTCAAAGATAGTGTAAAACAGTGTATTTGACTATTTTAACCTCAAAAAGACTTATGCTGTTTCTTAAGCAATTGATTCAATTGCTAGGTTTAGTGTTTAGTTTTTCTATGCTATTTAGTGTAAATACTGCTTTAACCAACCATGTTATTTACGAAAAACACATCAACAATAATCATTGCCACATGACAGAGAATAAAACAGAAACCTCACGTACACTACATATACTCTGGTAATGTTTTTACTCCTAGTCAAAAATTGAAATCGTGTTATACCCAAACGATATACCTAAATATTAAACGATGGAAAGTTGTTGGTCTTCAATGCTAAAACGTCAGAAACACGAAAACAACCAGGCCAATTTCACTTCACTGAATAATACCTTTTCAACACACGGCGGCAAACCAGCCTGTGGCTGACAGCCACCTTAATGAAGCAATAAAAAAAACTTTTCAACATTCATTCAAACTCATCAAACTCTTGGTACATTATAAATTAACAATATTCCTACCAAACTCACTCAATACCTGATGGTTACGACAATACCTAATATTCCAACACACAAGCCACAACAAACCCCAAAAAACGGATTCATTCGTGTTTTTCACATATCTTTTATTATTTCAAGTACATTTGGATATTTTTCTTGGAAACCTCAACAAATTTGCAATTTGAGTGCAATTTTGAGTAAGATTGTAGCAGAAAAATCCAAACGAGACGTTGTTGCTCGCCGAGGCTTCAGTAAAAGGGTTTCATAGAGATGCAGCTATTTTTGTTTGCTAGTCGAAAAGTGGAGGGTGCGGAGTGATAGCTTTGCATAAACTACTTGTTTCCCCTTGACTTCAAGTAAAACTGTATCAAAAAGGTTCAAAATCTGAATGAGATATAGCTTTTTTATGAAGGAAACCATTCTCAGTACGATTAGTGGTAAAATAAAATAAATCTGAAACGCCCCCATCGGCGTAACTTTGAACTAAATGTAAATGTCATAGCATAAACTTATTGGTATTAACCTAAACAACAACTTTGCCAAAATAGTATGACTAAAAACTGATCATGATGCCCACATTTTCAAAGCTCGCATTTTCGTAACGCGACACCATTTGCAGGAGACTGTTTCGCGTAACGCGACACCATTGACACACCGAAATGTTTTTGGAAACATTTCGCTAAAAAATCAGTGTTTTTTATGTTGTAATATGTCATTTTGTTGGATTTTGTCTCCGGAACAAATGTCTAGAAAAAAACAGGGTACAACAACTTACAGCAGAGCACATATCTGAACGTATGCCATCGAGGGCTGAAAAAGCGAATTCAGCGATAGTGTTGTGTTACTAAATGTATCGGGTTGCAGTGCATGATACAACTATCTAAATTGCTAAACCAACCCGTCATAAGAAAGTTCATTTAGTTGGCATTAATTACGACCTGTTTAATCATATGCTCTTTATTATTTCTAATATCCAGCCTAAAATGTACACCAAAGTCGGTTCCCCATGGTGTCGCGTTACGCTGGAATGTGTCCAATATGCATTAATATATTAGTTTCTGGCTTGTGCTCAGGAATATTTGATATTATAAGAAGAATGTCTACATTTGCCTACAGTTATTGACAGTTACTTAATTGCATTATCTTAAGAAAGCTCATTGAGTAACTACGTACGTACGTGCAAACAATATCTAGAACAACATATTTGAAATCTGTTCTAAGTTCCTGTTGAT
The DNA here is from genome assembly GCF_029784165.1 of Wyeomyia smithii. Lineage (NCBI taxonomy): Eukaryota > Metazoa > Arthropoda > Insecta > Diptera > Culicidae > Wyeomyia > Wyeomyia smithii. Next base: position 176,390,675 of record NC_073695.1, read on the forward strand.
TTGCATGTTAAAATTTTATTATGAATTATGAAAGCTACCTAATTGTGCTCAGTAACTGTTAAGTGAACATATTTTGCTATCATCGCTATGGCATCCGTAGAACAAATATATTACTTCCTAAAAGGTAAGATTTATTACATTCATTATATTCAATACATCGATGTGAACAGTTGCCATGACAAGAAGTGTAACTACATCCCCTTTTTCTACTAATTGAATACCAATGGAACTGCGGTGTTATTTATAGTCTTTCTCCCCCCGAGCCGGTCCATTTCAATTCCATTTCAATTGGCACCGGTCGATGACGGTAATGTATTCTCGATGTTGTGCAAATTAAATACAACGATTACACAACGTGCCCAACATACCAAGCTCGATTTAGCATCCCCGCTTTAAAATCAAACAACGGCACTTCGTGCCTACCACTGGTATCAAAAGACACTTGAAAACACACTCCAACTGGTTGTAAGCAAGCAATTATTGCATCCACAATCCGACATTCACGCTTAGAGGTACGAGAGTCATCATCCTAATTGTCCTGGAATTCAATCTTCATTCTGTATAGCGCATACAGTAGGTACGCATAATTGCCTTTTCATTTGCGATTTTCCATCCCGAATGCAATAGCGTTGGTGTGCGAGCAGGTAAAGGGTATTGCTCAGCAACAGGAAATACTATTTATCTCTTAAACCGACGTCGAGAAAAAAGCTTTTCACAGTCTAATGGAATGAAGGAATTTACAAAAATCAGCTCAAATTTCTCCTCTTCGTGTTCTTTTGCATTGCAGGTTTCATTTCTAGAGCCATTGAATTTACAAAAACCCTTGTCAGCAGTTCCACCCAACAGCTCAGGAGCGGAAACCGTCGGTATTGGCACTGGCATTGGTAGCGGAGTGGGATCAGGTACTTTTCAGCAGCAGCAGCAGCAACATTCTTTAAAACATCAACAGCCACAACCGCACGCCACAACAGCCACATCCACATTTGCTCCGGTAGCTGGCATCGACGTTGAAGTAGTCGCAAATGAGATAAGTATCAAAACAGTCGAGGAAATCTTCGACACCAGACGCAGCTATAAACGTGGAAGTACTGGTAGATCTCAACAGCAACGGCCACCGCGAAGACCCAGCAGCAATTGTGAGGTTAAATACATTAATCAAAATTTTAGCTCAGGTAAGGCTTAAAAATCATAAGTTAGATTTATCTTTGAAATTATTGCGATATTATTGAAGGATCATCTGCACCTGCCTCCTCCGAGGAAGACGAAATAGACGACGAAGAAGACGAATCAAGAAAAATACCCGAGCTCAATTCTCCGGACAGCATTTCCGAGGACCTCATCCAGCCTCTACCACTGCGTCAAAGTCCAGTCAAGACCACTGTTCCTGATACAGCGAAAAGAAATCCGTCTCCCTATTATTATTCTGATCTGTTAAAATCGAAAAGCCAAGAACAATCCCATCCGACAAACAATCAACCAGTTCAGCAAGAGCAAGCTGAACCGAAGAGAACTAGCAGTAGAGCATCATCGGTTAGTACTCGACAAAAAGAGCTCGGTTCCCGTTACCGAAAAAGTAGCAGCCTCGACACCCCAGCAGCAGAGAAGGAAGTCTGTCTACCGAAGCGTTATTCCATAACCGAGGAAGGAGTTCGCATTATCCGGTGCGACTCTCCGTCCACCACAACCTCAGACGACTCGGATTGCTCTGAATGTCGAAAAAGAAGAGACTGGCATGCCAATGCATTGGCCTTAGTGCGAGAAAACTGTAACCTTCCTCCGTCTTTCGACCCTTCAATGCCACCCCATCGAATGCTAGGACCGGCCTCAGCAGTTTGTGCGTGTGCGACACCCGCATTTGGCGAGGATAACGATGAGCTCTTTCGACCCCGGAGTATATTCTACGTACACCAACCAGGCGCACAGGACTGTGCCGATTGCACTCTGAGCGATAATTCGGCGTCAGTGAATGAAGATATGACTAGCGTTCGGACAAGGCAAATCTACGAAACGGCATTTGACTCGAAGATCACCCGATCGGACGACGACTTAGATGAAGTGGACAGGGTGACCAATCAATCGGTATTACTGCAATTCAACAAAAGTAACGATAGTAGCACGAGCAATATGGTATCCAGTCAAAATAAGGAAAACCGAGACAGAAGCAAACGTGCGGAAACGAAACGTTCGAAAAGTTCGTTAAAAACGCCATCCTCTACGCAGATCCAAACCACAGCTGACATTGAAGTATCTCAGGATGCCGATCTTGCCCAGGATCTGGAGAAACTCCAGATCGATAAACAGCTTGACAATATTACCAACGCAAATTCCACGTCTTCCTCCCAGCTCCCACTGCGTGGGTACACTCCTTCTCCGCCATCGACCGCTCCTCTTCCAATGAAATTCCCCGGCAAACATGAGCGCTTCTTTATTAACAGTATCAAAAGTGCTCCAAATCTTCCTTCTTCCAATACGGCGCAACACCCGCGACTTAAAGATCTCCGATTGGATATCCAGGCATTACGTAACAGTGAAGTTCCTCCTTCCGGTAGTTGTGATGGTAGTATTAATGATTCCTCCTATAATAGTCCAAAAAATAATGAAAGACCCCGATCAACGATGTGTTTGGAACCGGAACGGGTTTTAGAGCTGAAACGTAGTCATCGAAATCACAAGCAGCGGGGCAGAAATTTCTCTTCGACAGAAAGCATGGCTACTTCCAGCAGCGGTGGGAGCATGGAATCTCTCAAGTCTAGCACCAGTGAAGGAAATCGAAGTACCTCGTCCTCCGATTCACGACATTCCTCCTCTCTGAGCTCGCATAGTTCCGATTCCGGACCGACTATTGCCTTCCCATTGCGAGCTCCCGTAGTTGTACACAACAAGTTAAACATCCTAAGCCCCATTTCGGACAAATCTTCCCAGGAACCAGGGTCGGAAACATCCGATATAAACCGTAACAACTCACAGAAGCACTCACCGGATGATACGTCAACTTTGACGAAGAAGGAACACGACGAGAATGAGGCTGTGAAGTTGACGGTTCCCAAAAGACGGTCAGCTCCGAACAAAACTCTTTTGCTTATTACTGGTAGGTGAATACAAATTTATGGTCTCCACTCATATTATATTGCAATTTTCTGTTTTCTTAGGGCCTGAAATACAAGGATCTGATAGTGGCATTTCTCTGCACTCACGAGAAGACGTAAAATCGCGGACTAACATCCTGAACCTTGGCATTCAACGAGCCTCGCTTGGTTTGGAGAAGTCCGACAGTGGAAAACCAATTCTTCCTCAGGATTTCAGCGATCTCCCATTTGACATGCCAAAGCTAAGACGACGACGCGCCCATTTGCAGCAGGTTGTTTCCCGAATGCGCTATTGTTTCGCTCAAAAATCTTATTTTTTCTCTATTCTCAGGAACCCTGTACCTCCGGAAGTGTAACATCGGTAGACGTTGGCGATTTACCCTTCGATATGCCGAAACTCAGACGGCGCCTTCGTTTGTCACAAAATCAAAACCAGCTCCCCATTCCATCGACCTCCGGTGTCCAGCTGCAGACTAGCACCGAATCCAGCGGCCCATCACAGGCGTCTTCCAGTCTGTCGATGCGAGATTCGGATAACAGAGCAGCGATGGTGGGAGGTAAGCAAGCATAAAACAGAAAAAATTACATGTACACAAACCGCGCGTACTCTGTCTGCCGTGTATGTACAACGTTCATTAAAAATTTACGACCGTATCACGTTGCGGTTTTTGTTAACATTTCAATCAGACATGGTTTTCATTCTAACACAGAATCATACTTCTTCAAGAATTAATTCCCCACTCGCTCCACCACCTTCAGCGTGGATAGCAGTAGATGGATCGAACAGTGTAACCTGATCTAATGACCATTCTGACAGCCGGGTCTACCCTAAGCATCGAACCCGAAAAGATTCGATCTAATGACCATTTCATCAATCAGATTGTATGATTTATAAGCGCCAAATGTGTATAAATTATGCAGTGAACAATATCAGTTAGCAGGTGCAAGTGCTGGCCCTGCAGCATATCACGCATTCAGAGGAGGAAATAATCTCTTCCATTTTTCGAAATTGACCATTCTACGAAGAGGCACACGTGCGGTGCTACCCCTTTAGATAGATTAATGATTTCATGTGTATGTTCGTAGGATACAAGATACATCATTGCCCAACCGCACGAGTAGCGAATGGTTCGACCGATGGTTTTAACCTACACACACAGTGGGTGAAGATTCATTAAATATGAGCACGATTACCATTCAGTAAAAATGGATGATAAGTAAAAAGTAATGAGAATTTTTTTCTGGGTTTGGAAGAGTGTTTATTCAGTAAATTGAAACTTTTTTTCGGTCATAATCAGTCAAATATTTGAAATGTCGAGTGTTGAAATGTGGAATGTTATACAATACTAGGCGAACGTACAATTTAGGAAGTTAAAAAAAAAAACAAAAGAATCCAAAAGCTGAAAAAATACAAAAATAGAGAATTTAGAAGTTGAGAAAACTGAATTACTCTAGAAAATAGAAAAACATTTAAGAAAAAAATAAATTAAAAAAAAACTCACAGCAAATTTAGAAATACAAGCATTCTGTTCAGAAAACGAAAGAAGCTAAAAAAACTTATTATTATTATGGTTTATTTTGCAACTTAAGGCTTTGCCTTTTTTATATGTTACAATGTTAATAGGTGGTAGAACTAATGTTATTTTGCGTTTCGTGTTCGCTTGAATACATATTGACTATTTTCTTACTTTAATTATCTCGAAAAGTGCTCAAAACAATCTCTCCTAAAAGCTGGTTCCGATCTCTCTAATGTTAAAAAGTTTGGTAGTGAATTCCAAATTTCACACCTCTAACGAAAAATGAGTTACCGTATTTCGTTGACCTATATCGTGGTATAACAAATTTGCGACAACGAATACTTCTAACAGATCTCAATTTGCTGAACAAATAATGTGGCTCGCGGTAATTTATTAGCTTAAACATCAGTAAACAACATCGAAGCTTCCCAAAGTTTTGAAACGGGCATCCAATCAACTTTGATTGCAGGTGTGAAACATGTGAAAACCTATCAAGCTTAAATACAAACCGAACACATGCGTTCAAAGCAACTTTCAATTTGTTCAGTAAAGCAGCAGATGCCTGCATCAACAAAAAATCGCACGACATAAAATGAGGAAGAATAAGTGCTTGAAATAATTCAATTTTGGTGTCAGCGCTCAAGAAACACGCACTAAGCTGGAGTGACCGCAGTTTGCCATAGATTTTTCCGCACTGTTCGTTGATAAATCCATCCCATTCTAGATTATCTTGAATTCTGTATCCCAAACTAGTGACAGAGCTAACAAATGGCAACAACGAACCATTCAACTTCAAACACGGTTTATTCAAATTAAGTCTGTTATCACCTATAAGAATTGCATATGATTTGTTAACGTTTAGGGACAATCTGTTATTCAAAGACCATTTGGATATATGCGCCAAATCCTCGTTCACTTGTGAAGCAGTTAAGTTAACGTTTTATTATCACAGATATAGTATAACTGTACATCATCCGCGTATAGATGAATCTTGCAATGCTTAAGAATGTTTGGAAGATCATTGATATATAAGGAGAACAAAACTGGACCTAGAACTGACCCTTGAGGTACTCCCGATCTAATTGGAGCATAGTTGGAAAATTTGCCATTATTCCAAACTGTTTGATACCGGTCATTCAAATAGGAACCAATCATTTCAACAGCATTACACGAAAATTTGAAATTGTTTGTTAACTTTCTGCATAAAATACTGTGTGATATGGTGTCAAATGCTTTAGAGAAGTCCAGCAACACCAAAACCACAAGCTTACCCTTATCCGATATAAACCCCATATCATCAAATATTTTTAGCATTGCTGTTATTGTACTATGTTTTGGTCGATATCCTGATTGATAGTCGTTCAATAGTTTATTCTCGTATGTATACGAACAAATTTGTTTTTTCAAAATACGCTCAAACGCTTTAGAAAGTACACTTAGAATACTAATGGGACGAAGATTTTCAATGGAATTAGCAGTGCTTTTTTTTAATTGGTATGATCTTAGAATATTTCCACATGTACGGAAATTTACGAGTAGCGATGATTGTATTAAAGAGAAAAGTAACTTGGGTTACAATCATTGGCAATATTATTTTCAAAAACCGAGGGCAGATTTCATCGATACCCGTAGCATTGGATGAAATATCATATAGAGCATTAACAACTTCAGCTTCACAAACCTCATTGAAGTCGAAAGAATTTTCAGACGAATTACCTAAAAACGGATCATGCTGGTCACCGTCTAGATAGTTGCTGGCGAAATATTCGTTGATCTCATTGGCACTGAAACTGTTCACTGTTGTGGCGGATGGTTTACCTATTCCCATGTTACTTAATCGTTTCCACAAAAGTTTGGCAGGTAACGCAGGGTTGAGTTGATTATGGTAAAATTGTTGTTTGGTTTTATGTATCAGATTAGTTACTTTATTCCGAAGCCTTTTTTTTTTGGCTTGAGGCCAAGTCTCGTTCAACAATGGCTCTGCCATTATCACTAATAAACCACGGATTCTCGCTCGATCTCGAAGTTCTGAAAGATTTCATTGGTACATATTGATCATGCAAATTTTTAATAGCGGAATTAAAAAATTCGGTCAGAACATCATGATCTGTTGATGAGAAAAAATACTGCCAGTCGCATGCAGTGAGCGCAGCACTAAGGCCTCTAACATCAATGCAGTTGTAATCTCGATAATTGACGACACTACTTACGCTAGCTAAATTGTAATCCAGTGACGCAAAAACCAGATCATGATTAGATAAAGCAGGAATTTCAATTTGGTTGAACCGTAGAACGTGGGAAATACTATTTGTTAAAATAAGATCAAGTTGAGACGCACCATATTTATGAAAATATGTGGGTTCATTTCCCAAACTATGCATTTGGTAACTGGTTAACACATCTTCAAACCGTCTTGTAGAAGGCAAATTTGAGTTTAACAAGTTTGTATTAAAGTCACCTAGAAAGAAAATATGATTATATTGTGGCCCGTATTGCTGTAAAAGCATATCTAGAGTGATTGAGGCATCAGTTCCAGGGGGATTATAAAAAGCAGCTATTAACAATTTTGTTCCATCGATTGATACCTCAATAATTAAAAATTCAGTTTTTCCATTAGTATCATTCTCAGACTTACCAACAACACGATAGTCCAAACCTTTTTTAATGTAAATAATAATTCCTCCACCAATTTTCATGGTTCTATCATTTCTAATAAGATTGTACCCATTTATTATTATAGCACTGCTGTCAATTCGTTCATTCAACCATGTCTCGCCAATACACGCAATATCAACCTTAGAAATATTGAAAACCTGTTTCTGACTATTTGCAAAGCATATTGAGAGCTTACCATGATAAAAAGCTGATTTCATTACAGTTCCAGGTATACACCATTCTGTTGAGGCGTTACCATTGTTCAAGTTAGCCATATCCTTTATGGAAAAAATCAACATTAGGGAGAAGATGAATTTTGAGCACTCTTAATACTACCATGATTAACTTTTTTGATTTAGTATTCATAACAATCTTCAAATAACAGCAATTCAAATACATAAAAAAGCAAGAACTTGAAAGTAATTCTAAAAAAGTAACAGCATTGTTGGTTATGATATCGTAAAAAAAGAACACAAATAAGTAGCAGCGGCATCTAATCCGGAAGCATTTCCTAGCTCATCTTGACGAAAAATCCCGTAGTAAAAAAACTTAGGTTCGGAAATTTTAGAGAGCAGAAAAAGCTGAAAGTTCGGAATCATTTGAAGGAGAATTTCGGGAAATTAAGAAAATTGGAAATAACTCAATAAAACTTAAACAAAAAGTTGGAGATTTTGGGTATAAGACACGACCGCAAAGTTAACGTGGAATTGCGACAGCCTGTCTTATGTCAATATATTTTTTGCATTAGGTTAAAGCAAGGGTTCCTTAATTGTTTGCTAACTTAATTGCTTAGCACTTTTAAACCAAAATGTTTGGCGCAGCACCTACATTTTCGAATCAATGAGTGAATTGAGAAAGTTCTTCCCTCTGATTCAGAAACGTGAATGCTTCGCCAAATATTTTAAATTGAAAAGTGTTCCGCTAAGTAAAAGATCCGGAAAGTTGACAGAAAGAAAAGTATCTTTTCAGAAATTGGTATTTGTCTTTACCTATCAAAAACATTACGGAGCACATAAAAAAGCTATTGATTTTGATGTATAGCACTTTTTTACCGTCAAAAGAACAATCGATATGATTAGAGGCAGTGGTAATTCGCAGCAGAAAAGTTGAAAATTCGCTTGATGTCATACTAAAAGTACATATTTATTAAATTGTCTTCAGTTATATTTTGGTTCGGTAGGCACGTATTATTTGAGTTATACTGAATCAGGCTTCTTTCCGGATCTACCGAGTTTCCGGGAATCATCTGCCAACCGAAAAAGTTCAGGAAAACGTCCGCGTTCCGAATATCTACCAAAATTATGATACCAATCTCACTCACTATTTTTAAAAATGCTTGCTTGCTTTGCTCATGTTACTGGTTTTCATGAATATCGCAGGTTTCGAATCGAAATGTTTCGTGATTGACATAAAATGTTGCTTTTCTTACATTGCTTTCGCGGCATTTCGGAATTTAAGTAAATTCGCGGCTTCCGCGTCTTTGAAATAATCATACTGTATGACGAAGAAAAAAAAATATAACTTGGTAGCTCTTATCATATTTATTCTCCACTGTGTATGTGTACGACGAACAAACTAATACACGCACATCGACTGAACTGGAGATGCAAGAAATTAGTTTTTTTTTGTTCAATCAAGAATAAATTAGTAACAAGTGTAAAATATTCGACAGTATGCGTTGTTACTTGCCTGAAAAAGAATGTTATTACTTTTTAAGTAACAAATTGGTTACAAAAGGGAGAATTTTGCGTTATTGCTTTTTAAATCCATTTCTGCGTGTACATAAGGCGGTGTTACATTACTTGCATTACTGCATTCGAGAGTGATTAGTTCGAAGCAAACTTCAATAATTCTTTGAATGATAAATTACCAGACATTACGATAGACTATCTTGTATCATTATGTTAATGTCAATAAATTTTGTTCAACACTAATAAAAAAACTCTTTAGAAATGATGTGGTGTTCCCTGGATACTAAATGACATCTTGGATTGATTTATGACCTCAAGATGTCATCACGATATTCGACTTTTTTGGTGTTTTCCAAAAACCATCTTGTACTTCAAAATTGCATTTAAAGTCGATTTTCGGTCTGTGGGTATCATTCTGGTCTCCAGAATACTCATACAGAATGTTATTCGACTATCTCGGCTGGTTTTCGAAACCAGAACTCACCATATTTGATTTCAAAATGGCACCTCTTGACGATGTTTGATCTCTGTGCTTACTTACCTTACCAATCAAAAGAGAGCCGTGGTGGCTCGTGCTATGTCAAGAAGTTGTCGGCATTTTTCTCGTTTATGAGCTGTGTTTCAGCAGTTTCTCAGGCGTCTCATAATCGTCAAGCCTCCTTCGATCTGGTTGAGCCATTATGCGTACCGCACCCCTCTATTTTTGCTGCCGATAGGTTCACTGAAGACAAGCGATATCACAGGGTTCTTGGCCGGCATTCTGTTGACTTTCGCCAGGTGTTCAATGGGGTTCTCTCCATGCACCGCGGGCAGCTAATAGTTCATGTGCTTTCGTCATTCGCCTCCGCCATAGATAGTACGAAGCAACTTTCGTTCGAAATCTTCAAGGGCGTTCATGTCCTCCATGAGAAGCGTTGTTATCTCGATTCCGTAGAGGACTACTGGTCTTATCAAAATTTTGTACTACGTCGACTTTGTGCGTCGTCGCACTCGATTCGATCGAAGTGTCTTCTGAAGTGAAAAGCAGGCACGATTTCCAGCCTGAATTTGTCTTTGGATCACTTTACTGATGTTATTGTCGGCGGTCACCAGTGACCATCACCGTCTATAGAGACTTGAGTTGAAAATCTGTTGCTGTTCTCCTTGGAGCCTCTTGCTTGCATGTATTTTGTTTCCGTTTCACCCAATTCATGTGATCTTGGCTTTCAACTGGACGTAGATGATGGCTATGATGTCAAAGTCATCCGCTCATAATCTGAATCGACTGAATGCTAAAGGTTAATCGACTTTGTAAAAACCGTGAACAGCGAACTGGAAAGTCTGTTTCCTTGTCTTACCCTCTACGTGGGACTCGAGAAGATCCTCGAAACACGCAGGTAGCACGTTACTTGCGCCATGGTGACTATGATTAGTTGCGTCATTTTATCCAAATGGCAAATGAAAAGAACTTGTCGAGCAAAAAACAAAAATGAATCTTTTTAAACTTTAACTTCATTGTAATTGTTGATTGCTCCGATTTTTTCTGGAACTTGGTCATAATTTTGTTTATTCTCGCTTATTTACCGTCGGTCTAGTTCCGACACTGTTGTGGCCAATCACCGACGCCCAGGGAGACGACTCCACACCCAGGACCCTAACTCACGACCCGTTTTTATTAACGGATCGGCGCCTACGGCTTTACTTCCTCATGCGATGGAAGGCGTGATCCCAGAGATTTTTCGCCTCAGAAAATCTCCCGGTGTAGGCTAGGATTAAATCTAGACCAGTTGGGTTGGTTGTGAGTGGATCACGCCACCTCACAACCATCGACACCTATGTCGGCGGTGGGATTCGAACCCAGGCGTCGAGCGTGGTTGGCGGAGACGTTACCAACCACAATGAAAAAGGGTTGTTTCAAATTGTTCGAAAAACCTTTACCTTCGAAACATCATATTAGTCTAAGTTTATGGAAGCAAACGTAAATTGACCTATTGGAACGGAGAGACTCTGTCATTTTGACACTAACAATCTCTCCCTAGTCGGGACTCGAACCTACGAAGACTGGCTTGTTAGGCCAGTATCGTACCTCGAGACCAGGTGGGAGGGACCAGCACCTCTCTACTATGCTTGAAAGGCTCGCTTAGCAGACCGTCCTTACCGGCGGCTTTATTGTTCTTCAGCTACCCGATCTCAAAACGAATTTCATAAACATCGGGCGCTGGTACTTGGTTATCTGTTACTGATACTCCTAGGTCAGTCCGCGTTCCGTTTCTGCTTGCTATATCGCCGTGTAGGTGTCCATCGAAGTACTTCTTCCAACTGTCGACCACCCTTTTTTGCCGCTCTGTGCCTCGACTCTAGTGACACCGTAACGTTCTCTTCAATAGCTATGCTAATCCTGCGCCAATCATCTTCGAGAGGCGATGCGCCATTGCCTGGGAGTCTGAGAGCTACTTGATGTTGGACCGTGGGGTTGGGCTATGTCGTGCGTGATACACGGTCGACAGTTTTGAGTGCAAGAATACCGCAACTAGTAGTCTTAGTTAACATCCGCACGATGTCGATGGATTTTTACTGATCCAGGCCATCCGGGATGTTTAACGATCTACCGTTCGTTGTACCGAGCTTTCAATCGTCGTACTGATTTCGTCGCCTGGGTCGGGGTCATACTATGGCTGCAGATGCTTAGTTTTGCGACAGGGCTGCCATCTTGGGTGTATTTCATAATTCAGTCGTCCGCTCAGGATCAGTCGCTGCTTTAGCCCCCCTCCCTCTGATATGGGGAACAGATGCTCAGACAAGCTGTTCCTGTCAGCATACGACCAAGTTTTTATCGGTTCACCGATATTCCCGTAAATTGCTTATATCCCATGTGGTATCACTTGGAGGTAGAGATTGAAGTTGATGGGCATTGTGCTCTGGACCACACTGGGGTCTATTTCTTGTCAACTAGTACGGAATGTACTGCTGGTACGCAATGCCAAGCCGTTTACCAACTGGCCTCTGTGCATCATCCCGGTTACGGAAATACCTCCATGTTGGGTGGTGTTTGGTAATTTGAGGCTGCTTTCCAGGAAACCGGATCCTAAAATAGTAATAGATAGATAGATAGATAGATAGATAGTAAAAGATAGATTAAAAAAAATGTTTAGAGTTGATTTCCGGCTTCTGGATATCTTTCCGGTTCCGAATATCTTCTAGGTTATTTTGCCTTGTTTTCGACTCTGGTCGAAATTTGCATTTAAAACAAGACTCTGAATTTATACATAATTTATACATTGGGGTGGGACACAATAAGCAAAACGACGAATGTTCTTTCGACCCTGACACGGTGAATATGAAATTTGCTTCCCATTTCACATCAAGTAACGCATCAGAACACCGACACCTTGAAAGTTTTCCTGATCATGCAGACAATTTCGAATTCAAGCCAGTTCAAATGTATGAAGTCGTGAATGCAATTTTTAATATTAAATCCAATGCAACCGGGACGGATAAGCTTTCTGTCAAATATCTAAAAGTTATTTTGCCACTAGTTATCGACCAGCTTGTGTTTTTGTTCAATAAAACGATTGCTCACTCGGAATTCCCTTCTACATGGAAAGAGAACAAAATTATCCCCTTGCGAAAAAAACGGCATGTCAATTCATTAGAGAACCTTCGACCAATAAGTTTTTTGTGTTCCATTTCGAAAGCGTTAGAAAAAATATTGAAAAGGCAGATAGTATCCCACCTTACTCGGTACAGTCTACTGTCAGATCACCAAGCCGGTTTCCGGGAAGGTCAAGGTGTAAAAACAGCACTACTTAGAGTTCATGATGATATTGCAGTGGCGGTAGATAATAAAAACAAAGCCGTTTTAGCCCTGCTAGACTTTTCGAAAGCTTTCGATACGATCTCCCACGTTCGGCTATGCAATAAGCTCAGTGCTCGGTTTCACTTTAATCGCTCTGCCGTTGCTTTCATCCGTTCATATTTAACTGGCAGATCACAAACCGTGTACTGCGGGGCAACAAGGTCGCTAAGTTTACCAGTAACTTCCGGTGTGCCCCAGGGCTCTGTCCTTGGACCTGTCCTGTTCTCACTTTATATAGACGACCTGCCAAATGTGTTGCAGTATTGCAGAGTGCAAATGTTTGCTGATGATGTGCAACTTATTTGTATACATCCAGGAATGACGACTTCGGATCTAATAGCTCGTCTAAACGAGGATATGATTGCTGTTTCACGTTGGGCGACGGAAAACTGCCTACACATTAACCACTCCAAAACGAAAGCCATCTTATTTGGAAAGAATCGCACCGATAATTCGTCAACACCGGTACTGTTACTCGAAGGAAACCGCATTGAGTTTACAAGTGTTGCGAACAACCTTGGCATACCTTTTCAAGCACATTTAGGCTGGGATAAGGCAGTTGCCGCTCAGTCTGGTAAAATATATTCGTGTCTCAGGACGCTTAGAACTACTGCATCAGAACTACCAATCCATACCAAATTGCAACTTTTTAAGTCACTCGTCTATCCTCACTTTTTGTTCGGTGATGTGATATATATGGGAATGAGCAGAGCACTACTGACGAAACTTGAAGTGGCCCTAAATAGCTGTATACGTTATGTCTATAATATAAATCGTTTTACGTCAGTGCGGCATTTACAGAAAAATCTGATTGGATGCCCTTTTCAACAATTTTATGATATGCGAGCATGTTTGTTTCTGCACAAAATTGTAACGAAGCGTTCCCCGAACTACCTATTTGAAAAGCTTGTTCCATCTCGTAGTAGCAGAACCAATAATCTCGTAGTTCCTTCGCACAGAACAACATCCTACGGAAACTCTTTTTATGTGAGGAGTGTGGTTCTCTGGAATAATTTACCTACGCAATTAAAACGAACAACTTCGGAGGCAATGTTTAAAAAAGGCTGCTTATTATATTTTAATAACTAATGTTTATATTTTGATAATAATTTTAAGGAAAAAACTGTACTGTAGCGTAACGATAGAATAATACTATTGAACAACTTTGTGCCACCGTAATTTGACAAGCAAAAAGACGTATGTCTTGCGTCAATTAGTGAATTTTAATAAATAAATAAATAAATAAAATAGTTTGCGTCATAAAATCCCAATTTTTTGCATTTAACGCGTAGTAAATAATCCAACCGATAAATGCGAGAATAAAGGAAATCAGTTCAAAACTGACTGTGTTATAAGCAATTGAAACTGGACAATTTTCGTGACGTTGGTATTTCAGTGTGCACTCCTCTCCCAGTATGTTGCCGTCAAACGTTACTCTACGTCAAAATGGATTGTTGTCAAATGGAAAAATGTTTGCAAGTGAAAAACAGAAAATCGAGGAAACTAAAAATTAGATTACATGAATATAGGTATAAGAAACCCAAAATTATAAAAAAATAACAATTTTTTATCCCTATCGGATTTATCTTCGCAGCTGGTTAAAAAGGAAGGGCTTTCTGAGGAAAGTGAATCCAATGACTCCGACGTGTCAGATTATTTAGGAATCTAGAAAATAAGAAAAAACTTTAAATTAAAAAACAAACTGTTGCGGGACGAATAGGTAAAACGCACTAATTCTGTTTAGCGTTATGCTTTAAGCTGCAAATATTATTTTATTAATTCGATTAATAGGATTTTTCAGAAATATACGTACAAATTCAGTGGATTACGGTTTACTTATCCCACGAACAAAGTTAACTTTAGGTTAGGGTTAGCGATTACCTTCTACTTTAAGTTTAGTTCTGTAAGGATAGTATATTTATTAATTACTAGATATTATAATTTTATATGTTTTACCTTTTTTATCTAGTAGGCAACAAAGATTTAGTTTCATAAATGGAATTTTGTGATTAATTTCGCATACACGTTGCGAATGTTCCTACCACTAAAGAATTAACTTTATCTCTCTTACTTCCTTTTTCTTCTTCTAATGATTCTTAGTTTTTTAATATTTTATCTAAATTATCTGACGTCTAAAGTAGCTTGTCATTATTTTACCACAGTATCCTTTAGGTTGGTGTACCATGGGAAGAGTTGCCAGTGGTAACATCCCCCGCCCCGTAAAGATGGGTATTTGCCTCAGCTTTATCGCTTCTGTTCACTTCCAGTACCGCCAACTTGGATACTGGCCTGCGGAACACTCCGTCGGATGTCTGGACCGCAGGTTGTCTTACCCTGCCATCTTTCGCTGTAATTACCTCTAGTACTTTTCCTCGGACCCATCCATTTCGTTTCGAGTCATCGATAATTAAAACCAAATCCCCTGGCTGAACTGGTTTCGCCTCTCCGAACCACTTGGTTCGTTTAGTCAGTGTAGGCAGGTACTCTCTTACCCAGCGTTTCCAGAATAGGTCAAGGTTGTGTTGAATTAGGTTCCATGAACTACGAACTGAATGGTTTGAATCGGTCATGTTAACCGCTGGCTGTTTCACTCCATTAGAAGACCCGAGCAAAAAGTGATTAGGTGTGATGGCTTCCTGCTCGGCAGCGTCAAGAGGCAGATAGGTCAGCGGGCGAGAATTGACTATAGCTTCAGCTTCCACGACTATGGTACACAGGGCCTCGTCATCTAGCTTGCGCTCTTGGGGTAGATTAGTCATTGCAATTTTCACCGACCAAACCAAGCGCTCCCAGGAGCCGCCCATGTGTGGGGTAGAAGGTGGTGTGAATAACCATTTCGTGTTGGTATTGGTGAAAGTGGCGGCCGAGCCTCCATGAATGCGCTGGATTTGTTCTTTCAGGATACGATCAGCTCCGATGAAGTTCCTACCGTTATCGGAATAGATTTCGATCGGGGCACCTCGTCGAGCAACAAAACGACGTATACAGGAGATGCAACTTTTTGTAGTTAAATCGAATGCTACCTCTACATGTACAGCACGTATAGTGAGGCAGGTGAAAAGGGCAATCCACCTCTTAGCATTTGCACGCCCAACTTTCACAGTGATCGGGCCAAAATAGTCCAAGCCGACATAACTAAAGGGACGAATGAAGGGGGACAGTCTCACCGCCGGTAGTGGTGCCATTCTAGGCACGGACGGATGTGATTTTTTTATTTTACACCACTGACAGCGATTTGATACCGTTTTCACTAAAACTCGCAATCGTGGTACATAAAAGCGTTGACGCACTTCTTTAACCACCGTCTCATAGTTGGCATGTAGGTACTTCCGGTGGTAACTGTCTATAACCAAAAGGGTCACGCGATGGTGTTTTGGCAGTATGATTGGGCACTTTTGGTCCGCCGAAACTAACTGCAAGGCACCTATGCGACCGTCAACACGCAGGACGCCTTGATCATCTAGAGCTGGTGTAAGTTTAAATAGCACACTAGATTTTTCGAGCGATTCATGTTCATGAAATGGCAAGCTCTCATTTTTTCGAATGACGGTAATCTCGTCTGCATATGCGTCTAACTGCACAATCCTCCAAATCAAGTTTTCAGCATCATGTAATTCTTGTTGGGTCAGAATTTCCCTCGTGAAAGGTTCCTGCGTCTTCTTTCTGCACGCGTTCACAAAACGCCTCACGTACGCTACTGCTCTTAGCAAGCGACACCAAT
The DNA here is from genome assembly GCF_029784165.1 of Wyeomyia smithii. Classification (NCBI taxonomy): domain Eukaryota; kingdom Metazoa; phylum Arthropoda; class Insecta; order Diptera; family Culicidae; genus Wyeomyia; species Wyeomyia smithii. The sequence continues at coordinate 176,407,180 of NC_073695.1, forward strand.
TCGAAAAGCGTTCAAATTTTATTAGTGATACTGGAACTATTTGATGGACAAAACAGGCACGTAACTCCTCGCTGGTAGAGTTTTCCTCTGTCGTTTGTGGCCAATGTTTTTCATCCGAGTACAAGAACTCTGGCCCTTGAAACCAGCGGCTGGTGGAATCAAAACACGGTCCTTTGCCCCATTTTGTGGCTTCATCTGCCACGTTAAGTTTACTCGCCACCCACCTCCAATCGTTAGCATTCGTTGATGACAGAATCTCGCTGACTCGACAAGCAACAAATTGTCTATAACGGCGGTGTTCGGATTCAATCCAAGCCAAAACTGTTCTCGAATCGGACCAGAAAACTTTCCGACGAACAGTTACAGAATGGCCATTGATGATGAAATTTGCAAGCCGCACCCCCAATGCAGCGGCCATCAATTCTAGTCGAGGTACGGTGGCGTGCCGAATAGGTGCAACTTTCGTTTTCGCGGCTACCAGCGTGCACTGAACGGTTCCATCCGGCATCTCAATACGGAAATATACCACAGCGGAATAAGCATCCTCGCTTGCATCAACAAACACATGGACCTGTAAAGTGTCGTAAACACTGGTGCTTGCGTTCATAAAATAACAGCGTCGAATGTGGACCTTCTGAACGAGGTGAAATAGTGCGATCCATTTCTTCCATCGATCGTATATGTGATCGTTAACTCGCTCATCCCACTGGATTTTTGTTCGCCACACTTCTTGCATCATGATCTTACCGTGAACCAGGAATGATGCCAAAAGTCCGAGTGGGTCAAATAGGCTCATGACACATTTTAGAATCTTTCGTTTCGTTGGTCTCACTCCCGAATCGATAAGCTCTTTCCGAAATGATGTCGAAAAACGTAGTTCGTCTTCTATAGACTGCCAGAGCATACCTAGCACTCGCTCAGTGTCGACACTACGCATCAAATTTAATTTTTTCACGCTTTCTGCTGACGCTCCGCCTAAGTACTCCAACACAGTCCTACTATCAGAGGCCCAATTCCGGATTTCAAATCCACCTTTTGAGTGTACTAATTTTACCTCTTCTGCTACCTTTTTTGCTTCCTCGACCGTTTCAAAACTACTGAGATAGTCGTCCACATAGTGTGATTTTATAATATCGTTTACCGCTCTAGGGTACAATTTCGCAAATTCTTCAGCATTTTTGTTTTTTACGAATTGTGCGGAAGATGGGGAGCAAGTAGCTCCAAAAGTCGCAACGTCCAAAAGAAATATCTGAGGCTGTTGCTCAGGACTGTCACGCTATAGAAACCGTTGAGAATGGCGGTCTGGCTCGATGATGCGGATCTGGTGAAACATCTCTTTGATGTCACCAGAAACCGCTACAGGAAATTGGCGGAAGCGGAACAAGACGTAGGGTAGCGGTATCAGCAGATCTGGGCCAGGCAAAAGAAGGCTATTGAGTGAGATACCGCGAACTTTCGCTGCCGCATCCCACACTAAGCGAAATTTTCCTGGCTTGTTCGGGTTAGTCACAGCACTAACGGGAAGATACCACACTCGGTTTGGATTGGCCATGAGTAATTCTTCCTCCGTCGCTCTATGAGCGTAGCTCTTCCCTTGATATTCGCGAACCTGACGATGTACGTTCTCATTTAGAGCGCTATCCTTTTGCATGCGGCGTTCCAGACATTTAAGACGTTGTAGAGCCATTGGAAAGCTATCCTGCAGATCAATTTCATCGTATCGCCATAGCAAACCAGTTTGGTACCGTTCACCGACTCTAGAAGTTGTTTCTTCCATAATCCGACGTGCTCTTTTATTTTCTTCGGAATCGAGCAGAGGCGTTGTCTTCACACCCTCGTAATCTGCATTAAAATATTCTCTCATCATGACACTGAGCTTTTCGTTCATGTCGCACTCGCATATATGGTAGTTGCTTTCTTCTGATTGAAACTGATGGCCGAGGCTTCCGTAAAGGCACCAACCTAACCGCGTTCTAGTTGCAATCGGTCCATGATCTCCTTCTATCGTTTCCAGTGGTACAGCGAGACTAAGGTCACGAAGTCCTATTAATAGACGTGGTGTCACATTCTCGTAGCTCTGAATGGCCAGACCTTGTAGGTGACGAAATTTATTTTGCAACTCTCCGACATGTAGTGTCTGTGAAGGCAAGTTGAGACTTTCAACAGTTCTCACATTTGACAGATTATAGCGATTTTTCCCACCCACTGCAGATATGTCTAAAGAAATAAGCTGCGATTCCGACTCTAATCGAGACATGTTTGCTGTCCACTTTAAGCACAACGGAGCATTTGGCCCTTCGATTCCCAGACATTTTGCAAGGCTATGTTCCATGAGGGTCGCCGAAGAACCTTCGTCGAGAAAGGCAAATACTTTCAAAGACTTAGATGTGCCATGCAGCATCACTGGCACAATCCGAAACAACACCGACTGTCCGTTGTGATGGTAGGTGTGGTTTTCAAAATGCTGATTAGTAGTTGAAATTCTTGCGGGTAAAGAAGGCGTAGAATGAAGTAACGCATGGTGACGTAGTTCACATCCGTTAACACCACAGCGGGAGGATTTCCTACATGCCCGGCGACCATGAAAATTCAGGCAACTACGGCACAGCTTCAGCGTAGTAACAGTTTTCCATCGATTTTCAGTGCTACCCCTTTTGAAAGCGGCACAATCTGCTACACGATGGCCATCTTTATTACAAACAGGACAACTTTTAACTACTGCACGCACTCCTTCTTTCTCACCCGTTTCAATGTGAGCATGAACAAATCCTCTCTCCCGCGCTCTTGACATCTCATTCCCCTGTATCGGTTTGCCAACATACATCACAACTTTACTGACGGAGTCAATAACCGTCGTCATAAATTCGCTTAAATTTTGCAACGTTACTACTTGGCAATTCTGAAGATGCTGAGCCCACTGCAGCTTAATACTGGCAGGAAGTTTGTCTACTATTTCCTGTAAAAGAATAGGATTGGAAAGGTGCGATATCTGATCTACGGCGATTAGATGCTGGGTTAGGTTTCGTATAGCCATTCCGAATTCGATCAGTGTTTCCAGCTTCTCCGCTCTCGGAGCGGGAGTTTCACGAACGTTTTTGATGAGCTTATTGATTATCATCTCAGGACGGCCAAAAAGTGTCTCTAGGGTTCTCATAACATCTGGAACTGTTTCTGGTACCATCAGGAAGTATCTAACCGCCCTCAGTGCGGGTCCTTTTAAACAACGTTGCAGTCGAGAGAGATTTTCGGCATTATTGTAACCACAGGCCGAAGTAGTATTATTATAGCTGCAGAAGAACAGCGGTCATTCTTCGGGATCACCAGTGAATTCTGGTAAATCTCGAGGCATTACTTGCCGAGCAGCTAGCTGCTCTGGGGACGGGCCTTGTGAAAAAGGTGTAGTCGAATTAGCAGTTGGAATTGAACCTATCATTTGCGGCGGAGTTGGAAACGCGTGCGGATTTCGCTGCTGCTCAACTGAGAAGTGATCGGCTTGTTGTTCCTGATCAAGTACATTTCGATTCTGTCTAGGGACGGACGGCTCTTGTTGCCGCTCGTTACTGATCACCCCCGGTATCGCTGTAGGATTATGGCCGGTCGTATGAGACGTTGTTCTTTATCGAAAAACTTTATACCCGTATTTTTTGTTTGGTCCTTAGTGTGATCCATTTGAATTAGGGTTGCCAAAAATCAGCAATCTAAAAACTTAAGGAATTTGATAGGCCTTTCAAAAGAAAATAAGAAATCGTACGTCAAAGTACATTCGTTATATATTTTCCCGTTTCGCGGATTTGGGATTACGGGTTTGGAACGACGATATGCAAACCGGGACCCAAAAGTCCGGAAAGTACGGTTAATTTCCCATAGGCTGTTGATTATCCGATCATTCCGAACATTTTCACGAGACTATACGGTACACATGAGTTCTGAAATACATGATTTTTGGCTTTCAGGCAAACTTGATTTTAAAAATGGTTGTATTTTTAGTAAATATTGGGAAATGAAAAAAAAATAACATAAATTTCCCTTCAACACGAAACTTGTTGATCCAAAATCAGATAAAAATTGAGGGAGTTACAGGTGATCGAAGTTAAGCTTAAAATTGAAAAATCTTAAATCATTAAATCATTGAAATTTCCTGACACAACAACATGCAAAATACTGCCAAAAATTGGTTTATCATCTTATTCTCATGAAACTCACATCAAACATACACTGACACATACACGCGCACACACACAAACACACACACAGTCACACTCACATACACACACGCGCACACACAAGCACACAAACACACACACACACAGTCACACCCACATACACATACACACACGCGCACACACACACAAACACACACACAGTCATACTCACATACACACACGCGCACACACACGCACACAAACACACACGCACACAAACACACACGCACACTCACACACACAAACGCGCGTGTGCGACACACGAACGCATACTCAGTTTCTAGTATGAATAATTGGAAAAGTGTATTTTTTATACCTATGGTGGGACCACTGTGCAATGCCTAAAAATTGCAGTTATCATTACGTATGCCTAATACCACCTTCTACTGTGTATTAAGCAACTATTGATACTATAAAACTCACATTTTTTACCCTGTCCACATCACCCCAAACACTGTCCATATTACCCCAACAGCTGTCCATTTTCACCCCAAACGATTTTTTTTTTGTCCGAAAATCGTTATTTTTAGTTTCGTTATTTTTTTGTTCTTTTGACCTCAATATCATGATTTTTTCGTGCAGAAACATAGAAAACAGATCAATATTACTTTAATACATTACGTTTATGGGATAGAAAAAACAGGTTACGAAATAACAGGAGTTTTCCTTAGGGGGTCCAAATTAGCCCAAACTACCCTACTGTCTATCCATCCAGTCTTCCTGAGTTAACAGCGCATAGATCTTAAAGTTTTTAAGAATACTAATGTCTCTTTCAAAGAACTTTTCTGTCCTTTGTAGCCTTAGTGCGTTTTTCCCAGCTTCCAATTGTACAAATAAATGCAATGGAAGTATACTTAACATAGCATCTGATGCTTTCGAAGGCGTACTTCGAGTTGCTCCCGTGATGGAAATCGTAGCAAGTCTTTGCAACTTTTCCAACTTTTTCTGAGCATATTTAAGGTGAAACGGGACGTGGTCGCGATAAATTCGAATTTTGCAATCTAATTTTATCTTTTTTTTTTCTTATATCATTTATTTAACACGGCACAAATACAATTTAATGTTTAACGGCGCCAATTATATCTGAAGACTTAAAATCTTAAAGCAAATTTTTTATCCTCGCTGCCGACTACGAGCTGAAATTAAGTCTATCTTAAAACTAGGATGTATTTTTCAATCACTGTTTTGTAGTTTGATGGTCGTCTGATGCTCTTCGAATGGCCATGAATATGCAGCATGTATGGATTTGTTCTGCTGAGCCACGATGTCATGAGCTGGAAGAGGGGCTTGTAATTCTCGGGTCCTGAAGGTATTGTGCGGGGGCTAGTTGCTGGTTATGGTTCGTTGTTGTTGTTCGCTGGTGTTCAAGTGGCCTATGGTATGTGCCGCTGAGCCAAGATATCACTGGAGGCCTCGGTTTCTCAGGTCCTGGTGAATTCGTGTGGGGTGCAGTTGTTGATTCCAAAATCTCTGCTTAAGGTTCAAACGTGTTCTTGTCATTCTGTTGGGTGTAGACGGAGGGGAACGGGACTAGACTGGGGCATGGATGGATTTTAGGAAAATGTATATAAGGGTCATGTAGGGTATGTCACGGCTCGCCAAGACATCACGAACAGGAACAGCTGGCCGTCTACCTCCCTCCTGAAGCGAAGCTACTAATTTAGACCTTGCGTCACGGTGGACAGGGCATGACCAAACAACGTGCTCTATGTCGTGATAACCTTCACCACAGGCACAGATACCACTTTCTCCGAGCCCAATACGACGGAGATGCGCATCAAATCTATAGTGATTGGACATAAGCCGCGACATCACGCAAATGATATCTCAACCTACATCCAACCCCTTGGACCACGGATTCGTCGAAACCTTAGGTATAATGGAATGTAACCACCTTCCCAGTTCCCCTCTGGTCCAAGAATTTTTCCAACTGATGAACGCATTCTGACGTACAAATGCAAAAAATTCATTAAAAGCAATTGGTCTTTCATAAATTTCACCGTTTGTAGCGCCCACCTTAGCCAAAGAGTCCGCTTTCTTATTGCCCGGTATCGAGCAGTGAGAAGGGACCCACACTAAGGTAATCCTAAAAGATTTTGCGGATAAAGCACTCAGATGTTCCCGTATTTTCCCCAGGAAATACGGAGAGTGCTTAACATCTTTCATCGATCGGAGAGCCTCAATGGAACTGAGACTGTCCGTAAAGATGAAATAATGGTCCGTGGGCTTTTTTTTTGATGATCCCTAGGGTGTACTGAATTGCAGCTAATTCTGCGACGTAAACAGAAGCAGGATTATCGAGCTTATGGGAGACGGTTAAATTGTTATTGAAAATACCGAAGCCAGTGGACCCATCAAGAAGTGATCCGTCAGTGTAGAACATATTGTCGCAGTTGATGTTTCGATATTTATTGGAAAAAATTTTGGGGATCTGCTGCACGCGTAAATGATCCGGGATTCCACGAGTTTCTTCTATCATGGATGTATCGAAAAACACAGTAGAATCAGAAGTATTTAATAAGTTGACACGATTTGGAATATTCGGAGAAGGGTTAATATTTTGGGACATGTGATTGAAATACAATGTCATAAAACGGGTTTGAGAATTAAGTTCGATTAACTTTTCAAAATTTTCAATCACGGGACGGTTCAAGACCTCACATTTGATTAGAATACGAGAAGACAGGCTCCAGAAGCGGTTTTTCAATGGTAGAACTCCAGCTAAGACCTCCAAACTCATCATCGATTGCATGCAACCTAAGGCGATACGCAAACAACGATATTGTATTCGCTTCAGTTTGATCAAATGTGTGTTTGCTGCGGAGCGGAAGCAGAAACACCCGTACTCAATTACCGACAATATGGTTGTTTGGTAAAGCCTTATAAGGTCTCCCGGGTGTGCTCCCCACCATGATCCGGTTATTGTACGAAGAAAATTCACTCTTTGTTGGCTTTTTTTCATCAGATACCTCACGTGACAACCCCAGGTTCCTTTAGAGTCGAACCAAACACCAAGATACTTGTGTACCAAAACCTGAGAAATCATTTTACCCATTCATTGTGACTGGAGCTGAGCAGGTTCATGCTTCCTAGAAAAAACTACTATCTCAGTCTTCTCCGGAGAGAATTCGATATGGTCCGTGTCTAGCTGTAGAGCCCAAGCAGACAAATTGTCCAAGGTATCTTGCAATGGTCCTTGCAAATCGGCAGCTTTGGCTCCTGTAACAGAAACCAAGCTGTCGTCTGCAAGTTGTCTTATCGTGCATGAATTTGCCAGACATTCGTCGATGTCATTTACATAAAAATTGTAAAGAAGGGGGCTTAAACATGAGCCCTGGGGAAGACCCATGTAGCTAATTCGAAAAGTTGCAAAATCGCCATGCGTAAAACGCATGTGCTTTTCGAACAACAAATTGTGCAAAAATTGTTCAAGATTGGAGAAAATCCTTGTCGGTGAAGTTTGCCCGAAAGAATGTCAATAGAAACGGAATCAAAAGCCTCCTTAATGTCCAAGAACGCAGACGCCATTTGTTCTTTGCGAGCATACGCCAGCTGGATATCTGTTGAAAGCAACGCAAGACAATCATTCGTCCCTTTGACACGGCGGAAACCAAATTGAGTATCTGACAGTAGACCATTTGATTCGACCCAGTGGTCTAAACGACGGAGTATTATTTTCTCCATCAATTTCCGAATACAGGATAGCATTGCAATCGGCCTATAGGAGTTGTGATCAGAGGCTGGTTTTCCCGGTTTTTGGATGGCGATCACCCTCACTTGCCTCCAATCCTGCGGTACAATATTTTGCTCCAGGAACTTATTGAACAAGTTCAACAAACACCTCTTGGCATTGCCGGGTAGATTCTTCAACAAGTTGAATTTGATTCTATCTAACCCAGGCGCGTTATTGTTACGACAGGAGGGCAATTGAAAATTCTGCCATCGTAAAAGGTGATTCTATCGCGTCGTGGCCCGGAGACGCATCGCGAACAAAGTTTTGCACAGGAACAGAGTCCGGACATACTTTCCTGGCAAAATCAAATATCCACCTACTTGAAGACTCTTCGCTTTCGTTGACCGTTACGCGATTCCGCATTCTTCGGGCTGTGTTCCAAAGAGTGCTCATCGATGTCTCCCTCGACGTCTCGTTCACGAACCGACGCCAATATCCGCGTTTCTTTGCTTTAGCCAAGCTTTTAAGCTTAGTATCAAGCTCCGAATACCGTATATAGTCGCCAGGTATACCTTTCTTCTGATAGGCCAAAAACGCGTCGGATCTTTGCGTGTAGACATCGGAGCACTCTTGGTCCCACCACGGAGTGGGAGGCCGTTCTTTGATCGTTACGCCGGGATATTTCTTTGTTTGGGCTTGCAACGCGGCGTCGAGAATCAAGCCCGCGAAGAGGTTGTATTCTTCAAGTGGTGGATGATGTTGAATCGACTCGACAGCTTCTGAAACCATTTCCTCGTATAACTTCCAATCAACATTCCGTGTGAGGTCATACGGAATGTCAATTGGCCGCATGCGAGTTGACCCGTTGGTAATTGAAATAAGAATAGGCAAATGGTCGCTACCGTGAGGATTACCTTCCATGTGCAATCCAACCGTAGCGACGTCGAACATAAAGAGAGATCCGAAGCGCTTGGGCGCGCTAGAGGTTTCGGGACACGTGTCATTTCACCGTTGTTTAGAATAGTCATGTTGATAGTATCGCAAAGGATATAAATTAAAGAGGAGCGGTTATCATTAGAAGGGGAACCCCAAGCCAGACCATGAGAGTTAAAGTCTCCCAAAATCAAGCGTGGCGAGGGAAGAAGTTCTATTAAATCAAAGAGCAGCCGTTGCCCAACCTGTGCTCTGGGAGGAATATATATTGAGGCAATACAAAGCTCTTTACCTTGTATTGTCATTTGACATGCGACAGCTTCGATGCCTGGAATCGAGGGGAGGTTAATACGATAGAAAGAATAGCACTTTTTAATCCCTAAAAGTACTCCTCCATATGGGGTGTCTCGATCAAGGCGAATAATATTAAAATCATGGAAGTTTAGATCAGTATTCGAAGTAAGCCAAGTTTCACAAAGGGAAAATGCATCGCATTTGTTTTTATTTATCAAAACTTTAAACGAATCAATTTTCGGTAAAATACTTCTACAATTCCACTGTAAGACAGAGATAGAATCCTTCACATAAGCAGATGAATTAGGCATCGAAGGATACGATCTCTGCAAGGAGGGGCCATTGAGCAGTCAACTGCTTCAAAAATGTTCTAACTGTTGGGAGGAACGCTGTAAGAAAATCTTTTATTGGATCGGGTACATTGAAAGTTTCAAAAATCCAGTCCACAATGTCAGAAAATTTCACCAGTCCAGCATTCGATTTTTCAACTGGATGTGCAAAAGGAACAACTGGGGTTTTTAGATGTTCCAGGAAGTGCTGGGAACTCCTTCTGGGACTTTGAATTTGCGAGCCCAGGAGGGGTTTGCTTCGGTTTTTCCGCTGCACTTTTAGGTTTGTTTGTACCATTCATTTCACTTTGGGAAATTTTAGGACCTTTTCGGGGAAGTTTAGGAGAGGAAATATTTTTCCTCTTTCTAGACTCCCCAGGATTGGCATAAGATGTTCCCGCTGGTGAATCGTCAGAATCGGTTTCATCAGAGGACAACAGATCAAAGGGGTTCGAAGTAACGGGAGAAGTGGTAACGGTCTTCTCCAGCATGTCAGCGAAGGAACGCTTTGAACGCTCTTTGAGAGACCGTTTTATTTTATCCCTGCGCTGCATGTACACCGCACATGTCGAGAGCTCATGCAGATTTTCCCCGCAGTGAATACACTTTACAGAGTTAACACTGCAAGAATCTTCCGCATGAGTCTCCCCACATTTGCTACAACGTGCCTTATTGCAGCAGTAGGCGGCTGTATGGCCTAACTGCTTGCAATGAGTGCAGTTCATGACGCGGGAAACGTATAGCCTCACAGGGAGACGAACCCGGTGGATCGAGATGTGGCTTGGTAGTGCAGACCCGGCGAACGTAACTCGAAACGAGTCTGACGGAGTGTAAACTTTTTTGTCACCGACGATCGATACCGACCGCAATTGCTTGCAGTCGAGCACCTTCACATCGGGACATGTGTTGTTTTTAAAGCACCCTTTGGCACTTTTCAATATAGGGGAGGATTGTACAAAACGCACCAGTTAAGCATTTTCGCGATTTACAGCGCTTCAAATCATTTCAAAGCGACATTGAACGTGTAGGATGATTGTAGGATCTATTTATTTTATGTTTATGGCGAAGTTTATTATAAAATACTCGAATTCAATGTCTTTTTTGGTAAAAATTACCATTGCCGCCAAACAAGCCCGTGACCAAAACGCACCACAGCAAAGGTCAGTATGCTCCAAAGTTACAGGCTAATATGCCACTAGCAGTAATCAGCACGCGGAGTGAGAAGCGCTTGAAGTCTCGAAAGTAAAATCAAAAATAATGGAACATGCTCTAAATTGTCAAGCAATCTCCTGCAAGCTCTTCATAGTGCATTCTGCCCCAATTTTAATTTTGATTATTTTTATGTAAAAGTTGACGAAAGTTAGTGAAATAATTTGAAATACTCATAGTATTATAAACTCCAAAAGTGTAAAGGTTAGGGGAACCATAGTTTTTTGTATTATTCACTAGTTAGTTAATCATAAAAGCTTGAATAAAATTCATGAATAATTGCATGTTGGACAGAGCCACAGCCAATTGCACAGTTTTCTGAGTATTTTAGTCATTATGGCACACTTTTTTATATGAAAACTGTAGAGAACCTGGGTTTTTATGAGAAAAGCGAAAAATTTCGTCATAAAAAGCCACATGTGTAAGTATTTCGGGGAATTAATAGCATGGGCCATCTTACCCAACTGGTGCGTCTTGTACGGTTCTCCCCTACACTCGACGGACAGACTCGAATCGGTCACGACACCGTCGATCTCCACATCTCTAGCGGGCACATAGACACGGTATTCCCGTGTAAAAAGCTCGGAGCAAGCTATATCGTTGGCCTCTTTAAGGTCATTGACCACGACACGGAGCTTGTTCGGCCTGATTTTTGAAATTTCAGTCACAGCTTCAAAGTGTGACGTCAGGTCTTTCGAAATCTGTAGAATGTTTAAAGATTTCGATTTCGGCCCCGCTTTAGGCCTGAGGTAAACTGCCACCGGAAGAGTCGATCCATCTGGATACAATCTGACACGTGGGGGAGCTGAGGAATTAATATTAGGAGGGGGGACAGGAGGGACAGGGTCGAGGGGATTCGAGGATGGCGGTGCGGGAGGTGGGGGGTCTACATCCATCGCGCTAAACCTAGCGCGCCGATGGGACAGACAAGAAGCACGTACCTTCCTTTCTTTTTCTCCTTCGTGTTGAAGTGCACTGCACTCACCACCAAATCGTTCGACAGCAGGCGACACAGTAACACAAAGGCGCTTGACCTTGCGATACAGCAATCTAGACAAAAGACACCGGTCAAAAAATGCCACCACTTGCACACACGTATTGAAATTTATCGGAGCGATTTCGAAGCACAACCGATGCTGATGCGTGTTCGGCACAGAATGATCTAATTTTTTCTTGATTAATGAAGACTACGTACATGAAACTTTGATCAATTGTTTTCACAACTGTTGCATGCCTGAAGTAGCAATTTGAGTGCTGTTTATTTAGTGGAAGCAGAACTTTTTACGCTCAAACTACAAAAGTAAAAAGAACTCTGACCTCAAAATTGTATAGGAAATGACCACTATCCCGTTTCACCTAAACATTTGTCTTAGGCCACCATACTAGGGAGGCATATGTTATTCTGGGTCTGACGATAGCCGTATAGATCCAGTGAATCATTTTCGGCTTTAATCCCCATTTATTACCAAAAGTTGTTTTACTAATCCATAAGGCACTTGTAGCCTTACTTATTACTTTGTCTATGTGTAAGTTCCAATTTAATTTGCTACCTAGGGTTACTCCTAAGTACTTGACTTCTAGAGAAAGTTCTAATATCGTTCCATTGAGATACAAATCAGGGATTTTAAGTTTTTTCCTGCGTGTGAATGGAATAATATTAGTTTTTTTCGGATCCACATTCACCAAATTGTGGTTAGATTAAGAGCATGTTGAAGTCTATCTCTGATTACGTGCTCATACTTTCCACGAACTATAACTACTATATTATCCGCAAAACCAATTACTTCAAAACCTTGTGATTCTAGTTGCGTCAACAGCTCATCAACTACTAATGACCACAATAGGGGTGAGAAAACCCCTCCCTGTGGGCATCCCTTTGCAGTCTTTGCTGTGACTGTTGAGCTTCCATGATTGCAAGTCATTTCTTTTTGTAACATTTCAAATATACAATCGACGATTGTTATGTCGAAGTTACGTTTTCTCATTACATCTTTCATTGAGTTATGAGATGCATTATCAAATGCGCCTTCGATGTCTAGAAATGCAGTTAACATAATCTCTTTGACTTCAATTGTTTTGACGTTGGACTAACGTCTATATCGAAGTTAGGCACCTGAATTTGAAAATCTAGTAGTTCAACCAGGGAAAACCAGAAAAAAGTGGTCAGGCTTTGAGCGCTTATATATCAGTCATTTCTTTTCGGAATTTCGAGGTTTTGGCATCAACCGATCAGAAATTCTTTTACGGTTGAATTTATGTAACAAAAATAACCTATTGTTCGAGATACACTATTGAAAAATTGATAAATCACATCGATTGTCTAAATCATACCGAGCAACCAATCACCACCTCTCTTCACAAGCACAGTCGACACTAACGGATACAACCGATCTGACTTTGTAAACAGTCTCACAGCTTTCAACCAATAACGAGCTCGCTTTCGGTAGCTGCAACAGGTGTTTCAACACCGTTTTGAAATGCTTCTTTTATCATTACCACTGAACAGATTCTAAACACCAATGGCTTGATTGATAGGGGAAATATTGCGCAAGATTGACATATAATAATTTAAATATGTTTTCGATACTAAACTAGTTAAAAGTTGTGTTAAAAGTCGTGCACATTCAACCAATCACAAGCTCGCTTCTTGTTTGCTCGCGGATGGATTTTTGCTTTGGGCTATATAATAGCCTGTGTCGTCTCATAGCAGTCATCAGTTAACAAGTGAAAGGCCACCAGGCCGGTCTTGTATAATCAGCAGCGGTGGCTGATTCCAGCGGCCAAACTGAGCTGCAGCAGAACCAGAGCGGTGGTATCAGGCAGCCGCGGCGGAGGTAGTGGGAAGCTGCATTTCTTCATTCAGTTCGGTTCTCCTTCGATCTGAGTTGGACCCCACCAGCGGTAATCCAATTCAGATATCGTTGGTGAAAACAGCCAGAAACTGCACGAGCCAGCACCGCCACTAGGAAAGCTACCGCCATTTAGTGTGTGTGCAGTGTGCACATATAGCGTATGTGCATCTGTATTGCTATGACATTTGCGATGATAGGGATGGCGCTGTTGCGTGTGTATGGCTAGCTATAGCGTGTGTAAGACACTAGCATGTGTAGCATATTATGGCTATTGCGTGTATATCTTCAGCGTGTGTACGGATAGTTATAGCTTGTGTGTGGATAGCTGCTGCGTGTGTAATGATTAGTTATAGCGTATGTATGGATAGTAATAGCACATGGTTGGATAGCTTATGCGTGTGTATAGATAGTTGTATCGAATGTATGGAAAGGAATAGCGTGTGTATGGATAGCTATAGCTACAGCGTGTGTATGGATAGTTTTAACGCGTGTTTAGATAGTTATAGCAAGTGTGTAAATAACTATAGCGGGAGTTTATCGAAGATTATTATTGTCATTGAAAATATTAAAACGTCTTAACGAACACAGTTGTGATTTTGATTGTACAGCATCGATTTAAACTTCTTCAGCCAGTCTTTATTCATCGAGGAAAAATTACTACCTATGAATGATCAACACTTATTTACTAGAAATTTGATTTAGATCAAAACGGGTTCTTTTGAGTATCATAAATTGTTGGTAAAAAAAGTTGCAAGTTTTCTCAATGAGCATTCATTAAATTTTCGTTTTTGTTTCTCGGTGCGCGGTTTTGATTTTGTTTCTCGCACACAGAGAAAGAAACAAACTTGTCGCTATCGTGAAAAATAAAAAAACAATTAGAAATGCTCTAAATCACAACTGAAGAAGTTAAGATATTTTTCTGTCTCGCCCAAACCTTGATAACAACTACCGAAAAACGTGTGATTGAGCTCTTGCTATATTGAGTTATTGAACCAAACGTTTTTTTTTTTTTTCAAATACATGAATTTATATGCTGGGCTGGAACTAACCTAGCATGAGTTTTATCGATTAAATGTCAAACAATTTTCAAATTTAAAATTTTCGGTTCTGGGCTCCAATTTCAGATAGTTTCGTAAAGTTTGCTTTTTGCTTAGATAGGAAAATTTTACCAATTCGCTCAATTAAATGATTGTCTTGGTAGTGCAGCAAACAAAGGGTTGATTCGAATATGTATGAAATGACAGCGATTAAATAAAAGATATCCATTCTTTTAGTATATATTATTATTTATAACGTTTTAACGTCTCAGCATCCAGAAATGCACTGTTAGATAAAATTGCAGCAAATACTAGAGTTGCAATTCTCTCTATTATTTGTTTTAATGGAATATAAGAATACCGTAGTCCAACGTCATGCGGTCGTGTCTTGAATACCACCCTCCTACTTTTTTTCAATTGTCGTTACTAGCGCATGAAGCGCTGTTACTGTTGATTTACCACTTTGGTAAGCAAATTGGTATTTATTTAGAGGTTTTAGTTTTAGATATTCTAGCTCTATATAGTTATCAATAAGTTTTTCCATCAATTTCAACATAAACGACAAAATACTAATTGGTCTTAACGATTTTGGGCTCGTTTTATCCTTTTTATTAGCTTTGGGAATGAAGACAACACGAACTTGTCGCCAACTTTTTGCAATATACTTTAGTCTCTAGCTTGCTTAAACATTTCAGTAAAGCATGAAGTTAAACTCCCTCTATTTTCCTAAATCATGATTGGGCGAATTTCGTCAGAACCTGGCGACTTGTATGGTTCAAACGAATTTATTGCCCAAGTAACTTTCTCGTGAGTAAAAATGCGACTTGCTGGATCTTGTATATGCTCTCTGGTCGTATCTGGCCTAGATGCACCTGCAATAACATTAGGCTCATCGGAATCAATCATGCTGACCGTTTCTGATCTATTATGTGATTCCAAAGAAGTCGCACTTTCACTCACGACTGGGGAGGATCCTGGATAGTGTACCACCATCATCAGGTTTAAGGTTTCTGTGGCGGTGGAAGTGAAAGTTCCACTGTTATATTTCTTTATTTTCTTTATTATACATAGTAAGAGCTTCCCTATATGCATCCCACTGTGAAGTACGCTTTGCTCGATTGAACTCTCTTCGTGTCTGTTTCCTTAAATTATCCAATCTGGCGTTCCACCATGGAACATTCCTGTCTGTTGATCGAGTCCTGATTGGACAACTGTTATTATACGCTTGAATGATTCTATTTGTTACTTGAACAGAGACATTTTCAAGTTCTCTGTGTGTGGTTATGGTGTTATCCGGGAAGTTTCCTTCCGCTAATAGATTGGAATAGTATAGCCCCCAGTTAGTTTTCCTGGGGTCCCTGAACGTTTCCTAGATTAGATTTGCAAAATTAAGATTATAGGATTACTTGCATGCAATATTTTGTGTACATGGAAGATAGTTTTGAGAGAGAAAAAGCACGGTGGCGTTTACAGAGTCTATACACTGCAGAGCCTTTAAGAAATGTCGCCAACAAAATTCATCTGAATGGCGAGCGTTATCGCTGCATGGAATATTTTTGCCTAAAACAGATTGATCTTATTACGGCATTAATAACTGACATCTTTGGCTTGATTTTGACAGCAATAGTAAACAACTTCACACCTCTTTAAGCTTTGTAACGTGGATGCGATGATAGCCATTTATCCAACAAATATCCAGCAGCCCAACACAGTCGCACCGCATTTTGATTTTTTCTCGGTACACATGCTTTTTCACATGTACTACATCCGAATTGTAAACACGAATCGGTGGCAGTTTGTAATTACAGCCCTCGACGAACCTGTAATTTGGGGTGTTTAATGTCGTGTGCCATTGACTGTCACGCGTGATTTCGAAGGGGAAATCTGAGTCCTTGTTTTCTGTCGATAAAACGCACGTTACTCGTAGATTGCCGAGGCTCGATTTCCACTGCAGTGGGTTGATGGGTGTATCAACATGTGTGTGGAATAAATAATGAATTAATCAGACTCGGGATAATTACCACACGTACGGATATATTTTTTTGGTTTCGATCCTTCCAATTTCAAAATTCGTATCATGTTCTAAGTGCTATTGTTTTGGCAGGACAATCAAATTTAGAAACAGGGGTTAGGTGGGGTGTGTTGAATTGATCCATGGCTCAAAGGAATAAATTTCATATAATAAGTTTCAAATCACTCATTGATTAAGTTCAAAACCCATTACTTGATTTTTTTTTGGCGATTAACCTATACAGTATAAAATTAGAAAACCAATAAAATAGAAACATACAATAATACAGATAAACTGAGTCCAAATGCCAATCTGAACCACTTCAATGCACTATAATATTTTATCTTCAATTGCAGGGTTCTACAAGCAGAGCCTTACACTGAATCTTAACGAATGCAACAGTGCTAAGCCGACTAAGAAATTTGGAACTCTAGATCTTGGATTAAACTTCAATACCGTTCGTGCGAATGTGGATCTGATCGATGCTGCAATACCCCTCGATCGCCAAGGGTAGGCTTCTGCATACTTTATAAATCGATTGGTCCTCAAAAAAATTCCAAAAATATACTCTTCTTTCCAGCTGGTACCACGGATCGATTAGCCGAATAGATGCAGAGAAAATCCTACGACCGTTGGGCGAAGGAAGTTTCCTAGTGCGAAACAGTGAATCAACCAGACAGGACTATTCACTGACATTGAAGTAAGTAGCGCCCGTCCAGCAGCAGTTTCGGCACTAAACATTCTCTTCTCTCTTAAAACTCAAATTAACAGGAGCGCCAAAGGTTTCATGCATATGCGAATACAGCGTGATCCGGAGACGGGCCAATTCATCCTGGGTCAGTTCAGCCGACCATTTCCGACCATCCCGGACATGATACGGCACTTCTGTCTGAACCGGTTGCCGGTTCGTGGTGCCGAGCACATGTGCCTGCTTGAGCCAGTCATTGCGCAGATCCTTTAAAGGGCTTCTTCTCATCAAACAGGCGTTATTGTGTAGAGTTTGCTTTTACGGATTCTTATAGCAAATTCACGCAAAGGGTAGATTAGCTAACATAGAACGAGTTAATTTAGTCCGACGGATAGTTTCCTATACCCGCAGTTCTACTGATAGCACCGGATGAAAGGTTGTTGAAAGTTGCGCGAAGAAGTTGAAATGCATTTACGTTTCTTCTAAACTTTCATTGTTTTCGTTCGGCATCTAGTTTTAACTGAGGATCTTACATTGAGACAATAACCACTAATTTGACCATGATTCTGCGGTAATTATTGTACAGAGATTATATTGAATTCGTATCTCAGCTCATAACTTAATCGTATCATTTTAATGATCATAAGTTACTGCGCCATACTGATTACATTGTGATAAAGTGACTTTGTTGACGGTTGGATACAGTAAATTGTCCACTTTTGAGTTTCTATCTATAGCATTCATACAAGTTTGCACATTTATGGTTTCATTCGTGTGTAAGAATAAACATCTCCAGGCCGAAAATACGAGAATGCTTGCAATGAGATGCCAAATTTGGGACTGTGACGAGGAAATAATTGCAATTTTACACTTGAGTTAGTTGATATAGTGAAGTGCAATACCGAATTAATAGTTTACATGGCTTTTTTTCTGATAGATTACAGTGAGTTTCCAGTAGGTCTGCAAAAATAAATAAATAATTCACCAAGTGACACTAGGAAATAGAAGTTTTAAAATGCAATAGAAACAGTTTAGGAGGTGAGCAACTTTTACTTTGTTAGCACTGTTAGCAACAACTGAAAGCCAAAATTCATTGTCCACGACGATAGCCGTCAATCTATGTAAGATTGAATGGAAATATTCCTGTACTCATTCGGCGGAAGTAACTGTAGCGCGTCTCACCAACTGTAAAGTAGAGCGTAGAGTAGTGATTTACTACGATTCCTGTCCGGCTCCATTCTGCCGAGGAAGTCTTTTTCTCTGCAGAGTAACCGGAACGAATCAAACTATTAAATTTGGACAAACAGATGATTCAGCTAACATACTCACACATATTAAAAGAAATCACGTAGTGATGGAAAAACATTATTGAAATGAGGAAATATATATCAAAATATTTAAAATGCGACGCATATTATTCGGAAAGAAAGAAATTTTGTCCGCCAACTGACTGAGAACTTTCTCGCTGAATTCACAAAATACTCACGAGTCTTGGAATTAGGATTGATTGTATGTCTTCGACAAAGATAAAGACAGTACAAAAGAAAATGTACATTGTACAAAAATATTTTCTAAGGAAAACCATTTGAAAAAAAAAATATGAAATGTACATCTCAGTTCGTTTGTACTGCTATCTACAACTTTGCCAAAGGCATCAAATCAATTAAAAAAACCGCTCTGGCTCTAAAAATATTATCCGGGTATAAAAAATTACTAATACGTCATTAGCCTAAAAAAACATCTGTGCAAAATTTCGGTCAAATCAGAAATGGTCAATCAAAATCGTTTTTCTATGTAGCTTGGAATTGCACTCAGAAATGACGCAATTTTTGTCAAGCGTATAACCATACTTCATACCGATATCTTGGTTGTTTAAAATCAATACAGTCATCTTGTCAACATTCGTTTGAAATGGTACAACTTTTCCTGCTAGTCAAATTACCCGTTGACATTTCGAGTTCTACATTTCGATAAATTTATCCTAAAGTTTCTGATAAACTAGAGATATCATATCTACCGTAATTGCGATATGAGTTGTCATGTCACTTATACTTAACGATCGAATCGCTATCAATTTGTATACTTATATTTGCAGGGTTGACGTCAGTTTGGAATTTCTATTTAGTTATCACTGTAAGCTTACTCAGGTAGTGGTTAGCCTGAATACAAAATGTATGAAACTCAAATGTAGATTACAGATTTTCTGGAAATATGGTAAATTGGCCTATTTACATACAAGCGATGGCTGATTTTATGTGATTTTATAATCTTATGCATACAAAGTTACTGGGGAGTCTAACGGAGTTGGCTACATCTGCGCCAAGCACATTGATGACCTGTGTTCGATTCCCAACGCCGACATAGATATCGATGGTTGTGGGGTGGCGTGATCCACTCTCAACTAACCCAACTGGTCTAGATTTGATCCTAGCCAACACCGAGAGATTTTTCGAGGCGGAAAAACTCTGGGATCACACCTTACATCGCATGACGAAGTAGAGCCGTTGGCGCCGATCCGTTGATCAACAGGTCGTAAGTTAGGGTCCTGAATGGAGTCACATCTCCGTGATTGGCAAGGCGACAGAACAGGTGTCAGAACTAGGCTGATGGGAAATTAGCAAAAATATTAAAAAACAACTCGAAGTTACTGATGCACAATATTTCGCTCACCCTGTGATTCCTCTCGATACTTATTTACTTTTATGGCGACAGATCGTTGAGATCCTATGCCGAATCCAGAATACGCCTCCACAAAACTCGGTCTTGAGCTGCTCCTCTCTAGTCTTCCTTACACCTGCTGCTCTGATATCCTCGTCGATAGCACACATCCAGCGCGTGCAAGGTCTGCTTCGAAGTCGTTGGCCTCTATCCGGTTTTCTACTAAATATTATGTTTGCCGGTCACTCATCCGCCATCCGTGCTACGTGACAAGCCCACCACTGTAACCTGCCATGTTTTATTTGCTTGACAACATCAGCGATTCATGCGCCTGCGCCACACCCCATTTCTAGTTTACCTCCGAGTATTGATTGCAGGATTCTTCGCTCGATGACCCCAAGCGTTCGTCGATCGGCCTCCCTTCACGTTCACGATTCATGTCCGTATAGCGCCAGCCGGAGGTCATATAGAGCGCAAATTTTGTACGGATCTGTAGGCTACGGGACCTAAGCTGGCTACACAATCCGTAATAAGCCCCCTCTCTCTACGGTTAACATCAATTAAATCCATGTCGTCCGCGAAGCCTAGAACATGCGGGACTTCGTAATGATGGTGCTGCTCTTCTGAACACCTGCTTTTCGTATTGCTCCTTCTAAAGCTATGTTGAACAGCAAGTTCGAGAGCCCGTCATCTTGCTTCAGCTCATCTAACGTCACAAACGCGTCCGAAAATTCGCCCGCTGTCCTGACGCATGATGTTAAACCGTCAAGCGTCGCACTTAACAGTTTAATTAGTTTTGTTGGAAGCATTATGTTCAAGCATTATTTGCACAGTTCGTTGCGTTTCACTGTATCGTATGCCGCCGTAAAGTCAGTAAACAGATGATGTGTCTGCAAGTTGGGTTCTCGAAACTTGCGAGAATCTATCTCAAGGTAAACATCTGGTCTGTTGCAGATCGTTCCACTTGAAAACCGCATTGGTGTTCTCCAACAACGCACAGTGGTACAATAATGCAAAAAGTGGAACTTATTTCCATAGCGCCTTTCACTTTCATCCTAGCTTAATAGTGTCTTCGGAACAATTGTTTGTATGAATGACCGGCATAATCGAAAGTTGTCAAAAATTTTGCAAGTTTTACTATACTAAAAATAAAAAAACTAACTTTTTTGTGTTAAGATACAGAGGAATGGTTTATTCAGAAAAGTTGTAGAAAACACAAAAATACAAATTTGTTGAACAAATGAAGATCCCACCTTCATTGGGTATAAAGTTATGAAGTATATGATATGGAACTTACCTAAAATTTAGTTTTTTGTACCTAACTATTGTTGGTTGTATTTTACACGAATGTATTGTTCGGAGGAATTGTTGGGACATACAAAACACACATTTTTCCCAAAGACCATACATTTCCAGGACTTTTCCGGTCTTCAACAAAAAAGTGTACTTTGTACGCCCAAATGCTTCTTTAGAACAACATTTTCATATGAAATGTAATGTACAACCAACTAACTTTTGAGTAACTTCTACATTAAACACTCTGTAACTTTGTACCGAATGAAGATAGGATTTCCATTTGTTCCACAGAGTTGCATATTTTTGCTCGTTCTAAAACTTTGCTAAATAAACTATTCCTCTATATCCTAACACAAAAAAGTTAGTTTTTTGATATATGAAAACCTACTGTAATATATGCTTACCGTACTCCAATAAGGGTGAATTGGGACAAATGAAACCTATAATAGTTTATAGTACTTCAGCTTTACCGCAAGGAAAATTATTAGTATCATGATGCCACTTGCCCCTTTTCTTGAATTATTGAAATATTAAGCTAAAATGTGATATAACTTTGTAGGGAAAAGTCCTGGAGATGTATAGTCTTCAGCAAAAATATGTGTTTTGTATGTCCCAACAATTCTTCCAAACAATACTTTCGTGTAAAAGGCAACCAACAGAAGTTAAGTACAAAAACCTAAATTTTAAGTAAGTTCCATATAATATACTTCATAACTTTGTACCCAATGAAGATTGGATTTTCATTTGTTCGTCAAACTTTCATATTTTTGAGTTTTCTACAACTTTTCTGAATAAACTATTCCTCTATATCCTAACACAAAAAAGTTAGTTTATTAATTTTAGTATAGTAAACTTTTAAATTTTTCTGACAACTTGCGATTATGCGGGTCATTCATACAAACAATTGTTCCGAAGACTCTATTAAGCTTGGATGAAAGTCAAAGGCGCTACAGAATCAGGTTCCACTTTTTGCCTTACTGGACCACTGTGCAACGGCCTCGGTCGCTGGAACAGGATACGGGAGAGAATTTTATAAGAGGAGGGTTATGGCTCGACAATTACTGCAGTTGAGTCTATGTCGATTCTTGTAGAGGGCATATGAGTCCTTCCAACCAGTCCGTAGGTGATTATTTCTAAGACCATACCCTTAGGATAATCTGATGAATTGCACTACACAGCCGCTCGCTCCAGACTTTGAAAAGTTCCGTCGGTAAGCCGTCTTTCTCAGCGGCTTTCTTCAGCTCTTTGCAAGCATTCTTCACCTCGTACAATGTTGGTGGGTCCACAGCATGTCCGTCCTCTTTAATTTCTATCCTGTTCCCCTCAACGACTCTCAGTTGCTTCCAATGTCTGACCGCCTGCGATTTGTCGGTAATCAGGCTCCCCTTCCTGTCATTACATATGGCAGGTACTGTCATGGTCTGATTCCTGATTCCGTTAATCGTCTTATATAAAATCCTCGTTTTGTGCCTGGTGAAGCAATTCTCCCCCACCGCGAGGACACGATCGTAGTGCCCACCTATCTTAGGCGGTGATGCCTCTTTTCGGTGGCTTTTGCCTCCTGGTTTTTCTTCCGCATCCCGATCAGAAAGACAAAACAAAAATGTAACACAAGCTGTTAGTTTGTTATGCAAAAAACCTTGCAGGTTGTGTTTTGAATTTGATCCCGTTAGGTGTTAAAATAACAGAAATTATAACAAAAAATATCCTGCTAATATCAGACCAATATCAAACTTTGTCACTAACGTATCAGCTTTCTAACAAAATAAGATAGCGTATAGAACACTATCATGGGCGTAGCCAGAGTTTCAAATAGGGGGGGGGGGGGCAAGGTCTTAAAAATTTTAAAAGTAAAAAAATAGTATTTTGAAAAATAGAAATAAATACTAGTGTTTAGTGATTGTTACATCAAGGCAACCAATGAAAAATTGTCCTTGACATCAGAGCGGAAAATCATCATTCCGCGTCGAACACTCGACAGAAACGGACGTGCAAAGTGGTCGTTCTATTACAATCCGGTCCGTGTGTACGAATAGCCAAACAAAAGAGTGTATTATTCGCGCTAAAGGCCAACTAGATTGTGAGTTGTGTCGCTACGTTCTGTACCCGGCTCGCAACTTTGGCTGTATTGGTGCAAAATACCAGCTGCAGTTTTGATCTGTGCACAGTGAATAGATCTTTCTAATTCAAGGCCATCATTTGACAGTCGAGTCGTGTCGCTGTGCTGAGTGATCTCACACCCGGCTCACTGCTGGTGGCTGTATTGGTGCTGCTGTACTGGTGCTGCTGGCTGCTTTGGGTGCAGCTTCGAACGATCGGACAACCACTGCTGGAAGGAAGAAGTAAATAGGTACGTGTTCTTGTCGGCGCTAGTGCGCTAGTGCACTACATTTAGCGCGATGGATATAGATCCCTCGCCTCCCGTGCCACCATCCCCGAGCCCCCCTGACCCTGACCCTTCTGTTACCCCCTCCCCTGTTCATTCTCCAGTCCCCCCTCGCCCCAGGCTTTACCCGGACGGATCTCAACAGGGCAGCTATACTGTTTATTTTCGTCCAAAGGCAGGAGTGAATTCAAAGCGATTAAACATACTGCAAATTTCTAAAGACCTGACGAAGGGGTACAAGGCCGTGACCGAAATTTCCAAGGTCCGACCTATCAAGCTCCGTGTCGTGGTCAGTGATCTGACACAGGCCAATGCTATCGCTTGCTCTGAGCTCTTCACACGTGAGTATCGCGTTTACATACCCGCACGAGACGTGGAGATCGACGGTGTCATAACCGATTCGAGTCTGTCTGTCGAGTGTATCCTAAAAAGCGCAACCGGTTGCTTCAAAAATACCGAAACACAGGCGAAGATTTTGGATTGTAAGCAATTGCGGTCCATGTCTCTCGTCGGCGGTAAAAAAGTTTACACTCCGTCAGACTCGTTTCGCGTTACGTTTGCCGGATCTGCACTCCCTAGCCACGTCTCGATCGACCGGGTTCGTCTGCCTGTGCGATTGTATGTACCCCGTGTTATGAATTGCACCAATTGCAAGCAGTTGAGCCACACAGCCGCCTACTGCTGCAATAAGGCACGATGTAGCAAGTGTGGGGAGACTCATGCGGAAGATTCTTGCAGTGTTAATGCTGAAAAATGTATTCACTGTGGGGAAAACCAGCATGAGCTCTCCACATGCCCGGTGTACATGCAGCGCAGAGATAAAATCAAGCGGTCACTTAAGGAGCGTTCAAAGCGTTCTTATGCTGAGATGCTGAAGAAGACCGTGACCACTTCTACCATAACATCGAACCCCTTTGATCTGTTGTCCTCTGATGAAACCGATTCTGCCGATTCATCAGCGGGAACATCTTATGCCAATCCTGGGGAGTCTAGGAAGAGGAAAAATGTTTCTTCTCCTAAACTTCCCCGTAAAGGTCCTAAGATTTCCCAAAGTGTAATGAAAAGTACGAGCAAACCAAACAGTGCTGCGGAAAAATCGAAGCAAACTTCTCCTGGGCTTGCAAATTTAAAGTCCCAGAAGGAGTTCCCAGCACTGCCAGGAACATCTAAAACCCCAGTTGTTCCTTTTGCACATCCAGTTGATGAAACAAACTCTGGATTAGTGAAATTTTCTGACATTGTGGACTGGATTTTTGAAAATTTCAATGTACCCGATCCAATTAAAATCTTTCTTACAGCATTCCTCCCAACAGTTAGATCATTTTTGAAGCAGTTGACTGCCCAATGGCCCCTCCTTGCAGCGATTGTATCCTTCGATGCCTAATTCAACTGCGTATATGAAGGATTCTATCTCTGTCTTACAGTGGAATTGTAGAAGTATTTTACCAAAAATTGATTCGTTTAAAGTTTTGATAAATAAAAACAAATGCGATGCATTTTCCCTTTGTGAAACTTGGCTTACTTCAAATATTGATCTCAACTTCCATGATTTTAATATTATTCGCCTTGATCGAGACACCCCATATGGAGGAGTACTTTTAGGGATTAAAAAGTGCTATTCTTTCTATCGTATTAAACTCCCCTCGATTCCAGGCATCGAAGCTGTCGCATGTAAAATGACAATACAAGGTAAAGAGCTTTGTATTGCCTCAATATATATTCCTCCCAGAGCACAGGTTGGGCAACGGCTGCTCTTTGATTTAATAGAACTTCTTCAATCGCCACGTTTGATTTTGGGAGACTTCAACTCTCATGGTGTGGCTTGGGGTTCCCCTTACAATGATAACCGCTCCTCTTTAATCTATAACCTTTGCGATGACTTCGACATGACTATTTTAAACAACGGTGAAATGACACGTATCCCGAAACCTCCAGCGCGTCCAAGCGCTTTGGATCTATCCTTATGTTCGACGTCGCTACGGTTGGATTGCACATGGAAGGTAATCCTCGATCCTCACGGTAGCGACCATCTGCCTATTCTTATTTCAATTACCAACGGGTCAACTCGCATGCGACCAATTGACATTCCGTATGACCTCACACGGAATGTCGATTGGAAGTTATACGAGGAAATGATTTCAAAAGCGGTCGAGTCGATTCAACATCATCCACCACTTGAAGAATACAACCTCCTCGCGGGCTTGATTCTCGACGCCGCGTTGCAAGCCCAAACGAAGAAATATCCCGGCGTAACGATCAAAGAACGGCCTCCCACTCCGTGGTGGGACCAAGAGTGCTCCGATGTCTACACGCAAAGATCCGACGCGTTTTTGGCCTTACAGAAGGGAGGTATACCCGACGACTATATACGGTATTCGGAGCCTAATACCAAGCTTAAAAGCCTGGCTAAAGCAAAGAAACGCGGATATTGGCGTCGGTTCGTGAACGAGACGTCGAGGGAGACATCGATGAGCACTCTTTGGAACACAGCCCGAAGAATGCGGAATCGCGTAACGGTCAACGAAAGCGAGGAGTCTTCAAGTCGGTGGATATTTGATTTTGCCAGGAAAGTATGTCCGGACTCTGTTCCTGCGCAAAACTTTGTTCGCGATACGTCTTCGGGTCACGACGCGATAGAATCACCTTTTACGATGGCAGATTTCTCAGTTGCCCTCATGTCCTGTAACAATAACGCGCCTGGGTTAGATAGAATCAAATTCAACTTGTTGAAGAATCTACCCGGCAATGCCAAGAGGCGCTTGTTGAACTTGTTCAATAAGTTCCTGGAGCAAAACATTGTACCGCAGGATTGGAGGCAAGTGAAGGTGATCGCCATCCAAAAACCAGGGAAACCAGCTTCTGATCACAACTCTTATAGGCCGATTGCAATGCTATCCTGTATCCGGAAATTGATGGAAAAAATGATACTCCGTCGTTTAGACCATTGGGTCGAATCAAATGGTCTACTATCAGATACTCAATTTGGCTTCCGCCGTGGCAAAGGGACGAATGATTGTCTTGCGTTGCTTTCAACAGATATTCAGCTGGCGTATGCTCGCAAAGAACAAATGGCGTCTGCGTTCTTGGACATTAAGGGGGCTTTTGATTCCGTTTCTATTGACATTCTTTCGAGTAAACTTCACCGACAAGGATTTTCTCCAATTTTGAACAATTTTTTGCACAATTTGTTGTCCGAAAAGCACATGCGTTTTACGCACAGCGATTTGGCAACTTTTCGCATTAGCTACATGGGCCTTCACCAGGGCTCATGTTTAAGCCCCCTTCTTTACAACTTTTATGTAAATGACATCGACGAATGTCTGGCAAATTCATGCACGATAAGACAACTTGCAGACGACAGTGTAATCTCTGTTGCAGGAGCCAAAGCTGCCGATTTGCAAGGACCATTGCAAGATACCTTGGACAATTTGTCTGCTTGGGCTTTACAGCTAGGTATCGAATTCTCTCCGGAGAAGACTGAGATAGTAGTTTTTTCTAGGAAGCATGAACCTGCTCAGCTTCAAACACAATTAATGGGTAAAACGATTTCTCAGGTTTTGGTACACAAATATCTTGGTGTCTGGTTCGACTCTAAAGGAACCTGGGGTTGTTACGTGAGGTATCTGATGAAAAAATGTCAACAAAGAGTGAATTTTCTTCGTACAATAACCGGACAATGGTGGGGAGCCCACCCAGGAGACCTTACAAGGCTTTACCAAACAACGATACTGTCTGTTATTGAGTACGGGTGTTTCTGCTTCCGCTCCGCAGCAAACACACATTTGATCAAACTGGAGCGAATACAATATCGTTGTTTGCGTATCGCCTTGGGTTGCATGCAATCGACCCATACGATGAGTTTGGAGATCTTAACTGGAGTACTGCCATTGAAAAACCGCTTTTGGAGCCTGTCTTCTCGTATTCTAATCAAATGTGAGGTCTTGAACCGTCCCGTGATTAAAAATTTTGAAAGGTTAATCGAACTTAATTCTCAAACCCGTTTTATGACATTGTATTTCAATCACATGTCCCAAAATATTAACCCTTCTTCGAATATTCCAAATCGTGTCGACTTATCAAATACTTCTGATTCTACAGTGTTTTTCGATACATCCAAGATAGAAGAAAGTCGTGGAATCCCGGATCATTTACGCGTGCAGCAGATCCCTAAAAATTTTTCCAATAAATATCGAAACATCAACTGCGACAATATGTACTACACTGACGGATCAATTCTTGATGGGTACACTGGCTTCGTTATCTTCAATAACAATTTAACCGTCTCCCATAAGCTCGATAATCCTGCTTCTGTTTACGTCGCAGAATTAGCTGCAATTCAGTACACCCTAGGGATTATCGAAAAAATGCCCACGGACAATTATTTCATTTTTACGGACAGTCTCAGTTCCATTGAGGCTCTCCGATCGATGAAAGATGTTAAGCACTCTCCGTATTTCCTGGGGAAAATACGGGAACATCTGAGTGCTTTATCCGAAAAATCTACTCAGATTACCTTAGCGTGGGTCCCTTCTCACTGCTCGATACCGGGTAATGAGAAAGCGGACTCTTTGGCTAAGGTGGGCGCAACAAACGGTGATATTTATGAAAGACCAATTGCCTTTAATAAATTTTTCGCATTTGTACGTCAGAATACGATCATCAGTTGGCAAAATACTTGGACCAAGGGGGAACTGGGAAGGTGGTTACATTCCATAATCCCCAAGGTGTCGACGAACCCGTGGTTCAAGGGGTTGGATGTAGGTCGGGATTTCATTTGCGTGATGTCCCGGCTTATGTCCAATCACTATAGATTTGACGCGCATCTCCGTCGTGTTGGGCTCGGGGAAAGTAGTATCTGTGCCTGTGGTGAGGGTTATGACGACATAGAGCACGTTGTATGGTCATGCCCTGTACACCGTGACGCCAGGTCTAGATTAATAGCTTCCCTGCAGGCCGAAGGTAGGCAGCCGGCTGTTCCTGTTCGTGATGTCTTGGCGAGCCGTGACCCATCCTACATGTCCCTTATATACGTTTTCCTGAAATCCATCCACGCCCCAGTTTAGTCCTATCCCCTTCCGCCTACATCCAACCAAACGACAAGAACACGTTAAGACCCCGATTCCGGAAACAGCAATCAAACCCGCACGATACTCTCAAGGCCCGATGGAAACAACCCAATATGCCAGTCCGTAATATCTTGGCCCAGCAGCGGAACAAATTTAATATGCTGCTTACCTATGGCAATGAAAATCATCAAACAGCAAACCTGTGCTTTTAATGCAAAATATTCTAGCTTTAAGTTAGATTTAGTTTCAGCTCGTAGTCGGCAGCGAGGATAAAAAATTTGCTTTTAGTTATTAAGATACTTTAGAAAGTAAGCTACCAGATATAATTGGCGCCGTTAAACATTGAATTGTATTTGTGCCGTGTCAAATAAACTATAGATGAAGAAAAAAAAATCAGAGCGGAAAATTTGTTTTTTCTTTGTCCAACCTCGAATATAAATAGATGTTCTTTAGTAAAAACTCTTAAGTTCATTAAAACCTTTGGACATATCATTTCGGCGACAAGGATGAGAATCCACGAACATGGCAGAAGATAGAGTTGATCAGCAGCCGCAACTGGGAATTCCAGATATGATTCTCAAGATGGCCCAACTTTTACAGCAGATGGCGGTCCAGCCTCAGTATCAAACCCCGGAGCAGATTTTGGAGTCCCTCTCACCGATCATCACCGAGTTTGTCATCAACGAAGAAAACGGAGTTACGTTCGAACGTTGGTTTAACCGCCAACAGGACCTCTTCGAGAACGATGCAGGCGAGCTGAATAATGCGGTGAAGGTACGTCTACTTCTCCGCAAGCTGGACGCCCATTCGCACAGCCGCTATCTCAACTACATCCTGCCAAAGCTCCCCAAGGACGTGAAGCTTGAAGACACAGTCAAGATTCTAAATAAAATCTTTGGACATTAAACGTCAACGTTCCGGAAGCAGTTCATGTGTCTGCAGTTAGTGAAATGCGCGTCTGAGGATATTATCAGCTACGGCGGCAACGTCAATCGAGCCTGTGAAAATTCTCAGTTCCAGCACCTAACACCAGATCATTTCAAGCGCCTCATTGTCGTCAGCGGATTCAAAGCTACAAAATATGCGGATGTCCGGGCAAGACTACTTTTCATGTTAGAGAATGTCCAATCGTTAATTGATGAGTATCAACGCCTTGAAAACTTAAAGGAAGACGCCACGATCATCGAGCAACAAAGCAGCGGCTCGAAATCTACAGTTCACGCCGTCAGGGACAGGAAGAGTGCACCGTATCACAGAAATTCTTCGAAGCAAGAAGGTATGGAGACCGATGTCGGTCAGATGATAAATAAATAAATGGTAATACTAGATAGAAACTGTAGACACCATGTTGGAAATGCAGTCGAATCAAACGATGTAGATATCCTGATGGCTCCTGCTTCTAAAGATCCACCAGCTGAACATGAAGAAGTTCAAGAACTCCCTCCGCCACCATCAAAAGCTCCACCACAACTCATGGCTGAAGAACATCAACCCCTCGATAATGCTGAACAGCCACTAGACAATTAAAAAATGTTCCTAAGCAGTTGGACGACGAAGGGCCAGAAACTCCTGATCAACCTAGACGGCTCGTTTCGCTGCCTTCCAGATTCCAAGAGTATCGGCTGTTTTAAGGAGGAAGATGTTACATCAAGGCAACCAGTGAAAAGTTGTCCTTGACATCAGAGTGGAACATTTGATTATTCTTTGTCCAACCTTGAATGGAAATAGATGTTCTTTAGTAGAAACTCTTAAGTTCACCTTTGGACATATCAGTGATCAACACTAAATTTCATTTTTTTATTAACACTTAACTAAACTTAACTGTAATTTAATTTACACTAAACGTACCGTAGAAAGATAACAATAACAATGTCGTTAATTAAATATCATCTTCCTTTTATCCTCCGCAAATCGCTCCAGCGCTAATTCAGTAATTTTTTCTCCATTGTTGAAAACCATCTGCCGATGAACACTCAGCAAGCAGAGAGCACTCAACCGCTGTTCAACTATTGCTGACTTCAGCCAGGTTTTCACCAGGCGTAATGTGCTGAACGAGTGCAATTTCAATTGCTTTCTCAGTCCCAGGGAATATAAGTGATCAGTTCTCACTCAACCCAGCTAGCACTTTATGGGGTTATCTCAGGGTCGGCAACCGACTGTTGGGGGACTCTTGCAACCCGACGACTTACCGTTAGCGAAGCGGAACAACCAAGAGACGTTAAGGGAAGGGTTACTGGCTCTTTATATTTAAAAATTAGGAATTCATGCTCGATGTAGCGCTAAATGACGAACGTTGGGGCCCATTGATGAACGACGCACAGAAGAAGAGGAGAGGAACATACCGTGAAAACACGCGTTCCGGATGATGTCGATGGTACCGAAGAATTCCACGGCTTACACGGGATGCCAGAAGTAGCCCACGGCTCACACAGAAGATTCGCCGCAGCAGGGGAAGAGGCCTCAGAGCCAGGTGGACCGCCTTCAAAATCGCCCACGTGTTCCAGCGGCGAGAAAGGAGTAACCGCCGGGGAGTTGATTCCTTTCACTCGTGGCCAAGGGGTGAAGTCCACCGGGTAGAGAATGACGGCCCCGGTAGTCGTCCTCTGACGAACGGCCCCGGTAGTCGTCCTCTGACGAACGTGACGAACGTCGAGCCTCGGCACTGCGATAGATGACTATCCGGCTCAACCGCTAACTATGGCTGGCGAAACTTGTCACAACGTTTTCCAATTTTTATCACCTTTTCAAATTTTCGTCTCAACTCAAATTTTTCTGACTGTCTTCTTTGATGGCTATCTTCAGACTATCCCTTCTCGATCTGTCACCTTCCCGATCTTGTTCTCTCTCTCTCTCTCTCTCTCTCTCTCTCTCGCTTGTCCTCTCTCTCACTCTCCTATCTCCATACCGGATACCAATTTTTCGTGCAGTTGCACAAGTGGTATAAACTTTTCTGGATCGTTTAAGGTTTGGGTAATATTAGTGCGGACTTTTTGCCGTCTTTTTTCGTTGCGGTCTTTCCGTTACAAATATATATTTATTTGGGGTTATTACCGTTTAAGGAGTGAGGCTGTCCTCTCCCTGGGCTATATTTAACGAAGGCTTTAGTGCCTTGCTAAGCCCCAACACCTGGTCTGGATGTTCCGGGGTGGACACGGTAGGTCTCTTTTAAGGGCCCAGGGGTTGCATTTTAGACAGTGCCCCCTCACTTCCTCAAACGGTAACGTTCACATCGAATATTTTTCCGCAATTTTTCGAAGCCTAATTATCGGTTGGAATTGGTGTACGGGTCAGTACACTTACACTATGTTAAACAAAAATACAAAATGATTCAGCAAACCAAAACAAACTAACAACAATTAACAGAAAAGAGCCAGAAAAACAAAAAAAAACTACTTTACTTAACCTACCTTACATACTAAAATTTAACCTCTAACATTTAATTTTACAAAAACCCACACCAAAACGTCTCACATTCGTTACCGTTCCATTTTAACCAAATGTCCGGTAACAGGAAGAAAGAATGGGTTTCAGCTAGCAGGTCTATAAGATCCAGCTCTTCCGAATTCTTACGATCTGCTCTCATGCTGCTGCAATGTTGAAACCAAACTTCCACCTCTCCAACAAAACTATCATCTTCGAAAAAAATTACTAAACTTTTGGTTTTGCGCTTGAACTCTTTCAACGACATGTGTATTACGTAGGGTGGTTTACCGGTAAAACAAAAACCGGTAAAACCGATATTTTTTTCAATACCGAAATACAGGTATTCGTTATTTTTCTTTAAATTGAAAAAAAAAACTCACAATATTCATAAATCATTGTTAGGCTAATGAATGCTACTCACTTAGGCAGGCTTTACAAATCACATGACGATGTATATGTATAATTAATATATTTATACAAAAGGAACATTAAATAGTAATTTACCCTTAACTATTTATCAATTTTTGTTATCTTTTTGTTTGTTCTGCTCGGATTAAGACGATGTGTTTGTTTGTATCGATATCGACAAAAAACTTCATATCAATAAAGCAAAACATTTTTGCCTTTCTCCTAGAAAGGTATAGCAATCACTGGAAGAACCAAAGGTATAAAAGTGCTCCAAAGGGTCGAATCTCGTATATCAATCGACTTAGTTTGACGAGCTGAGCATTTTCTGTATGTGTGTGTGTAACGCTCTCCCAATCTCACTCGATTTTCTCAGAGATGGCTGGACCGATCTTTATGAAATTAATTGCAAATGAGAGGTCTAGTTGCCCCATAGGACCCTATTGAATTTCAATGCAATCGGATTTTTAGTTTAGAGGTTATGTTTAAAAATGTGAAAATCACGAAACATCATCATCACAGAAACTACTCAACCGATTTTAATAAAATTAGTTTTAAATGAACAAGCTACTTGAAAAAC
The DNA here is from genome assembly GCF_029784165.1 of Wyeomyia smithii. Classification (NCBI taxonomy): domain Eukaryota; kingdom Metazoa; phylum Arthropoda; class Insecta; order Diptera; family Culicidae; genus Wyeomyia; species Wyeomyia smithii. Next base: position 176,440,222 of record NC_073695.1, read on the forward strand.
CCTTAACTTTTGAGTTTCATGAAGATTGAACGTGTGGTTCAGAATAAATTCAAAGAAACGTGTTCTGGGGAGTGTTTAATCTCACTCATGTTTTTCAGAGATGGCTGAACCGATTTCCACAAAATCAGTGTGATTTGAAAGGTCTAATTACCCCATAAGACCCTATTGATTTATTTTGCAATTGGACTATTACTTTGTCTGTTATGTTTAAAAATGTGAAATCCAGCTTTGAAAAGAAACATATTCCGAAGACTACTTAAACTCACTCACTTTTCTCAGAGATGGCTGAACCGATTCCTCAACCTCAACAAAATTTAAATTTGGTATTGTGCTATTCGTACGTTCCCGGTATTGCTGTGTAGTGTATTGAAGTGTACGAAATTCAAAGTAATTTTTGCCTTTCTCCTAGAAAGGTATAGTAATCACTTGCAAAACCGAAAGTATAAAAGTGCTCCAAAGGGCCGAATGGCATATATCACTCGACTCAGCTCGACGAGCTGAGCATTTTCTGTATGTGTGTGTGTATGTGTGTGTGTATGTGCAGATTTTTATTCTCACTTACTTTTCTCAGAGATGGCTTGACCGATTTTCATGAAATTAATTGCAAATGAAAGGTCTAGTTGCCCCATAAAACCCTATTAAATTTCATTGTAATCGGATTCTTGGTTTAGGGGTTATGTATCAAAATGTGAAACTAATAAAACATCATTATCTCACAAACCACACAACCGATTTGAACAGAACTGATTTCAAATGAACGGGCTTTCCGAAAAACCATTAACTTTTGAATTTTATAAAGATTGAACTTGTGGTTCAAAAGTTATGAAAAGAAACGTGTTCTGAAGACTGTTTAATCTCACTCATGTTTCTCAGAGATGGCTCGATCGATTTTCATATAATCAATGTCAAATGGAAGGTCTAGTTGCCCCATAAGACCCTATTGATTTGTTTTGCAATCGGACTATGACTTTTCCTGTTATGTTCAAAAATGTGAAATCCAGCTATGAAAAGGAACATGTTCCGAAGACTACTTGGACTAACTCACTTTTCTCAGAGATGGCTGACACGATTTCCACAAAATCAGTGTCAAATAAAAAGTCTAGCTGCCTCATAACACCCTATTGAATTTTACTGTAACTTCGTCTGTAATGTACCGAAATGTGAAAATCACGAAACTTCATTATCTCAGAAACTACACAACCGATTTGATCAATATTATTATCAGATGAGCGGGCCAGTTGAGGGTTAACTGATGAATTATGATTGAACACGTGGTTTCAAACATTGGCTGCCCTATACGTTCCCATTTTATTTGATAATAATCGAACTTAAGCAATCGTTACGTATCAAATTGTTAATAAAATAAATTGTTAATAAAATAACGAAAGTCTATTATCTCAAAGATTAAATGACTTATTTGAACATAACTAGTGTTATACGAACGAGTCATCTCTCAAACTTACAAATAACAAACTTCATAACAATTTGATATGTGGTTGAAAAGTTTTGGAAAGAAAAGAAATTCAAAGACTATTTAAAACTATACCTGCTTTGATCGATATATGTGGCCTCAACATAATTCAAATGTGGTATCGTACTATTTGAACGTTTCAAATTCATTGATGCCTTGCGATGTGTTTAAAATCTGCAAATGCACGACGAATCGGCCATAAGATATGATTAAAGTCAAATAACAAATCGTTTGAAATGATTGGTTTTATCGAAATGACAACATTCTCGACTTTTGATTTCTGTACATCGCTTTAACTCTGAATATATTCATATTGAGTGGTATTCGGTCATTTTCAGCAGATTTTCTAGCATCAATCTGACACCAGAAATACCCATATTGGGAGGTATTTATTTATTTTTGTTGTTTTCCAGAAACTAAAAGTGGTCGTCTCCAAATGCAAAATGGTGTCCAGGGTCAATGTTTGGTTTCTATGCATCATCTCGATAACGGAAATAGGGTAATGTATCATGATCCGACCAATTCAGACTATTTTCAAGGTACATCGCTTCTCATGTCACATTTTCACCATTAATAAATGTAATCATGAATAATATATATTTATCGGAAAAGTCTATCCGTCTAGTTTACAAAAATAACAATTTTCAGCAAATCTGACGTAAATTCATTTAAATATATCGTTTTCCCTGACCATAGAATTTGTATCATGATCGGACCAGGGTGAATCATGATCGGATCAAAAAATGTATCATAATCGGACCAGTGTGCTTCTGAAACTTCAAGCGATTTTCCGCTTCGCGTGCTGGGCTTTACACACACGGTGTTTGGCTTGGGCTTGATAAATTAGATATTTTTTCGTGATTCTCAAATTTTTTTCAAACATTTTTCAAATTATTGCGAAAACGTTATGAATTATATTTAAGTATCCAATACGGCAAATTTGCTCATTCAATTTGTGGTGTTTTTTCGGCTGCAGTTTCGTTTTAACGATAGCTCACTCCACCAACACAATTTTGAGAAACGATGTATGACCAACTTGTAGTCCCCAAGTAGTACTACAAATTTCCGAACATTGCAATGCTCTAACTTTTATACCTGAAGTGCGATATTCAGCCAATGGTACTTGTTACGGGAGTTACCTCACGGTGAAAAATATTTCACTCTCACGCTCACTTCATTTTTTGAGACCTACTTCCGATTCCATCTAAAGTGAAGTGACAAAATTAGCTCCGTAAAGTAAGATTGACAGTGAAGTGAAAATAAGAATGTGATAAGTGAAATGAGTTCCCCAGCACAAAAATTCTAAGTCCTAGAAAGTCAAGTTTTTCCAATAATTATTTTCTCTCGAGAAAACACCAGATCTCGGCGTTCAACGCAAGTCTTAGATATTTGGTATCAACAAAAATTTTCATATCGACAATTGCATGAACTGTGCCTTTTGTCATCAGTCGAAAAAGTGAGACTCAAAGCGGTCGATTTGGGACACTACTTCCTTGAGTTCGATTGAGTTGAAATTTTGTATGAGTACATTTTTCGGAGAGACGAAACTTTTAAGCCTTATCGCTAAACGAAACTCGAAGATTAGTTTTTTGCCCTACGTTTCCTTTGCCGTAGCTCAAAAAGTAGTTAGTCTCAAAGAGAGTCTTGTTACTGAAAAATAATTTTGATATACATATTATCATTAGATCACAAATCAATCAATTTTAAAACCTTTCTCACCTTCGTGAAATCATTTTACCGTTCAAAATAAACGTGGAAAAAATCCACGCAAAACGTCACATATAAATTTTCATATATTTTGTTTTATCACTCTCTCGTAAACTGTTCGAAAATTCGCGGGAAAAAATGCTTCCTAAATAAGGATGACACTGAGATATATTTTCCCTATTTGAAGCATAGTGGGCTATCTATATTTATTTATTTATCTTCTCCCAGCTGGTCTCGAGGTACGATGCTGGCCTAACAAGCCAGTCGTCGTAGGTTCGAGTCTCGGCTCGGGAGAGACTGTTAGTGTCAGTAGGATCGTAGCGCTAGCCCCGCAATTGTCCTGTACACTCAACAGTTGGCTGCGAAGTCTGTGTATAATAAACAGAAGGTCGAGTTCCGATACGGAATGTAGCACCAAGGCTTTGCTTTGCTTTTGGGCTATTTATAGTGAAGTTTTAAATGGTTTTGCTTTAGTTTGCTAACCTAACGTCGTTTTAGAGAAGTTTTATTCTATAAAATATAAGCTTCATCATTTATATTCAGTTCCAATCAAAACGTGAACGTGAAATCTTTCATTATAGGTATATCTAATGAAGCATAAGCAAAGTAAAACGGCGAGGTCTCAGAAGTAGGCTGGTCCGATCATGGTTCAAAGCTGGTCCGATCATGATACAAAACAGGCTTTCGCGTTTCACCAATAATTCAAACTTTAAAGCAAATATTTCATATAAAAAGTGTTTCTACATTAAATTTAAATGTTACAGAAGCATATTACTGGAAAATATACTGCAATTTTTAAATATTCGATTCTAAAATCACTGCTTGAAAACAAGACTTGGTAACAATTGTAAGGACAAATTGTGCTCGAAAGTAGACCATTTTTTTAAACATTTTTTAATAAAAGTAATACTTAAGTAATCTAAATGAAACCTTATGAACATCATCAGAAGAAGTTTTTTGATGAGGCGGGTATATATTTGATACAGTTTTTTATTCAATAGTTGATAAATCTCGCATATGAAAAAATGGTCCGATCAGGGTACATTTTTTGACTGGTCCGATCATGATACAACACCTTATCCATATTGAGTATTATTCGGTCATTTGCGACTGTTTTCTAGAAGTTGCTTGTTGATTTAGCAATTCCAAATGGTGCCTGAGGTCAATTGTTAGCTCCTTGCATCATTTTGGTTCCAGAGATACTCATATTGGATAGTATTTGTTTATGTTGGGCTGTTTTTCCCAAACCGGTAGTCGCCGTCTTGGATTTCAAAACGGTATTTAAGATAATTTCTGGCATCTGAGCGTCATTCTGGTTGAAAAAAAAACCCATTTTGGGTGTTAGTCGATCATTTTCGGTTGTTTCCAGAAACCGGAAGTCGCCAACCTAGAATCCAACATGGGGTCTGTGGTCTATTTCAGCTGCTGTGTATCATTCTATCCGGAGATACTCATGTTAGACGGAAATCAGCCAACTTTCATCTTCTGTTCATCTTTCTGGTTCCGGAGATACTCATATTTAATGGGAATCGTCCATTTCAGACTGTTTTCTAGAAACCGGAAGTTTCCATTTTACAATTTAAAATGTTGTCTGAAGTCGATTTGTGGCTCCAGTGCATCATTACGGTTCCGGAAATACCCATATTGGGTGGTATTTTCTTGTTTGACGCTGTTTTTCCGAAACCGGAAGTCGCCATTTTGGATTTCATAATGACATTTGAAGACAATTCCGATCGATTTTAGCTCCTGAGTATCATTCTAGATCCGGATATTATTATATTGGGTGGAAATCGGCCATTTTGGTTGTTTTCCAGAAACCGGAAGTTTCCATCTTACAATCCAAAATGTTGCCTGAGGTCGATTATGGAACAAATTTGTTACCACTAAAAACATTCACCTGCCAAATATGGTTCCATTTAATTGGTTAGCTCTCGAGATGTGCAGAACTTTGTGTTTCATTTGTATGGAACCCCTCTCTTCTACACGCAGAACTTTTCCTTATTACTTTAGAAGCAATAGCGCAAAATTGCCTTTTAGGTAATAAACCTATTACTTAAAAGGCAATAAAATTATTCCCCAGTCAAGAAACAACACATACTGTCATAAATTTAGCACGTGTTACGGGAGTACGACTATCTAATAATGGTCGTTTCAACCACATGCAAGATTTTTTAATTCGAAAACTGCTCCCTTTCCATCTCAAAACAAAAAAAAAAATCACACACCGTCGCGTATGTTGCACATGTTACAAGTTTATTCAATCTCCAATTCATCCGGTGTGCGTGTATTAGTTCGCTCGTTGTATGCATACGGAGTAGAGATAAGTATGACAAGAGCTGCCTAGCAGCATTTTCCCCGTCATAGAGTATGCAAAAGTTGATGATTTCAAAGACTTGAAATGCATCTTGTAATTACATCACGATCTGTAAACTGCGTTAGAGAAAACAAAAACATTCGCTTTCCTGCAAGATATTTAAAACACATACTCATTGGTTCATGGAAACTCATTTGTACCTATTTGAAAATACAAAACTCGTGCTCATTCAGAACAATATTCGCAACTTCGGCAACTCTGGTCAGACAGTATTACATATTTCCATTTCAAGTAAACACTGGGGGACGAAACGAAAGTGTTTCTAATTAGACAGGCGAGGTTGACGGGTGAGATTCTGATTATGTGTGGATGAAGGGGACAAAAATGAACCTGATCGTTGCATCAATACAAATGCAACGAGTGAAGTCTTGCTAACACATGCATTGCGGTGCTTGGCTGTATGTTCTCCTGCAGAAACACATTATTACTTTTTGTGTACAATGCGCAGTCATAAGACACAAAAAGTAATAAAAAATTGCCCTAAAGTAATAAAATATTCCCCGTTTGCGTTGGGTGTAGAAAAGGGAGTGGTGTCGAACCATTATGGACAACATTCAACAATTAATTGTAAATCCAGAGATTTGTAGGAATGCAATAGTGCCTATTCAACGAAACATGAACAGAAATCAATGTTTTTTGAGAAGCAAAAACTACACGTTTCTTTTACCAGCTACCAGAATCATTGCAGCATGAGCAAATGTCAATGATCTAAGTCAGTGTGCGTTTTAGAGAAAATTGCACAGATTGATTAGATCCGAGCAATGGTAAATAAAATCATCGCACATGTAGTGTTATTCTTGTTCTTTCTTTTCATTTAACAGATAAATAAAACGATTATTTGCAACTTTGCTCAAATAAGCCAGAAATTTAATTTATATTATCTAGTATATGCCCTTGAATAAAATCAAAGCCACGTTGAGAGTATTCACATGCATGTCGAGTTTGCTGCTACCACGCTATAGCGCTTTTGCATAGAAAAGATGTAGTAGGCAGCGAAAACGAACATCACTTTATATGTGAATCATTAACAGGTGCTTGTTTACTCAACGACGACGCCTCAATAACGACGCTACAACAGCTTGTCTACCGCTCATAGCCTGCAATCATAGTAATCTCATGACGTTGTTTTTGGAGTAAAAGGCGGGAAAAGGCGACAATGTATTTCAATTTTTTTTAAACTTTATCAGTTGACTATTGTTATTTTTATGGCTTATTAACTCGTCGGAGATCAAGACAAAACAAACACAAAAAGAATAATTCAAATCCATTGATTCCATCTGGAGTGAAACGCCGTCATACAGACACCAACTTATTTTTATTTAATAGATACCTAGTACGGAGAGAATGACATACGTTTTTTTTCGCGGACAACCATCATTACTTCCCCAAACTACGATTTTAAGAAGTTTGTAGTTGAAAAAGTAGTGGTTTGTATTAATCCGAAAAAAATAAAAATACCGGTTTTTTACCGGTTTTACCGGTTTTTATTTTTATGAATATCGAAATACCGGTTTTTCGAAAAGTCGGTAATACCGACCACCCTAGTATTACGTTACCGGGATGCAACAAAACAGCGTCTGTTCTCCTTGTTAGGGGCGGCTGATCAACATCCTGGTGCAAGCGTGAAACTCTAAACAGTGCTGTCATCATGATCCTCCGGAGTGACTGTGGATTGGTGCAGCCCTTACAAGCCAGCCGTAAAAACAATCAGTACAGGAAGCAAATAATGTTAATACGGACCATAACAATCGGCATATAACTGGACAACGGAAACGGACTAACGATTGGAAACTCGTATCATGGAACTGCAAGTCTCTTATTTTTTCGCGACTTATTGCAGCTCGCAAGTTCAACGTAGCGCTGCAGAAGGTATGCTGGGAAGGAGCATCGGTACATACGTACAGCTACAGAGATGGTTACACCATCTACCAGAGCTGCGTCAACACATGCGTGCTGGGCACGGCTTTCATTATGATGGGCAATTTGCAGAAATGCGTAATTGGGTGGTGGCCAATCAACAACGGAATATGCAAGTTTCTTACGCGCAGCAAGCGTTAACGGAGATCCCAACGCTCGGTTATTGGAAAATTCAGCGCACACCGACTCACCATCGAAAACAGCCTACGATTCATTGATTTCACCGCCTCCAAAAACATAGCAATACGTAGTACCTACTTCCAGCGTAGCCTCTCATATCAGTGCACCTGAATATCACCAGAACAAACTGAAACACCAATCACCAGACTGGGCGACATTCGAAGATCATATGCAAAATATAATCCAGCCCCACCGATCGTACACAGTAGAAGAAACAACAGAAGCAATTAGATCAGTCGCGCTTGTAGCGATCCCAAAAACGTCGACAAAACAACACCAAAGAACCGTCCCCTGGTGGAAACCAACTGTTGCGGAAGCCGTTAAAAAACGCAGGAAAGCACTCAGGAAAAAACAAAATACGGACGCAGGAAGCCCATTGTTCTCGAAAATCAACACAGACTTCATAAACGCACGAAATAACTGCAGGAAGATCATTAAGGAACAAAAACAGAAATCATGGGAAGAATTTGCATCATCAATGAATGAAACCACCCCCACAAAAGACATCTTGAGCCGCATGCACAAATGAAGCCTAGCAACTGGCTTTCAAATATTACCATCCAAATCTGCAGTTATGCACATAGGTAGCAGAAACAAATCACAAAAACAACCACCGCCAAACCTAAACCAAGACAATATACCACTAGTGAATCAATAAAAACTTTTAGGGGTTTGGCTGGTACGCAATTTTAACTATAACCTCCATACCAAAAGCACGAGAAATGAAGTAAAAATCAGACTGAAAATATTAAGTTGCCTTAGCAAAACTAGTTTCGGAGCAGACCGCAGATGGCTACTTCATATACTAAAAACAATAATAGTACCAAAACTCACCTACAGAGCGCAAATCACATCCACTGGAAATAATATTGGTAAACTGGAACCTTTATACCACCAAGGTATCCGATTTTCAACTGGTGCATTCCACTCAACTCCAATTGAAAGCATCTTATCAGATAGTGGACTTCTCCCACTAGAACTTATCATAAACAGTAAAACTATTAATTATGCTACCCGACAACTCGTACGCGGAATTTCCGAGCCAAATTTCCACATAATTAGCAAAGCAGAGAACTTTATGAACATATACTCCATACCACAGTTAAGAGTGGAAAAAGAAGACCCTATGAAAGCGCTAACTTGGAAAAATCGGTTAGAAAAGTCAACACTGGACCCTCCGAAAAATTATCCCAGATAGAAAAAAAGCTTACTTTATGGAACTGCGCAATGCAGACTACAATCATCACAACCACATATACGCAGACGGATCGAAACTGACGGATGGAGTAGGCTGCAGCGTACACTCTAACAACATACCTAAAAATGTTTATCTGCCTTCCCAATTACCTATCGATCTTCAGTGCAGAGGCTTACGCCATAATTAAAGCAATAGAAAATTGCCCATCCAGACTAAACGTCATATTCAGTGACTCCAAAAGCGTTCTTGAAGCCGTTGCAAGAAACAACCTAAACCACCCTTGGACAGCTCAAATTATAAAAGAACTTCACGAGAAACGAGGTAGTATTGAGCTCTGTTGGGTTCCAGCGCATGCCAATATTGATGGAAATGAACTAGCGGACCTACTAGCCAAACAAGGTGCAGCCAAAAACACACCAACCGAAACAAAAATTCCTTTTGGAGACTTCAAACTTTTAGCGAACACTAAAATATTCTTGTTCTGGTGCACCCGTTGGAACAACAATAACAGCAAGCTGAGGGAAATCAAAGACACCCCTCACGAATGGAACTTCTCACACGCGAACGATAGACACATCAATCCCATGGACACTTCGCGAAAAAGGAAACCCCCGCGATTTGCACACCATGTGGCGTGCAGGTAACGGTCAAACACCTTTTTATTGATTGCCGGAAATACGACACAGAGAGGCGAAACAACCAACTGGACTCAACTCTCCAGAAAATTCTTCCAGTCAAATTCCTAAAAGAAACTAAATTGCACGAGTTAATTTAATTATATTTATTTGTCATTAAATTTTGTAACACACCTTACAAAAACATCGACCCGAATGAACAAATTGGTTGAAAGGTCGTAAAAACAAACAAACAAACCAATCGATCACGTTTTGATTGACAAAAGGCACTTCTCGGATATTATCGACGTCCGAACCTATCGTGGCGCAAACGTCGATTCTAACCACTATTTTGTGATGGTCAAAAAACGCCAAAAACTTTCGGTTGTCAAAAACTTCCACTACCGTTGCCCGCCACGATAGTTCCCCCAAGTTGCTACTGAGCACACGCCAAATCTTGAGTCAGCGTTGCCGGATGAGAGAGACCTTACCGAAGCCACTCTGGAGGACTGCTGGAGTACTATAAAGCAGCCATTAACAACGCAGCGGAAGGTGCTATTGGATTCGTTGAGAAGAATTGACGTAACGTTTGGTTCGACGAGGAGTGTCAAACGATTCTAGACGAGAAGAATGCATCGTGGGCAATGATGCTGCAGCAAAGGAGCCGTCATAACGTGAGTCAGTACAAACAGAAACAAAGACAGCAGACCCATCTTTTCAGAAACACAAAAAGCGCCGCCTGGAAGAGCTGGAGTAAAAGGAAATGGGGCAGCTGTATCATTCTCAAGAAACACGAACACAGATTTTCCAAAAGTGTTGCGAATACCAATTTCCCACGCACGCCCTATTCATCGATTTTAAGGCTATCGTAGGTAGCCTATCGATTAAGAATTTGTGTACCTCAGATCATTGGTAATGTCAGACAACAACTGCAGAGAATTCTGCAGACGTATTGTAGCTGGTAGTCGTGCATACTAGGGACTCCACAAGACGTTGAGGTCTGGCAAACTTCGCCCCCGTACCAAGTGCACTATGTACAAGATGCTCATAAGAACGGTAGTTCTCTACGAAAACGAGACATGGACAGTGATCGAGGAGGACTTACGAGCACGAACGATGTGTGCTTGGGACCATCTTCGACGGAGTATGTGAGGATGGCGTATGGAGGCGAAGAATGAACCCCGAGCTGGCGCAACTCTACGGTTCTACGGGTCGTTAAAGCTGGAAGGGTAAAATGGGCGCGACATGTTACGAGAACTTTGAACAACAATCTGCTAAAATGGTTTTCGGCTCGGGTCCGGCCGGTACAAGGTGCAAAACGCGTAACGAGCTAACTGGTTGGACCAAATGTAGCATGATCTTGGAAATGTAGGACGCTAAGGAAACTGGAAACAAGTTGCCATAGACCGAGTGCGTTGGGATAACATTCAATAAAACTGCAGCATAGTTAATAAGTTAGAAGGGAATATTCAGCAAACGCTTCTGTTGATTTACAGCTTGTTAATCGGATTTCAGTTCAACTAACGTAAGAAGCAACATTGTTTGTAGGCTATAACGCGGTATTTATTTCACATCTGTTTACAGCAGTTTAAAAACTAACTAGCTGAAGAGTGTTAAGCTAAGCGTACAAACTTCATAGCTCTATAATCCAATGTTGCAATTCTGCCTATTGAAATACTATTGTGTAGACATGGTTTGAAAAATTATAAATTTAGCTATGGAAAAATTATAAACATAAGATTGAAGGTCTTCGAAAACTACACCCAAATGAAGAAATAGTCCTCAAAATTAGTCAGACCTGAATAAATTGTTTCCATATGCAATTACAGTTGTTTACTACATAGCAATCTAGTTGTCAAAATTTCAACTGAAATTCGTATGTTCACAACACACTATCTGAACTTTTTGTCTGCAACCCGATAACCGATAGCAACCAAACCATTAGCCATGTCTGTCTACAGGTGCAAATTGCCAAAACAAGATGATTGCGTCGAACTTATCGCACATAAAAGCTTTTGCAGATAAATAGGAATTCGATGTTAATATAATCATATCGTCATACGATCTACTCTACCAGCTTCAATTTCAAGTAAACATTTTTCAAATCGAAGAGGTTGCTATTCTACGAATCTCAGTGTAGTCATCTCTGGAATTGATTTCGGTCGGCAGTCGCGGACTATAAATAATTAGATTCTTTTGAGTAGATGGCAGTTTCACATCAGCGATACAATAACAAAGTTTCTTATAGCCAGGCCCCGATAAAGCGAAAAAAACTAGCAGATATTGTGAAAATATGAGAAATTTCATTGTCGCTTTAGCCCTCTTCGGGGCAGTGGCTACCGCTCAAAATGCTCCGTGTACGGAAACTTGCTGGGAAACCTGTCCTATTGATCCTCGGTGTCCATCGAAGAATGGAGCGCAGGTGACACTTTTCCCACATCCCACAAACTGTGCAAAGTTCATAAAATGTGAATCCGGTCATGGCTGCGAACACGATTGCCCTTCCGGACTACATTTCAATGTCGTAGAAAAAACCTGTGACTGGCCGAACCGAGCCTGTTGTGATTCGACGGTCGATTGTGGCGTACAAGAAGATTCAACGGAGCGCCTCTGCGAAACCAATCCGCTGTGCCCTGCAGTGAATCCATTGAAACCGATTCTGCTACCACATGTGGTTTGTTCGAAGTTCTACAAGTGTGACAGGGGAGAAGCATGTGAATATACTTGCCCGGATGGTTTGCACTATAACAAAAACGAAACAGCGTGCGATTGGCCCTGGCGAGCGTGCTGCGATCCGACTGTCGAATGTTACGTTCCTTGTGAGGATCAAACATGTGCCCCAGGTAAGTTATAATCGATAGATACTTTTAAATTTTAATTTGACTTTCTATAAACACCCAACTGTCGGTCAATTTGAGTTTTTAATTGAACATCTTTCTCAACTGCTCGTAAAATACATATCTTTTGCTTCAAAGTAAACAAAAGACGCTTTTCACGATTGCTTTTTAACAAAACTATAACACACATAAGTTGTAACAAATATGACTCTTGGTTGTCTTATCCAGAAAAATGAGCAAATAAATTGAGTTCACAACACTATAGACACGCAATAAGAACACAAGACACATATGAGAATTATGTTTTCAGTGCACTTTCTACAGTTGAAACAACCTTATTCTTGATTTCGTGATCTTAAGAAAAAGCGTGATAAAATCGAAATAGAAAGCGTGAGAAAACCGAGCGTGAGAAATGTGTTAATATATTAAAGAAAGAAAAACTGAGAGAGAAAAATAAATCAAACTTTGTTTCGATTGAACGCAATGTTCCACACGCAAAATAGCCAAAATTTTCACCCGTTCAAATTTTTGAAAAACAGATTTTCCCGCAAGTACCTTCCATCTTTATATTCTTCTTATATCTACAGTTTTCAGTCTCAGTTAGGATTAAAACATCTTATCAAGACAACTTAGCTGGTATGATCGGTACATAGATTTAATTGCAAAAAGAATAGAATTACTTTACAAATACGCATTCGATCAAATTAAAACACGGTGAAAAATCTCAACAGAGTACTAATGTTTTATGAATACACTACAACAGGGCCGACAACAGTAACAATTCCAACAACAGTGACAACTCCAACTCCAGCACCAACACCAGCACCAACACCAGCACCAACACCAGCACCAACACCAGCACCAACTCCAGCGCCAACTCCAGCACCAACTCCTGCACCAACTCCAGCACCAACACCAGGGCCTACGCCTGATCCAGTGCCAACCGATCCTCCAAGTATATAATTCGATCTAATTCTACGTTAATCACTAACACCAAATTTTATAAATCAATAAACATACATCAATTTTCTTTTCGCAGCCTGCAACACATGTCCTCAGAACTGCGAGCTTCATGCGTCATGCCCCGCAGTAAATCCTGCCCAGCCCAAACTAATAAAGCATGACACCGACTGCTCCAAGTTCTACAAGTGTGAGACTGGCCGCCGCTGTCTAGTTGAATGTCCAAGTGGTTTGCACTTTAACGAGGACAATTCTGTATGTGATTGGCCGCATCACGCCTGCTGCGATAAGACAATCGAATGCGTAAAACCATGTATTCCTGGAGTAACGTGCGCACCGGCTTTCGGATAGATATTCAGTGTTGTAAAACTAGGAGTTTTAGCCGTTATGGGAACCATTTGTTAACGAACTGTTGATCACTGTGTTATCTTAGTTTTAGACTTTCAATACATATTCTAATAGTGTAAGTCAATAATTTTTATTGTTGATCTGTTACCATGGGTAGTCTATCAATATCTAATATACATAAATATGAGAGCTTCAATCATAAAAATTAGGTCTTGTTGGTTCCCTTTTTCACAATATTCACAAAAGTTTTTCATACCCATTCGAAAATTATTGATTAGAATAATTTGAAGGTCTAAAGTGTTTTAGTACAAAATGTGAGCACTTTTGTCCAACAGAGTGATATTAATCAGTGGCATCGCATAACACTTTAGAAAGCTACGTTTAATGACAATCATTTGCATGTAGGTATAAACACTGACATTGAAATTTTGTGGCCCTAACTCAAGGCCATGATAAATCCCGAGTATCTAGGTTGACATTTCCGGAGGGATTCGCGATTAGGGCGCAACTGACAAAAGATGAACATTGGGGAATATCAGTTAAAAAATTTGCAAGTACATTTTCAAATCCTAATTTCAAAGGAATTGACTAACATTAACATCAATACCAAAAGTCGACGTAAGATAAACCTGTCTTATAGTTTCCTAACAATACTACATTGAATTTGTGCATTGATGGTTAAAATTCGCGCTTTTCTTCTAACCTCCACCAAATGAGCCTTAAAGCATTCTGACAACGAGATGCGCCCACCTTTATTTCTCCTTGTTTTTATTTGTCCCTCAGTTGCCCCCTTTAAATGCGCCTGTGTTTTGAAAACATAACGCCCATTACTATCGCCTGTTCACGAGATATTTCACAAATAAGCCCGTTGAAAAGAGCCAATTTCCAAAGTACCTTTTGTTTTGGGTGAACTGTTTTGTCATCCTTCACTAAAAACTTGATTTAAATAGTTTTATCGATTATTACAAAAGAAAGAATTCTTGCCATGAATTTTGTCAGTTTTTTCGAAATCAATAAAGAAATAAAAAGATTTGTTTACATTTTATTAGTTGCGCCCTAATCGCGAATCACTCCGGATTTATATCATTTTAGTCATTTTTGAGGGGTTGTAAAGTTTTGGCATCAATGGAATCTGACAACTTCTATGCAAAAGCAAAATCGAGTCAAATGCCTTAAAAATACGCAAAAATTTATTCGACCCTTTTTGACTCGGATGAAACTTTGCACACGTATTTGGTTTAGCAAACGGAGTGTTTTCAAAAATGAAGAGCAACATGTCTAAAGGGTCTATCTACTTTCATCGATTTTCTCGATTGACTTTTCATTTGTTTAATAGTTCAGCTAAAGTAACTTTTCCCAACGTGGTTTTCATTTAAAAAGCTAGATAAGATTCTCCGCTATCAAATGGTGTAAAGGACATATCATGAAACGTGTTTAATAAGCCGTAGCGGTTGAAAGAAACCGATCGATCAAAAAATCGATCAAAGCAGATAGATCCTTTTGACATGTTGCTCTACAAATGTTTTTTTTAGACCCGAGAATAATATTCTAAAAGGGCGCATACATTTTGGAATAGTTTTTATTCAAAGTTGTATAGAAAAACTGTCCGAGAATAAGTTCTAGAGAATTCATAATGCCTCATAAAAATAAAAAACACCTGAAACAAAACTTTTTTTACTGTAAAATGTTTGAAAATGTTTGCAAATAACATGAAATGAATATGTTTCAAATATATGACGTGAAATTTTTCCTTTTTTTTTAATCGTGGTATATCGAAACGTCACTGTACTCATATTTAGGTTGAACTCGATTACATATAGACTCGATTATATATAAATCAATGAAATATCATTTTAGATACGATTATTTATAATAGGAGATTTTGTCCTATTTCGAATAAGACTTTCTTTTCACAACTTTTGAACCAATCATAATAATTCATTAGTTAACTCTTAACTAGCCCGTTCATTTGATATTAGCATTGTTCAAATCGGTTGTGTAGTTTTTGAGATAGTGAAGTTTCGTGATTTTCACATTTTGATATATTACAGACAAAGTTACAGTCCGATTACAGTAAAATTCAATATGGAATTATGAAGCAACTAGACCTTTCATTTGACACTAATTTTGTGGAAATCGGTTCAGCTCTGAGAAAAGTGAGTAAGTTTAAATAGTTTTCGTAATATGTTTCTTTTCATAGCTGGATTTCACATTTTTAAACATAACAGGTAAAGTAAGAGTCCGATAACAAAAAATAAAATAAAAAGGGTCTTAAAGAGCAACAAGACTATGAAAATCGGTCCTGTCATCTCTGAGAAACATATGTGAGATTAAATAGCCAGTGATTGCTATACCTTTCTAGGAGAAAGGCAAAAACAGTTCACATAATATTTGTATTCTAATGTTCTCAAACAATTTTAATAATCACTTTAAATCAGAGAGCTTTTTTTTCCTTGTAGGAGCTTATGACCACTTCTACCATTGGTTAGATATATTGTGGTATACTCCGCGTTAATATAGGGTAGGGAACATATTTTAAGCAGCTTTAGGGCCGCCTGTGAATAGCCTACCATATTTGATCGCCCGTGTGTTGCCCGCGATTGACCAGAATCAGCTGAAATTGCACAAAGAACCATCAAAATGGTGCCTAGGAGTAGCAAGCCATTCTCAGTGTACAATTCCTGGTGATCTTCCTTTTCACTGGTCAATAACGAAGCTGGCCACGCCCAATGCAGATCAATAGAGGAAGGGATATCGGGAGTGTTAGTTTAATACTTGTTGCTTCTAAAGACCGGAGAATCCTCTGCATCATCCACAAGTATCAAAGGAAGGAATTAGTGTTAGTGGAAAGGAATTGATCTGGATCCATCGAGGTTGATGGTGCGATCTTTTCTACACAAATTCGCGCACGATATGGTTACTTCCCGGTCTCTGGGCAACCGGCCACCAGGAGACGATATAAATAGATCCGCGCCACGATCTAGTAATCTTCGGCAACCTACCAATCGTTAACAGTCTGTATCACACCAAACTTCGCGTTTAATGCCGTGAAAGCGTCAAAAAAGGAATAGATTTGGCATCCATGCAGGGTTTGTCTTTATCGCGATTGGATAATTACAATATGTATCGAACGAACCAAACCTACTCTGAATCGTAATGATTTGGCAGTTTCCGAAATAATGATTTGGTACATCTCGGAAATCACAATACACCGATAATCCTTAGATGAGCCAAGCTCACCAAGGCCGAAGACACGTTTACACCGGAGCATTATGTACGACCGCTTTGTTCCCTCTCAGCGACGCAAATGCGAGAGGACACGGTGCCTCGCCCCGATAATCTTTAATCATTTAAAAAAATGCAATATACATTTCGAACAAGACAGAATTCTAAGTTGATTGATAAAATGCCAAAGCAATCGCAATCAAAATTTAGTTGCTATTCCGAACAAAAAGATTTTCACATAAATAATAAAAATTGTCTATGTGTTTCAATATTTGTTCAAAAGCTAGAAAAATCATAAAACAAGGGTATAAAACTGGGCCAAATGTTCGAAACCGTTCGGTCAGGACGCGATAAGTTTCTGAATTAAATTCTAATGCTACCAGTTCCGTGTTGTGAGAGCCAGCGTGTACAAAGGTTTAAAGCTCTCACCTATTGGGGCAATTCTGATTAGTGCACTGCTCATACGAGACGCATGAAACGCAACAATTAAACATAACACGTACTGCTTGTAGATTTATTCAACTTTTAAAATTAAAATATTTTTTTTCTGTGTATATATCGGAGAAATAACGATTAACACGTAACAACTTGCACATCCCTACAGACAGACAATGCAGGTGTTACAGCAAAATTTTCCAATTAGAATTATCTTTTTAGCGTTTTCTTATTGAAACAAATTTTTCTAACTGGCGCTAGTCATATGAAACAATAATTGAACGAATAAAACAGAATACTTAGCTTTACATAGGTTCTTCTACCCTTTTCCTTTCGCCTTCGTTCAACATTTACTATAGCACTTGCCATTGTATGACGTAACACTGTGATTTTTTTTTCTTCGTTGGATGCTGGCTTACAAAAAAGATAGAAAAATAAACGCCGGACGTTTTTCACATGATATCGTTCTTTTTTCATGCCAACTTCACACAATGCAAACTTGAACTATTATGTCAATCTAAACTGCAGACTCTTTTTCCATAAATCCAGCAGAATACACTCGAATTACGCGAAAACATGACGGATTAATTTTTAACGCGCCTACCAATGGCCGTGCTGCCAGAAACTCCTCCTTTAGGAGCCGCCTGTGAATTGAGACGAAATACTCGAAATCTGTTAGGTGAAATACTAATATAAATATATCAATTTGTTCTCTATCTATCTCTTTGTCAGCACTTGTTTTCAAATTCTAAAACCGATTTAGCAAACTTTAACAATAATCAATTAAAGTTTCCTATCGAGGGACACTATTCCAACCACCCCGAACCAGTTTGCATCTGTTTTGCAGGGGATTTTTATAAGCACCCAAAAAGCGTCTGAATCAGGAATGGTATTCTACGCGATTTTTCGGGACTCGTAAGTAATCTACGTAGAAAACTGTATTCTACGTTTTCTACGGTGAAAAAAACCTCTTGCAAGTAGAAAACTCTCAAACACTCGAAATTCACAGTATGAGTCATAAAATGCCATTCGCTGCGCTGATTAGGTGTATTTAAGTAACGGGAGAATTAATATAACAAAAAAAAGAAACACGAAGAAGCAAGAAAGTGTTTTTCCGGACTACTTTGTTATTATGGCGAAACAAGCAATGATAAAGAAACTTAAATAAGCAAACAAAGTTTTCACTCAATAATTTCAATCATTATTCACGGTTCAACAACATATTTGTTGTCATCCAAAAATGCTAATGAAAGCAAAATCGCATAATATAAGTCACATACAAAATCAGTGCAACAGCAAAGGCGCATCTAAGGCCTGATTTCTACAAAACTATGCTATCGCTGTCAAATTTCATATAGAGCGTACCCAGCATCTCAGTGGTTCATGGTTCCCCTGGCATATATAAAAAAAATTCCAAGCAACTTTAAACGGTTGCAGGAAGAATTCTTTACACCCTTGGGAAAAACAACTCTAAAATGAGTAAGATTTGACGCATTTTCGTAAAAAGTGGAACAACTCATAAACTAAGTAACTCCGTAAACGCACAATTGAGAAACAAGGCGTTTTGAAAACTGAATGATTGTTATTCACTTTTTGGGTACAGTATTACTCAGTTTTGAATTAAGTAATTACTCAATTTTTGGGTTCTGAATTGCTACTTTTTTTAATTTACAAATTTATATAAAGTTTCAAAGATAAAATTGAATATACCTGGGTTTGTTGTTTGTACTGGCTAGAAGGCCCTAGAATATTTTTAAGGAGGTATTTCTAATCCGAAAACTTATGAAACACATCAAAAACAATTTCAATCGATGGAGAATCAAAGCAACGATTTTAAATGTCAAATTAGTTCTCAATTCACACAGAATAATCATCACAATTAAAAATAAATAATATTTTTAAACTTAAGTTTCGTTTATTCTCCATGTAATTCACCAAAAAAATCTCTCAAAAATCTTGCAGGTTTTCGTAGAATACTCGTTTTTGGTTAGGTAATCTACCAGAGGTATTCTACGTAGAAAACTCGTCGAAAACAACATGAGGTTTTCTACATGACATCCCTGGTCTGAATAGCTGCAACTTTTTTCGTTTGATGTTTTTTCAAAGATTTTTCTATGTTGAACGGAATTTTATGTATTCGTAAGACAGCTAGATAATCAGAGTTTACGTTCTCATCATTGAAATTGTAGGTATTGATCAAAATTCAGGAGATTGAGGCCCGTTTATTTCGACTGATTTAAATGGGCGCCACTTTGATGAAGTTCATTACCTTTGTTAGTTCAGCACTCCATACCTCGTTAGGCGTAAGGACACCTTTTCCAAAAATACGCAGTCTTTGCTAAAATAATGCACCGCATTGGCACAGTAGGTTTTCCGAAGTCATCTGTCTGTTTAACTATTTTTGCAAAACCGAAGGTATCAAAGTGCTCCAAAGGGCCAAATGGCATATATCACTCGACTCAGTTCGACGAGCTGAGCATTTTTTGTATGTGTGTGTGTGTGTCTGTGTGTGTGTGTGTGTATTTGCAACTTTTCAATCTCATTCGATTTTCTCAGAGATGACTGATCCGATTTACATAAAATTATTTCCCAATGAGAGGTCTAGTTGCCCCATAAAACCCTATAAAATTTTATTGTTACCGAATTTTTTGTTTTTGTATATTATTTAACACAATGTGAAAATCACGACGGTTCATTATCTCAGAAACTACACAACTGATTTTTACATATATGATTTTAAATGAACGGGCTACCTAAAAAACCTTTAAGGTGAAACCTCATTGAATCCAAAAATGGCCGACTTCAAATCACCACTCCGAATTTTCAAAAGCACAAGACTTGGAAACACTCGTTGCGTTCCCTATGAAAATTCTATTTTATTTTATTTATTTGTCGTCAATCGTAAGTAGACCATATAAGTTTTACTTTTTTTTAATCTAACCTCAAAAAAAATATTTTCTTAAGTGTGGATTTGTTCATTGTTACATCGATTGAATCACAATATTGGTTATAACATGACATCATTCTATTAAGAGGTTCGTTTTTTTCCGTCGTTTGCTTCACTACAGCAAACATTAAATAGCATTTTCACAGGAAACGCATTAACTGTTTCCGAGTTTTGTGCTTTCGAAAATTCGAAGTGGTGACTCGAAGTCGGCCATTTTAGGATTCAATGAGGTTTCATCTTAACTTTCGAATTTAGATTCGATTAGACATGTGGTTCAATTGTTATGGAAAGAAACGTGTTCTGGAGACTATTTAATCTCACTCATGTTTCTCAGAGATGGCTGGACGGATCATATGAAAGGTCTAGTAACCTCATAAGACCCTATTGATTTGTTTTGCAATCGGACTTTTATTTCGCCTGTTATGTTCAAAAAAGTGAAATGCAGCTATGAAAAGAAACATATTCCGAAGGCTACTTAAACTCACTCACTTTTCTCAGACATGACTGAACCGATTTCCACAAAATTAGTGTCAAATGAAAGGTCCAGTTGCGTCTATTGAATTTCACTGTAATCGGTCTGTAACTTTGTCTGTAATGTATCAAAATGTGAAAATCACGAATCTTCATTATCTCAGAAACTACACAACCGATTTGAACAATACTCATCACAACAATACAATAGATCAGATAAACGGGCTAGTTAAGGGTCAATTTTTGAATTTTATAATGGTTGAACACGTGGTTCAAAAGTTGTGAAAAGAAAGTCATATTTGAAATAAAAAAAAAATCCTACTGTTAATAATCGCATCTAAAATGATATGTTATCGAATGATATATAATCGATTCTACATATAATCGAGTCCAACCTGAAAATGAGTACAGTGACGTTTCGAAACATGTTATTTGCATGTGTTAATGTATGTTCATATGTGTTTGAATGTTATGTTTCAAATGTTTGGTATAGTTTCACTGCTGGCTACCCAAAAATCTGTCATTTAGAGTGATAAATAAATCCAGCGAATATTATCAAGGTGTATTTTTTTCTGAAAATTGAAGTGTTCGTGTAAATCTATTTACACAAATAATAAGTTTAAATGAGAAAGGCTGGGTCTGACCGCTAGGTGGATTAATTTGGGTTTTTATCCACGTTCTTTATCCACATTTTTTAAACTTCGTTAGAGTCAATAGGGTCGAAGCATATGCTAGCAGCACGAACACTCTCCTCGATGACACGTAGAACATATCGAAAACCAGAACTACGATCGAGGTAGGTGATCACTAATCAAGGACTGATTACTATTTTTTTAAGTTACAGTATAATTGTTTTTCTTATAAGTTGTTATTGCAAAAAAAAAATACCTTTATCGTATAACTACAAAAGTCTTGAATATTATATCAAACAAAGTCACGAAACATGAATTCTTTACAAAATCAATTTTGACACTAATTGTCATTATAAAATCTTATATTACAAATTAAATCAAGAGTTCAACAGCTATGAGATTGGTTCTTAGCTTATATAGATGCTCGTACTTTTCACCTTTGGTTATAGTCAGGAAGACGTCACAAACGCCCATTGACATTGAGTTGACATATTTGAAAAGTTACATCATAGAAATGCCGACCATATTTCAAATTTTTGTTAGAATACACACTATGTTATCTCTCGGTTCTGATTTGCTACAAGCCTTCAACTTGCAAAATGTTTCGATAAGATGCATACTTTGCATCGATATAATTTCGGCAGGGAGCTCAAAAAACTGCATGAAAAGTGACAGCCGCTCAATCATGGTAATACTTATCAGAGTATAGAGTATAAAAATTGAGACGTCGCTTTATTTGGAGCCAGTTAAACGCAAGAAGTGGATCTTATTATTCTACCTAACATTTTTTCGCAACAAATTTAGTGCCTGTGTAATGTATTTCATAATTACTTTAGTTTTGTTCTTGGGCGCGGTTACTGCCCAAAATGTGCCTTGTACCGAAACTTGCTGGCAAAATTGTCCTATCGATCCCCGTTGCCCATCGGGGAATGGAGCGGAGGCTACACTTCTACCACATCTAACAGACTGTGGCAAGTTTGTAAAGTGCGAATCTGGCCATGGTTGTGAATTCAACTGCCCGAATGGTTTGCATTTCAACGCGCGAGAGTTTGTTTGCGATTGGCCCTGGAGGGCGTGTTGTAATGAAGCTGATTGTATCCCTTGTGGGGATCCTTGTGCTCCAAGTGAGTTTATTATTCGAGTATTACTCTCATATCAGTTACAGGAAGTTCTAACATGCATCTAATACTTGGTGTGTTCCCTAGCGTGAATCTTGTGAAGTTTATCGGTACTCAAACTCGCGAAGTTGGCTTTGTCCAATGTGTCGAAGACGGCGTTTAAATTGTGTTGCACCGCGTGATAGAGCCACAATTTAAACGTTACTGCAATTGAGGCTGTACGAGGATGTGTAATTTGAGCCTGAAATATTAATAGTTTTCAAAAAAGTGACAAAATGCGCTCTGGGTTGAAGTCGCTCTGAATTAACTAATTGCACAGTGTTTCATTTTGCTGATTTCGTGCTCTAAATTAATAGCGTCCTCACATTTGATTTCATTGTAATACTTTATTTGGAAAAGTTTTTATGTATCTCATTGCGCTTCTTTTGAAATGGACGATTCAGTAATTAATCTACCTAGATGAGATAACAAAAATTTTCTCAGGACAGTGAGATGGACAGCCAGTGTCGTCGAGAAAGTTGTAGCAGATGCTTTTGCTAGCAACTATGTCAAAGATGTCAAATTTTTGACTCTTAGATTTAAAAAGATATAAAGAATTTTATGATAATTTTTAACATCTTACGGTTTACAAAAATAAAAATGTATTTAACTACCATCGGTTCAAAATCTCAAAACTTACTCATTAGTATGCAGAAAACACGCAGATAACTAAATAATATTCTTATTTGAACTCCTTTCATTTCAAAGGTTTTTCCATATTTTCATACGTCCTTTCAGAATATTAATTAGTTTTCTGCGAATTTTTGCCTATAAAGCATAGTTTACAGTTCCAAGCGAAGTGAAAAACTTGACAAGAGAAAAAGCGTAAATTTTCGCTTGCGAAATCTGTCGTGGAAACCCGTTTGTGGAACACGCAGGTATTTCACCAGCCTGCAGTTTACAGTTTAAGTGAAGCGAAATTCACGAGCTTACACTCCGAGCGAAATGAAAATTGGCTGCAACTGACAGAATATAAACGCACGCAAGTTTTCGCTTGCTGCTGCTTCTTTCACTAGCGTTTGCATGCGTGAAAAAAGTAAACCCAAGTGAAAAAGATAAGATCTACAACCTTTGATTTCGCTGGATCGAATTTGTTTACAGTTCCAAGCGAAGTGAAACTTTTGCAGGTTGCATTTTTCACGAGCGTAAAAAAATGAACATTTTGTATGAGATTTTCACTTCGCTTGGAACTCTAAATAGCGCTTAAATAAGTAATTTTAAGTTCCATTAACCCTTGAAAAATGGATAATGTCCTAGAAAAATACATTTTTCATATCTTTCTAAATGTATTAATCATTGAATCGTCTTTTTTTAAAAAAGCGAAATGAACTTTACTAAATAAAGTATATCACTCAAGTCAAATATGAGGACGCTATTAATTCTGAGCAGTGAGTATTCAATTATTTTCATGTTTCATGGGAGAAGTAAAATAAATAACCCACATGGATAAAGAAGACAATCAGTTATATCGATATATCTAACGTCAAAACCCTTACGAAGTCCAAAGGATCTTCATTTATTGTTATTGTCGGACTTTTTAAAGACGTCCCTGATATTCCTTATGGTTTCGGTTATGAAAAATCAAGATATGAACTCCAGGACAGCTTGAGAGGAATTGTATATTTCATCACTGCCGCGCATAGCAAGTCCATCCCATCTACATTTTCACCAAAATTCAGTTAATAGCGCAAATGTTAGCTTACTATGAGTAGTTCCCTAACAATAGAAAAACTAAACAACTTTGTTATGAGAAACTTCAGAAAAACCTCTGAACCTATTGTCCCATATCTTAAGAAGCAATGGTATGTAATTATATAAAATCGCGGTTTTTTCGACTTGCTGAAAATGCAAATGGAAGGGGCTTGCTATGTGCGCAGATTAACACACATACCTGCGTGCCTTCGGAAGTTGATAATGGTTATCATATTCAATAATACTCGACATTATCAAAGTTGAAAAGTCCTTTATGTTATTATTGAGAAAAATACTTACATTCGAAATAAGTTGAAAAAAATTGATTAACATAATTGTGTATTTATTTACAGCAACTACAGTGCAACCCACCACTACTACAGAGTCCACCACTACTACTCCTACAACTACAACTACTAGTACAACTACCACTACTAGTACTACTACTACTACAACGCAGCCCACCACTCCCGATGATCCAAGTATGATTATAAAAAAACAGTTACTATAATCGATAGTGAGGCGTTTCCTACTCATGTGCATGAAATTTTACATTTTGTAATCTCTTTCTCTCTCTATATCTCTGTCTTCATCTCACTGTATCTCTCTCTATCTCTTCCTTTTTCTTTCTACCTCACTCTGTCTCACTCTCACTCCATCTTTACATCTCTATTTCTAGCCCTCGCTCTATCTCTATCACTCTATCGCTCGCTCTTTCTTTTAATTCCGGTTATTTTGAGTACCACCGACATTTATAGGCAAGTTTAAAAAAGACGTATCCTTTTTTGTCTCAAGCAGAGCGCATACATTCTACAACCCTTTTTTTTCTATACCTACACGATAGGTCAAAGAGTAGAATTAGGAAAAGCTTCTCGATTTGGCGATTCCACAAACCCTGCTCCCGACCTCTCTTTACAAAAAGTAATTTCCGGCTTGAAACACTCAAAATCAATATACTGGAGAGCTTGGAAGAGACTCATTGAAACTCAACTCGAAGCAATTATTAACTATCGCAACGTAACGCTTCGTATCAATCAATCCAAAGCACAATAAATGCTACATATCCCCACGCCTGATATTTCTTCGATTGAACCGTTGAAACATGTTTCATACATCATGCTAAGATCAGTAACCTTGAAATTGTCGTTCAAAATGTTACTAGGTGCCACCAATGTTATAAATTTTCTGAGTTGAACGATGTTTTATACTTTTTAGTTGAATGCGAAGTATGTCCGTTGAACTGCGAACTTGACGCTCGTTGCCCGGTACCAAATCCTGCTGAACCTGAGCTTCTACCCCACGACGACTGCACCAAATTCTACAAATGTGAAACTGGTCGTGCCTGTGAAATGGAGTGTCCTCCGGGACTGCACTTTAACAAAGACAGAAAAGTTTGCGACTGGCCTTGGCAAGCTTGCTGTGATGGTACTATCGTATGCATCCAATGCCCCACGTGTCCTCCGGCATTTTATTAAATGAGCAATGTTAGTGTGCCACTTCAAATAAAACTACATGTTTTCCAATAAGTTATGATTCATTTAAGATGACAATTGCTGCTGTAAAATTCCCAACCGCGGCTATTCCCTAAATGTGATTAATTTGGGATGCGACACTCTTGATAAAATATCACAAGGGTCGTGTGGAAAGCAACGACCGTATAGTTCATATAGAACTACATAAGGTTGTTTGTTATTTTACTATGATTGAATATGTTTATAATTTGGTACCGAAGAGAAGTTGAAATGCCACCGAATTTCAATTTACACATATTAATACAACATCACTAAACAGGAACAGAACGAACATCATGCGACACAAACAAGTTTCAACTGTCAGAGTGTACATACAGATAGAGATAATTGACTTTCAATTATTACACCACGAATCGAGAAAATAATAAATCTTCAATAATTTGTTTGTTGTCCTTATAAGGACAACTTTTGTTCAATTTTATATCGGATATGTTTATCGCATCTCTGTACTACTTCGACAGTAGGGATTTGGCCAAAGCTGTTTTAACATTGAAAACTACAAATGGCCGGCAGATTGATTGCCAACATCTACAAAAAAAGGTTGTGTGTTGCCAAAATACGACAGAACTCATCACTGGGGAAGTGTTGGACAATGCACCTATTGCTGATGCTGCCGCTATCGTACAAAGGCAACTTTTCACTAAATAAAGTGCCGGTGCACCTACCGCTGAGGCTGTTACCACCACTACTGCTACTGGTACCCGCTCCAGGTACCCGAAAATATTAACTCTTCAATTAAGTATTTGATTTGTCCTTATAAGGGCAATTTGTTGTTTTGTTTAATATCGGATTTAATGCTGATCGCATCTTTGTGTTTTCCCCGACAGTGCATTCTTCTGAAATCGAAAACTATTTTCACACTGAAAATTTGACGACCCACCTATTTTAATTGCCAGGATTCCAGAACGTTGGTGTGCTGTCGAAATGAGGCAGCTTTTTACTAGAGGAAGTGCCGCTGCACCAACTGGCCCTGCCACTACTGCTGCTATCCGCAGCCACTGCTGCTGCTACTAGGTTAGGACTGTCGTAGTCGCTGCCCAGACTAATATGACTAGTTTAGACAGAAGCAGGTTATTATATGGTACATAAATAGTACATTCCCGATTTACCAGGTATATCGACCATGCTTGGGAAAGTAAGCGTTAAGCAACGAATCAGAGGTCGAATTTTGCGTGTTGACAAGGCTTGACAATTCTCAATAGTGCAATAGTTCGATTATTCAAATACATAGCGGATTTTCCAATCGACTGCTGTAAGAACGAGGGAAATCCATCGAAAACTAACCGATTTATTAGCATCTGAAATTGGACATATTTTTCATTTTTTCCGTTTTTAGATTTCCATTTTACATCCCTTTGTAGCCGACCTTCCTGAGACACGTAATTTTACGTCCTTACCTGACGTTTCGCCACGTTTCGTCCAGAGTGCCAAGAAACGATCCGGATTGAAAATCTAAAAAATGATGAAGGCCAGTATGGTGCTGCCAAAACGCGTGTCCGCAATCTTTACATGAATAAAACGGCCAAGAGACATGAACCCACCAAATCAATCGCATTTCATCAAATTGAAACTATTCAGTCTATGACAAATTCTGATGAGGGGCGTCAATCAAAAATGTCCAGTCACTAAAGTCCATTTCAAAACTGTATTTACACTAAAGTAAACACATATACTGAACTACTGTAAACATTGAATGTTTTTTCGATAACTATAACCGATACACACAAATGAATCTTGTGTCGCAATAATTATTATCGACTCACTCTTTGAAAATATGTCAAGAAAAAATGCCGAAAATTCTAAAAAACAGCTGAAGATAAGAAAAGTTGAAAATAAAAGCAGTTGTAAATTTTCCTTAAACCGGTAAGAAACCTTCCTGGACCTGACAGAATAGCTCCAATTTATCTCAAAAACTTGGCAGAAGAACTATCTACACCTTTACTATATCTCTTTAATATGTCTCTGAAGAATGGAATTTTTCCCGAACTTTGGATAACCTCATATTTAGTGCCAATTTTCAAATCTGGCGCTAAATCTGACATTCGTAATTATCGTGAAATTGCCATTATTTCATGCATTCCAAAATTATTTGAATCAATAATTAATGAAAAAATCTTTCAGCAAGTAAAAAACCAAATTAAAACTCAACAACACGGCTCTAATAAAGGCCGATCAACTACCACAAATCTTTTGGAATTCATAATTCTCACTTTGACTGTAATGGACAACGGCAACCACGTAGAAGCTCTTTATACGGACAGATTTGACAGAATCGACATACCTTTATTGCTCTTCAAGCTCGAAAAATACGGAATGGGAACAAATTTTCTGGAATGGCTGCAGTCATACTCAACAAAACGAACACAAATAGTCCGCTTTCAAAATTTCTTTTGAAACCCAATAGAAGTAACTTCCGGGGTACCTCAAGGTTCTCACCTGGGCCCTCTTCTCTTTATATTATACGTGAATGACATTTCCTTTCTTCTTAAATCAATACATGTGCTTTTGTATGCTGACGACATGAAGCTCTTTATAGAAATAATCAATGCAGAAGACTTCGAAATACTCCAGAATGAAATTAATGTATTCTACACTTGGTGCAACAAAAGTCTATTGCAACTCAACATTAAAATAAATAATAATGTATAGAATATAAGAAAACATTGTATTATTATAACTGTAGTCTAAATTTGTTTGACGAAATAAATAAATAAATAACACTGTTTTGAATAAAAAAAAAATGATGAAAATTTAATCCAAAAAATGTAAATTTCGGTTGAAACCATAATCGAAAATAATAACAAAGCAATGAGTTTTACATATAATTTACAAATGGAGATCGATTGTCATTTCGAAAATTTCAAAACATAATATCACATGCATTCCAAACTTCAACTTACGAAGCCAGAATAATTCCGTATTCAACAGAAACCACTTCGAAGCATTTACGAAAAACGCCTGTGCGAGATTTCAAGTGTAACTGAAAATTACCAAAAATGTCCGAAAGAACAGAACAAATGAAACAGTTAGAACTCAGTCCAAAATACCTGAAAAATACTGCTACAAAAAGCAATAAACCAAAGCAGAAATTGACGAAATCTACACCTGGTGGTATCGAAAACAAAAAAAAAAACTAAAAAGGGTAAAAATTGTTTAAAAGTGGACAAAAGTTAGTCTAAAATTGATTTTCATAACACCTATAAAACCCAAAAAAGACATTTAAATTTTCTGACATTCAATTGAAATATGTACTTCTAAAAACTAGAAAATCCAAAATCAAAATTATTAAAAACACACCTTGAAATAAGCACTTTTTTATCTCTGGAAAACAAACCAAAAAAAGACTTAAAAAGTATAAAAATGAAAAGATTCTCAAACATATCTCCAACTTCTAGGAGACAGACCGACCAAAAAGTATCAGAATCAAAATTCAGCTAAAATTTAAAACTGCATAAGGGCCATTATTGAAACTAATTTGAAATTTAAAAGAAAACCAGTGCAGAGAAACGCCTCTGAAATCAGAAAAACAGCTTACGAATTGATCTTAAGTTAGTATCCAATTATTTAAAAAAGTAACTATGAACCAGAAAAACACCACATTTAAGAAAAAAAAAACATATCAAATTTGATTTAAAATGCATGAGGGTGTCCCAAAAAACATCGATGTTGAAAAAGTCAAGGTGCTCAGCCCTAAATTGAAAGATAATGTTATTTATAGCATTGTTGTAGAACATTTCGACTTTCTAAAAAATTGTTTTCAGGTTGCCCAAACGTGATTTATGAAAAAATGTCTTTTTTAAGCTACAAACCCACTCTTTTGCACTTTTTTCAATTCTGTTCGATTCCTAAATTTTTCCATATATTTTTTTTTTTTGAGGATGTTTTGAATATTTTGCATGGTTCAGTTCAGCATTGCATTCAAATTTTTGACTCCCAGAGCCCGTTAAACATCACAAAAAAATTTTTTTTTCTAATAATTTTTAGATAAAACCTTACAAAACACAAATAGAAAAATATTTTATCAAGAACTGAAATTTTTATTGCAAAGCGGGGCTTACGACGAAAGTTTACATGCAAAAAGTTCCTAGATATCTTATCGGCGAGCTGAGATATTGGCATTTTTCTATGTGATGGAAAACTATGCATTTTGACAAATATGGTAAATAACTGTTTTATTTTGGGAGATAAAAAATAACAATGTTCAGAAAACAAATGCATTTTTGGATGGCTGATAACTTAGTAGAAGGTTTAAAAATTCGGAAGAATTTGTGAAAAAAGTTAGAACGGAAATTGTGATCTTTAGTGCCTTCTATTAGAAAACTCTATTTAGCTCGTAATATATAAGAGATGGAAACATGATATCTTCGGTAAAGTTTCTTGTTTTAATATAACCTAAAACTTTGACGAAGACACCTTGCGACTATCTTATTCTGATTAAAAAGTAAATTTTTTATCTCACTCATAGGTGGATTGATCACCTATCTTTTTACATTAAAAGATGCATTTTTGAATATCCTGAAACTCCTCCGAAAATACCTTATGGCTATAATAAATATTTGAATCACTATTTAGGTAATAATACGCACAAACGGCAAGATAAAACACTGTGCCATGGAGATATAGAGCTTTAGTGGCATTTTTGACAAAATGCATAGTTCTCCATCACATGTATAAACGCCAATATCTCAGCCCCCGATGAGATATCAAGGATCTTTTTTCATGTTAATTTTCGTCTTGAATTTGCAGTGAAAATTTCAGTTCTTATTCAAAAAAATGTTTTATATGTGTTTTGAAGGGTTTTATCTGCAAATTATGAGAAAAATTCACTTTTCTGTGATGTTCAATGGGCTCTGTGAGTCAAATAACTGAATGCGATACTGAACCAAACCATGCAAAATATTCAAAAACAACTCCGCAAAATTAAAAAAATATATGGAAAAATTTAGGAATCGAACAGATTTGAAAAAAGTGCAGAAGAGTGGTTTTGTAGCTTGAAAAAGTCATTTTTTCATAAATCACGTTTGGGCAACCTGAAAACGATTTTTTAGAAAGTCGAAATGTTCTATAAAAATGCTATAAATAACATTATCTTTCAATTTAGGGTTGAGCACCTTGACTTTTTGAACATCGATTTTTTTTGGGACAGCCTAATGAACACTCTTTAACAGTGGGCTTGAAATATTTAAAACTTGGAATAAATTCCAAATTCAGCTCAAAATTATATAAAACCTGAGGGCTAAAAAAGCCAACAATAGAAATATTGGTTTATTGATGATTAAAGCGAAGCCTTGGTGCTACATTCCGATTCGGAACTCGATCTTCTGTTTATTATACACAGACTTCGCAGCCAACTGTTGGATGTACAGGCCAATTGCGGGGCTAGGCGCTACAATACTTTTGAGTCTCCCGAGCCGAGACTCGAACCTACGACGACTGACTTGTTAGGTCAGCATCGTACCTCGAGACCAACTGGAAGGTCATTGGTTTATTGATACGATTGTCATTTAACAGCAAACAGATTTTTGTCTAGCTATGGGCAAAGGAAATGACAGCTCGTGAGTGATAACTAACAACTACGCGTGTTTGGATTCTGAGCTTGACAGAATCGAATATGTTCGATGCGTAGCTTCGATTTTGTTTACGTAAAACTCTAAGAAAGGTCTTCTATAGTGGTGTGAAATTAAAATCTAAAATCGAAACATCTAACGAAATCATGTCCCTTTTTAAATGCTTATAATCCGATCTATTTTTGGGACAACTTTATACTAGATTTACACATGGGCGCAACTAAGGAAAATTTCTAGGGGGGGAGGGGCTAGTTTTCATACATTTCATTAAAAAACGATTAAAATGCGCTTATTCAATAACGCAAAAAATAGTGTCGTAACAGTAGAAAACATCACTTCAATCGGGATTGAATTTCCAACGATGTACTCGAATATCTTGACCACACCGTCAATGCCAACCTCTTTCAACAACACTAATTCGATATTGGATGAGCTAGGTTTGGTAAACGGCTGAGCAGTGTGTACCAGCAGTACACCAGTACTAGTTGCCATATCCCTACCTCCATGTGGTACCGACTAGAACACGAGCAACCAAGGGAAGATCGGTGAACCAGTGGGAACTTGTTCGTATGCTGACAGGAAAGGGGTAGTTTTTATCTTTGAAGAGCAGCTTGTCTGAGCGTCTGCTCCCCAGGATAGGACACGGACTGATGCGAAGCGGACGGTTAAACTTTGCGGTGTCTCGCCAGGTATACCCAAGACGGCAGCTCCGTCGCGAGACTAGGCACCGCAGCTCTAGTAAAGCAGCATGCTAAAATGCGCTCCAGGAGCTTTGCCGGAAAGGAGAGAAGGTACGGCGGATTTGAGCTGCAGGGCACAGTACTACCAGGAGGCGGCACAACCAATGAGCTGGGTACCGGCTTCATAGTGCTGGGCAGGATGCACAGTCGTGCGATCGAGTGACAGACGATCAGCGACAGGTTGTGTTTGTTGAGAATAAATGGCTGGTTCTACAGCTACACTATCCTCAATATGCACTTCCCTCACGAAGGACAACCCGATGTAGAGAAAGAAACGTTCTACGCACAGCTGCTAGCTGCTTGCTTAGAGACATCAAGACCGTCATCGGGGACTTGACGCCTAAATCGGTAGGGAAGACATACACAGTACCAAAAAATGAAATTTACAACTAATACAAATGAGAGCACATAACGATTTCTAGCACATAAAGTGAAAAACATATACAATTCCACACCGTAAATAATGTACAATACAGAATCGTTTTAAGACATGTAAATTTGTACGTTAATTGATATAAACTTAAAGCTTCGAATATAAATATGCATGCAAATTCACAATATATTCATTTACTTTGCATGTGAATATAATGCCACACGGAATATTACGTGGTTTCCAATGCTCCATTTATGTGCATTTAAAGTAATGTAAATTTTCTTTACTGTGTATATAAGCCAGTGATCGGCCGCACAGCCTGCACACCGTGACGAACGACAACGATGCGTCAACTTCGCAGCTTCCCGTAGACTGGCAGTCCAAAGAATCTTATTTCACCAGAGGGACAACCACAAAACCACCTGGAGATTTTGGCTAGGACATGACCACTTTGATCGAGGGTAGTGCTACGAAGCAAAAAGTTGACGATGTACCTGATACGACCGGTAGTCCTCTTTGAAATCGATACAATGACGCTTCTGGCGGAGGGCTTCAACGCTGCACACCGGGCGAAAGTCAATAGGTTGCGGTGGGCCGGTCACGTCGTAAGGATGCCGGAAACCAACCATGTGAAATCACTTCTCTTCAGCAACCCTGCCATCACCAGAACTAGAGGGGCGCAGCGTGCACGATGGCTCGACCAGATCGAAAGAGTCTTGCGGGTGATAAGACATCTGGGGAACTGGCGAAACACAGCCCAAAACCGAGCAGCATGCTGGCAACAGCTTCTTGATACAGCACGAGCCACTACGGCTCTCGTCTGATTGGTAAGTAAGTAAGAGAGCTAGGTTTGAGAAACGGTCCTAGGTGCAGTACTAGTTCTTAGCCAATGATCGATGACATCTCAATTTGTGTTGATTTTGATGCTCTGATGAGAAGTATGGAATGTGTTTATATTGAATAAAAATCATTCTCTAGAAAATTCCAGGGGGGCTTAAAACTTTTTAGGGGAAAACCCTAGCCCCCTCATAGTTGCGCCCATGGATTTACATCAGCGAAACCTCGATAAATCAGCTATATTCGTGTGACGTGTCAGAAAAAAATCGAGACGCTTGAGCTGCTATAAAAAATGAACACTACAATCACGTACTTACGGAGGCGGAGAATTGATTCGCTAGGCACGACACGAGGAACTTCTATAAAAGCTTGTGGTTAACGGAATTAGGAACCGGACCGTGTCAGTGGCTGTCATGTGTAACCAGTGTGTCGAACAGTTGACATTTTTGCATGACACCGTATCGAAAAGTACTGTTGCCTCTCTTGCAGACTGCGACAGCAGCGTTAAACTGTACGCTTCTCTATTTGAGAGAATCGTGTGACTAGAAGCTAACACGGATGGTTAACGATTCTTTTCCGTGCCGATCTCCGGCCGCTTCGATATCTCGACTGTCGCATTGTGCGAATGACAATAATCAGCAATCATGCGACAGTTTAGCACAGTAATAAAATGGAAATAAATGATTTCTTTATATGTACTGCCGAAAAATATCATCAATCGTGTACACTAGAAGATTTGAGTCCCAACTTCCAAACTTTTTCATTCAAAAATAGTTCATTGTAGCGAAAGTCTTATCCAAATTAGGCATATTTAGACAAAAGCAGGACAATAAAAGCATGAATCTTACAAATTTGATTACCGTCCTCGGACCCAAATAAAAATCGATGCTAAGTAAATTGATTCCACTTCAATTAGTAATAAATGCAATAAATAGCACAGACAGATACATTCAATAACACACGAGCCAGAGATTGTCTATACAATGACAACAATATAAAGAGAAGTGAGCGAGAGAATTGTTGTTCATATCGAATTCGCGACAAAAAGCAAGAGATAAAGCAGATCGTATGAAACTTCGGTAGCGGCTACTGTCGCGTAGTGTTTCATTCAACAGTGGTAATTACAAAAATCTTGCTACTGTCGTGTGAATACTGTAGCGTACCAGTACATTTCCCTACCCTGTGTGTAACAATAAGGAGAGGAACTAGATCACCGATAAGTCGCGGGTCGCCCGGCTTCGGAAACAACACTTCGAAGTAGTGTTGAACGGTGAGGAAGGTAGGAGAGTTATCGAAAAGAACGAAAGAGAAATTGTAGAGAGTAGACAAGCTGTAGATCCGCAAAATATGCACGAGATGTAAAAAACTTGCAGAGAGCTGAAGAATCACAAAGCCGCTGGGAAGTACGACTTACCGGCAGAACTTTTCGTAGTCTGGAGCGAGCGGCTATGCAAGGCAATTCACCATATTACCCTGAGAGTATGGTCTGAGGAGAAACCACCTACGGACTGGTTGGAGGGACTCATATGCCCTGTTAATAACAAGGAACGTAGACTTGACTGTAACAACTATCGAGGCGTAAAGCACCTAAATTTCGCATTCTAGTTTTCTCCTGTTCCATATAGTGAGGCTAGAAAGCCTTTGCTGGTGAATACCAGTGCAGTTTTAGAGCGAGACGATTTACAACGGTTGTGGTGGAGGCCGCACAGAAGAAAAGTTTCGAGAATTGGACAAACCGTTAACACTGTCACTGCAGGTACGTAAGGGCTGGCAGAGAGCGTGATAGTCCTACGGGAGTGACGAGGTGGACCATGGTTTATTATGGATTGCGTAACTAGCTTAGGTCCCGCAGTAGGGTGGGGCATATTTTCAAAAATGTTCACGAGGCCTGTTCAAAAATGTTTCCCAGGCAAAAAGACCTCCTTGGGGTTCAATGAGTAACATATAAAAAATTGGTTGAATTTCATTAAGGTCTAGAGGTGGCGCAGAGGG
The DNA here is from genome assembly GCF_029784165.1 of Wyeomyia smithii. Classification (NCBI taxonomy): domain Eukaryota; kingdom Metazoa; phylum Arthropoda; class Insecta; order Diptera; family Culicidae; genus Wyeomyia; species Wyeomyia smithii. The sequence goes on from NC_073695.1 coordinate 176,475,428, forward strand.
CCTAAAGGTCGAATTTGAAACGAAAGAAATTTTCAAACAAAACACATGTCTATATAGGTAAACACGTCCGTTTTGCGTTAAATTTACCCGTTTTTGAGATATTTGCACCTTTTGCATTTCCTCAAAATAACATTCCCAAGATTGCAAGAGTGTACACTGAAATTGCGAATATCTCAAAAATGGTTGAATTTATCGCAAAACGGACAAAATTCACGCCCTAAAGGGTTACAAAATCACGTGTTTACCTATATATGTATGTCTTTTGTTTAAAAATTGCTTTCGTTTCAAATTTGACCTTTAGGCCCTCTGCGCCACCTCTAGACCTTAATAAAATTCAACCAATATTTTATATCTTGCTTATTGAACCCCAAGGAGGTCTTTTTGCCTGGGAAAACAGGTCCCGCGAACATTTTTGAAAATAAGCCCCACCCTAGTCCCGCAGTATACAGATCCGCCAGAAATTTACACTCTGCAGGACTGTTACCCCTGTGGCACCTCACGGATATTGATCGTGGTCGCGGAAAGAGGTCGATCGGGGTGCGCTTGGGGTCTCCGAAAAAAAAAAGAATTCTTCCGTCCGGTCATTGGAAGGCCATCACTCGTCAACCAATGAATTGATCACGATTTGATTGAACGGTGGCTATGCGGCAGAACAGATGAGATACAGGGAGGCAAGAGCTGTCGAAAATAGAGTCCACCGTCAGAAGAAGCGCCTGGGCTTCAAATGGTGATTTGACATCTTTGGAGCGTCAAACTTAGTTCCGGTCCTCACAGGTTTTTATCCCACACCACCATGCGACAAGGATGGAAGCTTGATTACGGATAAACCGACGGTTGCAGCCAGGTGTTTTGAGCGCTTTTAGGTGCTATTCAATGGTGAGGAGCAAGTAGAAGGATGAAAAGGCGATCAGTTAGCTGAAAAACGGCCACAGGGAAGGATAGTATCCTGGCCTAACAGTTCCTCGATTAGTTCCGGGAGTATACCTTGCAGACTTACAAACAGTGGGGCTCGTGACATTAGATTGACTGAAGCAGAGGGATGTGCTCTCCAACTTACTGCCCAACAACTCCCTTTTGGGTGCAGTAAGAAGAGCAAACGCGCGAAGAAACGGTATGATTGTCACAAAATCTCATACTCTCCTGTGTGGTGCGGACGACATTGATATCATCGGTATTGGCCGTGGAGGAGGTCTTCAGGCGTTATAAGAGGGAACTGGTGAGGTTGGGAGACTGAACAGTAGCTCTGCCAAAACAAAGCACAAGGTGGCTGGCAGGATGCGTGGGAGTTTCGGTGGTATTGGTACTGAAGTGAAAATTGATGGCGAATGATTTGAAGTGGTTGATGAATTTGTTTATCTTGGTATGCTTATGACAGGTGAAATCTATATAAGTCACGAAGTGAAATGACGAATTGCAGCTACGAATAGGGCCTTCTACAAACTACGTAACCAACCGAAGTCCCGTAGTTCGCAAACTTGCACCAAACTAGCCCTGTGTAGGACACTGATACTTTCGGTGGTTCTTTACGGACATGAAATATGGACGCTGAAGGAAGCTGATCGACGAATGCTCGGATTTTTTGAGCGTAAAACTCTGCGATCGATACTTGACGACCTACAAAATAATAAAAGTATAAAATAAAATAAATACTACAAGGTTTACAGCCCTAGGGTTGTATGAAATGGTTACGTGGGATTGAACACTGTAATTAGGGAATTTTTTGTTACAAAATATACAGAGTCTGCAGACAGAATCAATGTGTTTGCTCAGCTTTAATTTTCAGCCTCCCCTGGAAATCAATTTTCGAAATATATTTAACAACACTCGAAAGAATATGGTTTATATTTGGCGATATTATGCCTATAGTATTTTTGTGTGCAATCAACATGTATTTGACAAGGCACAAGCGTATCGTGCTTGTTGAAGAAGAACCAAGAATTTCTCGTAATGCGTCAAAGTCAGAATTAACTCTATATCCTCAAAAACCAAATCCAATAATACTTACGTTATCATAATGAATGGTTTTGTCTTAATCAACTCTGATTAAATCAAATCTATAATATGGATCTTACTTTCAAAATAAGCCCCAAGAAGATATGTTAAACAAAATTATTAACATGTTCCAGCAAAAAATCGTAGCAATCAACAATTCCATTTTTGTTTTTTGCTTGATAATTTTGTTCATTCGCCAACATTCGCTGTATTACGAGGACAGTTAATATACGTTTATTATGGTAAAGCTTAGAATAATAATATATCATCTAACAATTTTGAAATGTAAATAGAGATTCTGAATGAATCTTAGTAAATAATCCAAAAACTCACAAGCATTCGTAGGCTCTTATTCTTCTATAAATGTGTATATTTGGGAATTTACTCTTTCGATACTATCTGGTCACGATTATTTTGTGAATATCAAAGATAAAATAAATCTTACAATAATTGAGTTATTTATGGTAATCATATTTATGAGATAAATTTTCAATCACCATCAACAACAGAATTGCAGTTTTTCCTCGATTGCACACGAATAGAGATGTACGAACAAAAGTGTACCAATAGTACCGCTGCAGTACGAATAGAAGTGTACCGCTGAAATGTACGAATAGAAGAGTACCGCTGCAATCATAGACGACGAGAGACCTGCGGCTCTTCACTCCACTTACTGTTGCTTTTACCGGCATGTTTTCTTCCAAGACATCAGTTTTTATTAGGTTCTGAGAGCAGGTATAGAAATTGTTAAAGGATAGGGATTGTTTCAAACTTTTCGGAAAACTTTTACCTTCGAGATTTCATATTAGTCTAAGCTCATGGAAGTAAAAATAAGTTGACCTATTGGGACGGGGAGACTCTGTCAATTTTTATTTCGATATTGATACAGAGAATATCACAGGGAACGGATGGTGTCCATTCACGTCGTCTGTGCTAGGAATGCTCGCATGCAATTGGTTCATTATTCGCGTAAATTTGTTATTGAAACTTTTTATCAATTTTACCGCTTAGCAATGAAATTAGAGTGATAACTAGCATATCACAAAATTGTTATACATTTTATCTATCCAACAACATATTGGTTATTGTTATCCATTATGTGGTTATGCTGTTATTAACGTTTGAAATCTGACGCAACATTTGTCAGTTTCATTTCAAATTTTACAGAATGCATCCCAGTATAGTTAACAAAGACGTAGTCCCACGTCAAAAGAGCAGACACTTGTACCCCTCTTTCCTCCTGTACAGGGTGAGGAAAAATTATCCGAGCTCAATGTTTTAGTCATAACTTTACTCTTTCAATATTAAACAACAACATATTTATACAAAATGTTGATACATTAGCATGGTTTGTAATATTTATATCACGGACTCGAAATGTCCACCCTTGGCTTCAACGCACGATGGACGATAGTTCTTCCACAGATATGGTATTCCAGGCTTTGGTTAGACTAGCTTCAAAAACATGATATCAAGAAGACTGGGAACTCTGCCCGAGATTGAGCGACAGTTTTGACAGCGCAGTCTTTCGAGTAAAAGTGGAACTGACGCATGCTAATGTGTGTGCTGGCGATGCGAATGCAAGCCAAACGCACAGGTTGCACCACCACATACAGTCCCCCCACGATTATGGATCACTTAAGAAGATGTATGAATTCAAAAATCATTTCTGGCCAATTTTATTGTTTATAAGTAGTCTATACACGTTTTCAGTCACAGAAATATGTAATCTTTCACTTGATTGAGTATTTCTTTCCATATTTTGTAAATGTTTCTCAAAAAATATATTTATTTTATAGTTCACCAAATACACAATTATGGATCACTTTTGAGAGCGGTTCTAATTATGAAACAATTTGCATCATATAATGGATCAGCATAATTAAAACAGCTTTTGGCAACGAAATCATTCAAAATTATTCGAAATTATTCAAATTATGTAATATGAAGAAATAACATGTTAAAAATCGTATTAAAGATCTCGCATGGCCTGGCCCCATTTTATGTGGCTTTTGAGGTTGCAGTAAGATCGAGAGTCCAGGTCTGTCGCTCCCGAAGGTAGCGATGATCCATTGTATATAGTACATCGTAACAGTTTGCCGTCTTACGTAGCTTTCCTGTCCCTCGTGCTTTGGAAATAGTGTTTTCCAAAGACTCAGCACTGTTTAGCTTCCGTTTAGAGCTCATAAGAAGTTGAAAGGGTATTTTAATTGGTGAAAATCACATTTGAATCGGAGTGTTCCGTGATTGTAGAAAACTATCTTGTCTCGGTCCCTATTATGGAACACTTTAGGGATTATATCTACCAAAAAAAATTTTTGTCGCCATTTATTTTTATGGGCCTAAATCATGCTTAAACTATCCAAGAATCAAAATCTACATCGCCCTAAAATACACATCGCCCCAATCTAAACTCAAAGTTCGTTTAAATCATTTTTACTGAACAACTTTTATACTCCAAAATCACATTTTTCGTTTAATTTGGCGATGCTCGTTGCTTTGGCGATGCTGCGATGCTGCTTACGACTGGTATGAAACCAGTCGTAAGGAAATCAAAGCTAACTGCGTTTTAGCTTATATTCGGCACACGTGTTAAGGGGTTATATCTACCAAATGCTCAAAAAAGCAAGGCTTTTTTCATAATTTTTTTTACAGGACTTTTGACATGTAAGGTTTATAAATAATTTATCATTGGATTGAAACTCTTGCAGAATAGAAAAAATATTTATATTGCTATTTTTGTTACAAAATGGCGGCTGTGCAGCGATTGCCGTGAACCGCTTTTTTTTAAAGTTGTTCCGCGGCGAGCATTAGAAGTCGTGCCCAACTCCACCTATAACCAAAACAAAATTTTTTCCATTATCTACATAAGTGTCGCTAGTGAAGTATGATCATATTTTTAGAATTTTTCTTCGGAAAATGGCAACGGTTTGAAAAAAAAAGTTCTGTTTCGTCCAAAAAAATCGACTTTGATTGTTTATAACTTTAGTTATTGTTAATCAATCGCTTAAATCGTGTGTACTTCACTAGATAATCTAATGAAGAAGCTACAGTTAAAATATCAAGTCAATCGGATGTAAACTTTTTCAGTTCTACTGCTCGCCGAATTTGAAAACATAGTTTTGAGTAAAACGCGTTTAAAGTTTCAAAATGCTATAAATCTTAAGAATCGCAAAAACAAAGCCCCTAATAATTTTTTTACCTTCAGTCAGCTATCCCTGCGCCGTAAAATTGTCCTTCCTGGGTTTTATTTTCCACTTCTTCCTTTTTGTCATCTGATGTTTGGCTGCGCCTAGCCTCTTTCGCGATGTCGGACATGCGATGCTTAGCGACTTTGACACAGTTGGCGCCCGAGCCCACGCAAAACTCAAACTTGTCACTCATATTCAAGTACTTTTGAAAATAACTCACAGATAAAACGTATAGAAAAACTACAACAAAGAATGTACACAACGAGAACGGCTGATCGACTAAACAAAGGGAAATAGGGAGTAAACAAGTTCTGTAGAGACGCTATAACGGTCGAAATTTGATGCAAAGACCTCTATACTATATGAAACACGATAACGATCGTAGGTAACTTCTGTTAGTTTACAAAGCCTCGAAATAAAAAGAAAAACGAGCATCGCCAAATTAAACGAAAAATGTGATTTTGGAGTATAAAAGTTGTTCAGTAAAAAATGATTTAAACGAACTTTGAGTTTAGATTGGGGCGATGTGTATTTTAGGGCGATGTAGATTTTGATTCTTGGATAGTTTAAGCATGATTTAGGCCCATAAAAATAAATGGCGAAAAAAATTTTTTTTGGTAGATATAATCCCTAAAGTGTTCCATAATAGGGACCGAGACAAGATAGTTTTCTACAATCACGGAACACTCCGATTCAAATGTGATTTCCACCAATTAAAATACCCTTTCAACTTCTTATGAGCTCTAAACGGAAGCTAAACAGTGCTGAGTCTTTGGAAAACACTATTTCCAAAGCACGAGGGACAGGAAAGCTACGTAAGACGGCAAACTGTTACGATGTACTATATACAATGGATCATCGCTACCTTCGGGAGCGACAGACCTGGACTCTCGATCTTACTGCAACCTCAAAAGCCACATAAAATGGGACCCATGCGAGATCTTTAATACGATTTTTAACATGTTATTTCTTCATATTACATAATTTGAATAATTTCGAAAAAACAAAAAGACAATTGGAGTAACTTTCGTTTGTCGTGCGCGTGACTGAAAGACAAGCAAACACTATATATATATATATATATATATATATATATATATATATATATATATATATATATATATATATATATATATATATATATATATATATATATATATATATATATATATATATATATATATATATATATATATATATATATATATATATATATATATATATATATTCCGATTCCTTCTGATTTCTTAAATCACTCTGCTAAGACGCTCAGTATAGATTTTTCGAATTTTATTTATTTTTATTTCTTCTGGTGGTTTATTAAAAATAAAACAAATACAATGTGAAAAACGACCATATCTGATATTTGAATCAAAAAGTAAATTTGAAGATAAAATTAATCAAAATGTAAATAAAAAATAAATAATGGGAAAAAAGTTTTTCTCTGTGCAGTGGAACCGAAAGCAACTAATTCATGCATTTTCATGATATATTAAACGGAGGATGTTTTTGTATTTAACTGGTTAGCATCCTGGATCGAATTGTTGATGTTGTCGTTGTTATCTTAAACTCGGTTGGACGAGTTTTATAATATCTAACTTTTTGAAGAAGATTAATAATTTCAGATTAAATACCATCATTTGTAGTGAGTTTCATGATTCAAAATGCATTTTAAGTGGTTTTACCACTAGAGGTCAACTAGTATCCAATAGTGTTAAATGACTACTATTTCTGAACGGCTACGCAAATCAATAATAGTTTCTCATAGAGTACCTAAGTTACAAACAAACCCTATATATATCAAAACAGCAAAATTGTACAGGTGCAAATGAAAAAAGAACAAGTTGTTACAGTGAAGTATCTGTTTCACAAAGGGTTTGCGAAAGAGTCGTTTCGTTCAAAGGCGCTCATTTCCGCTGAACACCCGATTCACGTTGTTCGATTGACATAGCGACAAAACGGACTTATCTCATTCGGATGTAATTGCTACTAGTACAGCACGAAATTAATGTCGTTGATTCTGTCAATGTTTTTCCTGGCCGAACGTCTGACGTCTTTCTATCAGAATGATATCTTTTTAATTTTTTCGCATATTGTACGGACAACCGCGGAATTTCAATTGTGACAGCTGATTTGATTTTGATGGATGGTTAATAAAACCCAAAACGAAAAAATGTATAAATTCTGCCAAGAATAGGGCCGCATGAACAGTGATTTATTTTTGTTTGAAACGTGTGGTAATACAACACATATCATAGTGGGTTAGAATACATATCATAGACAAATCAAATATGCTAAAACTGCTTTTGCTAATAGTTTGTGTTGGGCAAGCTATTGCTCAAGAGTGCTCAGTATGTCCTGTGGGAGTTTGCCACCCGAATCCCAAATGCCCTGCAAATGATGATTTAAGTGATCCCACAAAACTTCCTCATGAGGACTGTGGAAAATTCTACAAATGTAGCCTTGGAAATGCATGTGAAATGAGCTGTCCAGCCGGATTACATTGGAGTGTGACAGCAAACCGTTGCGAATGGCCTCACATCGCCTGTTGTGATCCAACCGTTGAATGTCGGCCATGCTGTGATACACCTACAACAACGTCTACTCCTGCTACCACGCCAACAACAACGGCTACTCCTGCTACCACACCAACAACAGTAACAACAATACTACCGGATGATCCTACAACTACTACGGCAGCACCCCCGGTCGGATCATGCACACCCGATGTCAGATGTCCTGCAAACGACGATCCATTAAATCCGTCACTTCTACCACATGCGACTGATTGTGGCCTTTTTTATAAATGTGATAGCGGTCGACGTTGTCCAATGAAGTGTCCTCCTGGGCAACATTTCGGTCCTATCCTTCTGCGTTGTGATTGGCCAAACGTTGCTTGTTGTGATCTAAATATTTGTTCACCAACAATAAGTACGACAGCATCTACTACGGTAGCAACAACGGTAGTAACAACGGCAGCTCCACCGGTCGGATCATGCACACCCGATGCCAGATGTCCTGCAAACGACAATCCATTGAATCCGTCACTTCTTCCGCACGAGACTGATTGTGGTCAGTTCTATAAATGTGACAGTGGTCGACGTTGTCCAATGGAGTGTCCTCCTGGGCAACATTTCGGTCCTATCCTTCTGCGTTGTGATTGGCCAAACGTTGCTTGTTGTGATCTAAATATTTGTTCACCAACAATAAGTACGACAGCATCTACTACGGTAGCAACAACGGTAGTAACAACGGCAGCTCCACCGGTCGGATCATGCACACCCGATGCCAGTTGTCCTGCAAACGACGATCCATTAAATCCGTCACTTCTTCCGCACGAGACTGATTGTGGTCAGTTCTATAAATGTGACAGTGGTCGACGTTGTCCAATGGAGTGTCCTCCTGGGCAACATTTCAGTGCTGTCTTACAACGTTGTGATTGGCCAAACGTTGCTTGCTGTAATCCAGCAATACCATGCTCGACAACTCCAAGTACAATAACTACAACAGTGGCAGTTCCAACTGCACCTCCTGGTAGTGTATCATGTATGACTGATACCCGTTGTCCTGCGAATGATGATCCATTGAATCCGTTATTATTAAAACATGAAACTAACTGCGGTCAATTCTACAAATGTGATAGTGGTCAGGCGTGCTTAGTTGACTGTCCTATTGGAGAACATTTCAGTGCAGATTTACAGCGATGTGATTGGCCAAACGTAGCCTGTTGCAACCCACTGATACCTTGTGATTCAACTGTAGGTTCACTTACCACAAGTAATCCAGTCGGTATTTCTTGTGTAGTCGACGCTCGATGCGCTATAAATAATAATCCGTTGAATCCATTATTACTACAACATGAAACTAATTGCGGTCAATTTTATAAATGTTATAGTGGTCAGCGGTGTCTGGTTGACTGTCCTGTTGGCCAACATTTCAGTGTAGCACTGCAGCGCTGTGAATGGCCGAATGTAGCCTGTTGCGACCCATTGATACCTTGTGATTCGACAGTTGGTTCACTAACCACGAGTAATCCAGTCGGCACGTCTTGTATATACGACGCAAGATGCCCAGTAAATGAAAATCCTATGAGTCCATTACTGCTTAGACATGAAACTGACTGTTCTCGGTTTTACAAATGCGACACTGGTCAGCGTTGCTTGATGCAATGTAAAACAGGGGAGCACTTCAGCAGTTCACATCAACGTTGCGAATGGCCTAATTATGCATGCTGTGATACAACAATTCCTTGCGAAGCCATTCCAAATAAATATGATCCTTGCTACCCCGGAGTATGCGAAACTCCAATTTGCTACGCTGACAGCGGTTGTCCAGCGCAAGATGATCCTCTTAATCCAATACACCTCCGTAACCCAGCAAGCTGCACCTCATTTTATAAGTGTCAGCGGGGTAAGGCGTGTTTGGTGGAGTGTCCGATGGGGCAGCATTGGAGTCACGCTCTACAACGTTGTGAATGGCCTAATGTTGCTTGCTGCAATCGAAAAGTAGAATGCTGCCATCAGTGTATCGAAGAAAGGCGCCGAGAGCTGGGACGTTTATTTGGAACAAAAATGTATAACTAGTTACTAGTGAGTTTAAGATACATATTTTTCTAATTCACAAAGCATTGCTGCTCATATTAACAACAACAAAAAAATTGTTCTTCAATCACGCCTAAATATGGAAATATAAACATCTAGAAGTGGTCAAGCTATGCTAAATTGGAAAAAGAATCAAAGTTGCCTTACGAAGCCTATAAATCTCTTGAGAGTTTCAACAGTTATTAATAAGATAAGTTTAGCATCAAATACAAAATCATGACTTATTTATTCAAATGAGTATTGTACGATTCATAATATTTGCCTTAGTAGCAGGGAAGGGGAACCAGTTTTTAATTGGGTTGAGAAATAAAGTCATACATATCCATTGATGTCGCACAACTGCCTTTGTTTGCATACGTGTGAAGCTAGAAATTTAATAAAATTGGCCAAATCTAACCTATGCGTCGAAAAAATGTATAGGAAAATAAGCAGTTTACACAATTTCCATAGGAATATTTTCTGCAATATCTATTTCATTTGTCTCTGTGGAAATAGGTTTGTCGACAAATTGAATTCAGATGAATTGTGAACCTGATTTCTGCACATTTCCCGTATATAGGCCACATGTTGCCAGTACGTTGTATACAGGGTGTTCAAAAAGTTCGAATACAACGCTTCATTGCTGTGTGTACGCGCACCATTTGCTTTCTGGTGTCAGCTTTAGGCTCATATATAGGCTGTTTATTTACCACACTCGATGAAAGAGTACTGCGACGTTTAAGTAAAGTACTTTTGCGGTACGCGAGTCAGGATTTCATAATTTCTGATGAGAAACTCTTTGTCTAGCAACAACCGCACGATGTCTAAAATGATCGGCTATTGGCGCCGACGTTAGACAGCATCCCTCTGTCCCACATAAACATTCCGCTGTTTCAGAGCGCCGCGTCCGTGATGGTTTGTGGAGCCGTATCAAGATGTGAGAAGCTCCACTGCACAATTGTCCAGAAACCAAATTTAGGGGGAAATTTGGGTCTAGAGCTCTATAGCAATGTTTTAGAGAAAAACTTTCTTCTACAAAGTTGTTACATATGATAATGCGCTTATTGAAAAATTATCAAAAATTAGGGTGACCAAAATTTTCGAAGCAATCAACTATCTAACTTTTTTAAAGATAAAAAGAAGATAGAAGAAAAACTTGTTCTACAATGTTATAGCTCCAATTATTTTAAGTAACTTTGTAAAAAAAAGTTTTTTTCTATCCTTGAAAAACAACTGATTTATATTGAAAAAACACATTTTGCGCCCTAACTTTTTCATTTCAAGTTTCACCCTTAAACTGCCTTTGAACGAATTTTAAACCTTTTTAAGAGAAGCAATTGGCAATTCTGATATCGTAAATATCTCTATTCTACTCAAAGTTATTGATGTTTTTCATCAAAAAACATGCGTTTTTTATTTGTATGTCATTCATTTTGGGGCAAAAATAAAAAATATCTCTTGGTCTCATTTTGAAGGTCCAGAATTGTCAGAATTGCAAATTGCTTCTCTTAAAAAGCTTTAAAAGTCGTTCAAAGGCAGTTTAAGGGTGAAACTTGAAATTAAAAAAGTTAGGGCGCAAAATGTGTTTTTTCAATATAAATCGGTTGTTTTCAAGGATAGAAAAAAACTTTTTTTTACAAAGTTACTTAAAATTATTGGAGCTATAACATTGTAGAACAAGTTTTTCTTCTATCTTCAAAGATAAAAAAGTTAGATAGTTGATTGCTTCGAAAATTTTGGTCACCCTAATTTTTGATAATTTTTCAATAAGCGCATTATCATATGTAACAACTTTGTAGAAGAAAGTTTTTCTCTAAAACATTGCTATAGAGCTCTAGACCCAAATTTCCCCCTAAATTTGGTTTCTGGACCATTGTGCACTGGTGTTTATCGAGAAAAAAAAAATGCAAATCAACGTCGCCTACTATAAGACCGAGATTTTGAAAGAAGTTATGGTACTGGCCCTTCGGCACCTCAACGGAAAGTATCATTACATCTTTCAACAAGACGGTGTACCAGCCTGCACGGCGAATATACTCCAAGTTTGGTGTCCTGATTTTCTCAATAAGACTTTAGGGCCTCCAAAACGTACAGAAAGTGAGCACTCTGGACCAATTTAAGAAGCTCATTTCCAAGATCTGGGACGAATGAACGGATGGAACAGGTGCGTGCCGCATGCGATTATTTTGAGAAACATCTCAAGCTCGTCATACAGTACAAAGGGGGGGGGGGGGGGGGATATTTCCAGCCAATATGTCATAAGGGTTCTTAATAGTCACAGCTTGAATAAAAATTGAATTAGAAAAGAATATCTTGTATTTACAATTTTTCAACCCTTGTACTGTCTTAGGGATTGTCTCCAACTTAGCGTATCACTAGACCAACTGATTGTTTCAATGTCTGAACTATAGATCATTGCATACAAAAAATAACCTTGTTTTACACTTCCACGGGTTTGTTGACAAGTTGTTAGATTTTTTTTCAATTCTCCGTTTTTTATTGTTTTTTTATTGTGGGAATTAGAATTACTTTGTCCATTGATATGAACTTTTGTAATATATCCCAGTCAATTGCTGTACGTGTCCTTTTGCAAAATACAATGATGTTGAGTGATCAGGTACCTGATCCGACACGCTCCCAGTCAGGTAAAATATAGTTTATGAAGCAAACCTTCCCAGGATTCAAAGACCAAATCTCTTTGGAATGTAAACAGCTACTGCCAACAAATCTTGATCTGTGTTTGAATAATGCACCTCGAATTCTCAGCAGATGTTCCGATGTTTCGCTTTCCATATCACAAAAGCGACAGATATCATCCTGAACCCGGCCAATGTTCTTTAAATTATATTTACTCGGACAGTGCCCCGTTACCAAGCCGGCGTATGTACAAAGAGCTCTTTTGGTGTTATAAATATTCTAGATTGGAAACACTTTTTGACATCCAACCAGTGATGCCACATTTTCATCTGTATTTTGGAGCTCAAAAAATCTTGTCACCTTGGTAAAATTTCAAAAAATCTGTAAAAAAAATCTGCATATGTACTGGACATATCCTTCTCGAAAAAAAAAGGAATTATAGTTTGTTTAACATTTACGACCCCATGAAAACCAAAAAAATCTGTATAAATCTGTAACTCATATGATTCGTACTAATAAATCTGAAGGTTATTCCACTGGAGCTGCTCTTCTAGACATAGAAAAAGCATTCGACAGTGTTTGGCATAAAGGTTTGATAGCTAATAATGTTTAATTTCCGTTTTCCTCTTTGCATCATGAAAATGATACAAAGTTACTTGACTGCCCGCACTGAAGAGTGCGGTCAGTCAAGTAACTTTGTATCATTGTTAACTATTTGAATAGTAAATCTGATAGATTGCCTGTTAGAGCTGGTGTACCTCAAGGAAGTATCTTGGGCCCAGTCTTATATAATATTTTTACTTCTGATCTTCTTGATTCACCACCAGGATGTGAGAAATCTGTTTTGTGACGATACAAAAATTTCCGTTAAAGAAAAAAGCCTTCGTGTCATATTTTTATATTTGCAGAAATGAAAGATTTCTCCTAATGCATCAAAAACACAATTAATTATTTTTCCCCATAAACCAAGAGTTTCTTTACGCAGCACCTTTCGTTCGAAAACCCCAAGGGCGCATTGGTCCTCCACGAGCATAGTCCAGGTTTCGTGGCCGTAGAGGACTACCGGTCTGATCAGTGTTTTGTAGATGGTTAACTTCGTGCGGCGGCGGATTTTATTCGAGTGGAGCGTTTTCCGGAGTCCAAAGTAGGCACGATTTCCTGCCATAAGGCGTCGAACAATTTCTCTGCTGGTGTCGTTGTCAGCAGTCACCAGCAAGCATGGAAATTTTCACTCACTAGCAATATTTCATGCAAATGTGTTCTTTGATTCATCAAGTATCGTTCAATTGTTTCTACTCGGGTACAATTTTTTCATAGAAACGCTGCTGATTGTTTTTCGCTTCTAAGAGTTCTGAATACCATAGACGGAGACTGAATGATTCAAACACGATAGTATTTATTGTATCCAAGTTCACTTGCATTCAACGTTATCGCGAGAATCTTTGAGATTTTATCGCCAGTGATACAAAATTATGAATCCAAATGAACGTTAGATTGCGTTCAACTGTTTGCTTACCAGAGCAAGTAGGTATCATCAATGCTTACGGAAATGGTACCATGGTGCATTAGCATGTGATATTTGAAATCACTAAGAATCATCGCGGTATATCACGGTGAAAGCACGATGTGGAGTAGCCGAATTATGCCTGCAAGCAACCAACATTTGAAAGAATCGCTGCGATCGCTTGAGTGCAATCGTATACGATTCTTTCGTGAAACACTCGCTATATGTTGCTCGCTCCACCGTAAGCAGGCAATACTGAAACAAAATCATCGAAGAAAGCTACCATATATCTCTTTGCTATAAGTTGTCTCTTGCATGCGTGCGAATGTGTAACTTTTAATAACGATGGTTTGCTGGGATTGAAAGCTTATGAATAGCAAGTTCAGAAATGATACCCGAATGATTGTTATGTGACACGATTTTTTCCATCCTTGGTCACCAGTGAGCCCAGGTACACGAACTCGTCTACCACCTCGATTTCATCACCGCTAATATGAATTCGTAGCGGGAGGTTAACACTGTCTTCTCTGAAACCTCTTCCTCTCATGTACTTGGTTTTCGATACGTTTATGGCCGTCCAATTCGTCCGGCTTCAGCCTTCAGTCTGATGTACGTCTCCGTCATCTTTTCAAGGGTTCGTGCTACAATATCAATGTCATCGGCAAAGCCAAAGAGCTGAACAGACCTTCTAAAAATCGTGCCACTCGTGTCGATACCAGCCCTACGTATCACACCTTCCAAAGCGATGTTGAATAGCAAGCACGATCTCTTTTCTCAAACCCACCAATAATCATGTTGTTAAGATGAACGGTGCAATCTTAAAATGGTCTGACCAAGTTAAATATTTAGGGCTAATTTATGATAAAAATCGTACCTTCAAGGAGCACATTGAAAATTTCCAAACAAAGTGTTATAAATATATATATATATATATATATATATATATATATATATATATATATATATATATATATATATATATATATATATATATATATATATATATATATATATATATATATATATATATATATATATATATATATATATATATATATATATATATATATATATTTATAACACTTTGTTTGGAAATTTTCAATGTGCTCCTTGAAGGTACGATTTTTATCATAAATTAGCCCTAAATATTTAACTTGGTCAGACCATTTTAAGATTGCACCGTTCATCTTAACAACATGATTATTGATGGGTTTGAGAAAAGATACTCTCGAGTCCCTTCGAATCTCGAAGAGGGTTACGGCAAGGTGATGGATTATCGTGCTTGCTATTCAACATCGCTTTGGAAGGTGTGATACGTAGGGCTGGTATCGACACGAGTGGCACGATTTTTAGAAGGTCTGTTCAGCTCTTTGGCTTCGCCGATGACATTGATATTGTAGCACGAACCCTTGAAAAGATGACGGAGACGTACATCAGACTGAAGGCTGAAGCCGGACGAATTGGACGGCCATAAACGTATCGAAGACCAAGTACATGAGAGGAAGAGGTTTCAGAGAAGACAGTGTTAACCTCCCGCTACGAATTCATATTAGCGGTGATGAAATCGAGGTGGTAGACGAGTTCGTGTACCTGGGCTCACTGGTGACCAAGGATGGAAAAAATCGTGTCACATAACAATCATTCGGGTATCATTTCTGAACTTGCTATTCATAAGCTTTCAATCCCAGCAAACCATCGTTATTAAAAGTTACACATTCGCACGCATGCAAGAGACAACTTATAGCAAAGAGATATATGGTAGCTTTCTTCGATGATTTTGTTTCAGTATTGCCTGCTTACGGTGGAGCGAGCAACATATAGCGAGTGTTTCACGAAAGAATCGTATACGATTGCACTCAAGCGATCGCAGCGATTCTTTTAAATGTTGGTTGCTTGCAGGCATAATTCGGCTACTCCACATCGTGCTTTCACCGTGATATACCGCGATGATTCTTAGTGATTTCAAATATCACATGCTAATGCACCATGGTACCATTTCCGTAAGCATTGATGATACCTACTTGCTCTGGTAAGCAAACAGTTGAACGCAATCTAACGTTCATTTGGATTCATAATTTTGTATCACTGGCGATAAAATCTCAAAGATTCTCGCGATAACGTTGAATGCAAGTGAACTTGGATACAATAAATACTATCGTGTTTGAATCATTCAGTCTCCTTCTATGGTATTCAGAACTCTTAGAAGCGAAAAACAATCAGCAGCGTTTCTATGAAAAAATTGTACCCGAGTAGAAACAATTGAACGATACTTGATGAATCAAAGAACACATTTGCATGAAATATTGCTAGTGAGTGAAAATTTCCATGCTTGCTGGTGACTGCTGACAACGACACCAGCAGAGAAATTGTTCGACGCCTTATGGCAGGAAATCGTGCCTACTTTGGACTCCGGAAAACGCTCCACTCGAATAAAATCCGCCGCCGCACGAAGTTAACCATCTACAAAACACTGATCAGACCGGTAGTCCTCTACGGCCACGAAACCTGGACTATGCTCGTGGAGGACCAATGCGCCCTTGGGGTTCCAAAGCGATGTTGAATAGCAAGCACGATAATCCATCACCTTGCCGTAACCCTCTTCGAGATTCGAAGGGACTCGAGAGTATCTTTTCTCAAACCCACCAATAATCATGTTGTTAAGATGAACGGTGCAATCTTAAAATGGTCTGACCAAGTTAAATATTTAGGGCTAATTTATGATAAAAATCGTACCTTCAAGGAGCACATTGAAAATTTCCAAACAAAGTGTTATGAATATATATATATATATATATATATATATATATATATATATATATATATATATATATATATATATATATATATATATATATATATATATATATATATATATATATATATATATATATATATATATATATATATATATATAATGTTTGTATCCTCTTATCAACGAAAATTCTAGACTTTGTCTCAAGAATAAACTGTTAATTTACAAACAAATATTTAGACCAGCAATGTTCTATGCAGTCCCCATCTGGACAAGTTGTTGTACAACCAGAAAGAAGATGCTTCAAAGGATTCAGAACAAACTTCTGAAAATGATATTGAAGCGTCCTTGTTGGTTTAGCACGAATGCACTACACAGGCTTACTAATGTGAAAACATTAGAAAATATGTCAAACCAAATTATCAATAAGTTCCGACAATCCTCAATTACAACGATTAGCTCACTTTATAGTCAGTAAGATAGGTGTAAGATTAGATTAAGGTTTAATTTTAAACTCCTTTTTTTCTCTTGACAAGTAGGTTTACAATTTTCCTGCAATTATATTCGCTTAACTGCGGAAGCGATTACAATCTTTTAATGAAATAGAGCTTAAAATATATGTGATAGTGTCGATATGTCAACGTTTGTGGTAGAACACACAATAAAAATTCTGAATTAATATTAGTACATAATTAATTCATCACAACAATTCATGCAAAACCAAGTATAAAATTTTTTGAATAACTTTTATCATTATATCGTATTCTATGGTTGATGCCTCAACACAATCATACGAAATAACGTAGAATCCAGAAAACAAAAAAAAAAATCGAGGATAAGGGGAACAAACCTTGTTTTTTTATAGACTATTCCTGAAGAGCTTGCCAAAATTAACCCATTCCCGCAAAACCGCAAAAAACGAGAAAACACCCAAATTTGTTATAGGACTGTTATGCGAATAGCAGCAGATCAAGTGTTCGAAATGCAGTACGGTATTTCACCCTAGTGAAAAAACCTGCAGCGTACTAAGATACCAGATAGAAAAAATAGAATATTGATAGCAATAAATTGAAAATTTGCTGGTAATCAACGTATCTTGTACGACATATATGAGAGACAGTTTCCATTCTTCTACAGATAAGAGGTTGCTCGGCTCTACTGAATATTACCGTTGTATTCTGCCATGCTCACAAGTAAATGCTGAGCGAACAATATCTTTGATATCGCAAAGTTCTTTATTTTTGATTACTTTGTATTTCATCATGCAACTATTCTTCACTTAGTAGATTTATTGCATCATAAGTGTTTCTTTGAGGAAATATCAAAAAAAATATATTTCACACGTGCACAAGTAATCTTTTTTGAATTTTTGGTCCAACATTAGCACTTCATAAAACTCTCGACTAAGCCCAAAATAGGAACTTACGTACTATCTAATTACAGTAAGTGAATTCATAAATCTCAAGATGTAACAAACTCACTAGAAATCGTAAACATTGAAATTGGCCCGGAACTTTAAGACTATAAAAACAAACGCACTATTATTTTCAGCAAAACAGTGTCTTGAGTTTTACAGTTGAGTTGATCGGTCGAAATACTACAGTGACATTATAGCATGAAGTTCCTAATTCTTTCACTTCTGATATCGTTTGTAGCTGCCGGCAGCATTCCTTATGGGAATGTTCCAGTAAATACCGAAGAGTGTTCGTTTCTAAACAATAATTAACTGAAAAATTTTGCTTTCCACAGGAATGTGCAGGAAAACAACTTGGTGCGAAAGTACATGTTGGTAATGATTGTAGCAAATATGCTATATGCCAACCTGTAGGACTTTCGTTCATTCAATCGTGTCAAGCCGGATTAGTTTACAACATCAATAATGATATTTGCGATTGGCCAGCTAATGTACCAGGATGCGGAGGACGTACGAATACCGTAAATGACAATTACAACTGGGGCCAACAGAACCATAATCCTCAGCAGCAACAGTGGCAATGGCCTACCCAAGAAACCTATTATCCCCAACAATGGAACCAATATCCACAGCAGAATTACTATCCACAACAACAGTATTATCCTCAGTATTGGTATTCAGCCGAAAAGCAATAAATTTGCACATTATTACTGAAATATTCAGTTTTGGCTTTCACATCGGAGACAACACTTCGGATGTCAATTTCCAATTCTATTTCTAATCTTATGTCCAGTCCAAATAGAACATCGGGTTGTTTCGACTATATTTAGGTGAAATAAATTTTAACGGATATGTCTAGGTATCGCTGAAGATTTCATATCGCATTTTGCATATTTTTTTTTCGTAAAGAATACCTTTTTTAGAAGCCCTCAAGTGGCTCGAATGAAGAAAAAAAGTCTTTTGTCGATTAATAGAGGTTTTGCGTGGGATTTTTGGTTGGTAGCGCTAAAATCGGATTTTTTATGAGCATAAAATTACTTTTAGAAAAATTTAAAATTGATAGAATATCATAAGACTGTAAATCCTCAGCAAACTCAAACTCAAAAAAGGCGATCGAAAAAGACGGTTCTTGATTCGAATGTGAGATCACGCTTAATTCTGTTTGCAACCACGAAATCAGCAGTGAGTGACGCTGTTTACTGTTTCGAAAAATGTTCAATTTGTCGGTTCTAATTTATGATTTTTGCCAGCCCTGATAACATCTATTTTAGCTGGAAAACAAATAAAACCAAAGTGAAAATCGGCTCACAACTTGGGCATAATTTTGTAATTGGAGCATCTTCGATCAGCAGCTCATTTATATTGAACCAATTTAATATCTGTGTAAGTGCAATTGCCCACTTATACTAGCGCAAGTAAAAGAGGTCTACATCGACCGAAAGATCGATCAAAAGGAACTGGAAAATATTATGGGTATTCATGTCGAGCTCGTAAACAAATACCCAGCCGTAAAAATACTCACCTCCATTGACGAGTAATGGAAGATACACAGTTTACGGCTGGGTATTCGTATACGAGCTCGATGTGAAGACCCCTATTATTTTCATTCTAGTATTTGCTGAACAAAGTTAAATAAATGTTGAATTTTTTATATCATGTTGTATTAAATTCTTACCGATACTCACCGCCACTCTTAAACTATACATCATCGGATAGAATCACAGTATTCTCGCTCAGTCATTAACTATTTTCAATGTTTATTTTAGCTTTTGTTCTATGAACATATTCCTGTTGGAGCCTACCCATCATGATCGCCAACGATAGTTTGTAGCGTGACTGCTGACTCCTTACAACGACAGGCTCAACCCAGCTCGAAATGCGATTGATTACGCTATTGAGTATACATGGTAAAATCGTCACCACGTGTGGTCGAAGGTGTACTGAGATCTTGAGCCGATCCAACACTTCCGCCAGCAGACCGGCTACCACTTCCAGGTTGGTCATGTGACTCGAAGCCTTTCATTTTTGCACGTATATTTTTAATTTTTCGCAACCGCTCCAACCAGTTTGATGCGTACGGGTTCTGGTTTTTCGTTTTCAATGATTGCGAAACCATTGACGCCAGCTATAAAAAAAGTGTTAGTTTAAGAACGGAACGGAATTTTGTTCAATACTTACATTGGCGTGTAGCGCCATCTGTCGAGCGAGTAGAGGTGCGCTTGAGTCGGATACAACTTTTGGCTTGCTACACACGTGCTGGGATATATCGGTTTTAGCGAGTACAAAGACACGGTTGCTTTCCAGTTCCATTGGCTCGATGACAACACATGCATAGTTGAATTGCGCCTTTAAATGATAAACAATAATTTTTTTGAGAGCCTTCACCTATTGAAGTTGAACGCGAATTTACCTTGATAGTTTTCAGATCGTACTCCTCTCCACTCTCGTTGTACACAATGGACACAAAGTCGTTTCCGATGTGCTTTTTCTTCTCATTACAATTCGGATCGTGCTTGTGGTTTGGCATTAGAGTTGCTACATGGAACGTCACCTGGACTATATCGTCCTGCCAGATGTAAGTAAAGTTGCCGTCTTTTCCACTGCACTCTAAATCGATAAAAAAATTGTGCTCTTTGGCTTCCTTTATTGCAACCAGTGTACCCAGTTTTTGAAGGAACTTCGCATATCGCAAACTGCCGTAGCGATTTTTCAGTATGTCTGTTTCGCAGCCAACCTGACCTGCCCCAACGTACAGAACACCTATCTTGTGCTTTTCAAAGGGTGCAATCAAATCGAGCAGATGTATCGATTTATCACTCGTTTCTTTGTCCATGAGAATTGGTTTATCCGTTGAGTTGAATTGACCGCTATGGTACAATTGAAGAAAAACGAAACTAGGACTAATGACCGATCGAGAGGCTGCACCGCCGCTGGATTGTTCTCCACGGAACCTAGCAGCGTTAGTATTTTTGTTCAGTCCCCATTTTAGATTATCTCTACTGTAATGTTCACGAGCGACGGAAATGGTTTTCGATCGACCTCTGGGAATATCATTCTCGTTGGAATGCATCCCACCTCCGGACATCGCAGTGAATGAAGGTGAGGCTGTGCCAGAGCTTGAATGAAGCTTACCGTTTATAGGATTTCGAGCCAATAGGCGAGGCGATAAAGGAGCCGGAGATTGAGGCGGTTTAGTAGTTACCTTTTCCATGGGAAGTTTAAGATTCAATGAGGTTGATGATAAAGTTTGAACGATTGGTTGCGTCATTGCAGGAGACGCAATTGCTTCAGTTGAAGAGCTGGTAGGCTCCATTCGGGAGGAGATAGCATCGTCCGCTGAATGTTGTTTTCTTGGAATTACCGTACTAGTATTCTCTGATCCGGATGACTCAGGTAGTGATGCCGAAGGGTGCAGCGTTGCACCCGAAGTAGTAAAATCGGCTTGCTGCTTAACATTACCCGACGCACGGACTGTAAGACTTTCGTTCGATTCACTTGAAACTGTTGTTTTTGGCCCACTGGGTGGAGTACATCCTGCGATTTCTTCAGGAATAGCCTCACAACTAACACCTTTTCCGTAGTTCTTTTTCTTTTGTTGTCCCTCACTTTCTGGAACTGATTCAAAGCTTTCTATTGCCTGCACTGCTGGGCCAGCGGAAACATCCTTGGTCGCTTTACTTATAAATTGTCCTTTCCAGTTAGAAGTCATTTCAGGACTTGAATTCACCCTTCGAACTGGATTTCGTGATCTTCCCTCAGGTCCGTCGAATTCGACATCAGGATCGTCTTCTTCATCTTTCTGCTCTACAGGCTCATCCGTATCATCATTTTTACTCGGCCGAGGAATATCAATTGGTCCGGTACTTGACACCCGATCAGCTCCCAATTCGCCGGACATATCTTCCTCTCCCACATCACTACATTCATCTTCTTTTTTTCGAATCTCAAACACCTCGTCAGATATAGATACTTTCGCTTTCGGAACAGAAGGGTTGGATTGTCCAGATTGCACTGAATTGACAATCAGATCGGCTTCCTCGTTAAACAAACTAGCTGTCGAAACTCCCGCAGTAACTGGGATACTTAAATTCCCGTTGGACGGATTCCGTCCAATTTTCCCTAGGAAATCAACACCCACTATGCCACCACCCAAACTAGGAATAAACAGGGCTGTCAGATCCTGCAGTGGAAATTCCCCCATGGCAGAATCATAAATGAGTTGGTTTTGTACCCGCATCATCCAAGATAATACACCAGTTGGACGGCGAATGCAAATTTCGGCCCATCCTGTACACGAACAAGCACAAAGTTGAATTGGTTTGTCCATCAGGCCAGCAGCTGCCGAAACACCACTACCACCGACTCCCCCAACAGTCACGCCAGCCTGTTGCTGGGATTGTTGTTGGTGCTGCGGTAGTATCAACTTATTGCCAAGCGTTGTTATCAATGCGGATTCTGATCGAGCGACAGCTAAATTCGTTTGCGGCTGCTGATGATCTGTGCTAGCTGTGGACGTCGCATGATCGGCGATTACATCTGGGTTACTGCCACGTCGGGACAACGTCTCTAAGGAACCCGATGAGTATCCTTCCTGAGATCCTTGGCGGAAGAAACGGTTGTTTGCGACAGTCGTTGATGCCACATGAGGAAAAGGTGTCGCGGCCGTCGAGGAAGATGTCGAACTTGTCAGTTCTGTACTGTCCGATTCGTTTGCACTGCTTAGAATGGGAGGGAATTAGTTATTAGCTTTTAAGGGGAGAGGTAATTTATAAGTTCATGGTTAGTATTGCATGAAAGATGACAAGATAAGTATGCCAATACTATCCAGTTTTGAGCAACAACTAAACGATCTCAACAGAAAGAACCGTACGAGCGTTTACCATGCTAGAGTATGCTAATAGGTACATTTTTCTGTGTTGTTAAGTTAGTACAACGTTTTACTTCAAAAATGAAAGGTGATTACGCTAAAAGGCAAGTTTTCAAGCGCTCAAGTTTTTCTTCTTAGTAGAGTTCAACTATTAAAACTACAATAAGCTATTGAAAAAAAAAAACGCAACGTTTTTAACCTTTTTCACCAGTTACATGTTCTCTGACCTAATATTTCGCACAACTGTAATGTGTTTGTTAAATGATATCTTTTGAAATCAACGCTATGAATAGTTTAGACACTATCAAAAAAAGTTCAATCAGAAAAATAAATTTCAATCACTTGAAGTACTTGACGGTAGTTATGTGAAAAGAAAAGTTAGAGAGGTTGTATATGAGACAATACCGTCAGTTTAACGTAGAATTACGAGAGCCAGTCGTATGTCAATGTATTTCTTGCGATAGGTTAGGGAATACATTCTATTGGGATTAATCAATTCGCTGCCGATCATTCAAAAATATCAGGATTATAACAAATCTTGATATTTTGTTACGAACTTTTGTATCAACTTGTGTTCTAAACTTGGTCTCGTTAAAAGTTAAAATATCAAAATTGCTATCAAAATTACTTACTGATTGTTACAAATTATAGCAAGTTTTGTAAGGTTTTTGGCAGAAAAAGATCAGAACTAGTTAAAACGTGACAAATTTTGTTAAAGATATGCTTTAAAAAACACACTTTAAAACATTCAAGTGTATGATAACAGAATTTGATGTAATTTTGTATCGTTCTGACATATCAAGAATATAACAGGCTTTGTTTGTATTACAGTTCAGATATAGATTTGGCTTTGTATTACAGTTCAGATATATTTGCGTTACCCGTTTGTTATAATCTTTTGATCGGGCGCCTCAATTTTTGGCCTCTATGCATAATCATGATTACGGAAATATCCATGTTATGTGGTATTTGGTCATTTAGAGATGTTTTCCGGGAACCAGAAGTCGCTATTTTAAACTTCAATAGGCGTCTGAGATCGATTTCCGGTCGCTGGGCATCAGCTTGTTTCCGGAAATACCCATATTGGACGGTATTTAGCCTCCTTTTCCAGCTCGGACCGGTCAAAATCTGCGTTCGAAACAAGTCTCTACAATGCTCAATAGTACAATAGTTTGAACCACAAAATCATAATTTTGCGCATTTTGGTGAACGCGTAGCTAATTTTCCAATAGTTTGCTGAAAGCATGAAAAATTCGTTTGAAACTGACTTAAACTGAGTTTAAAGCATTTGGAATTGGACAATTTTTGTGACGCTCTTAATAATATGTATATTTTTAATTTACACCCTCAGTTCGATTAGCCACGAGAGAACACTCTTTGTATCAGCTTGTTAGCAGATCCTAAATTTGTTCTAGTCTGGCGCGAAGCCATTCGCGACCTATTGACTGTGATAATTCCTGTGAGAGTAGGTTAAGTTGAAACATTTTATTTATTGCAAATTATCTATACTTTCCACTATCTTCCATACCTTATTATCTCTGCTCACTATTCTTTCCTACTTGAACTTATATCTCCATCTTCACTTAACTTTTGACCTTAATTTCCTAATTTTATTCTCCAGCTCACACTATAATTTTTTTTAACTTCTGCTTTCTCTCTCCAATATGGGTCGAATTCGCTCTGATGGAGTTACGGTGCTGCCACCTTCAATTTGTTTACTCTCTGGGTGCAGGGGATAGGAATTTCTTCAAGGGTGAAATTTCCCTAAAATTCGCATACGGGCAGTTCAATGTGTGTGAAGGAGATGATTTAATTCCGTCAGGGCGAATTCTTCCTATCCCAATCGGGCCCAAGTGACGTTTACATGTTCTCTTCCTGTTTCTCAGTGCCTCTTTCTCGCCTAGTGTTGCCAAGTGTATCATTCTCGCCCAATCTGGGGGCTGTTCGCAACACCCTCTGTCAGAGTGTTGATGTAATTCTGTATCAAAATTCAAATTGAAACAGTCATCAGTTCCATTTGAAATGACGCGATGAACACCAAACGGAAAAGAAAGAAAAAAGTAAAAGTATTCGATGACAGTATTCGAAAGGAATCAAATGAAAATGAAACTGTTCGAATCAAAGTGGCAGCGCGAAATATTCAGTTTCATTATTTTGTTTTGAGCATAAAGAGCCCTGGTTGCATCACTTATCAAGGTGAATCCTGATCCAACGTTCACCCTTCCTTTCTAAAACCTCCTTTCTGTGATCTTTTTGGAAATGCAGTGCTATACACGGTATCCAAACAGCAAAAGTCACGCTAACATTTTCCCTTCCTTCTTCCCACCTGATTACAAGGACGTGGAGTGAGCAATTAGTCAAGCTAAGCTAAGCTTTGATTCAAATGATGTGTTTATGGACCTTACTAGTTGAACGTTCCCGGCGATGCTCGGGATCAAAAGTTTCAAAGATAGATTTTTTTATATTTCATTGCTGCATTAGCTCAACTCACTTCAAAAATATAATTCACATCTTATACTTATATCATCACTTCAAGT
Organism: Wyeomyia smithii; assembly: GCF_029784165.1. Lineage (NCBI taxonomy): Eukaryota > Metazoa > Arthropoda > Insecta > Diptera > Culicidae > Wyeomyia > Wyeomyia smithii. Next base: position 176,500,902 of record NC_073695.1, read on the forward strand.
AGGGTTTCGAACGTTTTCGTCAGTGGTTTCCTTCGGGCCTTTTTTGCATAAGATCGCTGCAAAAAAACTACCGAAGAAAACCACTGACGAAGACGTTCGATACCCTACTTCAATATTCTGAGAACGCGCAGAACGGAAATACCCATATTGGATTGTTTTTTTTTCTGATTTTGGGCTGATTTACAGAAACTGGAAGTCACCATTTTGGATTTCAAAATGACGTATGGAGTTCCACTTTCGAAAGTATTGAAATTGTTGGCCAAATATCACTTTAGAAGTCATAAATTTGCATGTTTCACGTAGTTTTGTGAATAATATCTTAAATTTAGTAATCAGATACTTGTTATTTTTCTTCAAATGTCTTTTCTGAACGTTAACAAACATTTTAATGAAAAAAAACATGTGTCATCGCTATAAAATGACGTATGGAGTTCCACTTTCGGAAGTGTTGAAATTGTTGGCCAAATATCACTTAAGGTTATTTTCCTGAAACCGGAAATCGCCATTTTTTAATCCACAAAACTTCGTAGAAAATAAGAAAATAAAAGATTTTTAATGCTTAAGCTGCCTCTTAATCGATATTCAAACAAATGAATCGTAACCTTTCCTCCAGCTAAATGTCCCAAGAGTTTTTTTTTTCTTCATCTATAAGTCCCAAGAGTTCTAGTTTGGATTAACGTAAAAAAAGTAAAACAGTAAAATTAAGAGCAGAATGACCTTCTGGTTAAAAGTTCTCTAATAAAAATCAAATTCAAATTCAATAGTACAGAAGTAAATCGAATGCCGTAATATGTAACTATTCACAAAACTACGAAAACATCAGAAATGTAAAGGTTTATGCTAGAGACATGGGTTATTCTGCAAAAAAAAAAATGTAGATGTTGTAAGAACAACGAACATTTTATTGCAAAAAAAAAAACAAATCATTGAATTTTGATTCAGAGGCGAATTGCGCATGAAAAGTCAAAATTTTGCATGTAATCGTATAAAACGTATAAATTTGAAAAATATTTTTAGGTGATTTTCTGTATTCTGTATGCTGTATGTGGTCCTCGTGGCTCTGTGGTTAGCGATGTCGATTGGCTCCCACACGGTTGTGATATCGGGTTCGATCCCCGATCATGTCGAGAATCTTTTCGAGCTGCAATTTTTTTCGACTCAGCTCTGGGGTACGATGTATCGTTGTTCTTATCCTACAACATGCGAAATGTGCTAAAACAATATCGATAACGAATTTTCTCAACTAATCTGGTTGATCGAGAACGGTATTAGAAGGCTGCAATATTGTTGTGTTGTATACAGAAAATCATCTTCAAACATACATTTTATATTTTAACATAAACAAACATTTTAATGAAAAAAGAATCACATGTCATCGCTTTAAATTTCGATTTAGAGGCAAATTCAGCATAAAAAGTCATAATTTTGCATGCTTCACGTAGTTTTGTGAATAATATCTCAAGTTTTAGCAATCAGATACTTTTCATTTTTCCTCAAATGTCTTTCCTGAACGTTAACAAACATTTAAATGAAAAAAGAATCACATGTCATCGCTTTAAATTTTGATTTAGAGGTAAATTTGGCAGGAAAAGTCATAAATTTGCATGTTTCACGCAGTTTTGTGAATAATATCTCAAGTTTTAGTAATCATATACTTTTTATTTTTCCTCAAATGTCTTTCCTGAACGTTAACAAACAAAAGTAGTCAAAATTACAAGATTCCTCATGGCTTTCGATGTTTCCGAGAGGAGACAGATTCAGGCAACCGATTAAACGTATATACACAAACAAAACAATAGATTTTTAGACAGAAAAGCCTTAAGTCCCGTTGCCGCAAAACACTAGCGCATTGACCGGTTGCCAGCTAAAATGTTGTTTTTGATAATTTCTGTGACCGTTCGCGCACTATCAAAGCAGAAAGAGGTGCAAAATATCATGTAATTATACTGTGAAAGACACGCTAAAGAAATTTTTCAATTATTATATAACTTGGTAGTAAAACTACGGTGGGCGGTCTTACCCAGCAGAGCGGTCTTACCCTGTTTACCCCTATCGGTTCTGAAGCAGTTCAACATGAAGCGATGGAAACCAGTAGAAAAACCGATGAACAGCAGCTAGCAGCATAGTTAAAATACGAGCCCGAAAGATGACAATGAATCCTCTTCTATGAAAGAGATTCCAGGAATCCATCGGATGTCTTGTGTGTTTGGGGCAGAATACTTGGCCGAATATTTTTTGCGGTGTACATTCTTAGCAGCTTTAATAACAATCCCGAGGTCAAACATTGGAACGCGGTGAAGCATGTTTTGCGTTACCCACGTAGAACCTCCACCAGCGTAATCGGTTATTGCGATTCTGACTGGGGATCAGATCTAGACAAGAGGAAGAATTCAATGACAACGTCTTCATGGCACAGGGCGGTGGATTTGCGAGAAGCAATCGAAAGGGTACTATCAACGTGTGAAGCGGAATATGTACATACATATTCGTTTCGACTGCCGTACAGGAAGCATCTTGGTGGCGTGGCCCGTTACCATTTTTCAATGGTGATAGCGATGAGGCGATTGAGATCCGATGCGACAACCAAAACTGCATTGCGAACGCGATAACAGACGCTCTCCGCCGTGATATGGCAAACCTGACCTTGAGGAGGAGTGTTGAACACGTTGTTCCTATTCTAACCACTATCGAAAACAAACGTCATAACTAACCTTGCTATAATACAAGCAAATAAAAGTAAGCTCTCTAGTTTACTGCAATTGATTCAGCAGGTTAACTAAGCTGTAGCTTTTTTATTGTAAAAAAAGGGTCAATTTACATGTATTAGTGTTTGACCAGTTCGTAATCATGAAAGTGCAGTTAAATTTCTGGGTGCAGCCATGTAAATGGTACACCAATATTTATGACGCGATAATAATAAAGGTTCCACCTTTTACCACTACAAAGATTGGCAATAGACGATTTATCTATTAGTTAATTAGTTTATAACAATAAAAATTCAAATCAGGCAAAAAGTAAACCGATTTAACAATACAAAATCCTTTCGTAATATTCCAATGCTTAACAACGAGAAAAAATTGATTATAATACTATTATTTGGGACACTTCAAATGGTTTCCCACACGATCAAATGTAAAATCACTGAAAATAGTTCATTCAGTTCTATCAATAAAGCAGCCCTGTATGCAGTATTTGCAACAAGGTTGTGCGAAATTTCGAGGTTTCCGAAACTGAACGAAGTTTTTCTCGAAATTCTTCAAAAAATGACTAAAACTTATAAATTTTGAGTTAATCTTTCGATTGATTCATATTTAAACAGAAGGCTTAAGGATATTTAAAGTTTATTTAAGTGGAAAATTTTCAAGAAAATTCCGGAAATCAGGAAAATTATAGTAAACTATAGGTTTATTAAAACTTTATACGGTCAAAGCTTTGAAGCATTTCCGCACCTCAAGCAAGTTTAAAACTGCAAAATATTGGATCAGGAATCATAATTTGTATCCATTTATTAAAAAACTTGTTCTCAATTTCGGTTAATTTCGTGAAACTCGAATTTTTTTCGCGAAATTCGCACACCCTAAATTTGCAATTCCAAAACGCTTCATCGTTCGCAACAATAACTTCTTAGACATCCTTCCAAAAGCGCGTTTTAATTAGAGACACCACACAATTATTTTCTGCTGACTGATACCAAAAAGTAACACAAATTTGAGTGTTATTTTGATGATAAACTGTTCAGTTTGGAAATAGCCTACCTGTGACATTAAAGTAATTTAAAAGTTGATTTTTCGTAACAACATAATATCTAGTGCCAATAAGCCAAAAATTAAAGGCTTATCAGTTTCAATTCAATTACTATTTTATACAACAGATATTCCACAATAACATTTAGACCTAGCTAAAATATTTTTAAATATTGTTGCTCAATCCTTGGAAGGTTAATTTCTAAAACTAACAAAAACTATACATATAAATTTAAAAATTTCAATGTTAGTCAACGAAAAATAAAACATGCACCCTAACCACTTAAAACTAGAAACCAACTCCTTACCTACTATGTTGCAAACTTGCTTTGGTATACCTTTTGTTGATTGGTTGATTTTCGGCGGCAGTGACAGTGCTGCTACCCGGGACTACGACGCCCGAGTCCTTATTGGAGGCAAAGCTGGATTCAGGGGACATCGGTGGCAAACCGGTGCTAACAGTGCTCGGTTCGGATTTGGTGCTGTGCTCTTTGCACATCTGATAACAACGATCGCACAATCCATTACGCAACGGTACCGCTGAACAACCGCTGGTGGTGATTGTGATTAGATTGTGACCCACTAGCCAGGTGTTGGATTGACCTCCTCTAAGGAGAAATTCAGCAGCCGGGCTCCTTTTCGACATTCCCCCACATGGTGAAAACGTATGGTTGGCCATAAAGTCAATGCAAGTTTCAGCCAACTCAGAGTGAAAGATGTAAAGATCATTGTTTGGCTTTGAAGAACGCTGAGAGGATTGTTGTTGTATCGAATTACGATCGCCCGCACCTCTACGCTTCGAGCTTTGTTCGGTTAAGCTTGAACTACGTTTGCGATTCGATGAATCTTCATTGATTTGAGAAAAATCAGCTCGTGGTTTTGAAACATCCTGAAAGGGGGTGTGAATGTACGATTCAAGACCTTTCACAATGTAGTCGACAAGATTTTTACGCATTGGCAATCGACATTTAAGGAACCAACCAGCAATGACGTGGTGAGCCAGTGATACGGTATAGTGATCGTAACGATATGGGTTTGTGTACGGAAAGGACATGGCCACTACGTACATGTGCTCCAAAACACGGAGATTTGCGATTCGATCATTCGGTAGATGGCTTAGTGTGGAGAGAAACTCCAGCACCGGAATTGCGACAGTCGTTGTATTGGCCATTTTGCTCAGTTCAAACAAGACATCGGTTAACTTCGAAACCAAAGGATCTGGCATTTCGAGCAGCAGAACCGTTAATGTCTGAATGCAAACCTGCGGTCTTCTTGAGATTAATCCCTGTTTGAGGGCCTCGATAATACTCTTTTTCGTTGAAAACTCCAAATGTTGGTGATACGTAGCAAGACTGGCCAATGCTGGTAGAACTAAGTCCTGAATGTCGGATTGAGTTGGTTTGTGTGGGTAAAAGAAATGTTTCTCCACTAGCGACGTTCGGTCATTGTAAATTCTAAACAATGTTTTGGCCAATGAATCCACATCGTTGCCTTGTATTAAGGCTTTATTTTCCATGATGTTCGGAAGTTCACTAAGAACCTGCTGAATGACCTGCCAATCTCTTTCCTCATTAAGACAGATTACGATAATTTGACAACCGCGCTTGATGGAAATTGTTGTCAAATTACTAGCAGCGGCCACTTCATTAGCCTTCACAGCATCTTGTTGCGTTAGATTCAACTGACTGTTAGACGGAGCTTGTTGAGACCCGCTGGATATCTGCTGTGGCTGCATGCTTTGATGCTGGTATGGCCCCTCAATTCCCAAATAATAGCTGAACCGTATCTTGTTTGCGTTGACAGGATCGGGATAACCTACATGAAATGAAGCATTTGCTCGCGCTTTCATCATCCAAGAAAAGATTTTCATTCTTACAATATTCACATTCTGAAACACAACCGGATTTTCGTAATGAGCTTCCATTGCACGCATAAGCAAATGGTATGTTTTAATCGCATGTGTTGACGGTAGACGGTAAAGTTTAACACCGAAAATTCGAATCAGTCCATCAACAAGTACTATAATATCCTCTACATCTCTGACTGAGTTTATAATAGTTTTAACGTGTAAATCATAGGGGCGTTGTAACATTTTACCAACGATTTCAAGTAGCTCGAAGCATCGCTTGGTGTCGCAGTGTAATATAAACTCAATCAATGCTTTTGCAACGGCGGTTCTTACTTCTAGATCGGTTTCGTGAACCACACCTGCAAAATGTACCATTACAATACGCTCCAAGATTTCCTCCTCGTATGCTGCCCGGTTCAATTGCATAACTCGGACCAAAGCCTGAACAGCATACACACGAATCATCGTGTTTTTCATCTTATAGAAACGGTCCATAAAAGAACAGAGCTCCAGCAACCACTGGGGCCGTGTAGCCGAAATCTTCATTGTCATGTACTCGATCAGTCTTTTTACTGAGCATTCTGGACGCTCGTTAGACACCTTCTCGATTAATCCGTAGATTTTCTCCGGGTCGGCGTTAATGTCGTTTCGCTGAAGCAGCTCCTCTATCAGATCCAGCGTCTCGTGAAAGTGCTTCACCACATTATTCTCGAGCGGTAGTTTGTGTTTGGATAAATTGTACGAGATCTCGGTCATAATGTCACAAATTATATCCCACGTTGGTTCATTCAGCTCTGCGCCACTTTTCTGAATTAACCGGTGTATGCTGAGAATGACTTCGTAGGTCACAACCACATGCTCACTTTTTAGTGCCTATGAGAAAAGAAGACGATGGGATTAGAGCTCCAACAGGATATTACTCGACTTCTTAATATATGGTAAATATACTTACATTCCAAAAACTGTTCAGAACAATCGACGGTGAACAGTTCAATATCGGTACCGGGCACCCGCTTACACCCCACAGTCCTACGTTGGTGTGAAATATAGCACCCCGCAGCAGTGCCTCATCCGGATAGAACGTTTTATCGTTTAAAATATTACACATCGTCAATAGAGTCGCGTGGCCCAACGCAGTTCCGAAAAGATTCTTCATAATTTTCCACGAGGTCTGACAGTACGCTTCTCGGTTTACCGTCCGGCAAAGAATAACGATAAACAGCGTCAGCGTTTCGTTCGGTATGATGGCATAACATATGAAGCAGTCCAACACCGACAAACATAGTAAAATGGTCTGAGTATCTTCCACCTTACACGTAATGTCGAATATATAGTTCACCACTCCAACCAGAAAATTTTTCTCCAAGCTAGCGGCATTGTACTTCACTAGATTTACGATCAAATCCAACAGTGGAACAATAAGCCCAGCCTGATCAATTTGAGGGATCCACGAAACCAAAAAAGAACCAATCTCCTTTTCAAAATATTGAATGTTTTTCCCATTCTCAGTAAGACTTTTCAGCATTTCCAAACGATAAGCGATATCTTCGGGTTCTTCATGCGACACAATCACACGAAAAAATTGTGCCCTCATAAGTTTCAAATTGTCGTACTGTCCTTGAATCAGCTTGCAGTAAAAACTTAGGGCAACATGGCGCTGCTCGGTAGATTTATTGGCCACTATCAAATCTTTCGTTAACTGCCATAATAGCTGAACAGAGTCCGCTTCCAGCCGGTACTTGATTACATCTTCACTAAAATCTTTCAACGCTTTGCACCGTTGGCCTACTGGAGTTTCGGGCTGAAGCTCTCGTTCTAATTCCGGCGATATAGGAAAATAGTTTCTGTCGCGGTGGGTAGCTAACACCAAAAAGAAAAAAACGTAAAACCTAAACACGAGCAGTATATAACATTTCTTACCTCCGCTAGATCTTGAGATGCGAAAAAATTGTTTCAACTTATTCAAGGTGTTCTCCTTGTCCTTCGTGCTCATTTTTCCGAACTAAAATTGCTTACTTTCATGCGGAAGAGATAATCCGGAGGAAATGCAGGAGGTTGAAAATTAACATGGAGGCAATTGCTAATCCTAATAGCGGTCAGTTCATTTTAGATAAAAACGCGGAAGAATGAAAATTTTCTCAGCAAACTGTCCTTTAACCGATACTAATAACAGAATATTTACGTAAAGTATCATGTAATGAAATCACTCGATTTTACTTCTAGGGAAAAACTAAGAAAAAATACGCAAACTTGACTTGCGATGGAAATTGTGGAAAATTTTGTTAATTTGACAGTAGATAGACGGTGAAAATTGCACAGCTGATCGTTTGGCAAGTAAACGAAACAAACGATACTTGTTGACACTTGAGCAGAGATGCCATATGTTTTGGGAGAAATGTATTATGCAACTGCTCGAAATCCCAGTACAGTAATGATTCGCTCGTTATACCCCGTTCACACTACACCGCATATCACCTGATATCAGGCGATTCGTGCTATCGAGGCCATATCACCATCCATATTACCTGATATCCCATACAAACGAGCTGTCAACGGATATCACCTCGGTTACATGCTATCGCGGATATCATGTTCGAATCACGGGAATGGCATCGCTGTCAGCTACCATACATTTGACGCGTTACCAACATCACTGGCACTGGCACCCGAAAAATGGGCAGTTTACCCTTATCTTATGTTGATTCGGGCAAACCGGCCAAATGTTGACTGCAATTATTAATAGCATATCAGACAGTTTTGAGCAATTTCTTAAGGTTTTCACATGGTATGTGATATTCTAAGTGATATTTAGTACATTAATTGTGTCCCAAAGCAAAGTGAAGCAAACTGTGACAGCAGAAAAAGTAGTTTTGGGACAAACGGTACAGAAATAGATGTTCGTAACGCTTGAAGGCTACCATACCATTCCCTTTGTTCGAATGCCAATAATAACCACATTTCCAGCAGTTGGCAACACGGCCAACAGACATTTGACGCAACCCTAAAAATTTCGCAATTGGGTCCTAAAGCTATACCAGTTTTTATATATCATTTGAAAAAGCCGCGTTTTCTGAGCAAAACGTGATTTTCAAAAAATGTTTATCGTTTTCCTGCGATTTTTAAATGAAGATTTAAAAAACTGCTCGAAAGGTCTTAAATGACATTTCGCCTATGTACGGTATATGGGAGAACTGTCATTTAAGACCTATCGAAGAGTTTTTTATTCTTCGTTAAAAAATCGAAGAAAAACGACAATCATTTTTTAAAAATCACGTTTTGCTCAGAAAATTGCACTCTTTCAGCTTATATATAAAAATCAGAAAATTATTAGTGGTCGATTTCACTGATACAAGTTTTTATTTTGGTTGCAAATAATAAAATTTGGTAACAAAAAATTTCCTCCTGCCCCGAACTTTTATTCAAGTTGTAAGCCGATTTTTAGTTTTATTTCGGCTATTTTTCCACTAAAACAAAGTTTGCTCAAACAGGTAACACTAATGAACTAGGATTCATAAGTGTAGTATTTTTCTAAATTGAATATCAGCTGATTTTTTGGTTGAAAACAAATCAATTTTATAAGGATACACGACTAAGCTTGTATTGGTGAGATCTGGCGTAGAAAGCTCTATGCGAGAAAAAAGGAAGGAAATATGTTTGCTGTTTTCATCCCGCACATGTTGACAATTGCATATGAGAGTTCGCGTTGGTGCGAGCCAACTAACTGACATCTCTATCCTAATCCCATTGCTCTTGTTGTCTTGTTTTAGCTTTGACCTGTTTTTGTTTTCTTCTCTTTTCAATTACCAAAGCAAATGTCAAATCATATCAGCTCACTGAAGTGTGAACGCTCGAGGTGATATCCGATATCATCTGGCGATATCAGGTGATATCCGGCGTAGTCTGAACAAGGCATTAGCCTGCGTGAGCGAAATTTATTCGAATCACAGATAGATTTTTTTCAGATTTCAAGCAGATTTTTCCGGTTTTTCGAGCAGTTGCAGACAACAAAAACATCTGGCATCTCGTCTTTGGATTTAATGTTTTGCTTTCCATGTTTTCCGTAAATACCAGCACTGTTCACAGGCTACAGTAAAGTGCACTACAATTTTCGTTCACGTGTAAAAAGAAACTGTAATTAAGCTAGACGTTTTTAATGCGAAATAATAATTAATACATAAAACTTCCTGAAAAGCCACTTAGAAGTAGGATCACTTGTTAATAGATAACTCAAAGGAGCCACAACATGCAGGTTAGTATCGTAAATTTACATTTTACCATATATGGTATGTGAGTGTATATTAATCTTACTTTGTCCGCCAGGATCCTAACGAAGATACTGAATGGAACGATGTTCTACGAGCTAAAGGCATTATTCCGCCGAAGAAAGAGAAGGAGATTACGGAGGATGACATAATTGGCATGATTGAAAATACTATTGAGCAGAGGCAGAATCAGAATAAAGATCTTTCAAAAATGGGCTTAGACGAACTGGATGAGTTAGAAGACTCGGAAGATGAAGCAGTATTGCTTGAATATCGCAAGAAAAGGATAGCCGAGATGCAAGCGTTGGCACAGGGGGCCAAATTCGGTTCTGTTATAGAAATATCTGGACAAGATTACGTCGATGAAGTTGCTAAAGCCGGATCAGGCATTTACGTAGTTTTACATCTATACAGCCGTGGGGTGCCTTTTTGCTCATTGATTAATCAACACATGTCACAGTTGGCGCCAATGTTCCCGGCAACGAAATTTGTCCGCGCCATTGCCACAACATGTATTCCAAACTATCCGGAGCGAAATCTTCCCACAATTTTTGTTTACTTTGAGGGTCAATTGAAGAAGCAATTTGTAGGGCAAATCGAGCTGGGTGGTCCAAACCTAACGTGTGAGGAGCTGGAATACATGCTAGGGCAAACGAAAGCAATTGAGAGCAGTATTACAGAGGATCCACGTAAAGCGAAAGCTGTCAAGGATAAAATGTTTGCCGATTTGACCGATAGTAACGATTGGTAGACGGAATTACTTACGGTCAGATTTACATTAATTGTATCTTTTACAATGCGAACAATAAAGTGCTTTTATGAATTATTTATTGAATAACAGCTATTATTTCTGTTTGTCAAGCTTAATGCAAATAAACTTGATCAATCCAATTTTCTGTTGCACACGCAAGGGGAGAATTCAAAGTTAAAGTTTTGCTTCACAGAAGAAAATTGTAACTGACATTCCGAACGTAACTTGTTTGTTGTGACTACGTAAGACTGAATCAAGACAAATTGAATGGAATAAAAGTTAAAAATTCAAGCGGCTCGATTGATCGAGGTGTCTGTTTTTCCCCTTGCTCGATCGATCGCAACTGAAACGACCGGCAGTTAATAAACATTCATATGTTTATAGCAAAAGATCACCTCATATGACGGTGTATCGATCGCCAGCGGACATTTCAGTGCCTTTGAGATGTTCATGTTTAAACTACGAAAATTTTTGCTTCTCGTGATGCAGCCTCTCATGCATGATTCATCCTTTTGTCAGCTTTTCGTTACTGAAGCAAATGTATTCCTTTATTTGATGTAGATGCATGCTAGTGCAATGTGATTATCACCATTTTCACATGGAAACAATTTTGTTAGCATCTAAAACCAAAATATAATTATTCACATATACATTACAGAACATTAAACAGCTTTGATTCACTGAAGTCGGATCGCATCATTTCCTGAAGGTGACATCGCGATACGTAACGACCTCGTTCATTAAAATGACCGCCTTTCACAAGTTGTATAAGTCATTTTGTTCCAATAAAGTGTGTTTACGTGTTCAAAAGTATACTATTTTCAGCTCAACCTTAAGGATAGTACAATCACTTTAGCATAGTACCTAAACCATTTTTCTTACCAGAGTTAAATTTATTCAGTGAAATAATGCAATAAATGATGAATATACGATATAATTAGCGAAAAAAATATATATAGAACATTTTTAATCTAAAGAATAATCCTAAAATCAGTTACTAACATCTAGGTGAAAGCATGACCAAATGTTTTCTGGGCATCTTAGGGTACTCTTCAAGATACGCGTAGGGGAGAGATGAACTAATTCCACCTTTTGTTTTAATCGAAACTCACACAGCAGAATAAAAGAGATAATTACAAACACGACATCGTAGAAACGGATAACGGGAAGGGAATCAATAAATCCCAAATGAACGAGCGGGGAGGAGAGCACAGGATACGCACTTAACTGGTCTGAAATTTGTTGCAGGTCTGAATGATCGAGGTTTTTCGTACTGGCACAGTTTCCGGTGTTGGGATAGCTTCTCCGGTGGGAACTTTATTGGCAAACACCTGCTTCACACCGCCTCCCTTTTGCTTGGCCATCTGATAATCACCAGAATCGAAGTACTTCTGTCCCTTTTGAAGACGCTTCTGTAGAAACGCTGAGTGGCCACCGAGTCCACGGGGACCACCGAGACCAACATTTGTGCCATACTTCGCTTTCATTTTTGCCTCCTCTTGCTTCTCGAGTTCGCTGACCGTTTGCTGTTGTTCTTGCTGTAATTAGGGGAGTATTAGCCAGAAGTTTAGCGTTAGAGAACAACGGCAGTAGTGAATACCTCTTCCGTCTGTTCGACTGCAGTCTGCTCAGTGGTGTGCTCTGTGCTTTCTTCCGAACTCATTTTGATGCGAGTTTGACTGTTGACCTTAATCATAGAAATCCAATGGTTGTTATTTGGTTTAAATATCTCTATACATAAATAGTAGTTAAAAAAGCACTCAATTTTTTTGTTAAACAAAAACCGGCACCCTCCAAAAACAATTGATTTTTGCGCGCCAATCCTTTGCGCAAATATAAAATCTTATTAGACCACGATCTTCTCGTTCCGTTTTATCACACGAAAAATTTGTATGACATTCGAATACATCTTTTGATTAAAATTTTTAAGAAATAATCAATGATTGGTTTACACGATTAAAAAAAAAATATATTGCAATCTTAAACAAATGAAAAATTGTGTGAATAACAAAATGGTAATCAAAAATCAATAAAAAGAAATGGTAAAATTTGAGCATCACAACCCATTTTGTAGCCGCAAGTGGGAAGCTTTATCCAACAGTGTACACTAGTGAACTAAAGAATCTAACAAAACACCTTGGAATTCCGTAATTGTTGCTGATGAAGGACTTGTAGCTGTATACTAAAACACTATGATCTATTACTCCCGTACCCATAACAATCACAAGGCAGACATTTCGCGACCTTCTCGGAGGCAAGCGCTTTGCCCCAAATGCAAAGCGCAGCTAGAGAAATGGCTGGCTAATATTTGCTTACCTTGCAAGTTTGCTCGGTGAATATATCGATCCTGAAAGTCCAGATCGACACTCGAAAGAGTGTGAAATTGTTGAATTGGTTTCTAGCAGAGTCGTATTGAATAAATTTTGCGTTGCTTTCGGCCTGCACTGGTATGTTTCGTCTTTTTAACTTTTTTGACACGAGCAGACGGCAATTTTGCGAATGCTCAATTTTAACGGGAAGTGTTGTAAGTTTACATTTACACAAATTTTGAAGCATGCTGTGTTTTCATTTTAGAATAATACGTTTGATGGTTGAAAACTTTTTGATTTTTTTCTCGCTGAATACAGAATAAATCATAAATTCAATTTTGTTGTTGTTGAAGTATTGAATGATTTTTAAAAACAGAAATAATTGGGTAATAACCGTAATGACAATACAAACTACAAATGGAATTTGACAAGCAGGCAGCACTGATCGAAGCAAAACAATTGGCCATCATGAAAATTATCTGAACATTAACATTTTCAAGTGATAGTCGACATAACAAAATTTAAATATTTTTATGTCGGTTATGTCGATATAAGTTGAAATTTAACTTCAATGTTTCCGTTAGGCCTGGATAGCGTGATGCGTGTTCTGCAGGCGCAAATTTATACATAGCGCGTTCCCCTAATCCAGTAAAGTGCAGAAATTAACAAATATTCCGCATTGTTTTGGTCATATTTGATCATTATGTTTTATGCTCTGATGGTAATTTATTGTTGCTTCGGTCCAAGTGCTTCCTGAGCTATGGTATAAACCAGGCCTTAGACGCGCCTATGCTTTTGCACTGGATTGTATGTGACTTTTTTGTGGCTCCATTTCCATTTCGAACCCACTGGGTTCCAATATTTTGCTTGTTATTTTTCGGTCATAGAAAAATGGCGTCTTTTCATAGGCCTGGTGTACACACTTAGCTATTATCACCGAGCACGGTAAAATAAATTACCGGGATTTTAACAGCTGAGATCTCGGTAAAAATCTCGGTAATACAACAAAACAGCGAGATTCTTAAAAGCAAAAAATCTAAAACATGTCGAACTTCAACGAGGTTCTCGGTAATGTTTTCCCGAGATACTTGCAAATTTCAAATGTCAACTTATTACGAGAACTTCGGTAAAATTTACTGAGGTACGTATTTTGCGATTCTTTTTTTTTTTTCAGATAACCCAGAATATGATCTCAACGATTAAATTTACAAATCAATTTATTAATTACTAAGTCGACTGATTCAACTAAACACAGCATTGGTACAAACTGGAGAGATGTATTGCATATTGCATAATAAAGTAATATCTATCAGTCTGCAACTTCGATCCTGCGAAGTGAGTTGATAACCTACAAAATTGAGTGAATGAGGAAATAATCGTTTTTTTAAGTATACTTTGCAGTGACCCTCCCAGATAGTGTCGAGGTACGGATGCTGGCCTAACAAGCCAGTCGTCGTAGGTTCGACTCTCGGCTCGGGAGAGACTGTTAGTGTTAGTAGGATCGTAGCGCTAGCCTTGCAATTGTCCTGTACAATTAACAGTTGGCGGCGAAGTCTGTATATAATAAACAGATGGTCGAGTTCCGAATCGGAACGTAGCACTAAAGCAGGTATTAGACGAAGCAAATATTTGCTATTTTTGGTACAGATTTTATTTTGTGCAAATAAAAATCATATCAAAAATAGCAAATATTTGCTTCGTCTAATACCTGATTAGCAAAGCCCTATACTATACTTGTAGCAAAAAACAAGATCTGAGAAAAATACTCACTAAATGGCGCCTCCCGACTCAGCCGGATATCTCCGGTATAAGTCGGTGCGTCCATCTGCCCTTTGTGGAGTTAGACCATTCCCGCTGTCAGCGGAGAATCGATAATGACCTTCTGTTATCTCGTTTGCCCCTTGTGTCACGTTGATCAAAACACTCTCTGTCCTTCTTGATGGCGATGGCATTTTGCCGGACAAGACACAGATTGAATCGTATGACACCGTACGATACGCACTCGTAACTCTCAGGCACATGAACCTGTAGGTACTTTCCAGTTTACCGCGGTAACTGTTAGTACACTGAGAAAAAATGTGTAGTAATACAAACCATTCATGCGCGTTTAAATTTACTATGCCAGCTCATAGTAATTTCAATAGATATTACTTCAATATATTATTTTAATAGATTACAGTCAGCGCAACTATGGTTCAGTAAAAATTACTGTTCAAATTCTCAAATCTGGCATAGTACCGATCAAAACATTCATGGTTGAAAATACCATGCATGATTTTCCACGCTACCATGTCGCATGGTAATCCTGACTGATATTGCGCTTACCTTGAAAATAAAATTGTTTGTTCCAACATGATCATGGCATTTTCGACAGTGTTGTTGTTGAACGATTCTGCGGGTCTGCCATTTTGAGAAACGCAGTTGACCCTGTTGGGCTATTTTTACATTTTAGTGTTTACAAGTGATTTTGTTTGAAATTGGTAATAATGGCAACAGGAAATGAACATAAAAATGAAATCATTATTGTTGTATTTACAATCAAGTCAGGAAGAGGAGGAACCATCTAATGGCAAGAGTTCATTTGAATAATCAGAGCTTCTAAAAGTTATATTGCTGTTTTTCGTTTATTTCCAGAAAAAGGGGACATACCGGAACTTCTGGTGGATGATTGAGACCTGACTTCAACTGTGTTTGACGTCCTGATTGGTATGTTTTAAAAATCATGTTTTGATTTTTTATTAATGTTATTCCTCACGATTTCAGATCACCGTGCTTAAAATCCTGGATCAGAAGACGCTGGACGACATATTTGCAGTCTCAAAATGGAACGGTCACAAGCATGAGCTTTGTGCGAGGCTAAAAAATGGGCTAGCAGCCAGCTGAACGAATCAGTTCTGTCAAAATCTAAAAATGGAAAAAAACTGAACTTCTCATTTTCCATAATTACAAAACCTAACTCATTTGGAGTATTGGACTACTTGATCATAGAAAGTCTTTATTGTAATAATTATATAAGGTAGCCCAGTTGTCTCGATTCATTCTAACGGAACAATTAAGCACAATCTATTTTTTCACTTATTTCAGGAGACTTAAAATGTATGATTGTAGATTGTGTTGTTTATCTCAAATAAATAAATTAAAATAATTTCTAATGCATCAAAATTATTATCCATCATTATTTAGGATTCCGATCAGTATCGGATCGATCGTAAACGATGCAGATGTTGATTCAACCACATTCGTATTTAATTTTACTACAGTATAGTAGATTATGCCATGGAATCATTTTTCGCGTTGCATGGTAAAATCAACAAATTTTTTGGTAGTTTCAAATGCAGAACATTTTCTACCGAAATTTAGTGGTTTTTTGTTTTTAACTTTAACTTCGATATGGTAGCGATTACCACGGGACTTTTCTCAGTGTACCTAGCGCTCTGGAACACACTGGCCCACTATACCTAAGTATGGACGAGACCACGCTGGCAAGAAGTCTTCGCTTACTGTCATAAACCGCTGTGCTATTGGACATTATACGAGATAGTGCTGCAATAGCCGATGTGGCCCTCTTGCAGGCGACGTGACTCCCGAACGTGAGCTTATCGTCCACCATAACCCCCAAGAGCTTCAGAGATCGCTTTGAGGTGATGGTGCAGTCTCCGACTCTGACCACCGCTTGTTGCTCCGATTTACGGTTGTTTACAACCGTGACCTCCGTCTTATGATGCGCGAGCTTCAGTTCCCTGGAGCGCATTCGGTCCTCGAACTTGCATGTACAGTGCGCGGTCGTCAACTCGACCTCCTCGATCGACTCGTCGTAAACCTCCAGCGTTTGTCGTTTGCAAAGCCGACGATCACAAACCCCACAGGGAACTTGAGTTTCAACACTCCGTCACTCATGACTTTCCACAACACTGGACCCAGGATAAAGCCTGGGAAAGAAGTATGCGTAAAAAACAGGTCGGGCGGAATCCAGCGGTATTAGGGAAGGAAATCGCGTCTACATGAAACGAATGATGAAGAGTCATAAACTTTAATCGGACTTTTTTTCCAGAAGAGTTCGTGGTAATGAAGAGAACCGGAACCGATGTTGTCGTTCGTTCGAAGTTATCCAGTAAAGCTGGTAGAGTTTCGACGCAACGTCACACATCTGAAGAAGGTCCCTCCAGGACGCATTGATTCACAGCCAACTTTACATTCGGAACACACGTTTCGAGATGATCCGGTACGTGACCTCGAGCAAAATGATAAACAGCTAGTTTCGAATGCGGGACAAGATCGTATGCCCTAAGAGGAACTAGTTTCTGAATCTGGAAATGTTCAGCAGCAGGACGAACCTGCTCGTAGCAAACGCGCTTGCCATGAGCCATCGAGATTCAGAGACTAAGTTACTCATTAGTTTTATGAAACTTAAAGGCGGGTTGTAGTTAAGGGCGTAATCGAATGTAAAACGGAAACGGTGAAGAAAAGCCAAGGGGAGGAGAAGAGGTGGATTGATTGAAAGAAGAGATGCAAATAAAACGATAGTGGAGATAATGAAAACAGATGGAGATTGGTTTGCCAGATGAGTGAATGCTTTTATCAGCAGAAAGACCCGAATCGCTGCAAACTTTTTTTCAAGTGTACCGCTCAACGCCAAGTAACGTGTTAGGGAAAATCCCCAGCAGAAGTGATGTTGATTTGATTCAACCTACGGAAATCCATCAGATCTAACCGACGACATCTCCGCATACACCACACAACTCTAACCGCTGGAGCAATGGTGTATGCCGAGGTCCACAAGAACACCACGAACAAGACATGGTAATCTGGAACTATTATTGAAGCTTGTGGGAGGGTGACTTACAGTGTTCTACTGGATCAACGTGCGGGACGCTGGAAACTCATTTGTGCCTGAGCAAATAAAGTACGCGCTAGGTATCGCGCTAGGACATCCAGCAGCCATCACGCAAAGTTCATCTACCACCATTGGCAGAACTAATAACAGATTTCGAACTACCTTCTCCTGTTCAACCGGATTTGAATCCCGAACCATCCACTAATTCCGGTCCAAGTCGAGCTATTCCCGTTGACGATTCCGCCGACAGCCTGGATGAAACAATGCGAACGGCTTCACAATGGTTGCATTAACACCAATGATTACTATCCGGATATCCGCAATTTTTGTCTGTCTTTTGAAGACCGGTCAAATAAAACGTAAAATGACAAATTGCTTTTTCCACAATCTCCCATCCCCTCGAAAGTAATTGTTTACATAATTCTCTTTGAACTATGTTCGGATACAAAATCCGGATATCCGGCTATCCTAAAACTCGGATATTCTGTCGGATAATATCCGAATATCTGGTTGACCCGGATTTTTGATATTTGTCGGATATCTGATGCCGGATGTTCAGATATTTCAATTCGGATAGTCCCAGCACTAATTTCGGGGACTACATCTGGTACTAAAACAAAAGGTTTTTAGACTGAGTATGCGATGATTCAAATGTAGAATCTAATCGTAAAGTAGCAAATTCTAAAATTTTATCATAAGCTCTTTGTCAAACCAAACGTTCGATAGATTCCTTTCATTTGTAATAATTGCTCTATGTATTTCCAGATATCTCGGTAAAGTTTATCGTTCGCCAATCTTCGTCCCCGATGTCGATTTTTATATAAGGTTTCAAATATTTTTGAAAATATATTTATTTAACAAGTCCGTAGCATTCCTACTCTATGTCAACGGGTTTGTCGATTGGGCATGAATAACTTTTAACGCTGGTGGTAATCTAGGAACGTTCAACTAGTAAACATAAATATTTTTTTAATATTTTGAACTTTACCAAGTGTAAAATTTGCTGGAACAACTTGACGTAAGAACAACTATACTTAGTCTAGAAAATACTCAAAAACTCATGATGCATGATTTACAAATATGAAACGTTTATTATATGCGGGAAACAGGTGAAAGCGGAGGAAGTGTAGGATTGGGGTTCGCTCAACTGATAGTTTTCCCTGAGAGTTTTTCCGTTCACGTAATTAATTTTGCAGTATACGCATCGGCATCAGTTAGGGTGGATAAAATAAACACAATGTGTCAACACCGCAGGGCTTCACACCAACACCACGATGCGTGGCGAGGCAGTTAGCGTACCTACTGCTACTGCCGCTGGATCATCTGTCAGTTCGTGGCCGGTGAGAAAGCAAATTTGCGAATCATAACAAGTTATCAATTGCGAGAAAGAAAAGTTCATATACATTAAATTACAAAGCTATTTTTTCCAAGTAAAAACTGTTCAATCCAATCAATTTATTGGACTACAAGAGCTTACCAGTCACGAGTATTATAAGGATTAAAAGTAAATATTATATTATTGGTTCAAGAATTATAAATAAGATAAATAAGGCAAATCGTTTCGAGGTGCTCCTGAAGCGAAAAGTCCAACGTGACACTTTGGTGGCTAACCTGAAAATAGAAAAAAATATTCATGAGTAGTTAAATAAGGAAAAATTGTAAGTAGTTAACAACACAACAAAATTATATATCTAATTAGAACTAAAATTTGAACAGAAGTGGAACGAAAAGGCAGAAGGAAACGTGAGGCTTAAAAAGATATACGATACGGTTGTTGTGTGCAAGAGGGAACAGTTAATTAATTCTTGTAAGTTTATTATTTATACCACTGGCAAAAATTATAATTGAAAACATATTACCTACAGTTTGAGCTGTCACAAATTTAAAGGTGCTGCTACAAAAAAATTAGTTCGTTATCTGAACATTCTCGAAAAGAATTAACGAGAATCGGACAACCTCAAATCGCCATGACCGATCTCAATAGCTCTGGATCTCACGGAGACTCCCTGTGCCGAGTGCTATCAAGTTTCTACAGAGAATGAGGAAATAATCGCTTGCGACGGTTGTCAACAGTGGTTTCACGACCGTTGTGTAGGAGTAACAGAAGAGTCGAAAAAGGAAGCTAAATGGTATTGCGAAGAAGAAGCCTGCCAAAGAAAGAAGAAAAAGAATCGCTCCAAGAAAGGTGGTGACAAAGGCAGCGAAAAAGCTGATGACGATTCCAGCGTCAAATCCGACCGTTCAACATCACTAAAAAACAAGTTGAAGGCGATGGCGGAGAAGCAGAAACGGATGGAGCAGGAGCTGGAATTAGAAATACAAATAAAAAAAAAGGAGATGGAATTCAACCGAGCAATTGAACTTAAGCGGATGCTGATGGAGAAGCAGTTGCGCGAAGAAGAGGAAATGAAAGATAAAGAGATGCAAAAGGCCATTCTGCAAGCGCGACAAGAGCAGATGGACCGAATGGAACGGCAGTAGAAGTCATTTGCGGCCAAAATGAAAGCCATGGATATAGCGATGGACCGGTTGAAGAAATCCACTCCGAAGAATGTCGTCGATACCGAAGATGGATCTTCTGAAAAACCAAAGGTGGAAAAATTGACCAAGGAGAATCTAAACAAATTTGGGGAACTGCACGAAACTGAAGATGAAGAATCCGACAATGGAACGGACGATGAATCGGAGGATGGATTCGAAGACCAGTCTGATGAAGTTTCGTTAAAAAGCCAGAATACAAAAAAGAGTAGCATCACGAGAAAATCTGAGAGAACGAATCAATGCGGACAGGGGCAAGTACGAACCGGGCCGACAAAGACGCAATTAGCGGCGCGAAATGGAGCTAGCAAAAAGTTACCAACCTTCACAGGAAAACCGGAAGAATGGCCGTTGTTTTTCGGGATGTATCGTGCGTCCAACGAAGCCTGTGGGTACTCGGATATTGAAAATCTTGTGCGGCTACAAGAATGTATGACAGGTCAAGCTCTGGAGATGGTCCGAGGACAGCTGCTTCTACCGAAATCAGTTCCAAAGGTAATTGAAAAACTTCGCCAGTTATATGAACGACCAGAACAACTTTTACAGAGCCTTCTGGAGAAAGTTCACAAATTGGAACCCCTGAAAACCGGAAAACTAGCCATATTCATTCCTTTCGGTACGGTCGTTGAACAATTGGGCGAGCACTTGGAGGCAGCAGAGCTAAAACAGCACTTAGTAAATCCGTTGCTCATTCAAGAGCTGGTTGATAAGCTACCGGACAACGACAAGCGTGAATGGGTGCGCTTCAAGCGAGGAAAGAAAAAAGTAACACTCCGGACATTCACCAATTTCCTTTCCGAGATAGTTTCGGAAGCCTGCGAAGCGAACGTCAGCATGGAGTTCAAACCGATAGGAGCAGCCTGTACCGCAAGCCGAGCCGTCAAGCCAAAGGAGAAAGGAGCGGTGTACAATCACAGCGAAGCCGACAATCACGCCAGTAGCGTAGATAACAGGAATCTGAAGCCATGCAAGGTGTGTCAGCGCACAGATCACCGATTGCGATATTGCCAGGACTTCAGAAACCTGTCGTACGCTGATCGAATGAATGTTGTCGACCAATGGAAGCTATGCCGCGTATGTTTGAACGAACATGGCTCGGCACTATGTAAGTTTAAGTTAAAATGTAACGTCGGGGGCTGCAGACAGCCACATAACCAACTTCTCCATCCAATTGAAGGTGCTGTTGAAACCAGCGCGCATATTCGAACGAACAACGTCACGCTGTTTCGGATGATTCCGGTTAATCTTCACTGCGGAGAAAAGTCCATCAATGTGCTAGCCTTTCTGGACGAAGGGGCGTCGGTGACCCTGGTGGAGAATTGCTTGGCGGAGCGTTTGGGTGTCAATGGAATTCGGCAGAAGCTAACGATCAAGTGGACGGCCGACATAGCAAGAGTAGAGAAGGATTCCAAACGGATGAATCTGTGGGTGTCAGGCGTGGGAGCGGGTGAAAAATGCTTTTGAAGACAGTCCGCACCGTCGAAAGGTTGATGCTTCCTTAACAAACATTAAACGCAGATGATCTCGCGCGACAATTCAATCACATGCGAGGTCTACCTATTACTTCATACAATGGACGACCGGAGCTGCTGATAGGATTAGATAACATACATTCATTTGCCCCGCTTGAAGCCAAGATTGGAACAGTGGTAGAACCAATAGCAGTGCGCTGCAAGCTCGGATGGACGGTCTACGGACCA
This sequence comes from Wyeomyia smithii, assembly GCF_029784165.1. Classification (NCBI taxonomy): domain Eukaryota; kingdom Metazoa; phylum Arthropoda; class Insecta; order Diptera; family Culicidae; genus Wyeomyia; species Wyeomyia smithii. The sequence goes on from NC_073695.1 coordinate 176,522,888, forward strand.
AAAGAAGCAAACGCCGCAGAAACGGGTGGCGATTTTCTGGGATTCCATCATGAAGTATCCAACAACGATCTTCATGAGCTGTTGAAAACTCACTACGCGCTGGAAGAGTCGGTCATTAGCATTCCGCTGGAGAGTGCAGAGGACAAACGAGCCCGCAAGATTCTCGAGGAGATAACGAAGCGAATCGGTGATCGCTTCGAAACTGACCTATTATGGAGAACGGATGATCCCGAGTTCTCTGACAGCTACCCAATGGCGTTGCGGCGGCTGAAGCAGCTAGAATAGATGTTACAGAAGAACCCCGAGCTGCACGCAAACGTTTGTAAGCAGATTGGCGAGTACCAGGTCAAAGGCTATGCACACCTTGCCACCCCCGAGGAACTTGATGCTGTTGAACCTGGTAAAGTATGGTACCTGCCCCTGAATGTCGTACTTAACCCCAAGAAACCAGGGAAGGTACGTCTCATATGGGATGCGGCGGCTACGGTTCAGGGCGTCTCCCTAAATTCACAGCTGCTGAAGGGTCCTGATATGATGGTGTCGCTGTTGTCTGTAATCGCTGGATTCCGGGAGAAAAGAATAGCTGTCGGTGGTGATCTCCGAGAGATGTTCCACCAGATGAAAATTACCGCGAAGGATCGAAGATTCCAACACTTTCTCTTCCGGAAAGATCCCAACGAAACTCCGCGCGTGTACATCATGGACGTTGCCACATTCGGTTCAACTAGCTCCCCATGTTCGGCGCAGTACGTCAAGAATCTCAACGCTCAAGAGTATGCAGGACAGTACCCAGATGCAGCAGCGGCTATTGTAAGGCGTCATTATGTCGATGATTATTTCGACAGCGTCGACACCTTAGAGGAGGCAATCAAGCGTGCGAAGGAAGTTAAGTTTATCCACCAGAAGGGGGGTTTCGAGATTAGGAACTGGATTTCGAATTCGGCGGAAGTACTTCAGAACCTTGGCGAGCAGAAACCAGTTTCTGCTGTCCACATTACCGAAGACAAAGCTACATCACACGAACGTGTGCTTGGTCTGATCTGGGACCCCGAACTAGATGAGTTCTCTTTCTCCACGCAGCACCGACAAGAACATCTACCGTATTTCAGCGGAGAAATGCGGCCAACGAAACGGGCAGTGTTAAGCTGCGTAATGGGCTTTTTCGACCCACTGGGTTATCTCTCTCCGTTTACGATCCACAGTAGGATTATCGTCCAGCACCTATGGCGCAGTGGTTGTGACTGGGATGAAACGATCAATGACGAATGCTGGGACATGTGGAAGCGCTGGATTTCTGTACTGCCAGAAGTGGAGAACATCCGTATACCACGCTGCTACCTCGGAGACGCCTTATCGTCAGCCGTGGAATCGATCGAGATCCATATCTTCTCGGATGCCAGCGAACACGCCTATGGCTGTGTAGCGTATTTGCGAATGGTCATTAATGGTGTTGTCCGGTGTACTCAGGCCATGTCTCGGACAAAAGTGGCACCATTAAAACGCCAGTCTATTCCGCGGCTAGAGTTGATGGCGGCCGTCCTTGGAGCGCGGATGCATCAAACGATGATTGAGGTGCATTCACTGAAGGTCGACCGATGCGTATTGTGGACAGATTCGCGTACAGTTTGGAGTTGGATCCGATCTGATCAGCATAGATACAAACAGTTTGTTGCGTTTAGGATCGGAGAAATTCTGGAACTTACGAAGACGACGGACTGGCGTTGGGTCCCAACGAAGCAGAATGTAGCGGACATTTTGACGAAATGGCATCGCAGTAGCGATCTGGAAAGTGAAAGCGTATGGTACACGGGCCCCACATTCCTGTATGAACCCGAAGATCAATGGCCTGCTCTGGAGGTACCAATCGAGGAGACGTGTGAAGAAGCCAGAGGACACCTAAATTTTCACGGCGTGGTTGAGGTGGAACGGTGCTCGAGATGAAAGACACTGCAAAGAGTGATGGCATACGTGGTCCGATTCATAGACAACTGTAAGCGAAAAGTGGCGAAGCTTCCGATAGTTACTGTTCAGGCAACGGACAATCAACGACGGTTCATCCTGGCAACAATCCTGAACGAGCAGCGCCCCCTCAAACGAGACGAGCTCCGGCGAGCGCAGATTATTTTGTGGAAGCAAGCCCAGCACGAAGCTTTCCCGGATGAGATGAGCACCCTCACTAAAAACCTGTGGCAACGACCGGGTGAAATCAAATCAACAGTGCGAAAAAACAGCTCGCTTTACAAACTGACGCCGTTTTTAGACGAAGACGGCGTGCTGCGTTTTGAGGGGCAGAATGGAGAGAGCGGAGAACATGCAGTACGATAAAAAATTCCCGATTATCTTGCCGAGAAAGCATGCGACTACAGAAAGGCTGATCCAGTCGTTCCACGAGAAGTATGGGCATGCCAACCGTGAAACAGTGATGAACGAACTACGACAACAATTCTGGATCCCAAATGCTCGTACTGCGATCCGGCAAACAACGGCAAAATGTGTATGATGTAAGGTACACCGTTGTCAGCCGCACGTTCCGAAGATGGCGCCGCTTTCGACACACCGAGTTACACCCTACCAACGGCCGTTCAGCTCGGTGGGTATCGATTATTTGGGTCTGGTGGAAGTTACGGTTGGGCGCAGGAAAGAGAAGCGGTGGGTAACAGTGTTCACTTGCCTGGCCGTTCGGGCAGTTCACCTGGAAGTGGTGACTAGCCACCCGCGGCGCCACACATGGGTGGAATATGGGAGCGGATGATGAGATCCGTCAAAGAGGCGATGAAAGCATTAGACGATGGGTGAACATTGTCCGACGAGGTTCTACAAACTACGTTGGCTGAAGCAGAGGACATGATCTATTCAAGGCCGTTAACGTACATGCCGCAAGACTCAGCTGGCGACGAATCAATCACACCGAATCACTTTCTTCGTGGATCGGTGACTCCGGCAGATTTGATAGTGCAACCCGTCAACTCCGCAGAGGCCTTGCGTGACACCTACAAGCGCTCTCAGGACCTGGCAAATCACATGTGGAAGAGATGGCTGAAGGAATACCTGCCAACGATAAACCAACGATCTAAGTGGTTTGAGGAGCAGACACCACTGAAGGTGGATGATCTCGTCTTCATCGTGGAAGGCAATAACCGAAAGAGCTGGATTCGAGGTATCGTGCAAGAGCTGCTTCCGGGATCGGATGGGCGCGTGCGGCAGGTAATGGTACGAACGACAACTAAGGTGTACCGGCGAGCTGTAGCCAGTTTAGCGGTGCTCGAAGTCAGGTAAAACCGGAACTTCCGGAGGAACTACCGGATGTTACGGGCAGGGGAATGTCAACACCGCAGGGCTTCACACCAACACCACGATGCGTGGCGAGGCAGTTAGCGTACCTACTGCTACTGCCGCTGGATCATCTGTCAGTTCGTGGCCGGTGAGAAAGCAAATTTGCGAATCATAACAAGTTATCAATTGCGAGAAAGGAAAGTTCATTTACATTAAATTACAAAGCTATTTTTTCCAAGTAAAAACTGTTCAATCCAATCAATTTATTGGACTACAAGAGTTTACCAGTCACGAGTATTATAAGGATTAAAAGTAAATATTATATTATTGGTTCAAGAATTATAAATAAGATAAATAAGGCAAATCGTTTCGAGGTGCTCCTGAAGCGAAAAGTCCAACGTGACACTTTGGTGGCAAACCTGAAAATAGAAAAAAATATTCATGAGTAATTAAATCAGGAAAAATTGCAAGTTGTTAAAAACACAACAAAATTATATATCTTATTAGAACTAAAATTTGAACAGAAGTGGAATGAAAAGGCAGAAGGAAACGTGAGGCTTAAAAGGATATACGATACGGTTGTTGTGTGCAAGAGGGAACAGTTAACTAATTCTTGTAAGTTTATTATTTATACCACTGGCAAAAATTATAATTGAAAACATATTACCTACAGTTTGAGCTGTCACAAATATAAAGGTGCTGCTACAAAATAATTAGTTCGTTATCTGAACACAGTGCTTTATTTGTTCTCATAAAAGGCTACACGAAAGAGCCATAGCAACAGAGTATATGTTTTAATTTTTATCGATTTTACGTACAGCTGAGCTAGTGATTTGATGTAAAACAGGATACAAATCGACGTAAAAAGAGCTTTGATTTACTAACTGTTATGAAAAACGTGGAAGATTTGGACGACTTGTTCTATGAGAACTTATCGCTTGGTTTGGCAAAGGTGTTGCGTTCCGTTGGTGTCTGGGCGAGTTAGTGTTTATTATTTTATTTTGTTTCTTTTGGTTTACAGAGATTCGCCGACTGTATCCCGCGGATTACAAATGTGACGTGTGAGAAGCGACTGCCTTGCGAGAAGGCGCAGGTCACTGCTTGGGAATCTCGACATAACATCTATCTACCAGATGATATGAAGCGATTCTATTTGTCCAGTGATGGTTTCAATTTTTACTGGAGTTATCAATATTCGCGTAATGCTTTTGTTGTTAATAGTACACATGTGACAAAAATATTAATAATTATTTAATGTTTCAGCTAATGATGTTCGTCGAGTGGGACATATTCATTTCCCTCATCTGATTCAGATTACGCTGGTTCGTGACAACATCGATACCATTTTGAGCTCAAGTCCCACCACTGCCGTGACGATTCCGCCCATAATACGACAATCGAATTATATCGATTCCACTTCGGGTTATCTTAATCACTTGAATTTGAACTCAAGAAGTAAAATTTTCGAACTAAGTACAATTACGGATTTAGCCAAAGTTTGCCTAGTGTATGAAACACCGGAATCGTCAAATCCAAAGATTTTTCTACTCGAAATGGGAACATTCAAGTGGCAGTTTCTAGCTGACACGTTCACTGAATATTTGCGAATGAGCATTGCCCATCTTGGATTGCCATATTGGGAGCTGTGCTTTTCCACCTGTGGGCTTCCATCTTGGACGGAACAACTTTTCCTATTGCTTGCTCCGCATTTGTTAGAGAAAAGTAAAAATCGCAGGCTTAAGAGCATCGTTTGCGTTAACGAGAACCCACCTTATAACGTGTTGGATCCTGCCGTATTCAGGACAAAGCCCCGCTGTTCTAGGCAAAATCAGAAAAATAGAATGAATAACTAACGTTTGAAAAGTGTGAACAATATAACTAGTTTATTTATCATTGATTGTAACGAGTAGTTAATAAAAGTTGATAAAAAAGGTTTAGTTCTAACGGATACGTGTTTCCACTACTGCTAGGTCACTTCCCACACGGTAGACTCCAATGACTGTCGAGGTCGATTGGAAATTTCTACGTGAGCATCTAATCCATCACTCAAACGACTTAGCCTTCGTGCCCAACTGCCTCGTACTCCTGAAAAGAAATGAATTCCAACGAAACTGTTCGCGTTGAACATCATCGTTATCTACACACCTTGACGACTGTTGTTACTTTGCTCTCGCAGTACATGTAGCATTTCTTCGTAGTCAGTCTCGCGTGATTTCTTCAATCCATGTTGATATTTGGCCTCTTTAGCAAGCATTTGTTCCCGTTGGATTTGCGTTTTAACCTCCACTGGGATATCAGGAATGATGAACTGCATTATTCCTGTCAGAACGAAAACGATGTGTTCGAAAATGACCACGAATGCTAACCGTGCTGCGAATACGTGCCAATAGTGGGGACTTAAGCCGTATTGCTCGCTGTCGGTGGGACTGTTCCGATAACCTCGGTACAAGCAGGTGTCCGGATCGGATTCCGTTTTCGTTCCCCATTCCTCCTTGTAGTCGGATGTGTTAAAAACTGTATGGCATGGTAAAAATATATTCGCATATAATAAAGTAGAACCATTTTTGAAATTACCTGATAAAGAGTGCTCGATATATCCGTGTAATGAAAATTGAGGTGAGTAAACGTATTTATACACCATTCGGGGAATGAAATCACTAGTGTATGCTATCACAAAAGCCTAGCGCATTCAAAAAAAAAAATCATATTAGGACATCTTCGAACAAAATGATTAAAATGTCAGTTACTTACATTGGACACAACTGCCGTATAAGTAATGATCTTCAGTATCCCATACCAGGCACCGATATCTTCTACCCGCTCAGCGAGAGGTCTTCTCGATTGTGTCACCATTTTGTAAGCGTCGAGCCGAATTTCAGCGATGTTATTTAAAAGGGCAAAAAGTGGTGCTAGTGGAAATGCAGCAACGAAGAGTGTAACGAATCCATACTGCACAACTGAAGGATAATAAAATAGTCTAGTTATCAAAACCCAAAAAGATGTATTCAGGGCAAGCTTACTCATTTCAAGGTACTCATCAAATAGTGCTAACCTGCCCGGGTCCTGCAAGTGGTAATCCTGTTCCCATGCCATGTGTAAGTGTGTTTCGTCTTTAGTGAGCTGTTTATGCTTGCGTTGGCGCCACCAGTTGTAGAATGCTCTGAAATTTAAAGATGAAAATTAAAAACCATTTAATTAAAATTTAATGAAAATTATTAAATCGAATTGACTTAAATTCTTTATGAAGATTCCACTATCCTTATGTTGGCATCACCCAGCAAACATGAGGGTATGTTTTCACAGGTGATACATTTTTTTCTGAGTTTTGTGTCTTTGAAAATTCGGAACCGGTCATTTCTGGCTCCACTACCGTTTCACCTCAAAGACCAAAAACTTTCGAAAACGCTGAATTGGACGCTGAATTGCGCGATGATGATTCATGTCGAACGCAGGAACAGCTTGCTTCAGTATAAGGAGCTACCAGCCAAGCCATTTCCAAGCGATTGAATGATTTAGGAATTATTCAAAAACGAGGAAGGCACAAGATTCCTTGTGATTTGAAGCCAAGAACCGTTGAGCGTCATTTTCTGTCATGTGAAGGATACGTTTTCTTCATCGCATGCTGACGGGTGATGAAAAATGAATTCATAGCAATCAAAAACGCTGCAGCAGTTGTGACTGTGTATTTGATGGGATCAGGTCGGTGTTATTTATTATCAGCTGTTGAAACTGAACGAAAATGACTGGAGAACGGGGTCGACCTCAATTGAGGCGATTTATTTAATATAAAGTTTTATTTTTATCAAAAAAAAACCGCGAGAACTTAGTTGCGCACCAAGTAGATAAAGAGAAATAAAATGTGAGAGAATAGATGGTAACAGAAAGAAAGCATATTAGAAAATGGGGCAGCGGTTCTCAACCTTTTTTATTCGCGTACCCCTTGGCGACATTTTTCATATCGATTGTACCCCCTGGCTTGGAATGTTTTTGCAGAGTGTGGGAAGGTAGTGGTAGGTCATGTTGTGGTTTTCTATTTCAGGTTTCAAATTGAACTGTAGTTTGTTTGATTTCTACAGTCATGTTTTGAGAGCACGATTGAACAACAAATGAAGTATTACAAAGAAAAATTACGTTGTCCGCCATCACTGATTTTTTTTTCGCGTACCCCCTGAAGGCTTTCGAGTACCCCCGGGGGTACGCGTACCCCAAGTTGAGAACCACTGAAATAGAGAATGAAAAAGAGAGAGAGAGAGAGAGAGATAGAGAGAAGCAAAAAAGGTGAAGACTGCAGTATAAAGCAATAGCCTGAAAGAATAATTGAATAATATGTAAATGTCACAGACAGCAAACAAACAGTATAACGTAATGATGAAGAAGACAAAAAGTAAAATAAAAAAGTGATAGTTAAATGATGAGGTTACATTACTCTTTATAGAAAAAATAAAGGATTCTTTAAAGAGAAATACAGAAAGTTAGAGCAAACAAGAGAGGGCGATAGGTAAAAACAACCTAAATTAATCCACCTAGCGGTCAGACCCAGCCTTTCTCATTCAATCTTTTATTTGTAAAAATAGATTTTTTTTGAACGCTTCAATCCAATAAATGTATATTCACTCTTTAGGTTCTAAAATATTGATGTTGTAATCTATACATATAAAAATGCAAGCCGGTCTGTCTGTCTGTCTGATCCATATAGGTTCGAAAACTACCGAACCGATCGACGTGAAAATTTGTATGTAACGGTTTTTGGTGCCGATAAAGGTTCCTATGATAGTTTGAGACCCCTCCCTCTTCAGGATGGGATGCACATCTCTCGAACTAATCAACTAAATGGAACCATATTTGACAGGTGAATGTTTTTAGTGGTAACTAATATGTTCCATAATCGACCTCAGGCAACATTTAGGATTGTAATATGGCAACTTCCGATTTCTGGAAAACAGTCAAAAAATGGCCGATTTCCACCCAATATAATAATAACCGGATCTAGAATGCTACACAGGAGCTAAAATCGACCACAGATACCATTTTGAATTCTAACATGGAGACATCCGGATTCTAAAAAAATAGCTAAAAATGACCAAATACCACCTAATACGAGTGTTTCTTTAACGAATATGACGTTCAAAATCCAGAAATTGTCTCTAAATGCCATCATGAAATATGGGTATTTCCGGAATCGTAATGATGCACTGGAGCCACAAATCGACTTCAGGCAACATTTTGAATAGTAAGATGGCAACTTCCGGTTTCTGGAAAACAGCCTGAAATGGACGATTTCCATTAAATATGAGTATCTCCGGAACCAGAAAGATGCAAAGAAGCTAGTAGTTGATCACAGCCACAATCTTGAATTTTAAGATGGTGACTTCCGGTGTCTGGCAAACAGCCGGAAATGACCAAATTCCCTCTTCTGAAAGGGAGGGGTTCCATACAACTGAAATTCTGCACAACTCAAGAACTAACCGAGTAAATTGAACTAAATTTGGCATGTGAATGTTTTTAGAGATAACAAATATGTATATAATGATTCGACGCCCCTCCCTCTTCTACAAGCACATGTTTTTGCACGAATTTCTGCACATCTCTCGAACTAATCAACTAAATGGAACCATATTTGACAGGTGAATGTTTTTAGTGGTAACTAATATGTTCCATAATCGACCTCAGGCAACATTTAGGATTGTAATATGGCAACCTCCGATTTCTGGAAAACAGTCAAAAATGGCCGATTTCCACCCAATATAATAATAACCGGATCTAGAATGCTACACAGGAGCTAAAATCGACCACAGATACCATTTTGAATTCTAACATGGAGACATCCGGATTCTAAAAAAATAGCTGAAAATGACCAAATACCACCTAATACGAGTGTTTCTTTAACGAATATGACGTTCAAAATCCAGAAATTGTCTCTAAATGCCATCATGAAATATGGGTATTTCCGGAATCGTAATGATGCACTGGAGCCACAAATCGACTTCAGGCAACATTTTGAATAGTAAGATGGCAACTTCCGGTTTCTGAAAAACAGCCTGAAATGGACGATTTCCATTAAATATGAGTATCTCCGGAACCAGAAAGATGCAAAGAAGCTAGTAGTTGATCACAGCCACAATCTTGAATTTTAAGATGGTGACTTCCGGTGTCTGGCAAACAGCCGGAAATGACCAAATACCATTCAATGTGAATGCTTTCGGAACCAGAATTACGCCTAGATGACGGAAATTGATTTCACAGGCAATTTCAAAGTCCAAAATGATGACTTTCGGTTTCTGAAAAACAGCCCAAAGTGACCAAATACCACCCAATATGAGTAGCTCCGGAGCCAGAATGTTGCAAGAAGCTTAAATTTGACCTCAGACACCATTATGAATTGTAGAATGGCAACTTCTGATTTCTGGAAAACAGCCAAAAATGGCTGAAATCGACGACAGACCATTTTGGATTCCAGGTTGGCGACTTACGGTTCCAACCAATATGAATATATTCAGAATTAATGCGATGTACAGCAGCCAAAAGTCCAGGATGTTGTCATTTCGATAAAACCAATCATTTCAAACGATTTGTTATTTGACTTTGATCATATCCTTCGGTCGATTGGTCGTGCATTTGCAGACATTAAACACATCGCAAGGAATCAATGAATTTGGAACGTTCAAATAGTACGATACCACATTTAAATTATGTTGAGGCCACATATATCGATCAAACCAGGTATAGCTTTCAATAGCCTTTGAATTTCTTGTCTTTCCATAACTTTTGAGCCACATATCAAATTGTTATGAAGTTTGTTATTTGTAAGTTTGAGAGATAACTCGTTCGTATGACACTAGTTATGTTCAAATAAGTCATGTAATTTTTGAGATAATAGTCTTTCTCTGATTAATTGACAATTAAATACATAACGGTTGCTTAAATTCGATTATAATCAAATGAAATGAGATCGTATAGGGTAGCCAAATTTTGAAACCACGTGTTCAATCATAATTTATAAATTAGCCCTTAACTAGCCCGCTCATCTGATAATAATATTGATCAAATCGGTTGTGTAGTTTCTGAGATTATGAAGTTTCGTGATTTTCACATTTCGGTACATAACAGACGAAGTTACAGTTCGATTACAGTAAAATTCAATAGGGTATTATGAGGCAGCTAGACTTAATAATTGACACTAATTTTGTGGAAATCGAGTCAGCCTTCTCTGAGAAAAGTGAGTGAGTCCAAGTAGTCTTCGGAATATGTTCCTTTTCATAGCTGGATTTCCCCTTTTTAAAACATAACAGGCAAAGTAATAGTCCGATTGCAAAACAAATCAATAGGGTCTTATGGGGAACTAGGCCTTCCATTTGAAACTGATTTTATGAAAATCGGTTCAGCCATCTCTGAGAAACATGAGTAAGATTAAACAGTCTTCAGAACACGTTTCTTTTCATAACTTTTGAACCACATGTTCAATATTTATAAAACTCAAAAGTCAAGGGTTTTTTAGGTAGTCCGTTCATTTGAAATCAATTTTATTGAAATCGGTTGTGAAGTTTTCGAGATAATGATGTTTCATGATTTTTACATTTTGATACATAACCTCTGAACTAAAAATCCGATTACAATGAAATGAATAGGGTCTTATGGGACAACAAGTCCTTTCATTTGCAGTTAATTTCATGAAAATCGGTCCAGCCATCTCTGAGAAAAGTGAGTGAGAATAAAAATCTGCACATACACACACACATACACACACACACACATACAGAAAATGCTCAGCTTGTCGAGCTAAGTCGAGTGATATATGCCATTCGGGTCATGGGGAGCGGTGCAACCGGCTTGATAGTGAGAAAGTACCTGGTGAACATGGACATACGTGTCTGGAAGCGGCAGTCCCATGCACTGGTCTCGAAACTGCAGGCAATGACGCAGAGGCAGCAACTGAATAAGATGATAGTGGTGATGGACGACGAGACCTATCTCACCCTGGCAATGACTGGAAGTGCACTTTGTATTTTACTTCCCTGAGCTTTAAGATAGAGCTTATTTGACACACCAAGTCACCCAAGTAGGTGCTGATGTGGTTGACAATCAGCAAGAAGGGGATGTCAAAGCCGCTATTCTTTTTAGTACGAACGGCAGACCTGAAGTTGCGTCGTTCATCAAGAAATACCATAAGGGTGAAGATACGGTGTTCTGGCCGGATTTGGCACGGCGCACTACTCGAAGTGATCGTTGGAGAACATGTAGCAGCTAGCTGTAAACACTAATTGGAAGAGAAATCTCCCACTCTACTGCGAATGAGGTTTATCGATTTCGCTGCAGCCAGAGGCATCTTTTGCACTTGTTTTGCACGCCGAGTTATTCGAATGCACACTTGGGTGAACCAAGTTCTGATCGATGGTCGGCCCTTTTCAGACGTTTTTTTTTCCTGTGTGGGCTCATCACTGCGACCAGAGATTAGATCTATTGTGATATTGCCCAAAGAAAGCAGTGAAAGAGCTGAGAACCTGCAAGGCAGCCGGGAAGGACGGCATTCCCGCCGAATTCTTCAAAGTCGGTAGCGAACAGCTGTATCGTGCCATCCATCGGATCATGCTGAGAGTGTGGTCTGATGAGGAATTGCCCTCGGACTGGTTGGAGGGTCTCATATGCCCGATATACAAAAAAGGTCATCGCCTGGACTGTAGCAATTATCGGGGCATAACTCTTCTCAATACCGTGTACAATATTCTCTCCCGCATCCTGTTCCACTGAGGCCGTTGCAGGAGACCTTTGTGGGCGAGTACCAATGCGGTTTTCGAGGGGGACGCTCCACGACGGACCGAATGTTTACCTTGCGACAAATCCTCGATAAATTTCGAGAATTCAACTTGCAGACGCATCATCTCACAGTGGGGCGACTCCATACAAATGCTGGCCAAGCAAAAAATCGTCTTCAAATCATGGAAATTCATGGTTTTTACATAGTTTTGGGACGCTGAGTCCGAATTTGATATTATTTTTGAATGAAAATGCGTATTTTTGACGCCAGGGGAATTTTCATATTTTCTTATATATATATATATATATATTATATGAGGACAATTTAACGTCGGTTTAATTTTTTTGGAAAAAAAAAATGCATGATGCCTGAAAGACTTTCATATGCCATAAACAAAACATAAAAATATTATTCAGCTATTGAGAAAATAAAAGAAATATCAATTGAAAATAAATACGCTTCGTGATGAAAATTACTTATGACTTGTTTTTTTTTCAAAGTGACTATATTACATTGCTTCTTTTTATCGCATTCTTATTTTTACTCACTTCCACCTTCATCTTCATTTTTGTGTTCATTCCTAATACAGTTTCAGTATCTTCAAGGAGAGTTTTCAAAATGCAGTTTTTAACATAAAAATAATAATTCACTATTTGCTCTGTAAAAATTAGCAGGGGATTTATTATGTCATGGTTTGTGTTTACACGATTGTTTTTACATGTGACTGGTATGAAACAAACTTAAAACATGATTTTGGTACTCAGTGTTTGTGATTCAAAACATAAACAATGATAAGTTTTTGATACTGCGTTAAATATCGGAATATTGATGAGTTAAACTAGTAAATATGAAAACAGTGTGAATAATCATACTGAAACATGTTTGAAAACGTTGTCATTATCAGACTTATACGAGCCATTTGATATTCTGTTGACTGTTTGCAGTGTGCAATTTGAATTTACATTTTTAAAATCCGATATGTGCCGAACACTCGTTGTTTCTCTTCGACAAAAGGGGACTCTGCGCAACTCTGCGCAGGATCGGACTAGGTGCATTTGAAGGCATTTTTTCCAGGCTTTCTTTTAAAACTAGTGCCAATAGTGCCAAACCAACAGTGATTCCACCTAATTTTTTTGAAGATTACAATTAGATAATACATTATCCAATGATGAGGATTTATTCTCTACTATTAAAAAAAAAAAAATTTCCTTCGCTTTTTAAATCAAGATTCAAAACTGCTCAAAATCTGCTCGAAATCGCTACAATGACAGTTCGCCCATATACCAACTGTCATTGTAGTGATTTAGAGCGAATTTTTATTCTTCATTTCAAAATCGAAGGATAATTATATAAAGTTTTAAAAAATCACGTTTTGCTCAGAAAATTATACTCTTTCAGATGATATATTAAAATCGGAACGTGTTTGGCAATGGATCTCCGCGTTTTGTCTTGAGCTCGCGGCGGAGAATAATACGAATTGCCTTGCATGGTGAGTAGAGGGGCCATCCATGCGTTAGAGTGCTGTGTGTTGGTGCTGTGGTGGTGATAGATGGAGAATCATTTGAAATAACGGCAGAAATTGGACAGCGGCCGCTAACAGGGTCTTCTGCGGATTGCGAAACACAATAAGGTTTCGCAGCTTGCAAACTCGTACAAAACTTGCACTCTTTAAAACGCTTACCCTCCCGGTGACCCTTATGACCATAAGGTATTGGCAATGAAAGAGGCTTTTGGTGTTTTGGAGCATAGGATCTTGCCTGCAATCCTGAAAATAGTGTGTAGCGCAGACGCATGAGCCATGAAGTATTAATACCAGGCATACAAATCGGCGGATATAGTCAAGCGCATAAAACACGGCAGGCTTTAGTGGGTTGGTCATGTAGCTATAATACAAGAGCAAAAGCTATTTGGCGGGAATCCCGAATTCTTGATTCGGTACTGATTATCAGTATTAATATTTTTAGGAGTTAGATTAACTCTTAAAAACAACAAAATGTATATTTGTTTGAGATTATATGTTAAGCTTTTTGAATTACATTGCTAGCTTTTAGTTTATGGTATTTACCGTATAGAATTTCAGATATTTTTTTTAAGTTCTCATTTTTGTTTTGGCTGAAACTTTGCATAGACGAAGATGCCATTTTGTGCTATTGGTTTAATTTTTCGGAACACAACTCATTTTTGAGAAGCTATTGAAAAATGCTACTTTGGGAAGGTATTGATGATTACAAATATTTTTAGGGTCAAACGGTTTGTTTGATCGGTTTGAAGTCTTCGATAAAGTTGTAGATACAATTTTTTTTTCCTGTATGGACTTCCTCACCGCGACCAGAATCGTAGATCTATTGTGAGATATGCCCGGGTGACTGCTGTATTCCGCACTTCTATTATTAGCAATACCGCTATTGAGAAGTGGCATGCTTATTATTATTGTTTATCTGTGCTTGTGTGTAATGTGATACTCTTCCTTTTACACGCTTACAGTTCTACTATACCGATGCTCATTCCTCTTGCCAAATATCACCAATTATAATTCCCTGGAGAAGTTTCGTCGTGCGTCCTTCTGGCCAGTTTTATTAATAAGAGGGACTTTATATTTTTGTCAAGAGGAAGTGACGCAAAGGTGATATGGATTTCAGCGTAAAGGAAAGGTATGTGGTGGGGAGCCTGAGAATGAACCCATGCTTAAGTCCAGTTTTGATATCGAATGACCTGATTCTACTAAGATTCGAACCCACGATCATTCGCTTGACAAAGCGGACTCTGTAATCTTGCGGCTACGCAGCTCCCCAGATAATTTTTTTTTCTTTCCAAAAAAATATACACTTTAAAAAAAATGTATTTTTTGGAAAAAAAAGTTAAAAGAAAATTTAAAAACTAATTATCTAAAGAAGCACATTTTTTAAAAACCAGATTTGTTTTAATAAAAACTACAAAAGATTACGTAAACAATGCAATCGGTCCGATCATGAAGAAATCAGGAAAAAAAGTTATGATTTTTTGAATGAGTCGTGCTCCAAAAAATTAAACCAATAGCACAAAATGGCATCTTTTGCCTATAGAAACGTCTATGCAAAGTTTCAGCCAAATGAAAAATGGTCGATTAAATTGGTTTCCCGTTCTTTTGTGGAACTACAGTGATCACCCGATTATATCACTCCTTTGATGATAAAATAGGGAAAGTGATAAAATCGGGAATTTTTTTTGTTAATTTTTTGTTATAAAAATGGTAAACCAATAATTAAGTATAATGTCACAAAATATCAAAAAATTGTTCGCAGTGACGAAAATACCCAACACGGAAAGAAACCAATAATTTAATGTGTAAAATAAGCGTTTTAAATTACTACAAGAAATCTAATCATATGGAGAAGCAGTTCGTTCTGTCTGTCTGTCTCTCTGATCCTTTGAGACATTGAAACTAATGTACTAATGACTTTGTATAAGAACCTTATTAAAACATAGCGTGCGTCATTCTAGTTGGAGAAACACCCATATTGGGTGTTTATCGAGCATTTTCGGCTGTTTCCCAGGAACCGGAAGTCGCCAACCTAGAATCCAAAATGGGGTCTTTGGTCGATTTCTCTAGATCCGGAGATACTCATGTTAGACGGAAATCGGCCATTTTTGGCGGTTTTCCAGATACCAGAAGTTACCATCTTACAATTTTAAATGGTGTCTGAGGTCAATTTTTAGCTTATTGCAACATTCTGGCTGCGGATATACTCATATTGGGTGGTATTTCGTCACTTTGGGCTGTTTTTCAGAAACCGAAAGTCGTCATTTTGGACTTTAAAATTGCCTGTGGAATCAATTTCTGTCATCTGGGCGTAATTCTGGGTCCGAAAACATTCATATTGAATGGTATTTGGTCATTTCTGGCTGTTTAATGAGAATCGTTCATTTCAGGCTGTTTTCCAGAAACCGGAAGTTGCCATCCTCAAATTCAAAATGTTGTCTGAAGTTGATTTATGGCTCCAGTACATCATTACGATTCCAGAAATACCCATATTGGGTGGTATTTGGTCGTTTGCCGTTTATTTTTGAAACCGGAAGTCGCCATTTTGAATTTCATAACGGCATTTGGAGACAATTTCTGGATTTCGAACGTCATACTGGTTGAAGAAACACTCATATTGGGTGCTATTGGGTCATTTTCAGCTGTTTTTCAAAAACCGGAAGTCGCTATCTTACAATACAAAATGTTGCCTGAGGTCGATTATGGAACATATTTGTTACCACTAAAAACATTAGCCTGCCAAATTTGGTTCTATTTAGTTGATTAGTTCTCGAGATGTGCAGAAATTTGTGTTTCATTTGTATGGAACCCCTCCATTCCAGAAAAGGAAGGGGTGTTGAACCATTATGGTCATATTTGGTACCCCTTAAAACATCCACATGCCAAATTCGGTTTCATTTGCTTGGTTTGTTCTTGAGTTGTGCAGAAATTTATGTTTCATTTGTAAGGGACCCCTCCCTTTCAAAAGAGGGAGGGGTCTCAAACTATAATAGGAACCTTTATCGGCACCAAAAACCCCTACATATAAATTTTCACGTCGATCGGTTTGGTAGTTTTCGAACCTATATGGATCAGACAGACAGACCGGACTGCATTTTAATATGTTTAGATTACAACATCAATATTTCAGTACCTAAAGAGTGAATATACATTTATTGGATTGAAGCGTTCATGTAAATCTATTTTTACAAATAAAAGTTTGAATGAGAAAGGCTGGGTCTGACCGCTAGGTGGATTAATTTAGGTTTTTTGATGAAATGTTATATTATGATAAAATTGGGTGAAAAAGGTGATAAAATCGGGGGCCGATAAAATCGATGGCAGATAAAATCGGGTACTGATATAATCGGGTGATCACTGTATAAAGCAAAGCAAAGCCTTGGTGCTTCATTCCGTATCGGAATTCGACCTTCTGTTTTACTATACACAGACTTCGAAGCCGACTGCTAAGTGTACAGGACAATTGCGGGGCTAGCGCTATGATCCTACTGACACTGACAGTCTCTCCCGAGCTGAGACTCGAACATACGACGACTGGCTTGTTAGGCCAACATCGTACCTCGAAACCAGCTGGAAGATGAACCATTGTGGAATTATACTTTTCTCAAAAATTATTTTTGAATTCAGTTTTTGTTTTCAAATAGCAAATTAATCTGGGTAATCTAAAAAATTAAATACCTTGAAAAGTAATTTAACATTTTCTTACATCCGTATAACGTTGAAGTTTAACATGTGGTTAAAGGCACTACAAGTTTACTTACGGAAAAAAGTACTCCATGAAATTGTTCCAGCACTGCTTTCCCACCATAATGATTGCCAGCTGGATGCAGAGTTCGCTCAAGCAGCCCGCCGGATCACAAATGTCTCCCTTCAGACGGTAAAACTCACTTTTCCTCGCAACGTCATCGCCCGGATAGTCGTAAAAGCGACCCTTGAAAAACGCGATGTAAATCAGCGAACTGTAGAAGTTCATGAACTCAAAAACAAAGATTTTGATTGTGTAGGAATCTTCGTATTCCGTCTGCGTTCTTGGGTTTTCTAAATTCGTTAAGTAAATAGCTAGCTTGTGATAAATCTGAAACATAATGAGTACCAATTAATAATGTTTGTTATATTTCAGGAGCTCCATCCAACTTACTCGAGTTAAAAGCATTATAATTATAAGATTGATTAAGGCAGCAGTCATCGTTGTAAAGAGTTTGGCATGTTTGCGGAAAAATACTCCGCCTCCACTGTAGATCACAGATACAAGCGATATTCGGTAAATGATTGTTCCTAGGACAGCTCCGAAAACTATTGATATCTGAAATAGACGCTTGTAATGGAAACTGTATTGTGAACTTATTTGACGTTACCATGAATAATACTGCACTGGATGTCGCTGCGAATCGAATGGCACGATCCCAGGTTGGCATGTATGGTTCCTTTTCGCGTGTCACCGGATTTGTTCGGAACGTTTTGACGGATGTTTCGTACTCTGGGCGCATGTCTTCTTCGTTTTCAATGTTTTGTAGGTCCCATTCCCATACTAGCACCGATTGTTTACGTTTCCATAACTCCAGAAAAGTCGTTGCCCAAAAGGACATAAAAATGGCAAAGAAAACCGTCGATGGGTTGTCGAAAAGGTACGTTAGTTTGGCGAAAAGGCATGATTCAGACAATTTTTGGTAGCTGCAGGCCTTATCACATAACGGGCAGAGTGTTACGTTACCGGTGCCGCTTGCATCACAGATTTCTTTCCTGTAATTGAATGAACGATAAGCTTTGACGAAACTGAAGAGCGGTGTGGATAATCTTACGTAGGAATATTATCGGTAGAGTCCATGGATGCGAGACCATATAGGAAACACAACAACCCCACTATCGCTGGAGCGTACAACATTTTCGTATAAAATCCTAACCAACAGAAATATAAGGCAATTTTATCACCAAAATATTTCCGCACTAGACATAGAGGCTGCTTTTTGAACCACTTAATCGGTCTCGCCCACTCCAAGTAGAGTAGTCTTCTATCAAAAACCTTCCCAGAGGAATGATTTCGTTCGAAGCGGCCCTCGTGCAATGGGAAACATGCCAGATATGTTCCGTCGTTCAGCAATCTTCGAATACCAACATTACTGGCTTTTTCCGTTTCGTCAAAGCGAGTTCTCATAAGAATCTGCATCACAATCAAACTGCGTTGGGCGCTATTGTAGGTTGTGCAGCGATCCTTCACGATGAATTGTTCCTCCGGATTGCCGTTTGCAGTGGCCGAGTAGAAGGATGGTTCTTTTTCGATTCGCGTGTAGTTATACTCGGTCATCGACATCAGTTTGTTCCAGTAGGCCAGTAGCTGATTATGGTGTTTCCGAAAGGTGGATTCTTCTTCCTGTAAGTAGGTATGAGCATAAATGTATTAGCTGGCACTATTCGTGGAAGCTCCTAGTCTTTGACCAGGTTGTGGAGCCCTTTTGTTCTTTACTTGGATTTATCCAAACACTAAAAAAGAGGTAAAGCAAAAGGAATATGAATCGGAAGAATCGACATGGGCTTAGTCAATAAAATAAAGATCACGATTAAAACACGGAACATGGAACTTCAAATGCACGCGACTTCGAAGTTGTAGCACTCCAGAAATTTGGTTGGATATTATGGAAAGAATGGAAAAACGTGGAACGGGCGGCTACTTTGTATCAGAGTTGTGGCGTAGGCCACTCGGAAAACTGCGCCTACTGGAGCACTCAAGTTATGCGTAACATTTGACGTAGTCAAATTTTTGCGATTTTAAGAGTTATAGGTGGTATCAGAAATGTGGAAAAAGCCAGATTCATCTGACATGATGGCAACCTTACTCACCTATCACAATGATCAGTCATATTGAACGTTACTTATCGTTACATATTGGGGGGAGGGGTCTAAAATCCGAGTTTTTAGCATTACGTAATTTGTGTACGACGCCTTAGTGACCAATGCAGGATGATTTGGCCAAATAAAGAATGACTCATGGAGCTTTTGCAGACTGCAAAACTGATGCGTGGAAACAACTGTTTACAGTAGAGAGTACCAAACGTTTATTAAAACTGGTAACTAGCCAGTGGTAAGATAAGGTGTTGTAAATTAAAACTTACCTTGACACTGATAGTGATAAATCGTTTAACAGGCAACTTTAGGTTCATCACTTCCGCATATCGTGACTCTGTCCGCCAAGGGATGTGAATCTTGACGAAGTAGGTTTTCTCGTCGAATGCTTGCGATTTGTGCTCGATTTCGAATTCCAAACCTTCCTTAACCAGATTTTCCTGGAACACCTTTCGCTGGTGACGTTTTAGAGCTTCCAGTTCCGTCATTACACCCTGGTCTTCTTCTTCGTAGCACAGTACCATATCAATTTTACGCCTGCCGTCCCGAAACATCAACGACTCGGGATCAAGACCCTACAAAAATATCAGTAGAATGCTCTAACATATCCTAAGGGGCTGGTATTCTGAACCATACCTCTTTATCCTGCTGACTTGGTCGCCGTGTGTTGTCAGATTGCTCGGAGCTTTTTCGTTTTTTGATCCAGTAACTGGCAGCACCTATTACATGGTTATTTTGTCCGTGAGTATTGGCTTCGTCGCGGAAAATAGCCTTTATTGGTGAGTTGCCAGCAAGTGGCTTGCTGGATGACCTTCGCCGTTCGTTAATGATGCTGTTCATGCTGGAGCTGAAGCTCTTGTTGATCTCAGATGCAATGTCGGATGCGTCCATCAGGGTTCCAGGAATATTTTCGTTATTCGTGATCTTGGGGCCGAAAATTTTACTGCATAAAAATGGACTAAGTGTGAATATTTTGTTATTTTTTAAGAATTAATAGTTGCCAATTTTGAATTATAAGTTGAATTTGTTGTTGAATGGTCAAACAGAATTACCTTCGATTCTGCTCATCGGTTATTGTCATTTCAGTCAACGTCTTATCTTGGGCATTCAACCACTTTTCTACAGGAGTTTTGAGCAGGGGACTTTCCATGATATCCTCTAGACCGGAAAGAGGTTTCTCGCTACCATTGTCTAGCACAACCGGTTTTGTGTCGTTTGTAGAATCTTTTGCACCTCCATGGTAACCGCTAGTAACCACAACGTCGTTTGCCACGTGGTGGTTGCATTCATTCAGTTTATGTACCGACGCCGTGGAAACGGTACCTTGGGTTCCCGCTTCCGTGTTCGTGTTAGTGCTGCTAGTCCTAGCGATACTGAATTTGCTGGCGTTGTAACTGTCATTGTTGCTGCTAGAATAGTTCGTATAGAGTCCCATTTCACTATCAGCATTACTCTTCACATCAATCCTGGTGCCAATGCAACAGGGAAGGTTATTAATAGCTTGCACGTTGCCGGTACTGTGTCGCGTGAATAATTGATTCGGGTCGTTAGGTTGATGCAGCTGCGAAATGAACATTAAAGAATTGTTAAAATGAGAGAAAGTTCTTGGCTTATCTACAGAATATATGATTACGAAATCATGTTGCTTATGTATGTACAGCTACAGATACATATGTATCTTTAGTTTAAAAAAATTAATAAGTACAAAAACAAAAACACAAAGTTAAGGATTGCTCGACAATAACCCGAGACAAAAATTTCGAATGAAGCATTTCTGGATGCACTCAATGTGAGTAAACCATAACTCGAAATGTGAACCGCAAACAAAACAGTTTTTATGCATAGTCGCACTAGTGAACAGTTAAGGGCACCAATATATTTGGATTCCGCAAACTCTTTTCTAGTTTTTATAATAGACCGTAATTATCGATTCCCGATCAGAAAGACAAAACAAACATGTAACAGAGGTTGTTAGTTTGTTATGTGAAAAACCTTTCAGATTGTGTTTTAATTTTGATCCCGTTAGGTGTTAAAATAACAGAAATCATAACAAAAAATATTCTACCAATATCAGACCCATATCAAACTTTGTTACTAACGTATCAGCTTTCTAACAAAATAAGATAGCTCATTGAACAGTATAATAACAACCATTGTTATAAGCAACAGGTTTTGATAGAGACGAAAAATTGTTAGATTTGTTTCAGAACAACTCTATTTCATGATTTGTTATTATAACTCATTCAGATTCAATTTTGTTATCAAAAGCAAATGGGAAAATACAAAATCGTATCAAAATATGTTATTTGTATCTCCCGTTGATAGAATTTTGTAATTTTTTAGTTATGCTCTTCTGATCGGGTTACCTTTGTTTATAATCATATTGAAGTTTTCTCTATTCGCGATCATCCAAAACAATATCAAAATCAGTAATAACGTTATAAGTCTGCATCATACATCACACTTTTTTTTTGAGAGGAAACTGATAATCGTAAATTTTGGAATACTAATATCGTTGCAGTCGCACCACACGATAAAATCAGCCCTCAGGCACCTCTACATAAAAAAGCTGTGCGCGAGATGAAAGGCGTATCATTGGATCGAAGGATATTGACATCATGACGAAACGTCCGCATATGGAGAAGAAAAATGAGCTTTTTCACGAAAACAACACTCCCGCTCATTCTGATCGCGATACGACTGATAAATTATAGGAATATCACTCTCTGTATTCGCCAGATTCAGTACCGAGTGACCAATTCCTGTTTTCCGGATCGCGAATGAGGCTCTCTTGCAAGCAGTTCCACCCGAATGAAGAGGTAGAGTTGAAAACAAATGACAAACTTGGCCAATGAATTCTATGTATAACAATTCCATTGTTTTACATTCTGTTATATTGTGTATACAGAGTGTTTCGTTCCTTGTTGTTAATATTTCGGGGGCCTACATTTTATAAAAAACTCTTCTACTTATATGCCCTAACGTTGATCTACTCAGAGCTATTTAACTTTTAAGTTTTTTGAATACTCTCCCTTAAAACAGCTTTAAATCTGAATGTATACCACTCAGAGCAGGTCTATTGCTTTTTTGAATTCTGAGAAAATTTCAAACTAGATATAGCCTTTACATTATAATTAAACCTGTTGAACTGCAGTTCGTTCTTAAACACCATCTCTCTATCTGCTTTAGCTTCTGAGACAATAAAATTTTAATGGAACAGGGTTGGTAAAGAATTTGTGGTTTGATTGCCAGTTTTTTGTTGGTGCTTTGTAAATAGAAACAGTAATACTACCAGGCCCGTAGCCACCTAATGGGCTAGGGGGGGGGGTCTTAGCCCCCCCGTGTTTGTATTGCCCCTAGCGAATTTTTTTCAATTTGCATAAATAAAGCGAATACTTCAACTATTCACATATTCTAGATTAGCTTTTGTATATTTAAGGTAAATGTATTACTTTTAAACTACTTTTTTAACAAAAAACCGTCAGTGAAATTTCTGTGCCCCATCACGCAAAACGGCGTAGCTACGGCTCTGAAAACTACTCTAAGTGGTATACATTCAGAATAAGAGTCTTTTTGAGGGGTTATATACCTTTTTAGTTTTCAAAAAAACAGAAAAAAAATTTATTGCATCATCTTCAAATACAACATCTTGAGAACATTTTCACAAATTTTCATAAAGATCTGAGCAATAGGGAGAAAGTTAGAGCGATTTGCAGCACGCCTCGCCACGGCCGCATAAACTTTACACGCGTTTATCTCGGAATAGTGTTTTTCGAAAAATGACTTTGCCGTGATCCTGGTTGCGGGAAAACTACTGAACCGATTTCCGAAAGTATAAAAGTGCTCCAAAGGGCCGAATGGCATATATCACTCGACTCAGCTCGACGGGCTGAGCATTTTCTGTATGTGTGTGTATGTGTGTGTGTGTGTGTGTGTGTGTGTGTGTGTGTGTGTGTGTGTGTGTGTGTGTGCATGTGTGTGCATGTGCAGATTTTTATTCTCACTCACTTTTCTCAGAGATGGCTGGACCGATTTTCATGAAATTAATTGCAAATGCAAGGTCTTGTTGCCCCATAAGTTCCTATTCAATTTTATTGTAATCGGATTTTTAGTTTAGAGGTTATGTATCAAAATGTAAAAATCATGAAATATCACTATCTCAAAAACAACACAACCGATTTGAACAAAATTGATTTCAAATGAACGGGCTACCTAAAAAACCCTTAACTTTCAAATTTCATAAAGATTGAACTCGTAGTTCAAAAGTTATGACAAGAAACGTGTTTTAAAGACTACTTAATCTCACTCATGTTTCTCAGAGATGGCTGAACCGATTTTCATAAAATCAGTGTCAAATGGAAGGTCTAGTTGCCCTATAAGACCCTGTTGATTTGTTTTGCAATCAGACTATTACTTTGTCTGTTATGTTTAAAAATGTGAAATCCAGCTTTGAAAAGGAACATATTTCGAAGACTACTTGAACTCACTCACTTTTCTCAGAGATGGCTGACCCGATTTCCAAAAAAATAGTGTCAACTAATGAGTCTAGCTGTCTCGTAACACCCTATTGAATTTTACTGTAATCGGACTGTAACTTCGTCTGTAAAGTACCAAAATGAAAAAATCACGAAACTTCATTATCTCAGAAACTACACAACCGATTTGATCAATATTATTATCAGATGAGCGGGATAGTTAAAGGTTAACTGATGAATTATGATTGAACGCGTGGTTTCAAAGTCTGGCTGCCCTATACGTTGCCATTTCATTTGATTATAATTGAACTTAAGCCACCGTTATGTATTTAATTGTCAATAAAACAACGAAAGTCTATTATTTCAAAGATTACACGACTTATTTGAACATAACTAGTGGCATACGAACGAGTCATCTCTCAAACTTACAAATAACAAACTTCATAACAATTTGATATGTGGCTCAAAAGTTATGGAAAGAAAAGAAATTCAAAGGCTATTTGAAACTATTCCTGCTTTGATTGACATATGTGGTCTCCACAAAATTTAAATGTGGTTTTGTACTATTTGAACGTTCCAAATTCATTGATTCCTTGCGATGTGTTTAATGTCTGCAAATGCACGACGAATCGGCCATAGGATATGATCAAAGTCAAAAGACAAATCGTTTGAAATGATTGGTTTTATAGAAATGACAACATCCTCGACTCTTGGCTTCTGTACATCGCCCTAATTCTGAATATATTCATATTGGGTGTTATTCGGTCATTTTCAGCAAATTTTCTGGCATCAATCTGACACCAGAAATACTCATATTGGGAGGAATTTAGTTTGGTTTTATCGAAATGACAACATCCTCGACTTTTGGCTTCTGTACATCGCCCCAATTCTGAATATATTCATATTGGGTGGTATTCGGTCATTTTCAGCAAATTTTCTGGCATCAATCTGATACCGGAAATACTCATATTGGGAGGTATTTAGTTATTTTGGTTGTTTTCCAGAAATTAACAGTGGTCGTCTTTGAATTCAAAATGGTGTCAAGGGTCAATGTTTGGTTTCTATGCATCATCTCAATTACGGAAATATCCATGTTGAATATTATTTGGTCATTTGTTATTGTTAGCTCATTGCATCATTCTGGTTCCAGAGATACTCATATTGGATGGTATTTGGTTATTTTAGGCCGTTTTTCACAAACCGGAATTCGCCATCTTGGATTTCAAAATGGTATATAAGATAATTTCTGGCCTCTGAGCTTCATTCTGGTTGAAGAAAAACCCATATTGGGTGTAATTCGTTTATTTTCCGCTGTTTCCCAGGAACCGGTTGTCGCCAATCTAGAATCCCAAATTGGGGTCATTGGTCGATTTCAGCTGCTGTGTATCATTCTAGATCCGAGGATACTCATGTTAGACGGAAATCGGCCATTATGGCTGTTTTCCAGAAACCACAAGTTGCCATCCTACAATTCATAATGGTGTCCGAAGCCGATTTGTGGTTCCAGTGCACCATTACGATTCCGAAAATACCCATATTGGGTGGTGTTTGGTCGTTTGCCGCTGTTTTTCCGAAACCGGAAGTCACCATCTTAGAATTCAAAATGGTATCTGTGGTCGAATTTAGCTCCTTTTTGTTACATATTTGTTACCTCTAAAAACATTCACATACCGAATTCAGTTGTATTTTCTTCATTGGTTCTTGAGCTGTACGTTTCAAATTTGTGTTCATTTGTATGGGACCCCTCCCTTATAGGAAAGGGAAAGGTGTCAAACCATTATGCACATATTTGTTACCTCTAAAAATATTCACCTGCCGAATTTGGTTCCATTTAGTTGGTTAGTTCTCGAGATGTGCAGAAATTTGTGTTTCATTTGTATGGCACTACTCCCTTCCAAAAGAAGGAGGGGTGTCAAAACATTATGGACATATTTTCTACCACTAAAAACATTTACCTCCCAAATTTGGTTCCATTTAGTTGATTAGTTCTCGAGATGTGCAGAAATTTGTGTTTCAATTGTATGGAACCCCTCCCTTCCAGAAAAAGGAGGGGTCTCAAACTATCATAGGAACCTTTATCGGCATCATAAACCCCTACATACAAATTTTCACGTCGATCGGTTCGGTAGTTTTCGAGCCTATATGGATCAGACAGACAGACAGACAGGACTGCATTTTTATATGTATATAGACCACAACATCAATTTTTTAGAACCTAAAGAGTGAATATACATTTATTGGATTGAAGTGTTCATGTAAATCTATTTTTACAAATAACAAGTTTAAATGAGAAAGGCTGGGTCTGACCGCTAGGTGGATTAATTTAGGTTTTTTTTTATAATTTTCGTTTTAAAATTCGCCGGTTCTTGAACGATCGCTTTTTAAAACATACAGTTACATTTTGCCGCAAAAAATTTTTAATGCAATTTTTAGCGCTCAAAACGTACTTTTTGTGGTAAAAACGTTCCCGTTTGCACTGAAAACAAAATACTCATAAAAGCGCTCGTTCAAGGACACGGCACACTTCTAAACTAATGAAATATTATTTGTTTTTATTTCAGTTGACCCGCTGAGTCTCTATCAGGTTCACCGCAAGCCTCTGCAAAAAACACGAATTAATCCACCTAGCGATGAGACCTAGCCTTTCTCATTCGCACATTTTTATTTGTTAAAACAAATTTGCCAAATTAAAAACTTCGACTATTCGAAAAAGATTACCTACATCTTGATAATTTCAACTGGATTCATAGTTTACTTCAAATAAAAGATAAAGGGTAACCAACAGCACATTTTGAATTAAACATTCCCACACACATATAAAAACATGTACAGATACACGCTCATACATATTACATTTGAAGGAATATGTTTCGAATTTAATTTTTTTTATGATTGTCACGTCACTGTGCGTTTTTCAGGTAGGGGCCGGGAATGAACTTAAGATTTAATTTTGAAATCCGAAACTGCAGCTTCCGTCTTTCGGAATACATCCTAGAATTGCCACATACGATCCACTGAAGGTATTTTCACTATTGCGTACCAAGAATAGTGATGTCGTATCTCAAGTAAATGAATTTCATAACGATAAAAGTATAATGTATGAAATTTGACATAATATTTTTGAAATGAGTTGTGGCAAAAGATGAAAAAAATGATTCCTAATTTCGAACAATTTAATTCCTGGCAACGCCGAGAAACTTCAACTTAAATAAAAATGATGTTGAGGCCACTTATTTCATTCTAAGCAGCTGGTTTTAAACAGTCTTTGGGTTTCATTTCTTTCCGAATCTTTTGAACCACATCATGAATTAATATGAAATAAATTACTTGTTAGTTGCTATGGTATTGAAGTTTTGTGATTTTCACATTTTGGTACATAACGGACAAAGTTCCAACCCGCTTACAGTGTAATTGAATAGTGTATTATGGGGTAGCTGGACCATTCATTTGACACTAATTTCGTGGGAATCGATTCAACCATCTCTGAGAAAAATGAGTGAGCTTGAGTCTTTGAAATATGTTTCCTTTCAAGACGTGACTTCACATTTTCATACCTACCGGACAAAGTTACGGTCCGATTGCAATAATAATTCAATAGGCCTTCCATACAATACTGATTTTGTAAAAATCGGTCCAGTCATTTCTAAGAAAAATGGATTAGTTTCAACAGCCTCCAGAACACGTTTTTTTCAATAACATTTGATTCGCATGTTCAATTATTATGAAAATCATTAGTTAAGGATTTTCAAGGCAGTCTTTCCATTTGACACCAGTTTGCGTAATTTGGGAGATAATAAAGTCTCGTGATTTTCACATTTTGAAACGTAGTGCCTAAGCTAAAGGTACGGTGACAGTGAAATTCAGTAGCTCCTATGGGGCCACTAGACTTTTCATTTGCAACTGATTTCGTGAAAATCGGTTAAGCCATCTCTGAGAAAAGTGAGTGAGATTAAATAGTATCTGGATAACTATTCTTTACATAAGTTTTGAACCATTTGACACCAATATTATTGAAATCGGTTGTGTGGTTTCTGAGATATTGATGTTTCGTGATTTTTACATTTTGATGCATAACCTCTAAACTAAAAATCCGATTACAATGAAATTCAATAGCAACCTATGGCGCAACTAGACCTTTAATTTGCAATTAATTTTATTTTCCACAATTTTATTTATTCACCTTTCACCTTTATTGTTTATAACATAACAAGGATTAATACTAATATACTAATTGAACTATTTTGGTTGGCCTGCACCCTCAGTGAGATTCAAATCTCTTTGAAGGGGATGCTCGTAAGTTTACAGTTCTCAGATAACGTTCGTCTAACGTAAGAAATGTGGAAGCTTAAGCCTTACTAATCGTGACACGATATTTTTAAATTGTTTTAAGTTTGTCTCGCCTTTCAATGTTGCTGGTACCGCGTTGTATAGTTTTTTTTCCATAGTACGAAAAAGCTCTTTACCCGAATTTGCTATTTACTCTTGCCATTGTGAGATTTGACTGGTTTCTAGTGAAGTGGTTATGAGATGCTCGTTCAAACAGTTGATTATGATGGGTTGATGTGTTCCATTAAATTTTATGCATTCGAATCAGAGTTTGCTTTTATCGAAGGGCTGCTACTGGCACGACAGATGCGGGTGCCTCTTCAAATAAACTAATTGTTGAGTACATACGAGGTTTCCGGTAAACTGCTTTCAGGCACCGGTTTTGAAGAGTTTGTAATGACCTTATTTTATACTGGCTTGCTGCCCCCCAGTTTGAGATCATGTACTGTAATTTGGTTTGTACGAAGGCATGATATAAATTAATCATCTGTTTTGTCGGTAAATAGTTGGAAACTTTATACAAAAGTCCGCAAGTTTACTGATTTCAGACTTCAGTTTTCTTATGTGGCTGTACCATTTGAGATTTGTATCAAATATTAGGCCTAGATACTTTTAAGTCTCCACTTTCTCGATTGTTTCAAGGTTTACTATCAAAGCATCGCTTGTGGGTCATCTGAAGCGGGTGGAATCGAAGATTAAATATTTAGTTTTTGATATGTTGAGGGATAGTAAGTTTTCAGCGAAGTAGCAACTTTTCCATTTCCTCTTTCATTTGTTGTACAATTTGATTCGAGTCAGTAGATGCATAAGACAAGAACGTATCGAAAGCGGTAAGTGTGCTAGATCCAGAGCGAAAACCATATTGATGACTGTATAAAACTTCATTATTTTATTTTTATTTATTTCTTGTTTATTGTCCAATAGCGTAAGGCGAACCTTTTTAATTTGCTATCTCCGAATGTCGACGTAGTCACACTTTAATAATTATTTTAAATCTAACAACTTACTGACGGTTCCAAAAATCTAATCTAGCCCCTTTTGAAAAATGCTTTCGACGTGAAACGTTTCAATGAGGTAGTTAGAGAGTTCCAATTTGTCACACCATGCACAAACAGCGAATTGGCGTAGCCTAAGGTCGTGTTTACAGGGACCACCAAGTTTTGTCGGCGTTGTCCTCGGAGAAAATTTAGTTTTCGGTACAGAGGTGCAGGAGCTCGCGAAGTGATGAGATTATGCAAGAATATGCACGAGCGGTGGTTGTATAGGACGTTCAAAGGGCATCCCAAAAGGTTCCTCTGTAAATGGGTAGCAGAAGAGTATCTACTCAGTCCGTAGACATATCGTACCCACCTGTTCACTGCCACATGTAGGCTTCACGTGAACAGCGTCGCCAAAAAGGAAGTGAGGCAGAATTAATGCCTTGAAGAGCTTTAGCTTGATAGTAGTAGACGCTGATGTTGTGTTGCAACGCAATGTACGCAAAGCAGCGTAAATCTTGTCACATTGTTGGTTGATAATTCCGTCCCGTGAGAGGTCAGTGTGGAACAGAAACCCCAAGTTGATCGCACTGGTCGAATACTCGATAGACTGGTCATAACTGGTGGTAATGCAGTCAGATCCAGTCGATAATTCCTACGTTTTCTCATCCACATTGCAACACTTTTAGAGCTGCTGATTGGCAAACCATTTTTCCTGGACCATAAAGATATTCGGGTAAGGTCTTCGTTAACCATGCGTACAATTTCAGCTGCAGGTACACCCGTTTGAAGAGTATACAGTTGGACATCGTCATCGACATTACCATTGAAGAATTAATTTATTCGGATTTCTAACAGTTTCTCGAGTATTTTGCTTAGAACAGATAAGATGGAAATTGATCTATAATTACTGATCTGCGCTGTATTGCCACCCTTGTGCAAGGGAATAACCTTCGCAATCTTTAGAAAATCGGGGAAAATTTCCGTAGTGATCGATTGGTTGAAAACATCTCGCAACAAAACAGAAAATACATTATGATGTAGCTTGAGAAAGTATTGGAAATTCATCGGGACCACAGTTTTTGTTGGTGTCAAGATCCCTTATCACGACAATTACTTCTTGCTCCGAAGCAGGTCGCAGGAAAATGGAGTTAGTTAATGGAGACAGACTGGCAAATTTGTTAACATCACGAGAACTAATAATTGTCGAGACTAACTGGAGTCCAACCTTACAGAAATACTCATTAAAAGCATTTGTAACTGTTTCACCATGCGTGACGACATCTGTTCCAATCTTCAGTTTTATTGTTTCCTTGCTTTCTTTACTGAAGCCTAGTACCTTTTTCAGATTTTTCCACATTTCAGTTTGATTACCATTGGAAAAAAGTTTGGAAAAGTAGTTTATCTTCGCAAATTTCTTGGCTTGTTGCACTTTTTTGGAAATATGCAACCAAAGTCCTCGTAGATGGGTTCCTGCAGGATGCCTCTTGTAGATCCGTGATACATTTTATTAAATTCGAATTAACTTCCAAACGTCGAAAGTCATCCAAGGACAGTAGCCTTTAATTTTAGCTTGGACGGTAACTTTTCTCGAAAATTTCTCCTTCAGCTGCTGATACAAATCCACAACGTTCTTCAACCTATTCTCCGGCGAGCTCTGTGGCAGATCAGATAACCCAGCGATGAGAGCTTCATTTAGCTTGGTATTGTCCACTATAATTTTTTCTAGTGTTCGCAAGTTCACGGTTTTCCGCAACTTGAAAGTCGATAAGATCAAGCTATGATCACTCTCATCTGTATGAATAGTCTCATTCAATACAAATGGTTGTTGACTCTCAGAACACACAACATGATCTAAAATGTTATCGCTACTACTAGGTCTAGTTGTATACGAATTTGTCACGTCGAAGTTATAACATTTTAATTGATCCACATATTCTTGAACAGTCGTGTTATTTAAATGGTTGAATGGAATGTTCACATCTCCAAAAATTACACAATCAATGCACATATGAGACGACAAAACTGTCTCTAATCTATCTAGGAGCCCAGCATGACCGAAAGACGGTGGTGATATAAACTGCTAAACCTCCTCCTCGAGCCTGTAGTCTGCAGGAAAAAATACTTCGATAACCATCGATTTGCGAGTTCTTGATTCTGTCTTCCTTTATCCAGGTCTCACCAACGGCAACAACATCGATTTAATGAAAATACAATGTTAAAACTTCTCTGATGTAGCCCAACTTCTCCGGTTCATTCATGCCTAGAATATTGAATTGTAGAATTCTCAACGAAAGGTTATACGGCTCTTGTAGCTTCCTTACTTCACGAAGAAAATCTCTACCGAATGCTCTCATTTCATCTCTGATTGTAATCCTATTTGTCGATCCAGTGCAACCGTCTAACACAGCAGAAGCCAATAAAACACCATACAGCCGCTTGCGCTCGAAAAACTGTTCTTTAACCTTTTCAGTGCAGAACGTGACAAGAACCGGAGCATTTTTTTTTGTCTGAGTTTTTTGCAAATAACTGTCTGGTATCGACTATTGCAGTGCCCTCAAGTGAACAGCTGATAACTTCACCAACTTTATGGACCAACTTCAAAGTGTTTACATTTTCGACCAACGGTACCCCAAGCAGCATAGCATTTTTCGACAGTTTTGAACGATTTAATTTATCGAAATCCATTTCCAAGCGAACTACAGTCTGCGATAGCTCGCGGTGTTTGTTTTGCCAATCCAGTACCTCCTGCTTAGAACTGTTATATTCAGCCCTCAAGTTTGACAGCTTACATTTGAAAGCATCGAATTCTGACCGCAATGCATCAAACTCCTGGGATTTTTCAATTTGTCGGGTTGTCTCAACTACCGCCATCATCTGTCTTTGCGTATTTTCAACGGCGATACGAACTTGCGCAGATTCCTGCTTGACTTCTCGTATAGACTGACCAAGCAACTTTAGCTCGGAAATTATTTTATCGTCATGGGTTTGTTGATGGTTCAGCTTAGAAAACATCTCAGCACAACCACTGGTGCAGAAGAATGCCTTTTTCTTCACTCTTGCAATCGCATTCCCATAAATCTTTTTGCACCTGAAATGGGCACTTCTGCAGCAACTTACGCACTCTTTTACGCGCTTAGTTGTTTTTTCGAACAGAAAACATAACAAATCTCCACCGCAATCAGACATGGTTAAAATCTCTCTAAATGAAAACACTTTGCACTTGCTAGGTACGGATTAATCGATGGGCGCGGGGGGGTTTACTCCACGATGGTAGTTTTTGATTTGGCGGGGTGGCGGGGGCTGAGTACAACTTTACAGATGACAATGCCGTATTACTAAGAAAAGATAAAAAAAACTAATTTTTCGGTCTCCTTTTTGCTCATCTGTTTATTCGATATTCCGATAACCACAAAGGCACTAATCCCGTTTGCTGTTTGCGCTCCTCTTAAGGTATACTCCCCGGGTTTGCACTATACGGCTGTATCTCGCGTTGACTTTTTGATGGATTTTAGATCGTTTTTCAATTATCACGCCGTACGACTATTTATTTATTTATTTATTTATTTATTATCTATTTTCATTTGACCATATTGGTCTCCATGAAAGTTAGTGGATGGGGAAAAGCCTTTTGAGGCCATCCTCATGAAGGCATAAAAACCCCATCATCTTTTGTTAAGAATACATTTACTATTTTAAACATTTACAATATTACGCATCTACAATTTGTCAATAATAAAACTACAAACATTACGAACTAACATTAAATTCAACAAAATACATTGGGTTGCCCCGAGTCAGCATATAAAACATTGGTCCTAATATTATTCTATATGGTCACTTAAAAAATATTAGACATAGTCACTTTTCGTAGGAATTTGTTCGACGGTTCACCGAATTCGAAGATCTCTTCAACTGAAGTGAATGCTCGAACACATGCAGTGACAGGTTCATTGTAACCGAACATTGTGCGATGCACTCTGGGTTGTAGCAATCCAGCGGACCTTAGTGAGCGTTGCGGAGCGCGAAAATTCAGCAAAGATAGGGTTCTCGGTGAGTCAATTTCGCCATTCAATAACTTGGCCACAAATCCGGCTTGCTGGATTCTCCTGCGTCGTTCAAGCGTGTCAAGGCCAATAAGGCGACACCGCTCGGAATACGGTGGTAGGTTAGCGGGATCACGCCAGGGAAGATTTCTCAATGCTAAGCGGATAAATCTTTTTTGTACTCGTTCAATCCTCAGAGTCCAACTAAGCTGACAAGGAGACCAAATCAAACACGCATTTTCTAATATTGGTCTCACGAGTGAACAGTATAACGCCTTCAAACAGTATGGATCATTAAAATCACGTCCTATTTTACCAATGAAGCCGAGTTGTCGAGTTGCCCTAGAAATGATAAATGAGCGGTTCAGATTAAAGTTGAGCTTGGCATCGAGCAAAACACCAAGGTCGTTTACTTGATCCACTCTTTCGATCACATGACCATCAATCTTATAGTCGAACAGGACAGGATTCGCAATACGATGGAATGTCATGATCTGACATTTCGCAATACTAACTATGAGCCAGTTTCTGCGGCACCAACTATACACATAATACCAGATGCAGGTTCTGCTGCGGTTCTAATACAAATGCAGCAATTGCACTCTCTTGGCAATGATTTCTCACGAGTAGACGGGAACTATTCTTATTAACAGGCTAATTTCATGGTTAATTCCATAAGAATCGGTCCAGCCATCTCTGAGAAAAGTGAGTGAGAAAAAAAAGTTGCACATACACACACACATACACACACACATACACACACACATACACACACATACACACACATACACACACATACACACATACACATACATACACACACACACATACACACATAAATACATACATACAGAAAATGCTCAGTTCGTCGAACTGAGTCGAGTGGTATATGACATTCGGCCATTGGGACCACTTTTATACCTTTGGTTTTGCCAGTGATCGCTATACCTTTCTAGGAGAAAGGCAAAACCTTCTAGAGCCGTTTTACCCCATTTGGCACACTTGGCTTATACATGACATTAAAGCTCTTGAGTTGCTCTACAAATCGCCATATTCAGATATTTTTTCTAGCGATGTTGAGAAGAGTAGGAAGACCCTTAAAATTGACAATTTTTAAAAGAAAATGCGTTTTTTTCGTCATGTTACCTCTTTGCCATATATTGTGACCACAAGTTTTCAGAAAATACTACAAGGTATACAGCCCTAGGGTTGTATGAAATGGTGACGTGGGACTAAACACTGTAATTAGGGGATTTTTTGTTACAAAATATACAGAGTCTGCAGACAGAATCAATGTGTTTATTTTCAGCCTCCCCTGGAAATCAATTTTTGGAATATATTCAACAACACTCGAAGAAATATCATTGATATTTGGCGATATTATGCCTTTAGTAATTTTTTTTTTGCAAAAAAATATGTATTTAACAAGGCACAAGCATATCGTGCTTGTTGAAGAAGCACCAAGAATTTCTCATAATGCGTCAAAGTCAGAATTATCTCTATATCCTCAAAAACCAAATCCAATAATGCTTACGTTATCATAATGAATGGTTTTGTCTTATTTAACTCTAACTAAATCAAATCTATAGTATGGATATTACTTTCAAAATAATATGGAAGCCCTTACAAAGGTT
This sequence comes from Wyeomyia smithii, assembly GCF_029784165.1. Taxonomy (NCBI): domain Eukaryota; kingdom Metazoa; phylum Arthropoda; class Insecta; order Diptera; family Culicidae; genus Wyeomyia; species Wyeomyia smithii. Next base: position 176,557,728 of record NC_073695.1, read on the forward strand.
CATCAATTGGAAAACATAAGAAAATATTTTGAACAAAATTACTAACAAGTTCCAGCAATTTTGAAATATAAAAAGAGATTCTGTACGAATCTTACTAAATAAACTACAAAATCACAAGCATTCGCAGGTTCTTACTCTTCTATAAATGTATATATTTAGGAATTTACTCTTTCGATACTATCCAGTCACGATTATTTAGTGAATATCGAAGATAAAATTTAAAAAATATCCGTTGCAAAAATTTACAATTCTTGTTGAGTAATTCATGGCAATCATATTTATGAAATAAACTTTCAATCACCATCAACAGCAGCATTGTAGTTTTTCCTCAATTGCATACGAATAGAAATGTACGAACAAAAGTGTACCACTGCAATACGAATAGTACTGCTGCAGTACGAATAGAAGAGTACCAATGCAATCATAGACGACGAGAGACCTGCGGTTCTATACTCCACTGGTACTGTTGCTTTTACTGGCATGTTTTCTTTCAAGACATCAGTGTTTATTAGGTTCTACAGTACCTAACACGCAGGTTTAGAGATTGTTCAAGGATGGGTATTGTTTCAAACTTTTAGGAAAACTTTTACCTTCGAGACATCATATTAGTCTAAGCTCATGGAAGGAAAAATAAATTGACCTATTGGGACGGGGAGACTCTGTCAATTTTTATTTCGAAATTGATACAGGGAATATCACAGGGAACGGATGGTGTCCATTCACGTCGTCTGTGCTAGGAATGCTCGCATGTAATTGGTTCATTATTCGCGTAAATTTGTTATTGAAATTATTATCAATTTTACCGCTTAGCAATGAAATTAGAGTGATAATTAACACATTACAAAATTGTTATACATTTTATCTATCCAACAACATATTGGTTCATTCCGCGTTGAACACCCGACAGAAACGGACGTGCAAAGTGGTCGCTCTATTACAATCCGGTCCGTGTGTACGAATAGCCAAACAAAAGAGTGTATTATTCAAGGCCATCAGTTGACAGTCGAGTCCGTGTCGCTGTGCTGAGTGATCTCACACCCGGCTCACTGCTGGTGGCTGTATTGGTGCTGCTGTACTGGTGCTGCTGGCTGCTTTGGGTGCAGCTTCGAACGATCGGACAACCACTGCTGGAAGGAAGAAGTAAAGAGGTACGTGTTCTTGTCGGCGCAAGTGCGCTAGTGCGCTACATTTAGCGCGATGGATGTAGATCCCTCGCCTCCCGTGCCACCATCCCCGAACCCCCCTGACCCTGACCCTTCTGTTACCTCCTCCCCTGTTCATTCTCCAGTCCCCCCTCGCCCCAGGCTTTACCCGGACGGATCTCAACAGGGCAGCTATACTGTTTATTTTCGTCCAAAGGCAGGAGTGAATTCAAAGCGATTAAACATACTGCAAATTTCAAAAGACCTGACGAAGGGGTACAAGGCCGTGACCGAAATTTCCAAGGTCCGACCTAACAAGCTCCGTGTCGTGGTCAGTGATCTGGCACAGGCCAATGCTATCGCTTGCTCTGAGCTCTTCACACGCGAGTATCGCGTTTACATACCCGCACGAGACGTGGAGATCGACGGTGTCATAACCGATTCGAGTCTGTCTGTCGAGTTGCTTCAAAAATACCGAAACACAGGCGAAGATTTTGGATTGTAAGCATCTGCGGTCCATGTCTCTCGTCGGCGGTAAAAAAGTTTACACTCCGTCAGACTCGTTTCGCGTTACGTTTGCCGGATCTGCACTCCCTAGCCACGTCTCGATCGACCGGGTTCGTCTGCCTGTGCGATTGTATGTACCCCGTGTTATGAATTGCACCAATTGCAAGCAGTTAGGCCACACAGCCGCCTACTGCTGCAATAAGGCACGATGTAGCAAGTGTGGGGAGACTCATGCGGAAGATTCTTGCAGTGTTAATGCTGAAAAATGTATTCACTGTGGGGAAAACCAGCATGAGCTCTCCACATGCCCGGTGTACATGCAGCGCGAGATAAAATCAAGCGGTCACTTAAGGAGCGTTCAAAGCGTTCTTACGCTGAGATGCTGAAGAAGACCGTGACCACTTCTACCATAACATCGAACCCCTTTGATCTGTTGCCCTCTGATGAAACCGATTCTGACGATTCATCAGCGGGAACATCTTATGCCAATCCTGGGGAGTCTAGGAAGAGGAAAAATGTTTCTTCTCCTAAACTTCCCCGTAAAGGTCCTAAGATTTCCCAAAGTGTAATGAAAAGTACGAACAAACCAAACAGTGCTGCGGAAAAACCGAAGCAAACTCCTCCTGGGCTTGCAAATTTAAAGTCCCAGAAGGAGTTCCCAGCACTGCCAGGAACATCTAAAACCCCAGTTGTTCCTTTTGCACTCCCAGTTGATGAAACAAACTCTGGATTAGTGAAATTTTCTGACATTGTGGACTGGATTTTTGAAAACTTCAATGTACCCGATCCAATTAAAATTTTTTTACAGCATTCCTCCCAACAGTTAGATAATTTTTGAAGCAGTTGACTGCCCAATGGCCCCTCCTTGCAGCGATTGTATCCTTCGATGCCTAATTCAACTGCGTATATGAAGGATTCTATCTCTGTCTTACAGTGGAATTGTAGAAGTATTTTACCAAAAATTGATTCGTTCAAAGTTTTGATAAATAAAAACAAATGCGATGCATTTTCCCTTTGTGAAACTTGGCTTACTTCAAATGTTGATCTCAACTTCCATGATTTTAATATTATTCGCCTTGATCGAGACACCCCATATGGAGGAGTACTTTTAGGGATTAAAAAGTGCTATTCTTTCTATCGTATTAACCTCCCCTCGATTCCAGGCATCGAAGTTGTCGCATGTCAAATAACAATACAAGGTAAAGAGCTTTGTATTGCCTCAATATATATTCCTCCCAGAGCACAGGTTGGGCAACGGTTGCTCTTTGATTTAATAGAACTTCTTCCCTCGCCACGTTTGATTTTGGAAGACTTCAACTCTCATGGCGTGGCTTGGGGTTCCCCATACAATGATAACCGCTCCTCTTTAATCTATAACCTTTGCGATGACTTCGACATGACTATTTTAAACAACGGTGAAATGACACGTATCCCGAAACCTCCAGCGCGCCCAAGCGCTTTGGATCTATCCTTATGTTCGACGTCGCTACGGTTGGATTGCACATGGAAGGTAATCCTCGATCCTCACGGTAGCGACCATTTGCCTATTCTTATTTCAATTAATAACGGGTCAACTCGCATGCGACCAATTGACACTCCGTATGACCTCACACGGAATGTCGATTGGAAGTTATACGAGGAAATGATTTCAAAAGCGGTCGAGTCGATTCAACATCATCCACCACTTGAAGAATACAACCTCCTCGCGGGTTTGATTCTCGACGCCGCGTTGCAAGCCCAAACGAAGAAATATCCCGGCGTAACGATCAAAGAACGGCCTCCCACTCCGTGGTGGGACCAAGAGTGCTCCGATGTCTACACGCAAAGATCCGACGCGTTTAAGGCCTACCAGAAGGGAGGTATACCCGACGACTATATACGGTATTCGGAGCTTAATACCAAGCTTAAAAGCCTGGCTAAAGCAAAGAAACGCGGATATTGGCGTCGGTTCGTGAACGAGACGTCGAGGGAGACATCGATGAGCACTCTTTGGAACACAGCCCGAAGAATGCGGAATCGCGTAACGGTCAACGAAAGCGAAGAGTCTTCAAGTAGGTGGATATTTGATTTTGCCAGGAAAGTATGTCCGGACTCTGTTCCTGCGCAAAACTTTGTTCGCGATGCGTCTCCGGGCCACGACGCGATAGAATCACCTTTTACGATGGCAGAATTTTCAGTTGCCCTCCTGTCCTGTAACAATAACGCGCCTGGGTTAGATAGAATCAAATTCAACTTGTTGAAGAATCTACCCGGCAATGCCAAGAGGCGCTTGTTGAACTTGTTCAATAAGTTCCTGGAGCAAAACATTGTACCGCAGGATTGGAGGCAAGTGAAGGTGATCGCCATCCAAAAACCAGGGAAATCAGCTTCTGATCACAACTCTTATAGGCCGATTGCAATGCTATCCTGTATCCGGAAATTGATGGAAAAAATGATACTCCGTCGTTTAGACCATTGGGTCGAATCAAATGGTATCCCGATCAGAAGGGCAAAACAAAATTGTAACAGAAGCTGTTAATGTGTTATGAGGAAAACCTTTCAGGTTGTGTTTTCAATTTGATCCCGTTAGGTGTTAAAATAACAGAAATTGTAACAAAAATGATTCCACTAGTATCAAACCCATATCAAGCTTTGTTACTAACGTATCAGCTTTCTAACAAAATAAGATAGCATATAGAACAGTATGATAACAACCATTGTTAGAAATAACAGGTTTTGATAGAGATGAAAAATCTGTTAGACTTGTTTCAGAACAACTTCATTCCAGAATTTGTTATCATAACTCATTCAGATTAAATTTCGTTATCAAAAGCATATGGGAAAGTACAAAATCGTATCAAAGTTTGTTATTTGTATCTCTTGTTGATATAATTTTGTAATTTTTTAGTTATGCTCTTCTGATCGGGATACTATCAGATACTCAATTTGGTTTCCGCCGTGCCAAAGGGACGAATGATTGTCTTGCGTTGCTTACAACAGATATTCAGCTGGCGTATGCTCGCAATGAACAAATGGCGTCTGCGTTCTTGGACATTAAGGGGGCTTTTGATTCCGTTTCTATTGACATTCTCTCGGGTAAACTTCACCGCAAAGGATTTTCTCCAATTTTGAACAATTTTTTGCACAATTTGTTGTCCGAAAAGCACATGCATTTTACGCACGGCGATTTGGCAACTTTTCGCATTAGCTATATGGGCCTTCCCCAGGGCTCATGTTTAAGCCCCCTTCTTTACAACTTTTATGTAAATGACATCGACGAATGTCTGGCAAATTCATGCACGATAAGGCAACTTGCAGACGACAGTGTAATCTCTGTTACAGGAGCCAAAGCTGCCGATTTGCAAGGACCATTGCAAGATACCTTGGACAATTTGTCTGCTTGGGCTTTACAGCTAGGTATCGAATTCTCTCCGGAGAAGACTGAGATAGTAGTTTTTTCTAGGAAGCATGAACCTGCTCAGCTTCAAACACAATTAATGGGTAAAACGATTTCTCAGGTTTTGGTACACAAATATCTTGGTGTCTGGTTCGACTCTAAAAGCACCTGGGGTTGTCACGTGAGGTATCTGATGAAAAAATGTCAACAAAGAGTGAATTTTCTTCGTACAATAACCGGACAATGGTGGGGAGCCCACACAGGAGACCTTATAAGGCTTTACCAAACAACGATACTGTCTGTTATTGAGTGCGGGTGTTTCTGCTTCCGCTCCGCAGCAAACACACATTTGATCAAACTGGAGCGAATACAATATCGTTGTTTGCGTATCGCCTTGGGTTGCATGCAATCGACCCATACGATGAGTTTGGAGATCTTAGCTGGAGTACTACCATTGAAAAACCGCTTCTGGAGCCTGTCTTCTCGTATTCTAATCGAATGTGAGGTCTTGAACCGTCCCGTGATTGAAAATTTAGAAAGGTTAATCGAACTTAATTCTCAAACCCGTTTTATGACATTGTATTTCAATCACATGTCCCAAAATATTAACCCTTCTTCGAATATTCCAAATCGTGTCGATTTATCAAATACTTTTGATTCTACTGTGTTTTTCGATACATCCATGATAGAAGAAACTCGTGGAATCTCGGATCATTTACGCGTGCAGCAGATCCCTAAAATTTTTTCCAATAAATATCGAAACATCAACTGCAACAATATGTTCTACACTGACGGATCACTTCTTGATGGGTTCACTGGCTTCGGTATTTTCAATAACAATTTAACCGTCTCCCATAAGCTCGATAATCCTGCTTCTGTTTACGTCGCAGAATTAGCTGCAATTCAGTACACCCTAGGGATTATCGAAAAAATGCCCACGGACCATTATTTCATCTTTACGGACAGTCTCAGTTCCATTGAGGCTCTCCGATCGATGAAAGATGTTAAGCACTCTCCGTATTTCCTGGGGAAAATACGGGAACATCTGAGTGCTTTATCCGAAAAATCTACTCAGATTACCTTAGCGTGGGTCCCTTCTCACTGCTCGATACCGGGCAATGAGAAAGCGGACTCTTTGGCTAAGGTGGGCGCAACAAATGGTGATATTTATGAAAGACCAATTGCCTTTAATGTATTTTTCGCATTTGTACGTCAGAATACGATCATCAGTTGGCAAAATTCTTGGACCAAGGGGGAACTGGGAAGGTGGTTACATTCCATAATCCCCAAGGTATCGACGAACCCGTGGTTCAAGGGGTTGGATGTAGGTCGGGATTTCATTTGCGTGATGTCCCGGCTTATGTCCAATCACTATAGATTTGACGCGCATCTCCGTCGTGTTGGGCTCGGGGAGAGTGGTATCTGTGCCTGTGGTGAAGGTTATCACGACATAGAGCACGTTGTTTGGTCATGTCCTGTACACCGTGACGCCAGGTCTAGATTAATAGCTCCCCTGCAGGCCGAAGGTAGGCAGCCGGCTGTTCCTGTTCGTGATGTCTTGGCGAGCCGTGACCTATCCTACATGTCCCTTATATACGTTTTCCTGAAATCCATCCACGCCCCAGTTTAGTCCTATCCCCTTCCGCCTACATCCAACCAAACGACAAGAACACGTTAAGACCCCGGATCCGAAACAGCAATCAGACCCGCACGATACTCTCAAGGCCCGATGGAAACAACCCAATATGCCAGTCCGTAATATCTTGGCCCAGCAGCGGAACAAATTTAATATGCTGCTTACCTAGGCAATGAAAACCATCAAACAGCAAACCTGTGCTTTTGCAAAATGCTAAATATTCTAGCTTCAAGTTAGATTTAGTTTTAGCTCGTAGTCGGCAGCGAGGATAAAAAATTTGCTTTTAGTTATTAAGATACTTTAGAAAGTAAGCTACCAGATATAATTGGCGCCGTTAAACATTGAATTGTATTTGTGCCGTGTCAAATAAACTATAGATGAAGAAAAAAAAAAACATATTGGTTATTGTTATCCATCATGTGGTTATGCTGTTATTAGCGTTTGAAATCTGACGCAACATTTGCCCGTTTCATTTCCAATTTTACAGAATGCATCCCAGTATAGTAAACAAAGACGTGTCCCACGTCAAAATTCATCAAGTCTAGCAGGAGTTATTGCACTTTCTAGCATTTGGACGTTTTTGGACATATCATTTTCAAGGGCCGTTTTACCCCACTTGACCTCAATGAAAAAAATTGAAATTTTGCAAAACTTCCTACCTTGAATAGACAAAAAAACGCTGAAAATTTCAGCCCAATCGGAGAACATCAAAACAACGTCCCTCAGAAAGGCGGTTGCGGCTCTCGCGAACTGGCTCTTAACAGCTCGTCGTCTCAAACTGTAACGAATGTTGGTGTTTGACATCATAGTTAGAAGGAAATATCGACTATCCTGAACTATTACAACAAATTAACTTCAACTTTACAATGCAAGTACGGGATGCGCTTGCTAGCGCTTGTAACACCTATTTATGACTTTTTAAGAAATATCGAGTATCACATTTGCTTATCTCCTTGCTTTTTCTCATTTTTTCTCTCAACACAACCACCCTCAAAAAGTTTCACACTCTGTTATTTTCCCTTCTGTCTCTAATTAACCTTTTTAGAGAAGCATGAATCAGCGCTTCTTTCTGAGAGACATGATCCACCAAACTTAGATATGAGTTTTGATTTCCATTAGATAAGGAACCATCACCCCTCAATTAATAGTATAAAGAATTAATATTTAGTCATATAGAGAAGAACTTTAATGCTATTGTTAGCCGTAGGTTTAAATGACACGTATTTTCAAATTGTGTTTTGAGAGGAGAAAAGATGAGAGGGTTTTTATGCCTGTTTGAGGAGGAGCAGTCGGGATACAGGCTCTTTTCAAGCTGGCTTTTCCCTACTCCAGGAGGCATTCGGCCTCGCAATGCTTCGCGGTTGGGCCAAAATAAATACTAGAGTTAAAAAAAGGACAAGTCGGATTTGATTATTCGGAATACCGACTATTTTCATTCAAGATAACACTGATCGACAAAATGAAAAAAGTGCACTCCAAAAGCCCAAACCGTAAGTAATTGCTCTTCAGGTTCGTCGCTTCAACGTTTTGTTTACGAGAAAACTCATTCAAGTCTCTGAAAAACAAGTTAGTGCCTAGGGACACCGAAATTCACAGGAATGGTTGAATAGCTATAATCTTTCATTTTTCCGGTTTGAGCATTCGGAGTGCACCTGTTTTGACCAGTAAAACCGAATCTTACGGATAATCAAATTAAAAAAAAAAATTTGTTATTAACGAACAATTACACAAATAATACATGTAAACGAAACCCGTATAATCGACACCAACCAGTATTGAAGTTTACGGTTTTAACATTATGTGTAATCACACATCAATGCAGACGCAAGTAATTTTATAACGATGCCATATGCATGCATGCTGACTTGTTATTGAAATAGCCGCTGATGATATCAGAGTCTCAAAACAATCAGTTTTTTAATCAAACCTAACGGTTGTTGTCATTCGTTGAGTTGTTTAGTGATTAGTTACGTTTGCTCTATTTGCACTAACCTTGTCAGTGGTCAGATTCGTTACAGTTTGTGAATCCTGGCTGTGTCGTCGACTCCTATTGAGTGGGCTCGAGTAGATCGTCCTGGTGGGCAGTTTGCTTGGTTTATCTAGAGGACAGCTGGCACGTTTTTCATGTTCGATAAAGTTCGGTAGAATCACTTTAAGTGAACTCGGGAATAATACACTTTCTGGTAAACTTCCATTTCTCACAGGATTTGTTTTGAAGCTCTTCAATGGACTTTCCGGGGATGTAATTGCTTCTCCGTTCTTTTCTTTTTTGGGAGTTGGTATGTTCACCAAGATATTCGTTTTAGGTAAGCTACTATCACTACTTTTGCTAGGAGATCGACCTGGATTAGAATCACTCATCTTTCCATATCTGTCCTCATATCAAATAAATATCATTCAGTTCATAGAACCACTATTCCTTATGCGATGAGCTCGAATGGTTAGTTACACAATTTTAAATGCCACCGTTATACCATTCAATATTTATCTATATCGATCGATATATTCACAGTTAGCTGTAGATGATATTACATACGGTCTGCGTGATGTTGCAATCGGCACGATATACAGCAGTAAATTTTAAAATATAGCATCACCGCGAAGAGGTGGTCGCAAATTTTCTACACTTTCCAATTGCCACCATCTATGGATAGGTATATATCGCACTCGTTACCAAAGGCCAAAGTGGGCCAAGGTTTGAACTTTGTCCAGGTTGTGTCGTTCCCAGGCGTTAACCTTAATGCCGGGTAAATGTCACTCTTTAGTGGTAGGCTGTGATATTGGATGCCCGTTACGTATTGGACATCACTCTGGAAACAGTTAAGTAGTTATTGGACCGTACACGTGTGTGACGATTTATTGATTTTTATTGTAGTCCTTTTATTTGCCTAACTATCAAGGAACACGTAGTTCTAACGTATTCCTGTATAAATCTCAGTTTGATGCAAACTATTATTCACTTTTATCGTTTAACTGGCACAATTTTACAATCCGATGATTTTCAGGGAGTTCTATTTGTTCGTTAGAGTATGCCATTGTTTTCTAGCGAAAAGATACCTGATGCAATGGCCAACGTTGCTTAAGTAATAAAATCACAACACTGGAGTAGTTCGAACTGTTTGAACTTATTGTTAATGCACTGGTTGATTGTCGCGTTATGATTAAACCATGATCGCGTCCGTATATCTCCACTGTTCGATATTGAATAACCATTTGTATTGAAATAGAAGAGCGTTCTAATAATTCCGACTAGCGATGCTCGCGAGTTGGAATGACTTTTTTGATGTATCGTTTTAAAAACTAGATTTCATGATACCGTTTTTTATCAAACCAACGCAAGCAATTTTTATTTTATGATTTGTTAATTAGTTTAAAGTACCTGTTACCCATTTTTACCAAAAATTTTTGAAAGAATTTATAATTTAAGGAAACAAAACACACCAGAAAAGTAAAACTACTGCAAAAAAAAAAATCGCTATTGCAATTGTGAGTTTTGTCCTGTTCAAACAGTTTCTTATATTTTTTGTGATTTGTATAATTTTGAAAAGATGTTCCAGCTCTCGTTGGTCTATCAGTAAGCTGCAGTCAGTTTCAATGTCCAATACTGCTTAAATCATTAACATTATTTTTCATATCTGCAATCAACTTAAATTAACGTCTGTTGCTTTGTTATTTTGGTTGTAATATAAAACTTGGAGGAAAAAAAATATCAGTTACCGAGTGGAACAAAATAAACTCTACATTTGTTTGAGGTCAGGCAGCACAAGCTTACAATACTCACCGGGTTTGTAAAATCCGTCCAGTATTGGAAAAATATTTCCTCACATGAAATATTCAGCATGCCAACCGATTGGTTCCGAGCGCGGCTAGTATCTAGTGTGTGACGTTGTGGTATGTAAGTGTCGTGTGTGTGTGCTGCTTTCCTGAACACGTATTACTATTAATCCACATTTGATGACGTAAAACGAACAAATTGTAGTGTAATTATTGCAACTATCAGCATGGTGTCGCTCCCAAGAGTCGGAACTGTTCTAAATATATACAGCAGTTGACGGAAATAACCACGAAAAAAACTTTTGTATAAATGATAACTTAAACTTAAAGGCTATTAAAAATCTTGCTCTGGAAGTTATTAGTAACACATTCAAACGTGATCGACTGAACCAAAAACCGATGCTAATGTTGTACTAAATGCATCATTGTTCTCAGGTTGCACTGTTACCTATAGGTAACAAATTCATAGATGTTTTGCTAACCATGGCATTCAGATAGCTTGTCGGATTTTGGTATGACGTCTGTCTGTTGAATTTGTAAAGGGCGCAGAGTTTCGTTTCGCCGGCAAACGGTGTATATTTCTATGCTCCTAAATATTTATGAACAATACAATGAAAATGTCACGGTGCGTTGTAATTACTGGTTTGTTCTTGTTATTGTCTGACGAATGGAGCATGTAATGCTGGAACAAAAATTTAGAATAGCAAGATAGGAAAAGGTCGGCAATAGAAGCTCATAGTAAAATAAATAGTGTCATCCCCCAAACCTAAGCTTACTTATCCAGCGATGTGATAGAATCTTTTCTACAGGTATACCTCGATTTTACGCACATTCTCGTTTTTGAAATGTGCGTAAAATCGAATTGTGCGTAAAATCGAAGCGAAATTTTTAATTATTTTTAATAACCCAAAAATAATTTCCGTAATCGGAAATTTGCAAATAAACATGTAATGGGACGTCCAATTGTTACGTAACGCCTAAAGAGGGGATTGGAAAGTTTAACAACTCATATAAAAAAATAAATGGTCCGAAAAATACACGCAAAAGTTCAAGCTTTAATCATCCAATGTGTTCTTTCAATTCGCACAGAATTTGCTCTGACTTCGCACAACCAATGCTTGATACGCATAACGCAAAAGTTGTACAAGGAATACATTGACAGAGATCAAAATCAGAATATGTATCATATACACAAAAATCGTAATGTCTCGGTAAACTTCGGCTTCGGGCGAACGATCAGTTTCGAGGCGCTCAAAAAACCGTTCTTTACTTTCGCGAGCCGATGCGTATCAACGGCTCGTGCATCCCTAAAAATCGTCAGCAACCGAAACAGCCAATGGCGAGCCTTGTTGCCGCGGAAGTTTTTGACGCTGGTGCCAGTAACGCAGAACCGAATGCATGTGAATGAAACCAGAGTCATAATTAAATGCAAAATGTTTTGGACTAATCTCATGTTTTTGTTTACTGTTAATGATTGAATTATGTTTTCAAATGACCTGATTCATGAAAGTGAATCGATCAGACAATAATTTCTTTAATGGAGTCAGTACCCCACTTATCAGTATTGATTGCTGGTAGCACTGTTTAAACGATGCCAACCTTCTGAACATCGGCTGATGCTTTATAAGTGTAGTGGTTTGGAGCTGCGCAATACATTCAAAATACGCTAGAGCATCAAATGCGTTATGCCCAACGCACATGCGTTGTACTGGTTCCAATTTTAATCAGTAAATGCGCTAATTTCACTCATAAATGATCTGGCTACGCACACTCCAACTTTTGCGTGTGTTACATAGGTGGGTCAAGGAAGATAAATATTTGCGTTACGTTATTAATAGACGTTCTCTAATGGGCCGTATGTGGTAAGGAACTCACTCAGAGTATCTGGAATATGCCTCAAAGGGATTGCATAAAACAAATTATATGGGTGCGTGTGTATAGGTGTGTGTATGTGGCCCACACATTTTTACCCATTTATCTTACTTGAAATTTGTTTCATGAATTGACTAGGCCTAGTGCCTAATAATGAAAAATAAATGTTTTCAGAGCCAACACGGTTTGTTTTATTGATAAACAGTCTTTAGCAAAGTTTTAGATATTAAATTCGTCCTTCACAAAAAACAAACTCTGTAGAATAATTAAAAAAACAGATTTTGAACTCTAGTATTTTTAACTTAATATTTCCAGATTTACTAGCAATATGTAGTTTTCGTAGAAAAAATCTATTTTCAAAAAGTGGTTTTTTAAAGATATATAATTTTTGTTATTATTCTATGTTTGTGTTGTTTTTCAATTTTTTGGTGTGATCTTATGCTGAAAATTAATTATCAAAAATTTTGCCAAAGACATTATACAAAATGATATGTTCAGCCCTTAAGTACTACTTTGCAAAATTTCAGCTAGATGAAAAATGACAGTTGAAAAAATGTATCAAAATTGGGACGTTTTTTATTTAAATACTCTTAGTTTTTGAACGATTCCAAATCAGGTTTTTTTGCGGGTTGCATTTTTCTACAACTCAAAGACCGCACAAGGTATTGACTTCATTCCAATCACGTTTTTCGTTTCAGGACACAAGTTATTATGTCAGTTTTTAAAAGAATTCACAATTTTTGGTGTAAATACTGAAAATTTATAACATTGTATTTTGGCCTTCAGAATGACCACTATCATATATAGTCAAAGTTCAAACGTTTTGGGATGGTTTTCTACGTTATTTTTTAACTCAATTTTTTTCCCATACACATTAGGAACGTATTCCCCGCGAAAAAACCTGACATATTTGTGGACATATTTTGGGTGGTTTCAGACCTCCGTGGATGAACTTTCATATAAATTCTTGAAAAATTATAGACCGTTGACATCTTCCTACCTCTCCCCCAAGTTTGCACGTGATATATGGACAGCCCCTGATTTGTGAACGATGCCTAATTTATATGATCCTGCAATATGCATAATTCAAACAAAAAATATTGGAATTAAAAATGTGTTTGAAAAAGTGTGCATAAAATCGAGGTAACATGTGCGTAAAATCGAAATACGTAAAATCGAGGGTGCGTATAATCGAGGGTGTGTATAATCGAGGTATGCCAGTATAAAGAATACTTTATGGAAAGGCAGTCATCGACCTGAGTTATGGTGAGCTATGTTAAAAATATTATGAGCATTACTTTTCGGTTCAAAGCGCCTAAAATTGTTTTGTTTTTGACTAAATTTTCTTATTCAGATATCAGCAATTTTTTGTGAAATGATTTTTTCAAGAATTTTTTTTAGGTAAAATTATTAAATGCTCAAAGCACTTTTAATGTTCACTGTGGAATACTTATCAAATGTATTGGTATTCAGCTTAGAACAAACTTCGTTTCCAAATCCATAGACATAGAATAGCACAGGTAAATCTAATAAAGTAATGAAACGGAAACGAGAGCACGGTGTAATGAAAAAATAGACATAGGAAGCTACGTCATTACTAGGAATGCGCACTTGCGTAGGTGCAGGATAGTTTTTTCAGATGCGACACGAGGAGCTTGTATAATTTCATTGACGGTTTTAGTAACCGGGTTGTACTAATATCTGTTTTGTAAACCGACGAAAAAAAGGAATCCAATTATCAATAAATCAAGATTAAGACATACTATAAAACATAAATTTAGCATCGATAACGCAAAAGTTATACACGATTGCTTTCATATCATTGGACAGACACATGACACAAGCTTAAAGTTTAGAAGGAATCATTTGTGGTTCTTATTTCCAAGATAACTGGGACAAAAAATCCGTTCTGCTCTATTAATATATTGTACATACTAGAGAAAATAATAAAACTAAATGTTAAAAGATAGCTTATGAATTATTCGATCAGCAATGATTTGCTAGTCCTAAAGAAATCAAGATATCGAGAGGGGCAATCTTGTTAGTACGCATTGAATTTGGTGTTAGTAAAATAAAAAAATAGGTGGCTTCATACAATACCTTGAAATAGATAAATAGTTCTGTTTTAGCTAAGATGTACAAATTTTATACCTACGACACCAAGAACGTCAATGAAACAAAAATCACGAGGTGAAAACAGCTAGAGAACTGGAGTTTCCTTTGTAAACTATTCAATTCATTTTAACCGCAGTGAGGTTAACAACCTAAATTTTTTTGAAAAACCACATGCTTTATATAATGTATATATTTGTATATTTGTATATTTTACTATAATTTATCTGACAATAGTCTTAATAAATTACAAAAATTAGAGTCAAGTCTAAAACATATTTGACAGGTTTAACCTATGCACAAACTTTCGTGATGATTCACCGAACTCAAACAAATCTTCAACACTCAAAAAGGTTCTGATTGCGGCGGCGATTGGCTCGTGAAAACCAAAGGATGTACGATGAAATGCAGTTTGAAGTAGGCCAGTCGATCTGAGAGTACGTTGCGAAGCACGGAAGTTTAACTGGAACAGAAGCGACGGTGAATCGATCTCGCCATTCAAAATTTTGGCGACAAATACAGCTTGCTGAATTTTCCTACGGCGTTCAAGTGTGTCAAGGCCCAGTGATCGACAGCGATCAGGATACGGTGGAAGGTTTTCCGGGTCACGCCAGGGCAGGTCACGTAATGCTAATCGGACGAATCTTTTTTGGACACGTTCTATCCTTAGACACCAAGATAGCTGATGGGGAAACCAAATCATGCTGCAGTTTTCGAGTAGTGGTCGTACCAGAGAACAGTACAGCGCTTTTAGACAGTGAGGATCTCTGAAGTCTCGGCCAATTTTCGTAATAAATCCCAATCGTCGGTTTGCTTTCGATATTAAGCTGGCATGATGCAAATGGAAAGTGAGCTTAGCGTCAAGTATGATACCAAGGTCACAAACACGGTCAATTCTTTTAAGCCCAAGTCCATCAATGCGATATTCGAACATAATAGGGTTTAATGTTCGGTGAAAAGTCATAACCTCGCATTTTCCTATGCTAATCACTAGCCAGTTCCTATGACACCAGACAACAAAAACATTTAGTAGAGCTTATAAACGGCGACAATCGTCAATTGTGCGGACTACCTAGTGCAACTTTAAGTCATCCGCGTATACTAATTTACAACCAGTCTCCAACAGCAGCATAGCATCATTAAAGAAAAGCGCAAAAAGTAAAGGCCCCAAGTTGCTGCCTTGCGGTACTCCCGATTTGTTAGTGAATTACGACGAAACACAAGAACCAAATTTCACACGTAGAATCCTTCCACATAAATTTGAACTCAGCCATTCGACGAACGGACGTGATGCACCAAGTCGTAAAATTTTACGCAGTAATATGCAATGGTCAATACGATCGAAAGCTGCCTTCAGATAGGTGTATATGACGTCAATTTGCGCTTCCTGTTCCATTTGTGAGATACACATTGATGTGAGCTCTAGTAGGTTTGTACAAACTGAGCGGTTAGGCCTAAATCCATGCTGCGAGGTGGAAATGTAATTCTTTGTACAGTGAAGCATAACGCCGCTAACTAGAATTTCGAACAGTTTAGATCCAGCCGAAAGACTAGTGATACCACGATAGTTCCTTACATTTTGTCGATCACCAGATTTCAGCACTGGAAACATAAACGACTGTTTCCAAACCTCGGGAAACTTCCGTTGTTCGAACGATTTGTTGAGGATACAGCGAAGTGGATTTGCCAACACATTGGCACATCTACTAATAATTATTGCGGGGATGCCATCGGGTCCTGGAGTATAAGAACGCTTAAGTTTCTTTGCTGCGCCCAGTATCAAGTCAGTTAAACCGGCCGGAACGGCAGCCGCCGCAATGTCTGCATCAGAATCGGAGGCAACTCTGTCAGCAAACACGGAGGCGAAAAATTTTGCGAAGAGCTCACAGGAATCAGATTCTGAAGTCGAAGTCGATTCGTCTAAACGGACATTTATAGTAGGGTGGTTTACCGGTAAAACAAAAACCAGTAAAACCGATAAAACCGATATTTTTTTCAATACCGAAATACCGGTATTGTAGAGGCGAAAAAACCGGTATTTTCGGTATTTTTCTTTGAATTGAAAAAAAAAACTTGTCACAATATTCATAAATCATTGTTAGGCTAATGAATGCTACTCACTTAGGTAGGCGTTACAAATCACATGATGATGTAGACAGGGTGTTAGGTAGCTCAACCTTCAACGAGGTCTATCACAAGAAGTATGACAGCTAGCTCAGTTCTGTTGGTTCTCTTGGAGAGCTGAGAAAATTTCGTGAGCAACAGTGTCTCAAAAATTCACAATTTTCTGCTCGTTAAAGGCAAACATAACCGAAAACTGAAATTAGTGAATAACTCTGCAGTAGTTGACTTTTGGCCAAATGCGTAGAAAGATTTTTTTTTCCATTTTGTGCTATTAAAAGTAAAACTAAAAAAATAATAAATAGATATAAATTTGGATTAGGAATTTATTTTTTGTTGATACAATGTGTTCACAGGATGAAAAAATCAACCAATGAAGAATTTTATCCTAAAAATTACTGCTCCTTGAAAAAGTGAAATTTAAATAGCTGTAGCAAATAGCTAGCTGAATGTACCCGGTCTCATTCGTGTAAAAGTTTTGGCTTTTTCTATCATTTTCTATATTTTTATATATTTTTTATCAACCTCTCATTTCAAATATTTATTTCTATTTCAGTTACAAACTTGTTTATATGTACATTTTTCGTTTCTCCATCAGGAGCTGAAGTTAATGAAATAATTACAATAATAAATAATTTGGACGAACTGATTAAAGAGCATCGAACAAAATAAAAAAGCATTTACCTTCGATTTATTCGGATTCGTAAAGAGTAAATTCTGGTCTGATCGTGATTTTTTTTTTTTTTTACTTCATTCATATACTCTTCTCAACAGTTTCAAATATTGTTTTTCTACGAATATTAAAGTTATTCACTAATTTGAAACTAAGCTTTGCAATGTGAAAGAAAATTTAAATAAAAATCTGCGTGTTTTTTGTTATTACATGAGTTTTGAAATTATGTTCTTCGTAATCATAGATTCATTCATTCAGAGTTTTTCAAACACTGTTATTCAGTGTTGTATCTGGATCGTATACCACAAGAGATCAAAACAATGGTCGCAGAGGTCCTAATCTTACAAAAAAATCTGGATCGTAATGAAGCATAGATACTCATAAATGCAAAAACATAAATGCAGCGACACGTCCATACATAGATGCAACCTGAGATGATAAGCAAAAATTAAATTCTAAATCCAAATTTATGCAGGTAACACCTTCGGCAGTGGCTTACTTAGGTTTTTGCATAAGACTGCGGCAGAGAACCAGCCGAAGAAAACCACTACCGGAGACGTTCGACACCCTTTAATTATGTTTCAGTTTTGTTTTTAAATAGTACAGAGAGAGTGACTTGCGTTTTTTTCGCAGACAATCATCATTACTTACCCAAACTATGATTTTAGGAATTTTGTAGTTAAAAAAGTAGGTTTAAAGACTTAGTTTTGTATTAATCCGAAAAAAATAAAAATACCGGTTTTTTACCGGTTTTACCGGTTTTTGTTATTATGAATACCGAAATACCGGTTTTTTGAAAAGTCGGTAATACCGACCACCCTAATTTATAGGTATCGATGAACTTTTCCTTTTGGAGTTGACGAAATTCCAAAAATTTCTGGGGTTTCTTCGTAGGTCCGTCTGTACCCGTAGGACGTACGATTTGTACAAATCGCTATTTAGGCGGCGGTATTCGTCACTGGCGCTTTTAAAATTACGTTTTGTTATCAGCGTTTTCAAACGATGATATTTTCGCTGAGCAATATTCCGAGATCGTTTCAGAATACGCAACCGACGCGTGCACCAAGCAGGGTTATTTGGGCGCTTCGCTAACGGAACATTTGCGTTCAACCACTGAACTATAATGTCGCAAAAACGTGCAGTCATAACGTCGACATCAGTGCAAACATATACACAAGTCCAATCGAAATCCGACAAAAACACGATAAGTGCGACGAAATCGATTTTACGATAATTCAATGATCGTCTTATATTATCAGCACTTACTTAGAGCAGGAATTAGGTAGCGTGATTGTCAAGGGCGGATGGTGGCGGTCGACAGGGAATAGTTGTGCGATACAGCTATCAACAGTTAATTGAACCTCAGAGGAACAGAAAACTAAATCCAGCGTGCGGTCGTTATGATTCTGCTGAAAATTTTGCTGCCGTAGGCTCAAAAAATCCATTCCATCTATCAGAGTCGCACTAGCAGCAGGTAGTTGATCGGATGCTGGGAGAGAATCGGGCATCCACATGATACGCGGCTGGTTGTAGTCGCCACAGACAAACACAATGTCATTCACAGTGCTTTTACCGGACAGCTCACCAATAGAGGAGATGTGTGCATCAATGACGTTGGCATCCTGACTTCTAACTGGCGGAATATATACACCACATAGCAGCAGTTTAGTTCCTCTAACCGTGGCACGGACACAAACTTGCTTCAAACGATCTCCATTCACAGTTTCGATGAGTGAGCTATGATGTCACTGCGCCACAGCAATCAGAACACCACCAAAACTGGATTTGTTGCTATTGCGCACACTGCGATCACAGTGATATACGTTGAATGAAGTCCCAAATAGTTGCTGTTCGGAATAACCGTGTAGAACCATACGAAATAGATCACGCAACCCTGCCACTTCGCCTCAGTTAATGTCACAATGGCTATTGTTCAACACTTCGGAACGGAAACGTATTCAAGTATAGTTCTTTTTGGTTGGCTATTCGCTGCGCGAAAGACGCAAAGTTCTTAAAGCTATTATACAAAGTTATTAAATAACAAATACCTACCTATCTAATCAAATAAAAAATCGGAAAATAGAATTAAAATACCTAAAAGAAGTGTTGTATATAAATATATTTGGAGAGCAGTGGATTTATATAGAAATTAAATATTTAGTTTCATGCAAGCATGGGATAACCTAACTAATCGATACACATGCACTCAATTAGATATCTATACCATTTCATATATTCAACAAGAGAATTGATTGATTAAAGTAAGTAATTATGCTATCCACCGCGAAATATAATTATGTAATTCACACACTTTGATTTAGTTGATAAAACGGTGACGGGAGACTGCGTAAATTAGCAGCTTAATTCCGGAAAAGGAGTGCTTTCTTGCCATCTGAGAAAAAATAGAAGATAACTAATTGTAAGTTTTTCAATCCATGTTAGCTTCTTTTATAATAAATAAAACTATTTTAGTTTCAAGCTGTTAACATAACAACTGCTCTGAGTAAAGTTTATCTTTTATTGGAACAGTTGCAATGAGTTGATTCGGTCGTCTAAGCCAGTCTCTGTTAGTATAATGATATCAAAATTGCTCTCACGGGTCGTCAAAAAGAGCTCGTCGATTTTCGTTCGTAATCCCCACGTGTTTTGATAATACAGCCAAACAGCACTACCATTGTCGTTGTCAGTACACTGCAACACAGGATTATGCAGGGCAAGAGGAATAGAATTATTGAACAGATACACGCCTTTGGTGGAAACCCGGAGGTTTCCACCGTCCACAGAAGAACGCAATATATTCAAATTAGTAACTCCTGCGTCCGGGGTTGTCTGTCTACGTTTTTTGAACGGTCAACAAATTCACGGAACAGCAAGCGGCCAGGAAAAAGGGTCTAGTGCACGAGATTTCAAATTTGGATCCAGTCCAACTTTATACGATACGAAAGATAGGCTGGTTACATCTTTATCTTTCGGAACAAGCCGAATGATTTCAGCAGAATCGGTTGAGTCAAGGCAACGGGGAACAATTTTCTGTATGTCACTATTCGTTGTTAGCGGGTTCAGTCCAGATATGTATAGCCAAAATCTATTCGGTGCGACAGCAGGAAAAAGTGAAGGAACAGAAAGGTCGCTCAGATTTATTTCTTTTGTTCCAGATTCTGCAGTGGAATGAATGAATGGCTGGCGCTCATCACGCCGGCGCTTCGCACTAGAGATGGTCGGGTACGGGTATTTTTACCCGAAACCCGTACCCGACCCGTACCCGATGGGTTCGGGTCGGGTTTCGGGTAACGCCAAAAAATACTCTACGGGTTCGGGTCGGGTACGGGTAATTAAAAAACCAAGGTTTCGGGTTCGGGTCGGGTACGGGTTTGGAAAATTCTCAATTGGTCGGGTACGGGTCGGGTACGGGTAATTCAATTTTCGTGCATTGTGAGAATTTAATTTTTATCATTTCAAGCCTGGGTGTTTTCTTAATGTCGATAATCGGTAAGATCGGAGAGAAAATCGCCCATCATCACTCAACGAGAGATCGCCCAATACCTATTCTGACAGTTGTCGGCAGTCTATGCACCAAGGGAATGACATCATGCTATCGCTTTCTAATGTTAGATTGAATAGTTCTTCCTGCAACGGTTTTGATTTAAATGAAGTTCTTGTCGGGCTTTTTTCATAACTGTCAGGAAAACCGCGGAGCATTGCACAGTGGGGCGACTCAATACAAATGCTTGCCAAGTAAAAAAAAGTGTCGATAAATACGACAAAAATATGGTATATACTTAATTTTGGGGTGCTGGACACGAATCTCCATTCCACTGTTCATTTGGAGACGTTCATAAAGCACGTGACCTAATTTTTCATGATTTTTTAGCACTTCTCCCCTAACTTTTTTATTAAACAGAATTATATGATCTTTAACCACAAGCAACGCCACAGGGCGTCCTCTTAACAAAAACAGCTTACGTAGTTTTTGCACAACTCCTCAAATCAACCAAATTTCGTAAAAAAAATTGTTTTTATAAAAATTAAAACAATAATATATATTATAATAGGTAATAAAAACTAACTACAAATCAACTTTTTCTTCGAGGCCAAAAAAATCAAGCTATCATTGAAGCTGCAGAGCGTTTCAAAGTACAGGTCGGACTCGATTATCCGGAGACTCGATTATCCGGAAACTCGATTATCCGGAATTTTAGACTCGATTATCCGAAATTTTATTTTTTTGGTGTCCGTTTTCAATTTTTATTCCGGAATTTTGTCTTTACCATCGCTGCTGCCATATTTGTTACCATTTAAGTCACTTCCGGCATGTTTGGGACATGTTCGAATTAAGTGAAAATAATTAATGTCCAATTTATTTTTTTTGCTTCTCAAGATTTTATCCTTTTTTCCCTCAGAAATAACTTCTGGTTACGCCACTGGATCATACAAGTATAAAAAGAAAAGAAATATTTATTTTATGTTCCATTTTCGCAAAATTTCAGTATTTTTTGTGTGATTCGATTATCCGGAATGAAATTTTTTTTGATGTTCCGGATAACCGAGTCCGACCTGTAATGATATATTTTTTTTAAATATGTCAAAAAACGTCAGTATGCCGAGTTTTGAAAAGTTATAAAAAAATCAAATTTTATGATACTGCACCCAAATTTTGGACTTAAGCACTTAAATATTTATTTATTTATTTATTTATTTATTTATTTAATATCTGTTTTTTACAGATTTTTAGAATTTATCAATGACACCGAATCTATACTCAAAATTACAGGTTTTTGGCAAATGCAGTGGATTATCAAATTTTTCTCAAGTTATAAACTATATTAATTTTGACCTTTTAAAATTCGTTTGACCCTTTAATGTGTTTATAAAACTCGTCAATTATTTTAAACTTTACCAGACATGTACTTTTCTTAGTGGACCGATTCCTTATAGTGGACCACCCGCCTGAAACTCTGGGTTCATTATCATTCGTTCACACGCACACTCGGTTCTAGCCTGGATCCGGCCATCATCTCGAGAAACCACATATGACAATCAGTGCATAAAATGTACGAGGTACCCAGGCATGTTGAACAAAAAAAAAAATAAAAAAAAAACCAGGACGGGTCGGGAACGGGTCGGGTACCGGCAATTTCGGCGTTTTTTCTATCGGGTACGGGTCGGGTACGGGTAGTTAGAATAGATATTTTTCAGGTTCGGGTCGGGTACGGGTATTTTAAACAAACCAGACTTCGGGTTCGGGTCGGGTACGGGTTTGAAAATTTTCGATGAGTCGGGTACGGGTCGGGTACGGGTAACAAATTTCCCATACCCGACCATCTCTACTTCGCACTGCGTCTAGGCCAAACTGGAGTATCACATAGGGAAGGGGTAGCGGGTGGCAGTTTCGGTTTAGGTGCGAAATTATCTATCTTTTTACTCAACGCTTCGACAACACCGCACAACTGTTGAAATTTTGTGTTCAAATTTGATACATCAGGTAGTTGCGGTTGTTTTATTTCCGAAATATATGAGCCTATACTGCGGCCTTTAAGCTCATCTCTTGGTGCTATCGGTGACAAAAAGTACCGACAAACAAACGATGCAACAGAAATAACCACTTCGCAAATCCAAAAAAAGCAACGAATCACTTGTACTCCACTATATGTTGCTGATAAAAGAATAAAGTATCCACCCAGTCCGTTTAGCAATTATTAAGGCAAGGCAAGGTAAACAAAATTCAATTTCCTAATCAGAACAAACTTCAAAACAAAATTCTTCAAGCTGTACTGCTGTATCGCCCATTTTCTCTACTCCTTTGTGTACCCGTTTAACGTATGCACAGGTTACAGGTAGTTCGAACATTATTTCGCCTAAAGTAGGTAATTTGAAAATGACCGGTCATGTGGGGGGTCACAAAAAAACGGTAGAAAATAAAAATTCATTGATAACTTTACGAACTAATTTCATTTTTGTCATATGACTTACATTTTAAGTTTAGTACAGTGGGCAATGTATGTAGTTTGCGAGAATGCGAAAATGAACGGGAATAGAAGGTGTGTCTTTAGGCCTAGAAAAAATTTTCCTCGTCCAGACGGGACCCGCAATCTCCGTTGTCTCCGGCAAGGCGTTTTGGCCAATTAAGCTACTACTGGGAAAGGTATTACTCACCCTAAACCAAAGTCGAATCACCCTCTACTACTGTGTTCCCGTATCCCAGCACGCCACGATGAACTGCACACACTGCCCTGTGGGAGTTTATTTTTGTAACTGAGAGAGTGGTCTCTTCACGCACACTGTGTTTAACGACTTATTACCTTAAAATTAAATATGAAACAATTGTACCAATGATATTGTCAAATATTTATAAAATTCCTCAGTTTCGGAACATGTCCACGAAAAACTGGATTTTCGGGAATGAGAAAATTCTTTCGTGGTACCGCCGACGAGAGCACAAAGTAGATAGGTTGCCCGCCGGATATTTGATTTGAAACGTAAATATCCCCTTTTTTGTAGCTCTTTTACCGCTCCGTAATGAAATTGTTCTAGCTATGAAAGCTTCAAGCTATCAATGATGACTCTTCGCATCGATTCTACAGAAATGTTGGCTTCCTTGGCAAGTTGCCTGATGCAACGTACCGGACAACGAGGAATTTTTACGGGGCCCAATTTGATCACGTTTAACGTATTTGCTAACCGGGGATTCTCACTTGCCAGGTTTTGTTACTCAGAACCATTTTAATGCACTCAACTGTGGTCAAATCCTACCACTCTGGACAGCTCCTCGCCGTTACGTGGGCGAGCAGCAACCTAGTAATACCTTCTTTGGCATATATTTTCACATATTTGCAAAGAAATAACTCAATGTTCTCATGCAACATGTGAAAGTAAACGTAACTAAATACACAGTTAGCAGAAATAACCCTTCAGCTAAGCGGGGGCCTAGTGTGGTTGGTAACGTCTCCGCCAACCACGCTTGACGCCTGGGTTCGAATCCCACCGCCGACATAGGTGTCGATGGTTGTGAGGTGGCGTGATCCACTCACAACCAACCCAACTGGTCTAGATTCAACCCCAGCCGACACCGGGAGATTTTCTGAGGCGAAAAATCTCTGGGATCACGCCTTCCATCGCATGAGGAAGTAAAGCCGTTGGCGCCGGTCCGTTAATAAACGGGTCGTGAGTTAGGGTCCTGGGTGTGGAGTCGCCTCCCCGGGCGTCGGTGATTGGCCACAACAGTGGCGGAACTAGACCGACGGAAAATAAGCGAGAATAAAAAAAAAAAAAAAAACCCTTCAGCTACACACCATTCAAGTTTAATTATTTGTGCATTTTTACAAAGTAACAAAACTGGTTTTATCAAAGTTTTATTGCGCTGTTTTGGCTGTATTAAGCGCTATAAAACTTTGATAAAACCAATATTGTTATTAGGGCTTGTACTGCTTTTGGGAATGAACGGCTCAAATGCTCGACATCACTCGAATGTTTTATTCTATTATTTTAAAAAGCATGCCTTAAGAAACGAAGCACTATCATGTAATAAGTCTCATTATCGTCGATTATCTCAGCATGATTTCGAAACTTTGCTTTCGTATTAATTTCATGAGTCAGGGTAGTGTACAAAGCTGTTGAATAAAAATAGTATTTTTTGTATAGTATTTTACATTTATTTATAGTTTCTTTTTTCCAATGACAATGTTTCCAGTTCGATGAACATTCAAAAGAATTTAAACACTTTCGAGCTCCTACCAAACTATAAAATCATTCTCTTGTTTCTCCAATTTTGTTTTGCCGTACAATTGCGCCAACAGATCGCAAAGCATCGCATCATTTTTTCTACGAATTAATTTGCAGCCGTTCCTAGAGCTCTAAAAATCTACTGCTTTCGAACGAGAAAGGTTTTAATTACATCTTGATGTTGATTCGAGCAATT
Source organism: Wyeomyia smithii (assembly GCF_029784165.1). Classification (NCBI taxonomy): domain Eukaryota; kingdom Metazoa; phylum Arthropoda; class Insecta; order Diptera; family Culicidae; genus Wyeomyia; species Wyeomyia smithii. The sequence goes on from NC_073695.1 coordinate 176,582,856, forward strand.
TTAAAATCGTTACAATTCCAATACCTGATATCATGCTGCGTGTTGGAAGGATAAATTTTAGCGTAAAAATTGTTTGAATCTTTCTCAATAGTTGAGTTAGTTACCATTATCGTTCTATCTTGGTTTTTATATATTCAGAGTTTGATTTTCCCTTCTTTTTGTGTAAATACAATATTTCTTAAAGCGTATTATATGGCTTGTTTTTTTTTTTGTCAAATTTCACTGCAGTACAAATTAGGTCCTTCATTTTTGTTTTTTTTTTTTGGTTTGTTCTCAAACTAGATGCCTATAACGGCCAATATATTGTGTAGAGTTTTTTTTTTCTGTTTGTGTGATTTTGTTTCACGTATTTGGTGGAAGCAGCCAATCATTTTATTGTTATTATTGCAAATTGCACTCAAAACAATTCGCACACGTAATATTAATTTTGATTTGTTTAGGAGGAAATCAGTGATAGTTCTTCACCGACAAAGAGTATGAGAAGCTGTAGTTTTACCAGTGCGACCATAATGACCTAATCTAAGAACAAATTTGGGTTGTGTTTTTGCGTACTCCGAAAAAATCTGCTGCTTCTAATCTCTTAAATCATTATATAAGTATCGGTATAGGACAGACTGAAGACTTTGAAGCGTCTGAGTATTTCGGTTTCTCGGTTATGCACCACGCTTGTTTCGAGAAAACTTTAGTTTTACGATTAAGCTTTTCCGAATAATTATTCTTTGATTTGGTTAAAAAGATACGTATTCATTGTGTAGTGTATGTAAAAATAAAAAAAAAAACAGTTTAAGATTTTGGCTCGTAGTCTTGAATCAAACCATAATTTTGGAGCTTGAAATGGAACGAGACGGCTTAACAGAATAAACAAAAACTAATTGATAGTGGAAGATTTTTTTTCGTTGTCATTTGAAGATAATTGAAAAATTTGAGAAAGTGGCGAATTGTACAAATGATCGTTGTGTCTGATTTGATTGAATTCCAAGTTTTATTATTATCATTGAATTGCAAATATTATAAGATCGACAATAGGTTCAATCTCAAGCTTCAAATTATGATTGTTTATCATACGGGCTGTATTTGCAACGACTAATGCACAAACATTTTTTTTAAGAAAATAGTTTGTCTCAGTAAAAAGTTCACTACTTGCAAGCATTGTACTTAACGCTTCAGATTAATGAAAAAATAGTGATCTGGAGACAACCATAGTAAACTACGTGTTACACAATTTTCGTTCTATTCTCCGGTATGACTTTCTACGCAAATTTTACATAAAAAGAAATTTTTGTACAATTTTTCATAAAGAAAAAAAATACGGATTATATGGTTTACTGGAACTGAAGTCAAAGAATATAACTTTAATCATTTTTAACCTGTAGTATGTCTTCCTGACATAATCGCATACTATTTCGAATCACTTTCGATGTAATCCATTTAAATACTTATTATCACCAAAATCAAATAGAATATAACCCTAATTACTAATCAACGAGCTGTATTTTTTTCCCATTGTGGAAAAAATATTTGGGAAAGGGGGGGGGGGGGGGGTTTCAAATTTCCGTAATCGGACAGCTCATCCCAGCTGGTCTCGAGGTACGATGCTGGCCTAACAAGCCAAGTTCGAGTCTCGACTCGCCAGAGACTGTTTGTGTCAGTAGGATCGTGGTGCTAGCCTCGCAATTGTCCTCTACATTTAACAGTTGGCTGCGAAGTCTGCGTATAATTCGGATCGAAATGTAGCACTAAGCCTTTGCCCTGGTAATCGGGCAAACCAACCTATTAAGCACAGCCAAATACAAATAAGACTGGGAAAAACAAGGGATTTTCCAGAGTATTCTAAAGAGTAGCGGAGCTAACAGCGCAGAAAAAAAAAACAATTGATTGTTAAGGTGGTGCCATTAGAAGGTGTGGTTGGAAGTAGTGAGACTCCTGTTTTGAAAAGATAATGGCCCCTATTACAGAAGACGAGGCGAGCAACACGCCTCGCCCGCAGTCACTGTCGAAACGAGCAAAACGTTTTATTAGGGAAAGCGAGTGAAACCTGGTTGGTGACAGCCGAACTACTCGTCCAAAATCCAACTGATTCGCTATCTGCAATACCAAAACTGATCAGACGAGTAACTCGCCGCTCGCCTCGTCTTCTGTATTAGAGACCTAAAACTTAAGAGCTCTGCTACAGCCGTAGAAGTCAGAGATATAGCTAAAGAATTCTACGAGCTCGTTCAATTCAATATAATTACCTTGGAAAAAAATAAGGACAAGAAAAGTAAATGTTGAGAACGCGTTGATCACGGGTAATGCCAAAAACTTTCCGAAAATGATAAAAAGAAATAAAACAAGAGAAAACCGCTCGGAAAACATAAAAATAACCGAAAACATAGTTGAAACTAACGAGAAACTTGCATATGGCGCCGACTGGCTTCTGAGCTTAGAAAGAGAAGAAAATCCAGCACGCAGTCTAGAAGTAATCAAAAAGCAATTTTGTTGGATTTCGGCTTATTAAGCCATAGTTGAGATCCGCTTAATAATAGCCTAATAAGATGTAACTCAACAAAATTGTTAGTCGGGTAGCTTTTGAAAAAGCTATCAAATGAGGAAATCCAACTTTATACTAGAAGACAGTCTATAGAAATAGCTTGTTGCAGAAAAAGCGTTCTTGTAGATAATTTTGTTCAGCTATGATTGAACGAGTATTGCATACAATGCAGCTTATTGTCTGTCAGTACTAGAGAATTACTTTTGTGTGCGAACATTGTACACATTCAGAAGGGTGATTTAGTTGCCATTCAACTGCTTTTGAGTTTCTCCTAGCCGTTTCGTTGTATTTCAGCTACAGACCGCGTTTTACACAATTCCCTGGAAAGGACTAGAATTCCTTTGGTCAGTGTAATTATAAGAAACACTTATGTTTTGTCAATACAAGGGAGTTTTATCGAAGCCTAGTTCCTCCTGCCAATATCGCACCATAATTCCAATTCCTTTGCAAATTTTGACAGCCAGTCTAATTATTTTAAAGGACTTATTTTGACAAAAGGAAAGTCAAGAGAACAAACAGTACAGGACCCCGTCCAGTTCATCGTTAAGCCGAGGTCTGTACTATATTGTTTCTATCCTCATTCAACATTTGTTCAGCTTACAAACGATCATGGTTCATCCGTATTACCAAAACCGGACGTGTTTGAGTGTGAAAATTTAAAAACAAGAAAACACATGAAATATCTGTATTATAGAAACGAAGTAGGCTGACACGTTGAAATACTGTCCTTTGAGTGCCCGAGCGAAGGAAAAAATATTGTATTCTATCGCAGAAAAACTGCAGTAGGAAATTAGCCATTGGGTGTTTGCTCTTGAAAATTAGGGTAGAAGTAGTTTAGAGTGTATTGCTTACATTGTATTTCATCGCTGTCTTTCAACAATTGGAAAAAATGGCGTTACCCGGAAAGCAATTCTGCGAATTGATTCTGCGCAAGCACCTGAAAAATCCTCAACTCTCTCTTCGTGACATTGGAAAACAACTCGGAATATTGCCGTCAACGGTGAGTCGTGCATTGTACATTACTACGAGGCTCTGAACATCGAACAAAAGTAGCAAAGCGGGTAGAAATTATGTTATGTTAGTGATCAGGATCACAAGCATGTCATGAAAGCGTTTAAATGAAAAAAAATCCCTATGCTTCGGTCGAGGATGTGGTCAAAAATTTGAATCTCAGAGCCAAGGACCGGGAGGGACTGCATACGTGCAAAGTGACGAAAACTTCAAATCGTGACGAACGGCGAAATACGGTGGGAAAGTCACGGGCCTGAAAACTGTACACCCAGCTGCCGATGAAACCTAGTTGTCTCAATATGGATGATGAGACTCACGTCAAGGCGGACTTCCGGCAGCTTCCGGAGCTACTGTTCTTCACTGCCCCTTGTGCTGGGTGGTTGATGAAGCAGAAACATTGAAAGTTCATCAAGAAAAACCTGATCTGGTAAACGATCTCCTTATGTGGCACACGGAATGCGCAATTCATGATTACCGGGGCGATCTTCCTCAAGGAGTATCATAACTGCTTCCTCGGTTGAAGCAATTTGAGGGACGAGGGCTCTACAATCTTCTGGCCGGATCTTGCTTTGTGCTACTGTTTAAATTATGTCCTGGAGTGGTATGAAGCCAACGAGATCACTTTCGTACCAAAGGACATGAGCAATCGGAACTATGGCCCATCGATAAATACTGGACTATTATGAAACAGGAACTACGGAAGTATTTCAAGGAGGCCAAATCTAAGGAAGACATGAAGAAAAAGTGGGGTTTCGTACATAAAAAGCTGCAGTCACATGTTGTACATGATCTAATGAGTGGAGTAAAAGTCAAGTAAATAAATATGATTTATATATTATAGATAACTCTACAAGAAGATAAATGGAATCAGGAACCGGAACGTGTCAGCCCCTGTCATGTGCAACAATAGGGAGGGGAACCTGATTACCGATAGAACGGAAGTGGCCAGGCGTTGGAAGGAACACTTTAGTGTGCTGTTGAATGGTGAAGAAAACAGCGTAGTCGAAAAGGAGCAGGATGGTGATGGAGGATGATGGCAAAGCTGTGGACTCACCATCCATGGACGACGTTAAGAAAGCAGTGAAAGAGCTGAAGAACTGCAAGGCAGCTGGTAAAGACGGCATTCCAGCCGAACTTTTTAAAGTCGGGAGCGAACAGCTGTAAGCACACCGGATCATGCTGAGAGTATGGTCCGATGAAGAATTGCCCTCGGACTGGTTGGAGGGTCTCATATGTCCAAGCTACGAAAAAGGCCACCGCTTGGACTGTAGTAATTATCGGGGCCCTTTTCAACACCGTTCACAAAATTCTCTCCCGTATTCTGTTCCATAGACTGAGGCCGTTGTCGGAGACCTTTGTTGGCGATTACCAATGTGGTTTTCAAGGGGGACGCTCCACTACGGACCAAATGTTTACCCTGCGTCAGATCCTCGATGAATTTCTAGAATTTAACCTGCAGACGCACCATCTGTTCGTTGACTTCAAGGCAGCGTACGATACAGTAAAGAGAAATGAGTTATGGCGAATTAGCTGTGGAAGAGGCCTTCGGACCTCTCAGGAGGGAAGCTGCGAGAGTAGGGCTCATCGTTAACTCTGCCAAAACGAAATTCATGGTGGCTGGTAGAGAGTGTGGTAGTCCAACGAATGTTAGTGGTGTTAGATGGGGAAACTTTTGATGTAGTCGACGAATTTATTTACCTGGGTACACTAGTGACACGTGACAACGAGGTTAGCTATGAGGTAAAAGGCGGATAGCAGCTGCAAACAGGGCCTTCTACGGATTGCGTAACCAGCTGAAGTCCCGTAGTCTGAAAACCCGTACTAAACTTGCACTCTACGAAACAACTAATTCTTCACTGGCCCTATAGGGCCAAGAAGCATGGACGTTGAAAGAGACCGATCGGCGAGCTCTTGGTGGTTTTGAGCGTAGGGTTTTGCGTTCAATCCTTGGCGGCAAACTAGAAAATAGTGTTTGGCGCAGACGCATGAACCATGAAGTGTACCAGGTGTACAAATCGGCGGATATAGTTAAGCGGATAAAACACGGCAGGTTGCAGTGGACTGGGCATGTAGCTAGAATGCCGGAAGAACGACCAGCGAAGGCTGTATTTAGCAGAAATTCCGATAGAGGCCGTCGACTTCGAGGTAGGCCTCGCACCCGTTGGATGTTTGCAGTTGAAGAGGATGCCCGCGAAATAGGTGTTAGGGGAGATTGAAGGATAGCAGCCCAAGACCGAGTGACATGGCGACGTATTCTGGATTCGGCATTGGATCGATAATCGGTCTGTCGCCGTAGAAGTAAAGTAAAGTAAAGTAAGTAAGATAGCTTATGGGTAATATTTTATTGTAGAAAAGTTTGAAATTGATCGGTGAACTAGGTGATTTTCTGCGGCGTTTTTGTCTCGTGATGTACCAATCGAGCTCGTCGCCGCACCAAGTTAACCATCTAAAAGACGCTGATCAGTCTGGTAGTCGTCTACGGGCATGAGACATGGACTATGCTTGTGGAGGACCAATGCGCCCTTGCGGTCTTCGAGTGAAAGGTGTTGCGTACCATCTTCAGCGGACTGCAGGTCGACAACGGGACGTGGAGAAGGCGAATGAACCACGAACTGGAGGAGCTGCTTGGGAAGCCATCTATCGTCCACACCGCTAAGATTAGCAGGTTGCGGTGGCTGAAGGATGTCGGACGACAGTCCGGTAAAGATGGTTCTTAAAACCAATCCGTTATGGACGCGACGATGAAGTGCACAGTGGGCAAAGTGGATCGATTAGGTGGAGGACGGCCTACGAACCCTACGCAGACTGCAGATCTGGCAACTCTTACGTACAGCAAAGGCTACACCACGACTAGAGACTGTTCGGTAAGGTAAGTATATGGAGCTATTGTTGAAGTGGACCTGAACTAACAGCGGAAGCTCATCCAGGACGCGTTCAGGAAAACAGCGCGAGAGGTGATAGACATGACAGTGGAAACCGCTAGCAGTGTCTAGAAGTGAAGAAAGAAACAATAGGTTTCCATATGATTTACTTTATAACTTTGTACCGAATGAAGATAAGATTTTCATTTGTTCAACAAAGTTTCATATTTTTGAATCGTTCATAACTTTTCGGAATAGACCATTCCTCTATCTCTTAACACAAAAGAAATTAAGTAAAAGTTGGTTTTTTATTTCTAGCATAGTAAATTTTTCATAATTTTTGACAGTTTGCGTTTATGCTGGTCATTCATACGAACAATTGCTCCGAAGACACTATTAGGCTAGGATGAAGGTGAAAGGCGTTATGGAATTAAATTCCATTTTTTGCCATATTGGACCACTGTGCTTTGGTGCGGCAGTGGTGATGGATGGGGATACTTTCGAAGTGGCTTATGAATTCGTATATCCAGGTACACTCGTAACGTCTGCAGGATTTCGGTGGAGAATAGGGCTTATTACGGATTGTATAGCCAGCTCAGGTCTCGCTGCCTGCAGATCCACACAAAATTTGCACTGTACAAGGCGCTGATCCTCCCGGCGGCGCTCTACGTACGTGGGACACGGACGTTGAAAAAGGCCGACCGAGATTCGTAGAAACTTGCGCTTATTACTCAGTGGCATACTAGAAACTGAATTGTGACGCAAGCGCATGACGAGAAGCAGCCCAAGACCAAGTTTTAGTGAGGCGTGTTCTGGTTTTGGCACAGGTTCTTTTTCGCCATGAAAATAAAGCTAAGTAGTAAGGATAAGAAGCTGCAAAAAACATTGTCAACGATTGTAGATTGGATGAGAGTATTTGCTCGAAAACATCAAAGACCGATCAACCTTGGGAAGAATTTTGAACTATTTTCAATACTTTTGCACGAAAAGACAGTTAAATTTAGTAAAGTAAGTTATTTTCTCACTGTTACATAAATAAAATAGCTGCTGTGATGAATGCCAAAAGTGACCCACGATTCTGTTCTTTGCTCTGCAAATAATATTTTCAGAATCGCACGAAGATATTAAAAACTAGAGGATCACGTAAGATTAAACATGGACAAAATTCGTAATAATGGAAACTACAATAGAAAAAAGGACGAATTTAAAATTATTTTGCACAAGCCTCATTTGAATACCAATATGTTGTGGAAAAAATGATCAATATGGTCTCAAATTACTTGTTACGGTTGTCAATAGTATGCGAACATGTCAGAAAGATATGTTGTCACTGCTAAAAGGATCAATTCTGCTATTTCTATTCAACAGATGATGATTCAAACCAATTGTTTGTTTCGTTTATGCTACCGTAGTGAAAACCTTGTTCCTGCACCGAAATTTGTAACTAAATTGGTTGTGTCCTTTCGAATCGACTTCATATGAGTTCATAATCAAATTTGCAAACATTTATCGCAAATTCACTACCGATTTCTAAGGTGTAACTATTGCAAACTCGATGACTTCAGTGCTTCATTTATAAATAATTTTATTTTGCTGGTTATTGGCGCGATTTATGGTTTAACTGTTTCGTTTCCATTACAAATTCAAAAAAACCTATACACTTCTAGGTAAATCTTGCTTTACGACTACGTCGTTAGGATGAAATGTTTGTCACATTTTGAATCCTGTTTCCAAGAAAACTAATCCTATAAAGACTACTGTAGTTTGTAATATTAAAACTGGTTTTGATCATTTAGTGTTGACAATTCCTGTTAACAATAAATGCTAATATTTAGAGCCGTTATGTTTCTTTCATATCCTACTAGAATACTATAAGTTATCTACAATACTTTTTTTGTCTATGACATGTGAAAAGCTGTGGGTTGTTGTTTTGTAAGACTTATTCCCATGAAAGTATCTCTGATGGAGTAATGATTCTCCCGTCGTCTAAGACATATCGCATGATATGCAAATTATTGAGTTTAAAATCGTTTTGTTCACCATCCACGAGTACAGTTTTTATTTTATATTTAATTATTGCTTTTGTCCAATTAGGTGTATCGCTGTTCGCATTACGTTTAATAAAGAAAGCTTGAAAAGCAAAAAACGTGTTAGCAATCATGTCTAGCAATAGAGTAGATTTTGTGACATTTACGGGAATGAAATTGTTGGGTAATCGTTCAATTAAAAATAGATCATCGAAGCACGCATTAGATTCATCAAACCAATTTGCTGTAAGCGTAATAATGCGATGGTCGGTAGGTGTTGGAAGAAAGGTGTTTCTTCTGATCGGTATTCAGATAGTTCATGATATCAACCATGTATATCATGTTCTAAACATTGTTTAATTCTTCTAGAAGCAATGGGTGTTTTAAAATTTTCACAACTTGCATGCTGAATTAGACCAGTTGCGTTTGGCGTACTAATTCCATAATCATCTTCAAGAATCATCATATCAACAACTATTGATAATGCTCGTGAAATTAAATAAACTAAACTTCTTCAACTTCCTACCTGTTATCCCCGACCATCTTTGGATAGTAAAGTAATTTTCTACCAACAATAGACAGTAGAAAGTGTATGAAAGTAGCAACCAAAAAGTTATGAAAGCCTAGCGGTACTAGCTCCTACGATAGAAACGTTTTTTATTACATAATACTATACAGCAAAGGATCCGAAAACAAACAGTTTCATTCATCTGTGAGCTCTGTCGTCTTTCCACAAAATAACTGTTTTTCCTGTGTTTTCTTCTTTCCTTTGTTCTAGTGTGTGTCACAGCATCGTTTTGTTGTGTTCAGTGTTCAACTTTTCTTAAAAACAAAATAATAACGTTTTAATATCTAAGAACAGTAATAGGAATTCTAAATTCTTTTCCATAATAAATATAGTATAATATGCTATTCGACTTATCTACTTTGGTGGTTAAAATTTGAATATGTACAACAAATAACGTTAGCACTGTTCCAAATATGTGCCATAATTACACGGAAAGTACGGTTTTTCCTAGGACATAAAGTGGAGCCCCGCTTAGCTTGGCTAAGGTGGCAGAAAATAAATGATATTTTCTATGGTAAGTGACCAGATAGAGCGGACCCTATCTCCGACCGGAGGGCAAAAGTTTATACTAGATAGCATCAGTTTCATGACTGTTCGGATCGAAAGCGGTGCTTTGGACCTGCCCTTGACTCGAGCCGGATGGACTTTGGCTTTGGAAGCTGTTTTTGCGCTTGATGAATGGAACGTTTGGCGAACTACCAGGCGATGGCGAGGACGTTTGCAGGCACTGTTGATGTTGACCCAAGGTGGCTGAATTGAAGCTAGACTGCTGGGAGAGGATAAAACTTTGCTGTGATGCAACGTTTCGAGTTTTGATAAGCGGTGGGTTCTTAATCGAGGACGAGAAAGCAAATCCCCGCCGGAGGGTTGCTCTGCAATCAAAGAAAAGTATTCCAGCAATAATGTAGTTTGAAAAGTAATGAATTTTCTGGTGTACTCACCTCGTTGGCGATGGTGGTGGGTAGGAGATACCTCGTTGACTAGGTGATAGCAGAACCATGCCTGAGTGTGAGTGACTTCCAGATGTACCCGGAACTGATAAAGTATTACTGAAATTTTACATACGAAATTAGAAAGTGTGATTTCAATCAACATTTCAAAGCTAAACTCACTTATTTGGTACAGAACTAAGATTCAGATTGGGCATACTTTGCCCCAAAGCACTGAATGGCTGTACCGTGAGCGAGTTGGATGATGTATGCATGGTTGTGACTGTCGATTTCACCTTCCATGGACCTCCGGTAATATGTTTGCCTTGGACGGCAGATCCTGAAGCAGTACCATTAGCACCATCGTCACTGGATAGTGAATTCATTTTCTCAAAGTCAATGGAGACTGGCTTGGATTCGTTCAGATCGACGGACCCACTATGGCTATTGTTCAAACTACTGACTCTACTACCTATCGAACTATTGAGCGGTGATTTTCGGATGCTAAGATTATCGTTGTTGATGTTCATATTGCTGTTGATGTTGTTGATACTGCAGATGCCAATGTTGTTGCCGTATGGCCGCAAATCAGACGCAGTACCAAGTTTCAGTCGGGAGTAAATGTGCTTCGCTTTGGTGATCGAATCGTGCCAGCTTTGAGCTTTTGAGCAGTGTAAGGTGAATGCCGCCACCACCAGGGACAACTCGTTCAGATAGCAGCAGTACAACGTTTGCTCCTTGATTTGTACTGTTAGCCGGTCGGTCATGTAGGGTTGCCGAACGATCTGAAAATGGGCAAACTGGTTAATGATTGTTTTATGTTTAACGTTGCGTTGAAAAAATAACATGTATGTAACAACATGTATGAAACAACAATCGAACTTTTCACGAATAAAGTTTGATTTCTCTAATATCTGGTCGCACTGTTTATTTTACTGCTCCTTCAGGAATCTTTTGACAGTGGTTAGTTTAGAAATGTTTTCTTATTTAGTGTGGAAAAGTTTATTACGTTTCACTTAGTTCTTAAAAGCTATACTTTACGGAAGCTGCGAATCGATAATAAATTTTGTACATCCACTTCGCAAATCCGACGTTATCTGGTTCAAAAATCGCTTTGTCGTTAAAATTTGCTTGATCGACCGTGTGCTGCAAATGTCAACATTTCCCTGAACGGCTTACCAATCGATCAGGAGGTTTATAGTAAGCATCATAGTGGAACTAGGGATTGGGATATCACCAAGAAATTTAACGATTTACTACTGTAGCTGAAGTGCTCGAAAACGACAGAAATAATTTCCGACACAATTAATTGAAAACGAAGATTATCGTTATCTTTATCGTCAACCATAACCAGAGGAAAATAACATTAACATTAACATCTGATATGTAAGAATCTCGAAAGACCGTGGAGTTGAAAAATGGCTGGACACGTGTCACTTTAGATCTTATCGAGGTCATCCATTACTGTTTATCAATTCCTATCCCAACCTCCACGAGGTACCAACCGGGAGACGAGAAACCTTAGCGGAGCTTATGCTGACTGAGGAGTTGGGTCATACGGGGCTTTGTTCCCACGTTAGGTGCGGCGTACAACAGTGTCTGATCCGGAGCGCGCGTTTGACTCTTAAAATGCGGTGCCTCGCCAGCAATATTTGTGGAGGTCGCTAATGGGAAAACAAATGAAGCGTGTTATTACATGGTGGCCGATCAGTGATCGTTTGTGCGTGTTGAGAATTGATGGCAAATTCTTCAGATACAGCCTAATCTCGATGTCGTGAAGGAGGAGCTGCGGCTGTGATATGGAAGAAATGACAGGTATGATGCGAGAATTCAACATGAAGGCTCAGACGAACATGGTTTTTCAACATGGTTGACGGTTCCACATCAGTCGTCAGGGTAGTCAGTTATCGGACGCTTCCGTGACGATAGATGGTTTGAAGCAAGGTAACGGTATGAACTCATTGTTCAACATCGCATTAGAAGGTGCTATACGGAAGGCTAGCGTGCAGAGAAGTGGCACTTCCATTACAAAGTCTCTTGGACTTGTCATGAATTCTGCTAAAACGAAGTACAAGGTGGCAGGTAGCCCGTCGAAGGTTTGTGCTGCGGTGGTGATGACCTTACCTTACCAAACAGTCCCAAGCCCTGGTGTGGCCTTTGCTGTACGTAAGAGTCGTCTCCATTCCACTCGGTCCATGGCTGCAGTTTGCCAGCTCTGCAGTCTGCGTAGGGTCCGCAGGTCGTGTTCCACCTGATCGATCCACCTTGCCCGCTGTGCACCTCTCCGTCTCGTCCCCGACGGATTGGTTTCTAGAACCATCTTCACCGGGCTGTCGTCTGACATCCTTACAACATGCCCAGCCCACCGCAACCTGCCTATCTTAGCGGTGTGGACGATAGATGGCTCCCCAAGCAGCTCCTGCAGTTCGTGGTTCATTCGCCTTCTCCACACTCCGTTTTCCATCTGCAGTCCACCGAAGATGGTACGCAACACCTTCCCCTCGAAGACCGCAAGGGCGCGTTGGTCCTCCACAAGCATAGTCTCATGCCCGTAGAGGACAACCGCTCTGATCAGCGTCTTGTGGATGGTTAGCTTGGTGCGGCGACGAATTCTACTCGATCGGAGCGTCCTCCGGAGACCAAAGTATGCACGATTTCCTGCCATAATGCGCCGTTGAATTTCTCTGCTGGTATCGTTGTCGGCAGTTACCAGTGAGCCCAGATACACGAACTCATCAACCACCTCGATTTCATCACCACCTATTTGAACTCGAGGTGGGAGGTTAGCGCTGTCCTCTCGTGAACCCCTTCCTTTCATGTACTTCGTCTTCGATTCATTGATGACCAGTCCAATCCGTTTGGCTTCAGCCTTTAGTCCGATGTACGTATCCGCCATCTTCACATCACTCGATCCATCGTCGCTTTGACCAACCGCGTCAGTTTGTCCGGAAATCCGTAGTGTGTGTGTGTGTTTACAATTCATCTCCCACTGACCGGCAGTGCTTTTATGGAAAAAACATATCTGCATCTATTTCTATTTGAAGCTGATATATATTCTATTTTTCAACATATTACATAATATAAAGATGCAAATATTTTTAGTCCTGGAGACGAAAGGTGACAGCTCTAGTGTTCATCCAACGATCCATTTCAAGAATGTCTGGTGACACACGTACATTCCGAGATCGCCTTCATAAACACCAAGCCCCGCATGAACACGTTGTTATAACTACTAGACATAACATTGTATTCACACTTCCGAACTAATTTGCATTAGTGGCTCGTATTTATTATTATTTAGTCATTAAAGCTTCAATGTCTCTGATATAATTTAGAACGATCTTACCAACTTTTCTTCCTCCCCTCCTTCTGCTATGCATCTAACTCTAACCATCTCGTTGAGTATGGAATAAAAAATAATCCTCGATATTAGTATTATATTCAAACCTGCTCGACTTTTTCATGGCAGCTAATTCGTTTACCCGCCAGTGAACTGCGGTGGCACTGCGAGCGTATCCAATTCAACTTTTCGGTCGATGAGTTTTGTGGCTGGTTCAAGTGACTTCAAAACAAACAAACACCTCGAAAACATAACGATACTTATCAATGTTATCATGTCGAGAGCGGTCCGTTAATTCTCCTTTTCACTCTCCCGGACATTAGGATAACTGGAACTCTGCGGTTTCACTAATTGAACCATTATTATTCCGCGGGAAACAGCCCTATTACTAAAATTTCGCGTTAAGGCAGAACGCGCACTATACTTAGTTGGCCTTGTTGCCAGCTCTCGTTTGTCCGGAAATCCGTAGTCGTGCATAATTTGCCATAGCTTGTCCCGATCGATTGTGTCGTACGCCGATTTAAAATCGATGAACAAATGATGTGTGGGCACGTTATATTCGCGGCATTTCTGCATAACCTGCCGAACCGCGAATATCTGATCCGTGGTGGCGCGGGCACCCATTAGTCCCGCCTGGTAGTGCCCCACGAACTGCTTCGCAAATGGTGATAGTCGACGGCAAAGTATTTGGGAGAGTACCTCGTAGGCGGCGTTCAACAGAGTGATTGCCCGGTAATTGCAGAACTCCAGTTTGTCACCCTTTTTGTAGATAGGACACACAATACCCTCCATCCACTCCTCCGGTCTTCGTTCTTCCTCCCAAACCTTGACAATGACCCAGTGCACGGCTTTAGCCAGTGTTTCTCCACCGTATTTCAATAGCTCACTGGGAAGTTGGTCCACTCCAGCAGCTGTATTGTTTTTCAGCCGACCAATCTCCTTCTCCACCTCCAGGAGATCGGGGGCTGAAACTCTGATGTCTTCTGCTCGGGCACCAAGATCAATTGTCATACCGTCCTCGCGCTCTACTGCATCGCCGTTCAGATGCTCGCCGAAGTGCTGCCTCCACCTTTCGATCACCTCACACTCGTCTGTAAGGAGGTTGCCGTCCAAGCTCCTGCACATATCGGCTTGCGGCACAAAGCCTTTGCGGGAGCTGTTCAGCTTCTCGTAGAACTTCCGAGTGTCGTTAGCTTGGTACAGCTCTTCCATCGCTACGCGATCTCGGTCCTCTTGCTGGCGCTTCTTCCTTCGGAGGACTGAGATTTGGCTGTTCCGTGCCTGTCGGTATCGTTCCACGTTCGCTCTCGTACGATGTTGCAGCATTCTCGCCCGTGCTGCATTCTTCTCCTCGACTAACCGTTTGCATTCGCCGTCAAACCAGTCTTTTCTATGACTCGGGGCCCTTGTACCTAGTAGCGCTACTGCAGTGCTACCTATGGCGGATCGGATACTTTTCCAGCCATCTTCAAGGGTAGCTGCGCCAAGCTGCTCTTCCGTGGGTAGCACTGCCTCCAGCTGCTGCGCGTATTCCTGTGCAGCCTCGGCGTCCCGCAGTTGCACAATATTTGGTCGCGGCGTTCGACTTCGGCGGGTGTTATACACCGTCGATAGTTTTGAGCGCATGCACACAGCTACTAGGCAGTGGTCCGAATCTATATTCGCACTGCGGTAGGTGCGAACGTTGATGATGTCGGAGAAAAACCTGCCGTCGATTAGAACGTGGTCGATTTGGTTCTCCACTTGTAAGTAAGGTGATCTCCAGGTGGATTTGTGGATACCTTTGCGGGGGAAGAAGGTACTTCGGACTACCATACCACGGGAGGCCGCAAAGTTTACGCACCGATGGCCGTTATCATTAGACACGGCATGCAGGCTATCTGGTCCGATTACCGGTCTGTACATAACCTCCCGTCCTACCTTAGCATTCAAGTCCCCAATAACGATCTTCAAGTCCCGTCGCGGGCAGCTATCGTAGACCTACTTCAGCTGCGCGTAGAACGCTTCCTTCTCGTCGTCGGGTCTTCCTTCAGTTGGGCAGTGCACGTTGATGATACTGTAGTTGAAGAATCGGCCCCTTATCCTCAACTTGCACATCCTTGCGTTGATCGGCTGCCACCCTATCACGCGTTGGCGCATCTTACCCAGTACTATGAAGCCGGTTCCCAGCTCGCTGGTGGTACCACAACTCTGGTAGAAAGTAGCCGCCCGGTGCACGCTTTTCCATACCTTCTGTCCTGTCCAACAAAGTTTCTGCAGCGCTACGACTTCGAAGTTGCGTGGATGTAGCTCGTCATATATTATCGTGTCGCAACCTGGAAAGCAGAGCGATTTGCAGTTCCATGTCCCAAGTTTCCAATCGTAGTCCTTATTTCGTTGCCTAGGTCCATGCCGATTGTTCCGATCCGTATTATCTCTTACGTTGTTTGTAACATGTTGTTTTCCGGGGCGGCTCGTTGGGCCTTCTCCAACCCCCTGTCTCGCCGGGGGACCATCGTGTCAGCTCTGTTAAGAGTCCCACGCTACCACCAGGACGTTGATCAGCCGCTCGTAACATGGAGATCAGACGCTGTTTTGAGCCGCTCCATCTTGGTGAACAGACGCTCGGGTTGGCGAGGCATTTCCTCTACCGCCGGAATATGGTTAACGCGCCAATGATCGCGTCGCACTTTCTCACTTAGCTATTGTCAGATGACAACATTGTCCAGGCAACACCAACTAGTTGTATCCATGTTTCAACCGGCAGTCTAGTGTAATCATATGACTCGTGGAGGTGTGAGATAGGAACTTGTGAGGGCCGAAGCTATGTTTGACGCTCCTTCCAGGTTGTCAACTCACCATTTGATGCCCAAAGCAGTGGTGATGAATGAGAATTCATTTGAAGTGGCAACGAGCGACAATGAGATCAGCCGTGACATAAGGAGGTAGATAGCGGCTGGAAACAGGGCCTTATACGGATTGTGTAACCATTTGCGGTCCGTCAGCACGCAAACCCGTGCAAAACTAGCACTCTATAAAACACGTGAGCGGAGGATTTTGCAATCAATCTTTTTCGGAAAACTGGATAACAGAATTTGGTACAGGTGCATGAACCCTGAAGTGTACCAGGCATAAAACACGGCAGGTTTCATTGGACTGAGCATGTAGCTATAATGCTGGCGGACCAACCAGCAGAGGCTATATTTAGCGGGAATCGAAAGACACCATTGATGTCGGGGTAGACCTCGTTCTCGTTGGATGTGAGCTGTCCATGTAATAGGAGCTATAGACGAATGGAGAATAGTAGTCAAAGACCGAATGATATGGAGACGTACTCTAGTTTCGGCTGCAGATGAAACGCTTTGCCAACCCGAGTGTCTGTTCACCAAAATGGTTGCGACAGAAGTAACTTGCATAACCCTTTTCTTCTTCTTTAGCAGCCTAGAGTCGTAGTGGCTAGTTCCGTATCAAAAATGTTACTCCATTCTACTTGGTCCTGGGCTACTCGTCGCCAATTTGCTAGACGTCTTAATACTCACATATCCGCTTCAACCTGGTCAAGCCATGTAGCACGTTAGGCCCCTCTTTTCCTGGTGCTGGTGGGGTCTTTGAAGAGAACCGATGTTACTGCACTGTCGTGCGGTATCCTCGCAACATGCTCGGCCCATCGTAGCCTCCTGACTTTCGTCAGGTGCACAATGCGAATCTCTCCAAGTAGTGCCTGCAGTTCGTGGTTCATACGCCCTCGCCACTCTCCGCTTTTGGTCTGTACTCCACCAAATATTGTCCGCAACACTTTCCGTTCAACTACGGCCAGTGCGCGTATGTCCTTGAGCAGTGTGACGGATTCGAGTCCATAGAGAACTACGGGTCTAATTTGGGTTTTGTACATCGTCAGTTTGGTGCGGCGACGTATGCTCCTGGATTGAAGCGTCCTGCGAAGGGCAAAGCAGGCTCGATTGCCAGCTTGAATACGTCGTTGGACCTCCTTACTTGTGTTATTTTTGGCGGTTACCAGAGGTCGACGGTATCATACGCTGCCTTGAAGTCCACAAAAACATGATGTGAGGGCACGTTGTACTTCCGGCATTTCTGTAGGATCTGCCGGAGAGTGAAAATTTGATCCGTAGTAGCCAAGGATGGAAAAACTCGTATCGCATAACAATCATTCAGGTATCATTTCTGAACGTGCTATTTATAAGCTTTCAATCCTAGCAAACCATCGCTATTAAAAGTTACACATTCTCAAGCTTGCAAGAGACAACTTAAAGCAATGAAATATATGGTAGCTTTCTTTGATGATTTTGTTTCAGTATTGCCTGCTTTAGGCGGAGCGAGCTACATCTAGCGAGTGTTTCACGAAAGAATCGTAAATGATTGCACTCAAGCGATCGCAATGATTCTTTCAAATGTTGGCTGCTTGTAGGCTGAATTCGGCTACTCCACGTCGTGCTTTCACCGTGATATACCACGATAATTCTTGGTGATATCAAGTATCACATGCTAATGCACCATGCTGCAATTTTCGTTAGCATCGATGATATCTGTTTCCTCCGGTAAGCAAACAATTGAACGCAATCTAACGTTCATTTGGATTCATAGTTCTGTATCACTGGCGATAACTTCTCAAAGATTCTCGCGATAATGTTGAGTGCAAGTGAACTTGGATACAATAAATACTATCGTGTTTGAGTCATTCAGTCTCCTTCTATGGTAGTCGGAACTCTTAGAAGCGAAAAACAATCAACAGCGTTTCTATGGAAAACTTGTACGCGAGTGGAAATAGTTGAACGATAACTGATGAATCAAAGAACACATTTGCATGAAATATTGCTAGTGAGTGAACTTTTCCATGCTTGGTAGTAGCGCGTGCTTGTGTTAAGCCCACTTGATACTGCCCTACGAATTCTATCGCTAAAGGCCCGAACACACACACGGCGTAATGACGCCTTCTCCATACAAATTAGAAGGCGTAATTGCGCCTCCCGTTGGGACGCCTTTCTACCAGAACCTTCTAGCTTTGCCTTCTAATGTAGCAGGTAGTCGTTCGCCGCCTTCGGCTGCGTATTTGACTGCCTTCCGTGTAGACGCATCGTGCTTTTCACGCGGTCTTGTGTTGCCTTCTTTTGGCGAAGGCGCTGGCAACGCCGTGTTGTATCATTTTCCGCCTGCTGGTGATTCTAGAAGTGTGTTGCCTTATTTTTTCTTCCAACAAACATAAACAAACATGAATTGGGTGGCATGACAACAAGAAGGTTAGCACAAGGCGGAGTTCGAGACGGCGTGATTGCGTCTTCCGTGTAGACGAGTGGATGGTGGCAGATGCTAGAAGGCACATTAGAAGGTTTCAAGAAGGTACTGACAATTTTCGTCAGGAAGGCGTTGTCACGCCGTGTGTGTATTCGGGCCTTAAAGGGGATAGAAGGCGGAGTAAAATCTGGAAGAGAACTTTGTAGGCAGCGTTTACTAGCGTAATGCCACGGTAGTTGCTGCATTGTAGCTGATCGCCCTTTTTATAGATGGGGCATACAACTCCTTCCATCCATTCCTCTGGTAGTCTCTCTTCCTCCCAAATCCTAGAGATTACTCTCTCCCATGTTTATAGAACTCTGCTGGTAGCCTGTCCTTGCCGGCGGCACTGTTGTTCTTGAGTGACCCTATTTCCCGTTTAATCTCGTTTGTAGGCACTCCAAGGATAACTTCCCTTTCACCTCCTTCCGTTGCTCTTCTATTGAGGCGCTCATCGAAGAACTGCTGCCACCTGTCAACCACCTCACGCTCGCTTATGATCAGGTTTCCCTCCACGTTCCTACATATATTTGGACTCGGTTCGTAGCCTTTACGAGATTGGTTCACCTTCTCAGAATACTTGCGCGTATCGTTAGCCCGAAACAGTTGCTCCAGCTCTTCACGAACTCTGTCCTCTCTGCTGGCGCTGCTTCCTCCTCAGAATCGTGGTCAATTCATTTCGAGCTCGTCGGTATTTGAAAGCGTTCTCCCTTGAGGCGAAGCTTAGATAGTTTTTCCAAGCTCTTTTCTTTCTCTCCATCGCTTGCTGGCATTCCCTGTCAGCCAGTCGATTTATCGGCTCGACGCTACCACACCTAGTGCGCGGTTGCGTCCTCTCCAACGGCAGAAGGGAAGTTATTCATCGTCGAGACTCGAAGCACACAATTCTTTCGTGGAAGGTAGTGCATAACCCTCACAAGGACACCCTTTACGCACAGCTGAAGCGTGCCTACGATAGCTGCTCAAAACATGACGTCAAAAACGATGTTCGACTCATTTCTTTCGCCACCTCCATGAATATGGCCATACGTAGTATCTAGTTCCAGTACTACTTCCCGTGTCGGTACACCTGGAGTTCACCACAATAGATCAAATCGCAAATCGATCACGTTTTGATTGACGAAAGGCACTTCTCGGATATTATTCACGTCCGAACCTATTGTGGCGCAAACGTCGATTCTGATCACTACCTTCCGATGGTCCGAAACTTTCCACCACTGCCGTTGCCCGACACGGTATGATTTGGAGCGACTGAAATACCCCGAAGTCGTCACTAAATACGTGCAAAGCCTTGATGCAGCGATGCCAGATGAGGTAGATCTCATTAAACCCCCTCGCGAAGATCCGATCTCGAGAATGTTAGAGCAGTCATTAACAGCGCAGCAGGTTCATCGAGAGGAATCGACGCAACGACTAGGAGACTGACTGAGACTGAGAAGATTCTAGACGAGAAAATTGTGAGAATAAGGACTCATCAAAACATTATGGGATAAAAACAGAAACGAAACAGCAGACCCAGCTTTTTCGAGGCAACAGCGCAGCCTAGAAGAGTTATAGTCGGAGGAAATGAAGCAGCTGCTTCGTTCTTAAGAAACGCGTAAATTCCCCAAAAAACTCAAAGCAGAACTCGCAAGCTTTGTGCCGTCAGCCAAAATGTGCCTTTTGACCGTTAACAATACTATCGACTGTGGAGAAATATGAAGAGTTTTGGACGAAAATGGTTTCCAGGCGAAGATAGTGGAATTCGCAGAAGTATTGTAGCTGGAAGTCGTGGTTACTACGGACTCCACGAGACATGGACAATGATCGAAGAGAATTTGCAGGCTTTGACCGTTTTCGAACGACGAGTGCTTCGGACCGCTGTCAGTGAAGTATGTGAAGATAGCGATCCAATATCCCGAAATTAAATCCTAAGGGATGTTTCACCAGGAAAATAAGTAAGTAAGTAAGTAAGTAAGTAAGTAAGCAAGTAAGTAAGTAAGTAAGTAAGTAAGTAAGTAAGAAAGTAAGTAAGTAAGTAAGTAAGTGAGTAAGTAAGTAAGTAAGTAAGTAAGTAAGTAAATAAGTAAGTAAGTAAGTAAGTAAGTAAGTAAGTAAGTAAGTAAGTAAGTAAGTAAGTAAGTAAGTAAGTAAGTAAGTAAGTAAGTAAGTAAGTAAGTAAGTAAGTAAGTAAGTAAGTAAGTAAGTAAGTAAGTAAGTAAGTAAGTAAGTAAGTAAGTAAGTAAGTAAGTAAGTAAGTAAGTAAGTAAGTAAGTAAGTAAGTAAGTAAGTAAGTAAGTAAGTAAGTAAGTAAGTAAGTAAGTAAGTAAGTAAGTAAGTAAGTAAGTAAGTAAGTAAGTAAGTAAGTAAGTAAGTAAGTAAGTAAGTAAGTAAGTAAGTAAGGAAGTAAGTAAGTAAGAAGGTAAGTAAGTAAGTAAGTAAGTAAGTAAGTAAGTAAGTAAGTAAGTAAGTAAGTAAGTAAGTAAGTAAGTAAGTAAGTAAGTAAGTAAGTAAGTAAGTAAGTAAGTAAGTAAGTAAGTAAGTAAGTAAGTAAGTAAGTAAGTAAGTAAGTAAGTAAGTAAGTAAGTAAGTAAGTAAGTAAGTAAGTAAGTAAGTAAGTAAGTAAGTAAGTAAGTAAGTAAGTAAGTAAGTAAGTAAGTAAGAAGGTAAGTAAGTAAGTAAGTAAGTAAGTAAGTAAGTAAGTAAGTAAGTAAGTAAGTAAGTAAGTAAGTAAGTAAGTAAGTAAGTAAGTAAGTAAGTAAGTAAGTAAGTAAGTAAGTAAGTAAGTAAGTAAGTAAGTAAGTAAGTAAGTAAGTAAGTAAGTAAGTAAGTAAGTAAGTAAGTAAGTAAGTAAGTAAGTAAGTAAGTTAGTAGGTAAGTAAGTAAGTAAGTTTGTAACTTTGACTAACGCTAAAAGATCCAAGTTATTGACTAATTAAGTAAGTCGGTAATTGAATAAATTGATGTGTAAGTACAAAATTAAAGGAAATTTAATTAAATTAAATTAAGTAAGCAAGTGAATAAGAAAGTTAGGAAACATGAGGTAGTAAATGTTTAGGTACGTGAAATAAATAACAAAAGAATATATGTCTAGGTAAGTAATGCTTACTTACTATGAAATCTATTTTCATGAATATTAGAATATAATAAATTATAAATGAACACTTGAAGATACAAGTGTCTAACGTGTGAAAGCACTAGATTTGAAATTCGCAGAAATCACGTTGCAGCTGAGTTCATAAAATAACCCAACTTGTTTTGGATACAAAAGATACCTGGCATACAGCTTGCGAACGGAACGAGCAATGTCTGCCCAAACCCAGTGATACTTATTTTCTTTCCCATCAGTTTGCATTCCTTCTCGCATGCATGGGCATGAACACATGCATATACTTATAAACAGAACTATATTATATTAGTCATGTACATTGCTAGCATTAGTACTATGATTGTGCAGTGTGCTGCTGCGCTGCTGCTTATCATATCTTGTTCGTTACATTGCTGTTACACATTGAGGTCGTAAAGCTTACCTTTAAATTCTCATGTTTGTTTTTCTTGCACACCAGCAAAAAGTCGGTAAGTAAAAAGCAGTGTACATCCATCTGTAAAGGGATTAAAGTCAGAGCGATAACGTTACACGTGGAGGGGTTAAAGTTAGGTATATTTAAAGGAAGAAGACAAATCCTGGTAGTGCAAAACTAGTATAGCTCTCATCGTGGGTCATTATTTGTTGCAGCTTTGCATTTCTAGTTTCTGAACTTTAAATCGACTCACACTTACCTTTCCGAGGCCATCTTTGTATTTGAGATCTCCTTCCAGGAATAGTTTGCGACCCTCGGTAGTTCCCAACATCGGCAAACATAGATCGAACATAGTGCTGTAGTGTTTCACCATTTTGTCCAGGTTCTCGTTGTTGGAGTCGACTACCTCATAGGAATCAATTCGTGCATTAATTCCTTTCAGTCTTTCATTCTCTTGCCGGTTCGTTAAATGGGTATTTACGCCGGCCACAAATTCCTCGACCGAGTGAATCTAAAAGGAGCCAATTATTTTTAAAGCGCTCACTCAAGGTATGCAAAAATGACTCTAGAGATGCATTATTGTTTATTCCGTTTTTTAGAAGTTGTGCATATACTTGAACTCGCATTTGAAATATCCATTTTTGATTGACCGACACTTTTCACCAAGTACGAGTAACTTGAATATCTTGTGTACGCTTACAATTTCCAATAAAATCTTTTACAGTTTCCAACAACCCTTCTAGTATCACTTACCATTTCATCGATCGATTCGCTCTCATGCTCATCGGCAATATGCTTCTTAATTGCGACCAGCAGCAGACCGTACTTGGTGAGCCTTTGCATCGGACGGACCAGGATATCAGCAAGTCGGAGGCTAACAAAAAGAGAAGGAGGAGGAAAGAGTAAGCAACAAATAGCAAAAAACATCCATTTTTCCGGAAAATGGAGTCAATTAAGCATATGATGGATTAATCGCTCGTGAAGGGGGCATGGCTGTGAGTGATTTGGATATAACATTCTTCGTTTCATCATAATATAGGCACTCACCGGTTGCACATTTTCTGCGACTCGCACCAGGCACAGTACGACATAAAGAGGGAATTGTTTTGGTACAGCTCTTTGCAGTAATATTGACAGGTGCTCTGTTCCGCGCAATACTTAGTGTATGGATGAAAAATAGCCGAGAATTTTATGAAACCATCCTTGAACTTGCATACGCTCATGGGTTGTTTCGTTTCCGCACTTTCCTTCACCTGTTTCGGAGAAAGTTTTACAGTAGATAGATGAGTGAGCAGTAATTTACTAATGATTGTAATTTGATTGTCCTCACCATTGGGTATAGATAGTAGGTCCAGAACTTTAGATTCGATTCACAAATATCGCGTATGTTGGAAAACAACTTGTTCTGGTCAATATCGGTCAGGATGTTGTGCGATTGAATATCTTCCAGGCATGCCAAAAATAACTGGATAGCAGCAGTGAGATCGGAAATTAAATTATATGTTAGCTCAATTTTATGGTGCTTCGGTAGATAGACAGACGGAAATGTGTACACATTTAATGAATGTGAGCATTAGATGCTTCATTGGCCATGTCACAGTTATTGTTGTCCTTGTTGGTGAACAAAATAGCCACAAAAAACTGTATTATGTTGTTTAACAGATATCGCCGGTTTTGTGCAACACTGGCACAACTCCAAAGTTTCGAGGAAAACGGGTTTGAAAATTGGGGTCGAAAGTCTATTTTTCCATTTTGAAGAAAACTTTACAGTTTAAGCTTTCCAATTCTCATTCAACATGTTTGAGGCTATTATGCGGGTATTATAAGAAAGTTGTACAAATTACAACCTTATTTTTACTAACTTTATAAAGAAATTTTTATTTGTGCAGCAAAGGCACTTCTACTCATAACGCTGGATTTTTTGTATGTTTTGAAACGGGGTTTCGTGTAATAAAACTTAACAGTATTTAGCATCTTTTGCCATCAAAAATTCAAAAATGCATAATTTCGAGTTGTGCCAGTGTTGCACGAAACCGACCATATGTTTTCCGATGAGATGTAACTCTTTTAAGATAAATAATAAAAGGTAACTATATATTTAAATGCATGGTACATATTTTAACATTGGTTTATTTTAAAGGACCTGAACTCGGTAATGTTGATAGTATTGCTTAAAGTAGTTAAAATGTGGAAAAAATACCAAAAATTGTCGCATTTTGAAGTAGAATTACGTCTAACGGCAACATGGGGTTGCAAATAAAAAATCGAAAACATCGAGAGCTTCACGAAGTTTAGGGATACCATCTCGTCGAAGTTAGAAATCAGGACACCTTTTTTTGGTACAAATTTCAGCTCAGCTGTTCTTCGATGTTTCGATTAATACACCACGTTAAATGTGATTTGCATTTCAAAAACACTAAAATACTTCTTTGCTTGTTCAACATACTTCTCAAACGATCCAATATTATCAAGCAGCTTTGAATTTATAGGCAGATAATCAGCACATGTAAACTGTTTCAAATTAAACTAACTGTTTAGGGGGGGTTAACAAGAAAGTCGAGAAACGAAAAAATGTGATTTTTTGAATGTTTAGGGTAAAGTGAAGTGTTCGGGTATTTTGGCTAATGACTAAGGTATGTTTGAAGATGTATTTTGTGTGACGTGGGTGCAAATATAGTGAGTATTACGCTATTAGCAGCGTTTTTCGCGAAACTATGTTTTTTTCAACTTGTGGTTAATGTTTCTCATCATCTACTGAGCCGATTTGGCTGAAATTTTTATTCCAGCATGTAATAATGGATTATCCTACTTGTTGTAACAAGCCGTTTTTCAATATCTAATTTTTTCAATGTTCTATGTTTGTGTAGAGTGATTTTTTATGAAAAAAGTTATTTTTTACTAAAATTGCCGCCATTGCGTCAATTTTTTGAATTTTCAAAAACGGCTATGTAACGAGTTAAATAATCCATTCTTACAGCTAAAAAAATTCAGCCAAATGGGTTCAATACATGCTGAAGAAAACTTACCACTAGTTAGGTACTGATATCACGTTCCCAGCTACCAACAACGTAATAGTTACTATATTGCAACCACGACATGCAAAATAAATGCTCAAATACACCTCAATCAATATCCAAAATAGCCGAACACTTCACTTTACTCTAAACATTGTAAAAAAAAATTTTTTGATGGGTTCCCCGTTAAGCCAAATGTTTAACGGTTACAATACCTAAAAGATTTCTCTCGTCACTTCACTAAGATTCAACCAAAAACAAAATCGTCCGTGGTGACCGTTGTGTTCTAGAATCAAAAAAGTTATTGATTTTGAAAAATTCTGCATATTATCAGACTACAAAACTTAAAATCTTATGAAAATCAGGACAAATGCTAAAAGATGAAAAATAAATCAGGACGTCAAAAAAGGGTCTCAAAATCAGGACATGTCCTGATAAATCAGGACGGATGGTATCCCTAACGAAGTTGTCCATTTTCAAATGCTTGAAACATAACATTCTATTGAAAAAATTGTGATTATGTCGCGCTCACTATTGTACTACTGAAAAATAAAAAGCATTGTTAAACGCATGTTTCGACCAATCAGAGTTGAAAATATCCAAATGTTGGGTGAAACTCTCGATGTCAGTTCAAATCAAATTAAACAATCAATCACTACCTCCTGCGTTTTTTTTCTCGTTCGAGTGCACAACAACACGCTCATCGAAAGTATTATACCACTCAGTAGTCACGTATAAAAGCTAGCATGCAAAAATTTTATCGTCATTATATAATCAATCACTGCAGCGAGAAGATTGTTTACTGGAAATTGGCTCGACCTACAGCAAGTAGAGCAGCGGCTCATCTCAGTGCAGTAGGGCTGAGCAGACAACCTTTGCAAAAACATGTTTGTATGGTTTTTGTATCCGCTCATTCGACCGCAGGCTTTCACCGTAGACGGAACAACAGAGGAAACCGGCGAACCGCACTGCACAGTATCGCTGAACGTGTCCGGACATGTTAGTGATTCCGTTTGGAGCTGCCAGATTTGCTTGCAGTTGTTTGGTCATTGCTAGTAGATGTGCGTGTGCTGATAGCGTGTGTGTATGCTTGTAAGGTGGCTCGGGCTGTTATGTTTATTTACAGACTTCGCAGCCAACTGTTTCAGTGTACAGGACAATTGCGCTACGACCTTTCTGCGACCTTTTGAACAAGCGACGACTGGCTTTTTAGATCTGCATTGTACCTCGAGACCAGCTGGCAGGTGTGAAGAAATAACAAGAAAGCTAGAGTCATTCAGTGGCATTGAAAAATGGCGATCCATAATGACGATTAATTAGACACACTTGCCAGTGTTACTACTGTAAAACATCAATGGCACTTTAAGCGCCTCAAGTTACTAAAATTGAAAGAAGTTGATTTCTCTTTCTTGCCACTTGCCAAAACGTTGCTGTCAGTGATGAAACCTACGAAATGAGCGTTTGGGACCGCGGCCAGTGCAGCTATGGAAAATGTTTTATTTACTTTGCTATTTCCTAATCTACGATTCGTTGTTTTGCTCGTATGACATGTCCACTGTAAGTATAACATTCAGTAGTCACGTATAAAAGCTAGCATGCAGAAGTTTTATCCTCATAGTCTGTGCAATCACAGTTGCAAGAGAATGATTTACTAAGAACTGGATTGACCAGCAGAAAGCAGCGATTTCAAATATCTCATAGCCTTCATAGCCTTTTCTTTGAAGGGTTTTAACTAAAAATTATTAGAAAAAAAAATTTTTCCTGTGATGTTTAATGGGCTCTGGGAGTCAAATAATTGAATGCAATGCTGAACTGAACCATGAAAAATATTCAGAAACAACCCCACAAAAATGAAAATATATATGGGAAAATTTAGGAATCGAACAAAATTGAAAAAAGTGCAAAAGAGTGGGTTTGTAGCTTCAAAAAGTCATTTTTTATAAATCAAATTTGGGCAACCTGAAAACAATTTTTTAGAAAGTCGAAATGTTCTACAAAAATGCTATGAATAACCTCATCTTTCAATTTAGGGCTGAGCACCTTGACTTTTTCAACATCATTTTTTTTTTGGGACACCCTACTGCTCAGCCTTGCTGCGCTAAAATCAACTGCTACTCTGCCGGCTGCGGGTCACTCCAGTTTACCCAAAGAGTCAACTGTCCTCTCGTTGCAGTAAAAATAACTACGACAAATTGTTTACAAAGTCGGATCGGTTGTATATTTTAGTGTTGGCTGTGCTGGGCAAGTAAGGTAGGGATTGGTTGCTCGGTATGATTGGAACAATCCATGTTATTTATCAATTTTTCAAAAGTATATCTCAAACAATTGGTTGTTTTAGTCACATAAGAAATTACTGATATGTAAACGCTCAAACACTGACTACTTTTTTCATGATTGAATTACTAGATTTTAAAATTCAGGCGCCTAACTTCCACATAAACGTTAGTCCAACGTCAAAATACTATTATGGAGACGCATGGTGGTCAGTTAAAAAATAGTTTTCGTATTTTCCATTGAAAGGCTTTTTAGTTAAAGGTTTGCCAGAAAAAAAAATGAAAAATAAATATACCAAAATTTGACAACGGTTGTTTTTGAGGAATTTCAGTCGTAGTTAGGTCATTCGTTCCTAATACGAAGAAGAGTACTTTCAATGTATGTTATTGGTGAAAAATGAATTTCGTTTGTTGAAAAGTGATTTAATGAGAAAGCAAACCATATTCAAAAGCATTGTTGAAAAGCAGTAAATATTTAAGTACGAAATACATCAGAAACCGAATTTATGCCATAAGAACTATTGCATTGAAAACTATATTCTCGGTACCTGTCAATGTGTAATAAATCGAATCTCTGGACAGATTATTGAATATTCGATTCAATACTAAACCTCCACTGGGCCATCACCATAAACGTTTACCATGTACATTATTCGCAGGATGAGGCTTACATTGGCTAAACGAATCAATGGCCTTCATTAGCAACATGAATTAGCTTTCACCCCTAAGACTATATATGTATATACATAAAACTGTTTCCTGTCGTTCCGATGAAATTCAGATCACATTTCGTTAAACCAAATAATATATGGGTATCTCTATTCTCCGCCACAGCAGTATTACCGGATGTTATCGTTCTGGACACAACAAGGAATATTTGCATGTGAAAGTACATCCGATACTGCATGTAGCGGGAAATGCTTTCGCTGTCGGGACGGTTAGTAAATCCAGTAAGCGAGCAAGGACCATCGCGTGGAATTTCGCTGCTCGAATTTAACCGACACTCGGATAGCATTAATATTAAACCTGCTAGGGAAGCTAGATACTTACATCTGTAACCGTTTGCAGCGCTAGAATGTAGTAAACTTCTGTCGTTACTAACTCCCATATAGCAGATTGGATTTTTGTTTCTGTTTCGCTCATACCTGTAGTGTTGCGCGGTTTTGGAAGAAGTCACAACAAAAACATGATTAGCATAATCCAGTATTATAAACTCACAGAATAAAAAGAAAATTCATACTAAATGAGCTGGAAGTACGCAGAAATTAATTCGACCAGTTATAAGTAGAAAGAAACTTTGCACACGTCTTTTGTTCAGCAAACTGAGTATTTTTCACAGGCGAAGACTTTTTTCAGACTCATCGTAAAATAGAAATTTTTACAGAAAAAAACTTTCTAGGGATGAGTTGTAGGAAATTGATAATGTTTCGTAAAAAAACATACACTGAGAAAAAAACTTTTTTTTTTCAATAAAGAAACACTTGAAGTTATTACAAAACATTGGGAAAAAAGTTCTGATTGAAGTAACGTGAGACAAATTC
This sequence comes from Wyeomyia smithii, assembly GCF_029784165.1. Lineage (NCBI taxonomy): Eukaryota > Metazoa > Arthropoda > Insecta > Diptera > Culicidae > Wyeomyia > Wyeomyia smithii. The sequence goes on from NC_073695.1 coordinate 176,611,718, forward strand.
TTTATTGGAGGTTGAGTTCCAGAGCATTTTTCATAACTGGATTATCTTCGAGAATGATTCTATTCCAATTTGTTATATCATTCAAGCTTTTGCTGAAAATATTTCTTTTCAGTGTTCATTTTTTTTGCAAAGCAACTCAATATCAATTCCGAACAACTCGTTTCAAGAAAGTTTTACGTGTGCAAAGTCTAATTCAAATCAAAATTGGTAGATAATCGATGATTGGTCATTTGGCATGGAACGGCTCTGAAGTTAAAGCATCCGCCAAAAGATCCATTTGTGCTTACCGTCATAGTTGACAACATCTGTCCACGACTGAGGTAAGTTTTTAAGGCTGTCTAATGCTTCTAAATATTCTGGTTTGTCAAAATTGCTGGCGGAAGACGTCAGTTTTGGAATTCCCTTATTGTAGCTGTCCAGCAATTCACACAGTTTTGATTTTTGTGGTCCCTGTGAGAATTCGGCATTCCAATAATTAGTTTGTCGATACTCTGCGTCTCTAACTTACCTTTGATCCGAACGATATTGTCCATTTTTGCTTGGATTGCTTGCTGGATGATGCGGAGGCCGCTTTTGGACTTTGATCGTAGGTTTCGTCGGTGGAAGTGGAGGTGAACAGGCGGTTCGATGTCGATCGGTAACCCACAGAAGCTGCCTTCTGCAGGCTAATGTGACCGCTGGCATGTCTCGCGGTACTATCTTTGTCCGCAACAACCAACGTGCGCCCTGCCAGGCTTGAAATGTCGGTGTATGCATCCAGTGGTCCCACATATTGAATACCTGCACGGAATTAGATGGTGAAATCGAGGAACATTACTAGCTAAAGACTTCACTACTTACCCAGTTCTTGAGAATTGATAAAGCCATTGTCTAGGATGCAGATCTGGGAAAAGCTGAGGCTGCGCTGCGACAATGAAGAGTGTAGAGAGTCGCTGCAGGCGGTAAAAAGGAAATTATATAATGATGAGTAAACAATGTGTACCAGGATGAACAGGTACAATGTTTTTTTTTGTTAAGAGTAAATTAAAAAAAAAATCATTTAAATAATTCGTACTGTGTGTTGTTATGGCGCAGAATACGAAGAATGTTATCGAATGTTATCGATGGCGAAATCAGTTGATAGATTTTTCTCGCCGTCCGAGGGTTACGCTCGTATATTTCCGTGAACGTGCAACGGTCATTTATTTGTCTAAATCTGATTACATCGATTGCGGTACTTACGCCAGGCAAACTCCTTTCGTGGCCGGTATCAAGATTTCATCCTGGAAGCCATTTGTATCGCTGGTACTGAAGTAAACTGAGAAATACTCCGAGCTGGATACCTTGATAGCCGATGTTTGCCATTGCCAGCACGCACGGGTTGGATCATCCACAAAAACCACGTGTGGTGAGGGTACGTTGAATTCATTTTATCGGTTTTTGGCATGGAGCATGATTTCATCGGTGGAATGTGTGGTTTGAAGGAAGAAAAATGAAATAAAAAGAGTGCAAACAATTTCATTAGTCGTTTTACCGGTAAAGTATCAGACTCGAATCATGCTCATCATATAAATAAGCTTTCCCAGTCTGTAAGAATGTTAAAATTATCAGATTTATCCACTTTTTTAATTAATTTTACTGACGCTGTGAGACAATGCTATTCGTTCAGCAATTTCGCAAAAAAAAATCCTGCACATTAATTTCGTTTTATTGGTTGTTATTGATGGCGATGTCGTATATATCAGATTGAGCGCTTCTTCAAATTTATTTTTGAAGGTGAAAGTCTTCTGTTTTAAATTGAATATCAGCTTCAAATTTTATTCGCTTTATGAACCCTGATGGTTGTATAGAATGATATGTAATGATATGATTGCATGGTATGATATTTAAACGTAATTCTCACGGGTGTAGGCTGCAATTCATGTAACATAATCGCTACTAGGCATTTACAAAATCTTATTCAACGCTGACCTTTCAAATGATAGAGTTAATTATTCAAATTCATTGCTGTAATACACATATACCATAACAATATACCGAAAAATCCGTAAAAATCAATCATTTTCAAAGAAAAATCGTTCAATCACATTCAATGAAAAATCTGTTTTTATCTGTCTGTCTGTTTCTCTGATCCTTATAAACATGGAAACTGCTGTAACAATCGGAATGAAAATTTTTATGTAGGGGTTTTTGAGGCCGGAAAAGGTAATTAGAGTAGCTCAAGACCCCTCCCTCTTCTTAAAGGGAGGGCTCCCATACCAATATAACACAAACTTCTGCGGAACTTGAAAACTAATCAAGCAAATGGAGCCAAATTTGACATGGTGAGGTTTTTAGGAGTAAGAAATATGTCAATGGTAACTTGACACCCCTCCCTCCTCTGAAAGGGAGGGATCTCATATGATTGAAGCATAAATTTCACTCTTAGTTCGTAGGTTAGGTACTAATGTTTGCACAAAGCTGTGAAGTTGTACTGTTAGTGTCATACATATCTCATACATACATCTTGTAGAAGGTTTAAAAATTCGGAAAAATGAGGGAACAAGTTAGAACGAAAATTGGGATTTTTAGTGCTTTTTGAAAGAAAACTTCATA